>NW_025964112.1:53899544-54550377 GCF_023055435.1 Haliotis rufescens
TCACCTGTCGTGATACAGTAATAGAAGGTAGGAAGATGTCTCACCTGCCCCGATACAGTAAAAGTAGGGAGGAAGATGTCTCACCTGTCGTGATACAGTAATAGAATGTGGTAAGATGTTTCACCTGTCGTGATACAGTAATAGTAGGTGGGAAGATGTCTCACCTGTCGTGATACAGTAATAGTTGAGAGTAAGTGACTCACCTGTCGTGATACAGTAATAGTAGGTAGGAAGATGTCTCACCTGTCGTGATACAGTAATAGTAGGTAGGAAGATATCTCACCTGTCATGATGCTGTAAAAGTAGGTAGGAAGATGTCTCACCTGTCATGATGCTGTAGTAGTTGGGGTAGGACGTTGTGGGGAAGTCGGGCTGTAGGTACTCGGCTCGCACCCCAGCACGCATGATTCGACGGAATCCACCCTCCCCAAACCCGTCATAGTCCAGGTAGTCCCATCTCATGCCGTCCACCAACAACACTATGAGCTTCTGGGACTCGCATTGCAGGAGAGTGGGGAGCGTTGCGAAGAATAGCACGAGTGCGAGGCCTCGCGCCATGCTGGGCCGAGACTGGCCGGTTGCTGTGGAGGCGCTGGGAGGAGTGAGGCTACAGTAGTCTTGTGCTCGCTTTAAAAACTTTCCCCTGCGTGATCGAAATATAAACTCATCCTGTCGTTTAAAAACCGTCTGTTTGCGTAGCGAGCAGGCTCTATATGTTATAGGTAACATTGAAATATGATTACAGAGGATGTGTGCTTTTTTAAACAGGATCTTGTCTCTGTATATGGTCACTGCCTAGTGAGGTTCCAGGTCTGGAAATGAAATATAAACACTGAACTATGAAACTAAAATATACATGTGGGAGGTTGTATTCTTTTTAGACAAACACTTAGACTATGAAAACATTTCCTTAAAATAAGTGTAATCTATATTTTTAAAAAGAACCTTTCCTCCCCTGCTGCTTTCATATAGAACATAAACATTTTAATTTTTGCTTATTGAAAATGTTTTTTTTCTAAAGATTGACGTGCATGATTCAAATATATATATATGAGTTTTCAGTTTCTAAAGACAGAATATCAATGGTAAATTTAGATATGGTTAAACGAACAATCATTGGCACACGTGGTCAGGTGAACAATATTATTTGTTTTTTGATGAACCAAATTGATTTGTCTAGATGAACAGCCAATTATAATATAGATTGGTCTGGGTGAACAACTCATGATAAATTCAACTGGATGAACAACTAATGATAGATTTGACTGGATGAACAACCAATTATAGATTTGACTGGATGAACAACCAATTATAGATTTGGCTGGATGAGCAACTAATGATAGATTTGACTGGATGAACAACTCATGATAGATTTGTCTGGATGAACAACCAATCGTAGATTTCGATAGATGAACTGTCAAGAGTTGATCAGTAGCTAGATATACTCAAATATGACAGATTTTGTAGCTTAGCAGCATTACAACACCGCCTTCTTTATAGAACGTCTAGGAACCTAAACGTACAAAAGTAACTGATTATATTTCGTGAATGATATTTGGTCGATAGGGAGCTTTAATTCCGCCAAGCAACCCACAAGACATGATAGAATTGGTGTTTGTGTAATCAATACATTCATGTTATGTTGACTACGGTGACCATTAACTGGTACCACAGCTGTGCACGTCTCTAGATTAGTGAACACACAGTTGTGTGCGTCTCTGTACTAGTGTAAACACAGTTGTGAACGTCCCTGGATAAGTGTACACAAAGTTGAGTTCGTCTCTGGATTAGTGTACACACAGTTGTGTACGTCTCTGGATTAGTGTACATGCCGTTGTGTACGTCTCTGGGTTAGTGTACACACAGTTGTGTGCGTCTCTGGGTTAGTGTGCACACAGTTGGGTTCGTCTCTGGATTAGTGTACACACACTTGTGTACGTCTCTGGATTAGTGTACACATAGTTGTGTACGTCTCTTGATTAGTGTACACACAGTTGTGTGCGTCTCTGGACTAGTGTACACACAGTTATGTACGCCTCTGGACTAGTGTACACACAGTTGTGTACGACTCAAGATTAGTATACACACAGATGTGTGCGTCTCTGGACTAGTGTACACACAGTTGTGTACGTCTCTGGATTAGTATACACACCTTTGTGTACGTCTCTGGATTAGTGTTCACACAGTTTTGTACGTCCCTTGATAAGTGTACACACAGTTGTGTACGTCTCTGGATCAGTGGACACACCGTTGTGTGCGTCTCTGGACTAGTGTACACACAGCTGTGTGCATCTCTGGATTAGTTTACACACACTTGTGTGCGTCTCTGGATCAGTGTACACGCATCTGTGTACGTCTCTGGATTAGTGTACACGCAGCTGTCTACGTCTCTGGATTAGTGTACACACAGTTGTGTACGTCTCTGGATTAGTATACACACCTTTGTGTACGTCTCTGGATTAGTGTTCACACAGTTTTGTACGTCCCTTGATAAGTGTACACACAGTTGTGTACGTCTCTGGATCAGTGGACACACCGTTGTGTGCGTCTCTGGACTAGTGTACACACAGCTGTGTGCATCTCTGGATTAGTTTACACACACTTGTGTGCGTCTCTGGATCAGTGTACACGCATCTGTGTACGTCTCTGGATTAGTGTACACGCAGCTGTCTACGTCTCTGGATTAGTGTACACACAGTTGTGTACGTCTCTGGATTTATGTACACACAGTTGTGTACGTCTCTGGATTTATGTACACACAGTTGTGTACGTCTCTGGATTAGTGTACACACAGTTGTGTACGTCTCTGGATTGGTGTACACACAGTTGTGTGCGTCTCTGGAAAATGTAAAAAATAAGGTTATTATTTCATCACATGGTTACACTTCATTTCAGTGTGGTTAATGCGTTCGCTCGACATAACCGAGAATCACGTTCAAATCTCTTCATTGGTACAACATGCCCAGCCTGTCCTTGTGATGTTTGCACAGTGCTGTCTGAACTTTTGTAATATTGGCAATAAATCTGAAATCATTGTCAGCTATTAAAGCCAATTTCTTTAATCATTTTGACAATACGATTATTCCTGCTTGGGATTGAAACCACACATGTGATCGATGACTGTAACATACCTCACCGGCGACTCTTGCATCCCCAGGCTATTTAGAGGATTTTAGGGACGCTTTACTCGCCACTTTTCACCAACAACGTATCACACCTCTTGTTGTTCCAAACACCAGGCACGTAGGGGTTGGGGTGGGTTCGGATTTTGTTTTTATCAACAGAGTTTCACAAGGAGAAGTTTACTCAACCCCTCCATCTATTGGCCAGCATCAACATACATACGGCGTATTATATAATTGTATATACGTATGCATAGAGTTAATAATATGCTTTTTAGTTTTGTCTTTTAACGTTCTCGTGAAGATTTTGAGTCAGTGCCATAGATGAAGCTGCCAACCACCTTTTAACAAGTGGGATTCGGGGGTCTATGGAAACGGTATTCTGGGCACGGTAGTGGTACGAGGAACGCAGAAAATATCGTATTTGGTATGCAGATTCATCATGTAAAACAAAGTAATGGTGTACTTAAACTTTCCGTTATAATATTTTATTTTTTCGCTATTTTTTCAGCTATTAAACTTCAAATAGCATACATTTCTCAATAGTGTTAAATACAATTCGGGGTGAGCAATCAGATGGTATTCGGGATTCAGGGGAGGACGGTGTTGGCACTCTCATAAATAACATCATCTTCCCAAGGCAAGTGAGTTAACTGACTATAAAAGTCCAGTTTCCACCCTTGCCGAACAAGGCGGGAATTCCGTGGCTCGATCGTAGCGCCACTAGTGGCTAATATGAGTTATGCCCCTTCTATGCCTCGCCTATGGACTAATCAGATTCAACCTCTCGTATCACTTGCATTTGCTTCAAACAAAAAGGCGGCGCCCAGTCAAGACGATCTGATCGATAATCAAGATCTACATTGTGATAAAACGAGTCTTACATCGCGAAGTGCATCAAATCACGTGAGAACTTTGATTAAAAGCACGAAAGAATTTGCAAAATATATGTCGACGCCCAGTTGATGGTACACCTGTTTTGCAAACCGTGCAGTCGACCGAAATCTGCACGATGAAATCCATGTTGTTTACGAACCGGAATGTGGGGTGGCTGTTATAGTCTGTCTTACAGACCCTGATACAAATATATATCAAATACAGCCCATGCAAGTCTATAATGTTTGGCAAGTCTAGATCACTGCAGTATCAGGCTGTTTTAATATTTTTATTAAGATAACTAAACAACTGTTTTTTTATGTACGATATGTTCATTTCAGAGACTAGATTTTAGTCTATGGCTATTACAATGACGACTGAAACTCTCAAGCCTCCAAACACCCGATTGCGTTATTTCGAGTTGCAGTGTCTGACGGTGGCATATCGACAACACTAGACAGCTTATCGAAAGAAGGTCACCTTTTACACCTGCAGCCCAACCCTCTCTTTCCCCGAAGTTTTATTTCCAGTTATTTCGGGGCGGTCGGGTAGCCTAGTGGTTGAAGCGTTCGCTCGTCACGCCGAAGACCCGGGTTCGATTCCCGACATGGGTACAATGTGTGAAGCCCATTTCTGGTGTCCCCCGCCTTGATATTGCTGGAATATTGCTAAAAGCGGCGTAAAACCATACTCACTCACTCCAGTTATTTCGTGACAATTTCAACAAAAATCCGGTTTGAATTTCAATAAATCACCACACGGTGCGTTTGGCCGATGTTATCCAACCAGAAAACACTGTTTGGTAACATTAAGGAAATAAGTAACTTCATCAACATTTTTGGCGAAATACGCTGATGTTTTGTAGAGAAAATGTAACTCCATAATACCAGCCTAGTTCGGCAAGGGTGGAAACTGGACTTTTATAGTCAGTTGACTCTCTTGCTTCGGGAAGATGAAATAACATGGGAAAATGAGACGTATATGCCAAACGCAGATACGTCATGTTGTTGTTAATGGAATTTGTTTGACAAAAAATCTAAATTCACGATATCTCTTACGCATAAATTCAAATCATTTCCCCATTTTTTTCCACTTGTACTTCAGCCTTGCCCCGCAGGAAGAAAATGTATTTACAGGTAAAAGTACCGGGTAGGAGATTATTGAAGATAATGCAAATATGCAGAGCGCTGTTGATAGATTACTTGGTTACTTTATGGTATTTTTTATTATTAGCTTGCTCAACGTAGAGCAAAATAATCTAGAATTACAGAGATACTCATTGTGGCCGATGTATTTTTGGGGGTATATATTTGTTTTAATTTCATTTTAGGTTTTTACGTATATCTATTATATATAACTAGTTGTCAGTTTCAGTCAGCTGTAAACAAAGTGTATCTAACCTGTTTTGCCTACTAACTGCCCCATGGCCAGAAGCTTCATTTGCTGATTGGCCAAGCTAACACCTATTGTTAAACTGCATGCTTTGATTACACTGCATACTCTCTCAGTACATGAACTGACAGAACTGCTCAGACCAGCAAAGCATAAAGACATTATCTTAAATTAGGTGAGTTAAATCGTTATAATCTCTGTCTTGTGTTGTATTGAAGTAATACAGTATGTTTAAAGTGTTATATTAAGTAAACTAAATCTATGTAATCTAATAAAAAATGTTGATTATGTCTAATTATTCAAATCTGCATAAGATAAGCTAAACAACCATACTTCATCACTAAAATATATTCTATCACTTCAATTAAATATGCGTGAAAGTGTTTTACTTCAAGAATGTTTTCAAGAAAGCTTTATAGTGTACAGATTCAGAGGTGATACATGTAGATATTGTAAATCATTGTAAATAAAATGTGTGTATTACTTAATGTTAAATAGTGTATTATTTATTCAGATCATCTATGGTGTTGCCATACGTGTGGCAGTTGGGATACCCACACTTGTATCATCCACAGGGTATGCATTGTATTATTTATATTTGTCTAAGACTTAATATGTAATCTAATTGTGATGACCACATTTAATATAATTAATACAATATAATATCATTCATTTCTGTCTTAAAGTATTGTATATGTTTATACAGAATGTGTAAGCGTTATTGTGTATATATTATAGGCAAATGAAAGTCAAGGAGTTATCTCCCTTGTATGTCGGTATTGTGGTGCATGTATATTACTGCATATATTCTATTATAATCGTTTAGCGTACAGTCTATCTAGTGGTCTAATGGATGAGTGATATATGTAATACATACTTGTAATAAGCCTATGCTATGTATCTAGCATTAATGATAATGTTTCCTTATTATTTATTATGTAATTATGTGTTTCAGGGTGTCTGATATCTTAGATCCTTGATCTTTGGCATCTGCAATAAAGACCTCAACCCCGTAATGTGTTTGTTGACTCGTAAAAGACACGCACTAAACTGCTACAAACTGTTCTCATGCTGTTTGATTATATTATTTTTAATCAATCTACAGGTTTCATGGCAAGTAATATCTAATTAATCAAGGGTCCAGCGATCTAAGGTGAGGCAACTCCATCTGCTCTACCACCAAATGATCATCATCGGTCGTGCGATTCCGGGCTTCGAACCCGCGCCAAGCTGATCCTGAACTAGCTACGACGTGATATAACCACGCTGACGTCTTCCTGTTATTTTAAAATGATTTTTTTTAAAAAGGTCTTGCCAAGGAACTAGTGTAACAATCAATAATCAGGTGTATCGTGCAGTCCCTTTACGAGAACGCTTAAGCTTGGATTTTGTAAACGTCCATCCAATAAGCAGGAAGCAGTCAACGGTCGCTCCTAGGAATCCGAAATTGCAATGTTTCCGAGGAACGTGGGAAGGATCCGAATATTTCGTCGTAATCCGGCCAATCCTGTTTCGTGTGATGAGGGTGCGAGCGGCTGACGGTTTTGACATGCTTCACAAATACACAGTAACTATCTGAAACATTGCCGCGGCACACGCTTGCGAATCCGAAGTAACATTATCGAGTGCGCGGCGTGGACGTCGCTCGAACGTGAAGACGCGGTTATGCTTGCAGATCCGAAAGGATCCGCGAAATACACATATTTCAAAACCTGGCACAGCAAATAATGTCCAAATGTCTACGTCAAAAACTCGGATCGGATCACCGCGTCAAATATGGTGGTGTTCCGAAAACTGCTGGTACGTATGTAGAGTGAGAGAGAGAGAGAAAGATCGAGAGAGATTATACGCTTTTGTATGTACATAGTAGTATGTACGCGTAAACATCATCGCCCTCGATGGCGAGGTGAGACGCAAGCGCTCAGTGTGAGCGAGCATCTGAGTATATTCAGATTGTAGTCAGTGTGAGCGATCTCTCGGATTTTTTTAACCCATGCAACCCAGTACACATTTAATTGTTGTCTTATTTTGAATGCGTACAATAGATTTGTGCCCGGCATGTTGTTTTTTTCATACCACACTAAAAATCAGTGTTTATGCACACATTATTCTGTATGGGTCAGGCTCAGCGTGTGTGTGTTTTGAGGGGTGTGTGTTGGGGCGTGTGTGTGAGGGTGGTGGTGGTGGGGGGGGGGGGATGCTGTTGTTGTTGTGTGTAGTGGTTTTTTTGGTACTGCTTTCTAAATGTGAAAAAATATACGTAAACTTACTTCATTCATTTTAATATATCAAACAAATGTTGTTTTTGTTTTTTCACATACGTAAAAAAATCACCTGTAGAAAAAAGTCCCCCCATACCCATTTAGCAATAGTTTGAGAGATCCGAATTCACAACTGACGCGTACAGGGCTGCGCTGCTCCCTCCACAACACGGCGCGTGCAAAGATAGCCGCTAATTCACATACGGACAGATTGAGTTGGTCCTACGGGGACATGCCTCTTTAGGATCCGAAGCTCCAAGGAATATACACATCACTCAGATGGATCCGAAATTAGACGTACGACGCTTTACACGGCAAGAATTTGCATCAAGCGAGCATAAAATCCGAATAATGGTCCCTCAAAGCATGATTGCCTCTTCCCAGCTGCTTAGCGCGTGCAAGAAGGTACTATGTCCCGATCTTACACATTTTCACAACTACTTTCATCAAATCCGTAAAATATGTACCTCAAATGCAGGCGAAGCTCCGCAGAAAAGTAGTACACGGAAAATAATAAGGAAATAGCTTCGCGGGTCCTCACAATGTGAGCACAGTACGCCGGCGCCGCCACAGATCCGAATAAAAGCAGACTGAAGTTTCAGGCTTCGCGGATCCGAAATTACGATGGCGTGGTGCGCGCCGGTTCGCGCAACACTCGCTAGGCGATCAGGATCTCTGTAGTGGGATTCGGACCGGGATTGGCGACGGGATTTTGTTATACGAGCGGGATGACGGACTGCTGAGAAAACACGCGAGCTGCTGTGTGCCTCTCGCAGACGTTCTCGGTCAATAGCGCACGTTCTCTGTTCACAAAAAGGGTTGCTGTTTTGCTGTGTGATATGGACATTAATTTACTCAGACTAAAAAGTGAATATGTTTTCGGTATATCATCTTGTTAACAAAATCATGTACTTTGCAGACTTACCTTTAATTACATTAGTCTAATTGGCTACTCAAATCATTTCTAATCACAATACATACTAATGTATCATGACATTGTACAACATTGCATATCATGTGGATGATACTGCAAAGTATACTCTGTAGCAGACATGCAATTGAAATGATAAAGAGTATATTGGTGATTTACTAAGACTAAAATATCAGACCCTAACCTCCTTATGATAAATATTAAAATATAATCCTAAAGAAATTTAAATTAACTTATCACAATCAGTGCTGTAAAGAACATTAATGTCGAAGTGTTTAAAGCTAAAAATCTGGTCACATGCTACAGAAACAATAGAAAAGGCAATCAGTGGCCAAGCCTCATCTTCCCGAGGCAGGAGAGTTAACTGATTATAAAAGTCCAGTTTCCATCCTTGCCGAACTAGACTGGTATTATGGAGTTAATTTTGGCTGGACTAACGAGTCTATGCATAGTCCAATCAAAATCGCGCAACGAAATCGAAATCTTAAACTGTCATGCAATTTTCGGTCGATTGCAGGATTTTCAATGCATTTGCACCGCCAAATTGTTGTCAACAAATATTCAAAATCTTTTCATGTTTTTAATCAAGACGCTCACGTGATTTGATGCACTTCGCGATGTAAGGCTCGTTTTATCACAATGTAGATCTTGACTGGGCGCCACCATTTTGTTTGAAGCAAATGCAAGTGATACGAGAGGTTGAATCTGATTGGTCCATAGGAGAGGCATAGAAGGGGCATAACTCGTAATAGCCACTAGTGGCGCTACGATCGAGCCACGGAATTCCCGCCTTGTTCGGCAAGGGTGGAAACTGGACTTTTATAGTCAGGTAACTCACTTGCCTTGGGAAGATGGCCAAGCCTCGGCTGGACCACATCACAAAATACTTAATGACTTTACCTAGGGATTAGTAGAGTGTGCTTGGGTTCGTTTATGGAGCTGCAGCCGCACCCGTACTTAATTTTGTTTACCTTAGTTTAAAATACGTAAGTTAAAATTCACGATATTAACATTCTGCTACAGATCCCCGGACGCATCATACCATTATACGTTAAGATATGGTATCCTTGCACGGGCTGGTGGACTCGGAGTCAGTATACCTGTGGCGGAGTGGGGTATCCTTGTTAAACTGCGGCATGGTATCTCAGTGGGCTAGCACTATACAACCAGCATTTGTCCGGACAAGCTCTCTCTCTCTCTCTCTCTCTCTCTCTCTCTCTCTCTCTCTCTCTCTCTCTCTCTCTCTCTCTCTTATGAAGTAAACGTTTCATATGTTCATCAGAATCACATCAGAAGGATATGGTAAGCATGGAGATTTTCTCGAACTAGTATTAGTTATCCTCTTACCACAAGTATGGTCGCCTTTTATGGTAAGCAAGGATGGCTGAAGACAGATTCTATACCCAGGATCTTCACAGGTCTCTCGTATTGTTAAAATATTCGTATAGCTGTTTTAGCATTGTTGACTTTCTAGTTTCTAGTTATCTCGAAATTTCTGTTTTCAGACGATAGATAAAAGAGTCATCTGTAGAAAAATAATTAATTCCGTGCAAATGACAGAAAAAAACATTTATAATATTATTTTATCTATGTAATATTATATCATTCTGGCTAGCATATTTTTTTATAATTGATATGAGGTTTTGAGTATGACTATTGAGAACAATTTGCATACATTCCAGTAAAGATCATTTAAAATACGTATAATTTCTAAGTTTATCTGGATAGAAGTTGTATAGAAATAACATTAGCTGTGTATTCTCAGCGGATGAGATCAGCACCCTAACCTAAGTGTATGATAATGCATATAATTATTTATCAAAATCATGTGGAAGAAGTAAATTTTAAGCGGATATCAATTTGTTTACATTCAAATATAATAAAGTCGGCTTACAACGTCCAAGTTGCGGACGTCAATCACCAAAACCACTCATTGTAACCAGTAAAATATTTTCAATGATCGGTCCCTTACATCCAATGAAAAATTGTTTCTCCCCTATCACATGACACATCTTTGGTCAAAATGGTGGTGCCAAGTTCAAAAGTCGCTAGTGTTTTTAGAGCCGGTCTTTTCAAAGACAGAGTTGCTATAGTAACAGGAGGAGGAACAGGAATAGGAAAGGCGATAGCCCTGGAGCTTCTGTATCTAGGTTTGTAGAGGGAAAGCGTGTCAGTGCAAGACATTGAGGGAAACCTCAGCAACCCTGATAAAACCGGTCGGAGACATCCACTGGAAATCCACAGCATACCTGCATCAGATGTAGTTTGGTGGATGACGTATAATTAAATAAATGGTGTAACTTGGTTATCGAACCAGGCCCTTTACAGAACATATGTACACACTTTTAATGCAAATATTGCCCAGTCATCTTGACGCAAATCACTATGCAGAGTTATGTCCCTTAGACTTGCCAGCAGGCATATCACAGGTCCAATCCGGGATACCTCCCAGTCATTATGGTCGTGATTTGTCGGCATCTCACCTGTGGTCGGGCCTGTGTCATGTCCTTTGGACAACATGTTTCGTCTTTCCAGTCCCCAGTAGTGTGTCCTAAGGCTAGCGTGGTAGGCTCTAGGTTTTAAATGGACTCTGACCCTATTGACGATCTGGGTTAGAATTGATCTTCAGCAACCCATGTCGTAAGAGCCGACTGATCAGTTGGCCGGGCTTGCTGACTTGGTTGATGCATTTCACAGAAGATCTATCCGAATTATGTAGATTGATGCTCATAAATTATAATGCAGTCACAAGAGTGTCTGGTCCAGACTTGTTTATTTACAGAACACCATCATATATATATAGTTGGAAAATTGCTTAGTTTGTTATTAAACTACAAACAAACAAACAAACAAAAAAACATCGGATCCCAAACCAAGGCTATCATGTAGCCATTGTGGGCACTCAATTTTTGATAGAATCTGAACTTTCTTTTGTCACAGTTTTCTCCATTTTGTAATGCAACATACAGTGATTTTTTTATTTTAATTTCTCTTATTTTGTATGAAATTTTAAGTTGATAATCTTTTAATTCCTGTTCAAATTTTTTAAATTATCACAAATTCAATTTGAATTCTATAAAAAAAACTTATCACAGTGCATGTGTGAGTGCATACTGAAGGAAACTGTTAATTCCTGTTCCAATTTTTCAAATTATCACAAATTCAATTTGAATTCTATAAAAATAACCTTATCACAGTGCATGTGTGAGTGCATACTGAAGGAAAATTTGATGCATGTAAGATGATGCATTCCCATTTTGCTTTGTTATGAAGGATGCAAGGTAATGATCGCATCTCGCAAGACTGAGCAGCTGGAGAAGGCCTCCGTGGAAATGTGTAAGCAGATCGACAGACAGGGCCGTGGACCTGCACAACTACATCACGTACAGTGCAACATTCGAAAAGAGGAGCAGGTCAGGAGCAGGAGCTTGTTGACACATTGTTGTTTTTTGTGAGAAATGAAAGCACTCAGGGGTTTATCTTGGCCTGCTCAGAGGTTGAGTGAGTGAGTATGGTTTTACGCCGCTTTTAGCAATATTCCAGCAATATCACGGCGGGGGACACCAGAAATGGGCTTCACACATTGTACCCATGTCGGGAATCGAACCCGGGTCTTCGGCGTGACGAGCGAACGCTTTAACCACTGGGCTATCCGACCGCCCCATTTATTATTATTATACCACAAGTCTGCAGCAAATGTTTTACATGCATCAAATGTCAGTAAAACTTCCAAAATTGGAATAACAAATTTCCAGATTTATGATAGTACAGTTAATAACTATCGCTTGTGCTTTGTAGGGATGACTGACAACAAACTCACTCAGAGGAATAGGCCCTAATGCTTAGTTTTACCTTATTGTATTTAATGCAATTTTAAATTCCTTGGAATTTGAGAAAATAAGGACATTAAAAAATTTGCAATTTTGAAAAAAATAAAAAAAATTATTTTGGAATCCAAGGTATATACCTTTACACTGTTGTCAGAATTAGTGGAATTTCCTCCCAAGTGTTACATTGTTACAAACCCGACAGCAAGATGGGGCACTGTGACATTATTTCTTGTGTTGTTTACTGGTTTTTGGCTCCTCAGTAGCATAGGTAGGTCTAAATATAATTTAGAATAAAGTTGTGTTGCTTAATATCTTAAAATATCATTTGGCATGGAGTTGTCTAAGAAGGCTCTGTTCTCTTTGTAAGAGATCGGCAGCTGGCAGAGATAACAAACAATGCAACTGATAAATTATTATTTTGAAAGTTGAATTTCATTTTGTTTTAGTTTTGTGGCTGTATCTATGTATCTGCTGATGTGAGTCTGGTAAATGACAATACAACTGGAATATTGTATATATTTTGTTTGATTGTGGCCTTTGGTTCCAGTCTGTTGAATCTGAAAACCTGAAAATTAATAAAGTGCCGCGGTAGAAATTGGCACTAGTCCTGTAGTCCTTGCCAAACTGCCCAATAGTTGAGGTCTCATAAGGACTAGTAGAAATTTAAGGGTTTTGCTATATGTTATCATTATAAGGACTAGTGGACTAAAACTGTTAGTTTCTACCGCTGAAAGTGTTACGGAAACTTAAGATAATTTGTTTTGCTACTAGGTTTTCAAAAAATGAAAACCCCAGAGCAGTATTAGAGGTACAATTATTCCATAAAAGTATGTGAGGAAGAGGTGATTAAAAGAATTTAAAGAAAGAAAAGGAATGTTTTCTCCCAGTTTATCTCATATCAACCCTGACGACATTTCTTTTGTTTTGCATCTAGATAAGAATATACTAACAAATAAAAAAGTGGAAAAAACAAGAACTAAAAAGAACTACTTTCTTTATCATCATGTTATTCTGCTTTGTTTTTAAGAAGGAGTTTTATTTATGTATTTTGTTTTATCGTCAAAATATTATGTTATAGAAGAAATGAAAATGCCTGGCCTTAGACAAATTATCTGAACTGTGTGAGCATGGTTTCAGGTGAAGAACCTGATGTCTGAAACACTGTCCACGTATGGGAAGATCGACTTTCTTGTGAACAATGGAGGAGGGCAGTTCCCCAGTGCCGCAGCTAACATCTCTCTGAAGGGCTGGAACGCCGTGGTGGAGACCAACCTCACCGGTACATTCCTCTGCTGCCGAGAAGGTACATGTCATCAAGGACCTATCAATTATATACTCAGAGGCGGATATTTTGCCCCAGATCTGCAGCAATTTTCAGTAAAATTCTTTGCTTGTATTTCACTGAAATCAGTTGAAGAGGAATGAATGCTTAAGAAGTTTAACATAGTTTCTGATAAATCTGATAACCAGTTAAGTCATGTATAACTCGGCCAGTCATTATTCTACGTTTGTATTGCTCTGTCTTGCAGCTTACACCTCTTCTTTGACAATCCCCTGGACTCCCTCACTCCCCCTCCTAACTGCCCCCTTTGACTCCCTCACTCCCCCTCCTTCCAATCCCCTTGACTCCCTCTCTCCCCCTCCTCCCTGCCCCCATAACTCCCTCACTCCCCTACTCCCTGCCCCCCTTGACTCCCTCACTCCCCCTACTCCCTGCCCCCCTTGACTCCCTCACTCCCCCTACTCCCTGCCCCCCTTGATTCCCTCACTCCCCCTACTCCCTCCCCCCTTAACTCCCTCTCTCCCCCTCCTCCCTGCCCCCCTCACTCCCCCTCCTCCCTGCCCCCTTGACTCCCTCACTCCCCCTACTCCCTGCCCCCTTGACTCCCTCACTCCCCCTCCTCCCAACTCCCTTGACTCCCCCTCCTTCCAATCCCCTGGACTCCCTCACTCCCCCTCCTTCCAACCACCTTGACTCCCCCACACCCCCTCCTCCAAACTCCCCCTTCTTCCAATCCCCTGGACTCCCTCACTCCCCCTCCTTCCAATCCCCTGGACTCCCTCACTCCCCCTCCTCCCAACTCCCCCTCCTTCCAATCCGCTGGACTCCCCCACTCCCCCTCCTTCCAACCCCCTGGACTCCCTCACTCCCCCTCCTTCCAATCCCCTGGACTCCCCCACTCCCCCTCCTTCCAACCCCCTGGACTTCCTCACTCCCCCTCCTTCCAATCCCCTGGATTCCCCCACTCCCCCTCCTTCCAACCCCCTGGACTCCCTCACTCCCCCTCCTTCCAATCCCCTGGACTCCCCCACTCCCCCTCCTTCCAACCCCCTGGACTCTGTCACCCATCCTCCTCCCAACTCCCCTGACTCCCTGACTCCCCCTCCTTCCAATCCCCTGGATTCCCTCACTCCCCTCCTTCCAATCCAGCTTGACTACCTCTTCCTCTCCCCCTCCTTCCAATCCAGCGTGACTACCTCTTCCTCTTCCCCCCTTCCAATCCAGCTTTACTGCCTCTTCCTCTCCCCCTTATCACACTGTATTCCTCTCTCCACCCTTACCATGGCCTGGTATATTGTAGGTCCTCCTAACAACTGCCTACTAAATGATTAGCATATTTCCATCCCTCAAATACAGGGTTTGTGTAGCTTCTGTACCTGTTGTACTTCCCATTTAGTCATTTATTTATTTCATCAAAGGTCAAGGTCGCTAGAATGCATGCAGGGTATTGCAAAACAAAGTCTTTTTAACAATGTTTCTGTGACAACCAGTCTACAACCAGTGGATGCAGGAGCATGGAGGCATCATCGTCAACATCATCGCTGACATGTGGAAGGGTTTCCCCTCAATGAGGTGAGCAAGCTACAACCAGTACATGGTTGGTTTGGCAATATCAGAAGTTTTAAACTTCAATGCTTTGCCCCATTATTAGTATGATGTCCTGTCATAGGTTTGACCTAACTACCATTTTGTAAACCATTATGATGACACCACCGTGTGTTGATGTTACAGTGTGTTGAGGATGTTACAGTGTTGAGGATGTTACATTTTGTTGAGGATGTTACAGTGTGTTTAGGATGTTACAGTGTTTGGAGGATGTTAGTGTTGAGGATGTTTCAATGTTGAGGATGTTTCAATGTTGAGGATGTTAGTGTTAAGGATGTTACAGTGTGTTCTTGATGTTACGGTGTGTTGAGGATGTTACAGTGTGTTGAGGATGTTACAATGTGTTGAAGATGTTACAGTGTGTTGAGGATGTTACAGTGTGTTTAGGATGTTAGTGTTGAGGATGTTACATTTTGTTGAGGATGTTACAGTGTGTTTAGGATGTTTCAATGTTGAGCATGTTACATTTTGTTGAGGATGTTACAGTGTGTTTAGGATGTTACAGTGTGTTGAGGATGTTACAATGTGTTGAGGATGTTATAGTGTTGAGGATGTTACAGTGTTAAGGATGTAACAGTGTGTTGAGGATGTTACAGTGTGTTGAGTATGTTACAATGTGTTGAAGATGTTACGGTGTGTTGAGGATGTTACAGTGTGTTGAGGATGTTACAATGTGTTGAAGATGTTACGGTGTGTTGAGGATGTTACAGTGTGTTGAGGATGTTACAATGTGTTGAAGATGTTACAGTGTGTTGAGGATGTTACAGTGTGTTTAGGATGTTACAGTGTTGAGGATGTTACATTTTGTTGAGGATGTTACAGTGTGTTTAGGATGTTACAGTGTGTTGAGGATGTTACAGTGTTGAGGATGTTAGTGTTGAGAATGTTAGTGTTGAGGATGTTACAGTGTGTTCTTGATGTTACAGTGTGTTGAGGATGTTACAGTGTGTTGAGGATGTTACAATGTGTTGAGGATGTTATAGTATTGAGGATGTTACAGTGTTTAGGATGTTACAGTGTGTTGAGGATGTTACAGTGTGTTGAGTATGTTACAGTGTGTTGAAGGTGTTACAGTGTTTAGGATGTTACCACGTGTTGAGGATGTTAGTGTTGAGGATGTTAGTGTTGAGGATGTTACAGTGTGTTGTGGATGTTACAGTGTGTTGTGGATGTTAGTGTTGAGGATGTTACAGTGTTTTCTTGATGTTACAGTGTGTTGAGGATGTTACATTGCGTTGAAGATGTTACAGTGTGTTTAGGATGTTACAGTGTGTTGAAGATGTTACAGTGTGTTGAAGATGTTACAGTGTATTGAGGGTGTTACAGTGTGTTGAGGATGTTACAGTGTGTTGATGTTACAGTGTGTTGATGTTACAGTGTGTTGATGTTACAGTGTGTTGATGATGTTACAGTGTGTTGATGATGTTACAGTGTGTTGAGGATTTTACAGTGTGTTGAGGATTTTACAGTGTGTTGATGTTAATGTTTAGCATGTTACAGTGTGTTGATGATGTTACAGTGTGTTGATGATGTTACAGTTTTTTGAGGATGTTACAGTGTGTTGAGGATTTTACAGTGTGTTGATGTTAATGTTTAGGATGTTACAGTGTGTTGATGATGTTACAGTGTGTTGATGATGTTACAGTTTTTTGAGGATGTTACAGTGTGTTGAGGATGTTAGTGTTGAGGATGTTACAGTGTGTTGAGGATGTTACAGTGTGTTGAGGATGTTACAGTGTGTTGATGTTAGTGTTGAGGATGTTACAGTGGGTTTAGGATGTTACAGTGTGTTGATGTTAGTGTTGAGGATGTTACAGTGTGTTGATGTTGATGTTTATGATGTAACAGTGTGTTGAGGATGTTACTGTGTGTTGAGGATGTTACAGTGTGTTGAGGATGTTACAGTGTTGAGGATGTTAGTGTTGAGGATGTTAGTGTTGAGGATGTTAGTGTTTAAGATGTTACAGTGTGTTGATGTTAGTGTTGAGGATGTTACAGTGGGTTTAGGATGTTACAGTGTGTTGATGTTAGTGTTGAGGATGTTACAGCTTTTTGAGGATGATACAGTGTGTTGATGTTAATGTTTAGGATGTTACAGTGTGTTGATGTTACAGTGTGTCGATGATATTACAGTGTTGATGTTACAGTGTGTTGAGGATGTTACAGTGTGTTGAGGATGTTACAGTACGTTGAGGATGTTAGTGTTGAGGATGTTAGTGTTGAGGAAATGAGTGTTTAGGATGTTAATGTTGAGGATGTTACAGTGTGTTGAGGATGTTACAGTGTGTTGAGGATGTTAGTGTTGAGGATGTTAGTGTTAAGGATGTTACAGTGTGTTGAGGATGTTATATTGTGTTGAGGATGTTATAGTGTGTTGAGGATGTTACAGTGTGTTGAGGATGTTAGTGTTGAGGATGTTAGTGTTTAGGATGTTACAGTGTGTTTAGGATGTTGAAGTGTGTCGAGGATGTTACAGTGTTGATGTTACAGTGTGTTGAGGATGTTACAGTGTGTTGAGGATGTTACAGTGTGTTGAGGATGTTAGTGTTTAGGATGTTAGTGTTGAGGATGTTAGTGTTTAGGATGTTAGTGTTGAGGATGTTTTAGTGTGTTGAAGATGTTACAGTGTGTTGAGGATGTTACAGTGTGTTGAGGATGTTAGTGTTGAGGATGTTAGTGTTAAGGATGTTACAGTGTGTTGAGGATGTTACAGTGTGTTGAGGGTGTTACAGTGTGTTGAGGATGTTAGTGTTAAGGATGTTACAGTGTGTTGAGGATGTTACAGTGTGTTGAGGATGTTAGTGTTTAGGATGTTAGTGTTGAGGATGTTACAGTGTGTTTAGGATGTTACAGTGTGTTGAGGATGTTAGTGTTTAGGATGTTAGTGTTGAGGATGTTACTGTGTGTTGAGGATGTTACAGTGTGTTGAGGATGTTAAAGTGTGTTGAGGATGTTACAATGTTGATGTTACAGTGTGTTGAGGATGTTACTGTGTGTTGAGGATATTACAGTATGTTGAGGATGTTATAGTGTGTTGAGGATGTTAGTGTTAAGGATGTTACAGTGTGTTGAGGGTGTTACAGTGTGTTGAGGATGTTAGTGTTTAGGATGTTAGTGTTGAGGATGTTACAGTGTATTGAGGGTGTTAGTGTTGAGGATGTTAGTGTTTAGGATGTTACAGTGTGTTTAGGATGTTAATGTTGAGGATGTTAGTGTTGAGGATGTTACAATGTGTTGAGGATGTTAATGTTGAGGATGTTAGTGTTGAGGATGTTACAGTGTATTGAGGGTGTTAGTGTTGAGGATGTTAGTGTTTAGGATGTTACAGTGTGTTGAGGATGTTAGTGTTGAGGATGTTAGTGTTGAGGATGTTACAGTGTGAGGATGTTACAGTGTGTTTAGGATGTTACAGTGTGTTGAGGATGTTAATGTTAAGGATGTTAGTGTTAGTGTTGAGGATGTTACAGTGTGAGGATGTTACAGTGTGTTTAGGATGTTACAGTGTGTTGAGGATGTTAATGTTGAGGATGTTAGTGTTTAAGATGTTACAGTGTGTTTAGGATGTTAATGTTGAGGATGTTAGTGTTGAGGATGTTACAATGTGTTGAGGATGTTAATGTTGAGGATGTTAGTGTTGAGGATGTTACAGTGTGTTTAGGATGTTACAGTGTGTTGAGGATGTTAGTGTTTAGGATGTTAGTGTTGAGGATGTTAGTGTTGAGGATGTTACAGTGTGAGGATGTTAGTGTGTTTAGGATGTTACAGTGTGTTGAGGATGTTAATGTTTAGGATGTTAATGTTTAGGATGTTAGTGTTAGTGTTGAGGATGTTACAGTGTGAGGATGTTACAGTGTGTTTAGGATGTTACAGTGTGTTGAGGATGTTAATGTTTAGGATGTTAGTGTTGAGGATGTTACAGTGTGTATAGGATGTTACAGTGTGTTGAGGATGTTAGTGTTGAGGATGTTACAGTGTTGAGGATGTTAGTGTTGAGGATGTTACAGTGTGTTGAGGATGTTAATGTTGAGGATGTTAGTGTTGAGGATGTTACAGTGTGTTGAGGATGTTAATGTTGAGGATGTTAGTGTTGAGGATGTTACAATGTGTTGAGGATGTTAATGTTGAGGATGTTAGTGTTGAGGATGTTACAGTGTGAGGATGTTAGTGTGTTTAGGATGTTACAGTGTGTTGAGGATGTTAATGTTTAGGATGTTAGTGTTAGTGTTGAGGATGTTACAGTGTGAGGATGTTACAGTGTGTTTAGGATGTTACAGTGTGTTGAGGATGTTAATGTTTAGGATGTTAGTGTTGAGGATGTTACAGTGTGTATAGGATGTTACAGTGTGTTTAGGATGTTACAGTGTGTTGAGGATGTTATAGTGTGTTGGGGATGTTAGTGTTTAGGATGTTACAGTGTGTTGAGGATGTTACAGTGTGTTTAGGATGTTACAGTGTGTTGAGGATGTTATAGGTGTTGAGGATGTTAGTGTTTAGGATGTTACAGTGTGTTTAGGATTTTAAAGTGTGTTGAGGATGTTACAGTGTGTTGAGGACTGTCCATGTCTGTCTGCAGCCACACTGGTGCTGCCCGGTCAGCTGTAGATAATCTCACCAAGTCTCTGGCCATCGAGTGGGCGGCGGACGGTGTGCGAGTCAACTCTGTAGCACCTGTGAGTAAAGCTGACATACTCAGTAGTATTGTACCATTAAAACATCAATGAAATAGGGCTACTGTATTCACTATATCACTTCCGTGATAGGAAACAGAATCAGCACAATATGGAAGAGACAAATTCTTAAACATATTCATACTTCATGAATATCATTGCTTTTTGTTTGCATGCATGCATAAATGACATACTAATTTGGGACAGTATGTTTCATGTACGAGTTTGGGACGGAATGCATAATGTACCAGTTTGGGACAGTTTGTACCAAGTTCAAGTTTGGGACAGAATGTATCATGTACTACTTTGAGACGGAATGCACCATGTACCAGTTTGGTACGGAATGTATCATGTACCAGTTTGGGACAGAATGCACCATGTACCAGTTTGGGACAGAATGTATCATGTACCAGTTTGGGACAGAATGTATCATGTACCAGTTTGGGACAGTATGTAACATGTACCAGTTTGGGACAGTATGTATCATGTACCAGTTTGGGACAGAATGTATCATGTACCAGCTTTGGACAGAATGTATCATGTACCAGTTTGGGACAATATGTATCATGTACCAGCTTGTGACAGTGTGTATCATGCGCCAGCTTGTGACAGTGTGTATCATGCGCCAGCTTGTGACAGTGTGTATCATGCACCAGCTTGTGACAGTGTGTATCATGTACCAGCTTTGGACAGTGTGTATCATGTACCAGTTTGGGACAGTGTGTATCATGTACCAGCTTGGGACAGTATTGTCTGATGCTTGCAGGGAAGTTCCATCTACTCGGAGACTGCTGCCGCCAACTATGGAGATTCCAATATCTTTTCCCGCAACATTCCATCGGTGCCAGCTAAACGACTCGGGACAACAGAGGAGGTAAACATACATAGACTGTGGAGGCATATGTCAAGTTGTATTATGTTTCAAACTGCAGGCTCTTCACTGTTTTTGAATTGATTGAAGTATAAAGGCTCAAAGCCACAGCTTCTTAGTCATGTGACCTGGCTGCTTATCCAGTAGGAAAGATTATATCGTGTGAACATCAGAGGTGGTCGGGTAGCATGGGTAGCCTAGTGGTTAAGCGAAGACCCGGGTTTGATTCCCGACATGGGTACAATGTGTGAAGCCCTTTTCTGGTGTCCCCTACAGTGATACTTTATTCACTCACTCACTCACTCACTCACTGTGTGAGCATTACTTTAATTATTGTTTTAATATTGATATGCGACACACATCTATGTGGCAACATATCAAGATATCTTTGGGCGGTCGGGTAGCCTAGTGGTTAAAGCGTTCGCTCGCCATGCCGAAGACCCGGGTTCTATTCCTGACATGGGTACAATGTGTGAAGCCCGCCGTGATATTGCTGGAATATTGCTAAAAGCGGTGTAAAACAATTCTCACTCACTCAAGATATTTTGCTCTGTTGCAATCAGGGTGGTAAGCATAGGACCTACAAGCTTGGAGCTGTGAGCACTGGTAAAGGACCTCTATGCTGTAGGAGATGCGAGAACCAGTATAGGATTTAGGTGCTTGGAGTTGAGAGCACCAGTATAGGACCTAGATGCTAGGATAGTTTGATAATGGCTGGAGATGATTGCAGATCTCCACAGTCTCCATGTCTCCATCCACAGGTATCTGCGGCTGTGTGTTTCTTGCTTTCTCCAGCCGCATCCTTCATCTCAGGAGAGACCCTCAAAGTGGATGCCGGATCAAGCATCTACCCCTCTATGACCTGGACCATACCTGGTGAGTCTGGTCTGTGACCTTGAGTATACCCAATAAGTCCCTCTCTGATCAGAATACCTGGTGGGTACCATAAATATTACCTGCAGAATACCTGGTTAGTCTGTTCTCTGACCTGGAGAATACCTGGTGAGTCTGTTTTATGACCTGCAGAATACCTGGTGAGTCTGTTCTATGACCTGGAGAATACTTGGTGAGTCTGTTCTATGACCTGTAGAATACTTGGTGAGTTCCATATATGACCTGGACAATACCATCAAAGTACCCTCTATGACCCAAAGAATACATGGTGACTCCCTTCTGTGACCTAGAGAATACCTGGTGAGTGTTCTATGACCTGTGGAATATTTAGTGAGTCCCATATATGACCCGTAGAATACCATCAAGGTCCCCTCTATGACCAAGAGAATACATGGTGAGTCTGTTCTATACCAGGTGAGTCTGTTCTATACCTGGTGAGTCTGTTCTATACCAAGTGGTACTGTTCTATACCAGGTGAGTCTCTTCCTTTCTTACACTGGAGAACACCTCTAATACCTCCTAATTTTTCAAGGGGTTCCAATCTTTTTTTCAACATGATCACCATGACAACCTTATTTAAATAACCGTCTTTTACCATTACTTTGCTGTTATGAGGCATATGTGTATATGCTTAAGAAGATATTTTACACCGTAATATTTCGCTAAGACATATGACAGACATTGTAAGCATGTAGCATAGCAACTTCGTAAATTAAACTTGAAGTAGGCACATTGCTCATTATGACACAAAGGATGTGTCAGTCATTTATAGAAAAGCGCCAAAATTTAAGCTCGCTGTTGTCCTCAAAACTGGAAATACATTCACTTCGTATATTTCTGGACAAAATGTATGACCACACATCCTTTGAATATTGTAGTGACAGCAACTTTGCATTTTGTAACCTATAATTGTACATATAACTGTTTAAAAAGCCTACCAATGATAACTTCAAAAGAAATACTGTTCTATAAATATTATCTTCCATGGAGACGTGTCCGTCAAGTTGTCTGTTTAAATCAGAGGGTTTTGTTGTGATTTGATAACCTCTGATTAACCAATCAGAATCGAGTAATTTCCAAATTCATGGTAGCATGCTGATTATAATGCATTAAGCAACCTTGAGTCTCCTTATTGCTATAATCATTCACACAAGCATTTTTAATAATTGTTCCTGGGAATATTACCTTTGAACCTTTTTTTAATTCTCTTTGCGTAGTTATTTTTTATGAAACAACAATCAAGACGATTTGAACATTACTTGATAACCTATGACATGTTAAGAAATCCTGCTTACAATTTCACGATTTCAGAGCACAAGAAACTTCCTGCTTATCGCTGGGATGATGATGATGATAGTACAAGCGGATCACAAAACACCCCGAAGTCCAAGTTATAACATAGGGTCCATATTCTGAAAATTAATATCCAGTTTCTGACCACCTGATCTGTGTTGGCCCATATGACTCAAGACACAGAGGAGGTTGTTTGGTACTGTTTCACCTCCATGTTTAAACTGATTTAGGGTAAAGCTTTCTGCGGAGTTTTTTATAACCAGGCAGCTATATTATATATTTTATGCAATTATGTCCACTATTGAATCATAGATTTGTGTATCGTCGGATCAACTGTTTTCGGACATCAAACGTTTTCATACGGCCATGTTTATTGCAAGTACTCCTGCTAAAATGAGGGTTGTGGGGTCACACAGACATTGTAAGTACTGAGATGATGGCTTGATTCTACGATAAAGTGAGTGAGATGTTTTACGGTTGTTCTTGTCATTAGCAAGAAAACTACGAATGTTTCTTTACCGTCCGAAAACCCATAACACGGGGATATTTGCAAATAAAATTGTATTGCAATACATATTGGGATATATTAGGAGCTAAAGTGTTTGACACTCATTGACAAGGATTGTCCATTCTGATCCTATTTACTACAAACTGAAGTAAATATTTCTTAGCATTTCTAGCTGCCTTTTTGTAGTCATGGATACAGGGGAGATAACAAAACAATGTGAGATAACTATCAAGTCCTCATTTCTGCCATTTTGTCAATCAATTTCAAAGGGGAACATCATTTTAAAAGGTTTTATGTGTAGATTTTAGGTTTAAATGTATAATTAATATCAAAACTTGTTCTAATTTTTTCACCCAATATACAGAAACACGCAAAATATTGCAATATGTATCATTTGAAAAGCGTGATCAGTATACCGGTATATCAATAATACTGAGCAGTCCTACTAATGATGTATGTTTTTATGAAGGTGAGACTGATCTTTTCATGATTAACGGATCTACTTGTTCAATATGCAAGTGGAGCAAAATACAAAACACAAGTTTCAGATTTGATTTGAACTCTTGAAATTATGACTGAAGTAAAATACGAACAAGGTAAGAATATTTGTAATCAAACAAAGTGTAATTGTAATTTTTGTTGGGAAAAAAATATAGACTCTTCTTTAAAACAAGTAAATTGGGCAGGCGTAACATAAAAATGAAATTGACAGTTCAGACATCCATTTGTGCCAAAAACTTAGTCTTGTTTTGTGTGTTCTGTTTTCTCATAATATAAAAAACTTGTATTGCCTAAGCTTGTATCAGGCTTTGGACTATCACAGCCTAGGTCTAATGGAGTAACTTCATTTACTGGTTCAAGTCAAGTCCTGGGGGGCATGGGTGGAACAGTCGTCCAAGGTGCGACAATTTTCTGAGCAGATCTCCGTCCACTGGGCATGCCATAATCCTATGCTCATGACTTCGAATCCCTGTTTGCCATGATTATGTTTTTAGGTTTGTCAGCACCATACCAATGCTCATGGGTTTCACGAAAGTGGTAAATATCTAAGACCTGTATCACTTAGGGATTTCCTTCCACATAAAGCTGAGACACATATAACTGGAACACTGTTCAAAGCAGCGTTAAACCAACTCACTCCCTTATACAGGTGTTTTTTCTATGTACCCAGAGGAACATCACGTGTATCACATGAAAGGGAGGCGGAACATTTGTGCTGAATGTTTGTAACCAGGCCCAGGAGGGACACAGCCTGTGCATTCCTGATGAAGGAAGGTGTGCCCATGTTGTGAGGGGTATTTGACTGATATACTAATCAGTGTAGTACCCAACTCGGTCGGAGTGGAGTAGTACCCAACTCGGTCGGAGGGGAGTAGTACCCAACTCAATCATAGTGGAGTAGTACCCAACTCGGTCAGAGTGGAGTAGTACCCAACTCAATCGTAGTGGAGTAGTACCCAACTCGGTCAGAGGGGAGTAGTACCCAACTCAATCGTAGTGGAGTAGTACCCAACTCAATCATAGTGGAGTAGTACCCAACTCGGTCAGAGTGGAGTAGTACCCAACTCGGTCAGAGGGGAGTAGTACCCAACTCAATCGTAGTGGAGTAGTACCCAACTCAATCGTAGTGGTGTAGTACCAAACTCATTCGGGGGGGAGTAGTACCCAACTCAATCGTAGTGGAGTAGTACCCAACTCATTCGGGGGGGGAGTAGTACCCAACTCGGTCAGAGTGGTGTAGTACCCAACTCGGTCAGAGGGGAGAAGTACCCAACTCGGTCAGAGTGGAGAAGAACCCAACTCAATCGTAGAGGAGTAGTACCCAACTCGGTCAGAGCGGAGAAGTACCCAACTCTGTCAGAGTGGAGTAGTACCCAACTCAATCGTAGTGGAGTAGTACCCAACTCGGTCAGAGGGGAGTAGTACCCAACTCAATCGTAGTGGAGTAGTACCCAACTCAATCATAGTGGAGTAGTACCCAACTCGGTCAGAGTGGAGTAGTACCCAACTCGGTCAGAGGGGAGTAGTACCCAACTCAATCGTAGTGGAGTAGTACCCAACTCAATCGTAGTGGTGTAGTACCCAACTCATTCGGGGGGGAGTAGTACCCAACTCAATCGTAGTGGAGTAGTACCCAACTCATTCGGGGGGGGAGTAGTACCCAACTCGGTCAGAGTGGTGTAGTACCCAACTCGGTCAGAGGGGAGAAGTACCCAACTCGGTCAGAGTGGAGAAGAACCCAACTCAATCGTAGAGGAGTAGTACCCAACTCGGTCAGAGCGGAGAAGTACCCAACTCTGTCAGAGTGGTGTAGTACCCAACTCAGTCAATGAACTGAGTTCATTTTGTTTCATATTGATCTGTACAGACATTGTTATTCAAGTTGTTAAAATGAATAAATGATGATTTTGTCTCAAAGTGAAGGTGTTTGATTATGTGACTAGGTATGTGATGAACCATAGGTCCAGGTTGTCCTGTCGGTACCGGGGTCCTACTCAGGACCCATTCGAGTACCGAGCTACCCATACCAGCCCTCGTGCATTTGAGGTCCAGCAATGAACATGTGTAATAAAGACGACCTACACATGTCTGTAATTTGTAATGTAATAAATTGTACAGAAACAGATGAACTCTGAACACAGCGATACCCAGATCAATACATCACAGCTAATTGCAAGAACCTCTTAAATAAACGGGGGTATGGATGGCCCAGTCGTCTAAGGCGCCACAATTCGCCGTGCAGAGTTGCGTCCCTTGGGCACGCCAGAAACCTATGATTGTGGGTTCGAATCCCGGTTCTCCCCGATTATGTTTCTTGGTTTGTCAGCACCAAACCCGTGCTCGTGGGTTTTACCGAAGTGGTAAACGTCTGAGGCCTGCATCATTTCGGGCTTACCCCTCCACATTAAGCTGACACGCCGTGATATAACTGGAATATTGTTAAAAGCGGCGTTAAACCTAGCTCACTCACACCCAAAACAAATATCTACGTAGAGGATACTTTCATCTTCACGTCATTGAGGACATCACATTCAGCATAAATCTGATAAACGTTTGAAAAACGAAAAACGGATAGATTAAAGGCAATGGATACACATGTAGATATAGATTATAGGCAATGGATATACATTAGGTCATGTAGATATAGATTATAGGCAATGGATATACATATATATGAATATGTTACAATTCTTAGCAAGCCATCGCCGTCGAGATGAACCAATGTATAACATTATCTGCCTCCATTATAAAGAGACATTTTGCAGTCATTTTGTGATCATTTCACAACCGTGAAATTGACGTTCATAAGTGTATGACCGACACAATTTGACGTTCATACGTTTTTCACGAGACCGTGTTCTTGAAATGACGTAAACACTGACGGACTACTTCCACATTCCTGGGGAAACCCCTGGGAATTCCCTTTGTATTTTTTTACCGAATGGCTGCACCTACGGCCCTAGTGTCAGTATACATTGAGAAACGTCAGAGAGTTTGACTGCATGACTGTTCACGAATATGATCCTATTGGCCCATCCTAATGAACAAAACAAAGAAATGCACATCGCAAACAATCGAAGTATCTACTCGATCCGTGTCTAGGCTGACAGTGACAGTCTACATCAATCTATGAATTTACCTTAGTGTCTGTTTGACACATCTTTAATCACCTTTCAATGATCGACGAGTTGATCAATGATGAGTAACACATGTTACCACCACAGGTTCATTAACAACTTCGGAAATCTCTCCCGTCACGTTTATCGTGTCGGCCATTTTGACGTCTTGTACTTGATGTAAATGTATTACGACGCGCTGTCATTGTGACTGACTTACTAAGGTAGTTCTTAACAGACCTTTCTCATCTAATGTCATTATGAGGATATTATTTGAGTACATTTGTTCTAAGGAAACTACAAAAGTTGTCCCTGTTGAGCATGTTGAGCATACATAAGCTCGTGTCACCTCTCGTTTTGAGGAACTATTTTATTCCGCGATACAGCTGGTTGTTGTATGGCTGTCAGTGTAAACAGGAAGTCACACATACTTAATATACTTGTGTATAGATCAAGGTCTACGTCCTTTGAGGGAAAACGAGTTATATAAATTTTTTTTATAAGAATTGACTTTCACTTTGTGTGAATGCATTGCAGTATGAACCTTCACAGAGTGAGTCGCAAGCTCCGATGTTCATACAGTTTGGACCTCCTTCTCTATGAAGGTCCATGCATACTCCAATGAATTCACAGAAAGTGAAACTCAATTCTTATTTTTGTGTGTATATAACTAGTTTTTCCTCAAATGGCGTAGACCTCGATCTGGTGCTGATTGCGACGGGTGACACTATTCACTCATTGACTGTAATGACCAGTAATCAGTGTTATTCTATCATGGACATTCAACCAATATTTAGAATAGTTTGGTACGAGTTGATAGAACGACCCAAAGAACGGGACACACTCTGCCATCAATGAACGCAATACTAGAATTAGTTGGGCACAAGTTGATAGAACAACCTAAAGAACGGGACACACCCTGCCATCAATGAACGCAATACCAGAATTAGTTGGGCACGAGTTGATAGTACGTCCAGTCTGCGCTGTCTTGTTCTCCGTCAGTCTCGGTGAACAGCAGCTCACAGTTGATGTCCATTGGCGACGCGTTCAGTAGGAAGTTCACACCTTCACATTCCGCGTAGTTGAGGCAGAAGGAGAAACAAGCTTGGAGGGATGGTACAGTGAGTAACTTCATCCGCTGTGACGTCATTCTTTTTCCTACATTTGCGAGCTGATCTCGGGACTGAACTGTAACAGATAACTGTACTGTGAACGTTGTTTGAAAATAATTATAATAATTCTCGTGGATCCTTTATGTTTATCATGCCTACCATTATGCAGTAGAAATAATAGCAATAGGTTTCTCTAGGGACAAGGGACCGCCTCCGTGGTCTAGTGGTAGAGCGTCCGCCCGGAGAGCGGAAGGTCCGGGGTTCGATCCCCGGCCGCGTACTACAGAAAGACGTTAAAAGATGGTACTTGTTGTTACCCTGTCTGGCGCTCGGCATTAAGGGGCTAAAACAAGGACTGGTCGGCTCGGAGTCAGTATACTGTGTCTGAGTGGGGTATTCATGTTAAACTGCGGCATGGTACCTCAGTGAGCTAGCACTATCTAGCACTATCGGCATCAGTCCGGACTAGTACAAGCAGCCACACACACACATACACGTGCACTGCACTACTCCTGCTACGCGACGGCAGCCTGTTAACAAACCACATAATGGAGTTATGGTCCAGAAAGTCCAACTCAAAGGTAGCGCACTTACTTAACCCAAAACTACGTTAATTTTTCTGCGAGGCAGGAGTAGTGCAGTGCGGCGTCAGCCAACAACAAACAGTAGCAGGTGCTGGTAGGACAGGACATGTCTACCCTTTTCGTGGACACCTGATGATATCACTGATATTTAGTAACATAACATTTACAGCACTTATAACGAAGCACAGTTGATGTCTTTCGCTCGTGGACGTATATAAGCTTATGTCTCATACAAACCTTGGGATTGGCTGCATTCAGGGATCACTTTCTGAAATGAAACAAATTATAGACATCAATTCATTACACTTGCACAAATAATAATGCTACATTGAAGAGGTCATCTGAAGTTCGAGATAAACGATATTATATTTTATTCACAAGATAAGTTTCAAGAAAATCATGTTTTTGAGTTCCGGTTGACAACTTTGATTTTAACAGAAGAAACTATTCAAGCGCACACTCATACAACCAAGTCTGTCAGCCTCAAAGACTTTAACACAACAACCAAAACATAATTGGAATTCAGCTGCTGTACACTTAAAGCGAGGCCATACTAAACATACAGTGTGGTTCATAAATATACAACGATAAAGCCCCGCAGTGAATAAAACTAAGCTTGCCAGCTCTTTAACAGTGTATGCATTTTTGAACGGGGATTATTCTCCCGATACTGCCCATCTTAAATGATATGCTGAGATGTGGAGTTTGGGTTAAGGTTCACTGAACGCTTGCAGCACTCCAGACAATACACCAAAAGAATAAACCGATACGTCCACAATAATTCAACAAAGTAGCCGTTCATGCAGATGTTTCAAATATATACAAGGTTTTACTGCGACACCATCTGTACATTTTGATGCGCCCATATATATATATGCAGGGGATAGTCGTAGTAATTGAGTTGTAAGGGATCGAGACACCACAAATAGAATAAATCAATTCATGTCTAGTGATTTTCAATATTAAATACTCAATAATATCTTAAATACATTTATTCTAGATAATAATCAGTCTCAATTATCTGCTGAAACAGATTGCGTTGTGCATAAAAGGCAAAACTGCAGTGACAATTGTGTGAATGAATCACTCATAATCAGTGACAAGCGAAAAGAGTGTGCAAGTCCTGCCATCTTATTACTGAATATATCCTTTGTATTTATGCTTTTCACTGTGTAATTCAATAAATATTACTTACATCTCTTTCATTGGCTTCAAATGCAATTGCATATGCTTGACAATAGTCGAAGCCCAGTATATACACAGCCAACGGCTTCCCTCGTCTGTGTCTCAGGACTCTGGCCTCCATATTATCTGTCACCAGATAGAAGCAGGCTGAGATATTGGTGTTCGTGACTGGCATCCATGCTGCTCCTGAGAGGGCAACGTCGTCCAACAGAATGTCGTCCACGCCGTCGTTCTCGACCATGATGACAAGGTATCTACGGGGGCCAGAGAACGCTGTGGCATCCGGCACTGTGATTGTGTAAAGCAGGCCCCTCAGTGGAAGGGGATGAAGCATGTACGTGGACACATCACCCTGGATACTGCCAGAATGACCTGATCCGGTTGTCATGGATACGACTACTGGTTTCGACATTTCAATCAATTTGAACTGATTTCGCTGAATACGTAGCCTAGTTATCTCCCTTGCATTGGCGAGTATTGACGTTGTTCCATCAAACGAGATCTCTGTGTCGGCTTGTGTGGAGACGATGTTAATGTAATCCTGGACATCAGACAAAGGTAATCCAAAAGCAATGTAATTAGTACCTATTTTATCTAAACTAAGAAGTTGAGTTATTTGCCCGTCCGCACAAAGATCCATGGAAGATGAGGTCCTATTTACTCCAGTCAAAACGGCAATAGGTTTGTTGGATGTGATGTACGTTCCAGAAAGCTCACTGGCAGATTGAATCTGAAACGTTTGGTTCTCCTGCAATGTGACTGAAAATTCCCTAGATAATATCTCCGAAAGTCCATTTATTACTGCAGAAATGTTAGCATGTGACTCTGGAAGGCTGACCTTCACCTGAGTGTTTGGGAAAGGGGAGACTACTCCCACCGTTGCTGCACCGAATGAACTGTAGGAGTCAGGCGCCACGACCACATACTCCTTTCCCAGTTGGCTCGTCTCCTTCACTTGATACATATCAAGGTTCGACCCTTCAGCGTTCAGTGCTAGCACTGTAACATCGTCGGAGGCCACGACGCGGATTATCCTGTTTGACGTCGTAGTTCCTGTCGGCATCTGTACATCATGGGACAATATGACCTTGGTTCTTTGTCCTGGGTCAAGCGTGAGGTTTTGGAAAGGAGCTGCGTTGTTTAGATAAGGAACAATCACTTGAACTGTAACTGGTTGAGGGCGCGATGAGGTTATGTACAGGTACATATTTTTGGCCAGGCTATCAAAGTTCTGTGTAAAAACCGTCACGTATGTTCTTTCTGAAATTGAGAATGATAAAGTGATCAGTTTCAAAGCAGACGAATAACCAATGCCGAACATGAATATACTTGGTTCTGCAGCTTGGAACCCTCATCAACTCATCAATGTACCTGAAGCTTACGTTAAACTTTTGGTCTAATTCCCTTTTTTTCAGTGTGGTGTAAAGTCCAGTCCTTGTGACTGCCAGGGTTCATCATGTAACTTCCAACCTACTGGACATATTATCTACTCTATTGTTGATAACACCAACATTCGTCAGTTATTTAAATATGGACCGACCCGTGAAGATTCCTGGGTAGAATAGGTCTTCAGCAACCCATGCTTGCCGCAAAAGGCGACTCTGCTTGCTCATGAGTGCGGCGTTAAACAACAAACCAACCAACCAACTAATAAGGACCAAACTTTCGTGAACAGCCTCTACCAAGGCCGGTTACAAGTTTAAGATCGTTATAGATACTGTCAAAGTGTATGCCAAAACAATGATCAATATAGAAGTTGAACCTACTGAGTGGATTACTTCAAATTATTTTTAGTGTGAAGTTTACACGGTATAGAGCGTTTCCATTGGACGCGATTCCGGTCACATTGACCTCGTTCATACGAAGCTGTATTCTTGAAATGATATAAACACTGACGGACTACTTCCATACTGTACCTTTTCCCTCAGCGACGTCCATCAGTTGCACTTCCCTCTAATAAATTGAGTACTCGGTAATAAAGAATGCAGATTAGAGACAGATATTCCCGAGAGACATCACTCACAAGGGGAGGGTGGGAGGTTGACACAAAATACCTCTTTTCACATGGATACACCAATGTCTCCTTCCTCCACTCTGGACACGTAGTACGACCTCACCCTTGTCAAATCGAGAAAGCGGCTAACGGTTCGTTTCATCGCCAGATGTCGCTGAGGATCTACCCACATGTTTCCTTAGTACTGCATGAACACTACATAAACACTTTATCTACGAAATGAACATTGCATGTAATAAGTGAATACTGCATGTATCGCATGAACACTACATAAACGCTCCATGTACTGCATGAACACTGCATGTACTTCATGAACACTACCGTATGTACTGCATGAATACTGCATGTACAGCATGAACACTGCATGTACCGCATGAACACTGCATGTACTGCATGAACACTGCATATACTGCATGAACACTGCATGTACTTCATTAACACAGCATGTACCACATGAACATTCCATTTACTGCATGAACACTCCATGTACCACATGAACACTGCATGTACCACATGAACACTCTATGTACTGAATGAACACTGCATGTACTGAATGAACACTGCAAGAACACTGCATGTACCACATGAACACTCTATGTACTGAATGAACACTGCATGTACTGAATGAACACTGCATGTACTGCATGTACTGCAAGAACACTGCATGTACCACATGAACACTGCATGTACTGCAAGAACACTGCATCTACTGCATGTACAGCATGAACACTGAATGTACCACATGAACACTGCATGTACGTCAAGAACACTGAATGTACTGCATGAACACTGCATGTACCAAATGAACACTGCATGTACGTCATGAACACTGAATGTACTGCATGAACACTGCATGTACCACATGAACACTGCATGTACTGAATGAACACTGCATGTACCACATGAACACTGCATGTACCACATGAACACTGCATGTACCACATGAACACTGCATGTACCACATGAACACTGCATGTACGACATGAACACTGCATGTACTTCATGAACACAGCATGTACCACATGAACATTCCATTTACTGCATGAACACTCCATGTATCACATGAACACTGCATGTACTTCATGAACACAGCATGTACCACATGAACATTCCTTTTACTGCATGAACACTCCATGTACCACATGAACACTGCATGTACCACATGAACACTGCATGTACCACATGAACACTCTATGTACTGAATGAACGCTGCATGTACTGCAAGAACACTGCATGTACCACATGAACACTGCATGTACTGCAAGAACACTGCATCTACTGCATAAACACTGCATGTACAGCATGAACACTATATGTACCACATGAACACTGCATGTACCACATGAACACTGCATGTACTGCAAGAACACTGCATCTACTGCATAAACACTGCATGTACAGCATGAACACTGCATGTACCACATGAACACTGCATGTACTGCAAGAACACTGCATCTACTGCATAAACACTGCATGTACCACATGAACACTGCATGTACCACATGAACACTGCATGTACGTCATGAACACTGAATGTACTGCATGAACACTGCATGTGCCACATGAACACTGCATGTACTGCATGAACACTGCATGTACAACATGAACACTGCATGTACCACATGAACACTGCATGTACAGCATGAACAATGCATGTACTGCATGAACACTGCATGTACTTCATGAACACTGCATATACCACATGAACACTCCATGTTCAGCATGAGTACTGCATGTACAACATGAACACTGCATGTACGGCATGAACACTGCATGTACAGCATCAAAACTCCATGTATCACATGAACACTGCATATACCACATGAACACTCCATGTACGGCATGAACACTGCATGTACCACATGAACACTGCATGTACCACATGAACACTACATGTACGGCATGAACACTGCATGTACCACATGAACACTGCATGTACCACATGAACACTGCATGTACTGAATGAACACTGAATATACTGCATGAACACTGCATGTACCTCATGAACACTGCATGTACCACGTCATGAATACTCCATGTACCACATGAACACTGCATGTACCGCATGAACACTGCATGTGCCGCATGAACACTGCATGTACCACATGAACACTGCATGTACCACATGAACACAGCATGTACCACATGAACACTGCATGTACTGCATCAAAACTCAGTGTATCACATGAACACTGCAAATACCACATGAACACTCCATGTACAGCATGAACACTGCATGTACGGCATGAACACTGCATGTACCATATGAACACTGCATGTACCACATGAACACTGCATGTACAGCATGAACACTGAATGTACTGCAAGAACAATGCATGTACCTCATGAACACTGCATGTACCACGTCATGAACACTGCATGTACCACATGAACACTGCATGTACCGCATGAACACTGCATGTACTGCATGAACACTGCATGTACCACATGAACACTGCATGTACTGCATGAACACTGCATGTACCACATGAACACAGCATGTACCACATGAACACTGCATGTACCACATGAACACTGCATGTACCGCATGGACACTGCATAAACACTGCATATTTCGCATGAACACTGCATGTACTGCATGAACACTGCATGTACTGCAAGAATATTGCATGTACTGCAAGAATATTGCATGTACTGCAAGAATATTGCATATACAGCATGAACACTGCATGTACTGCATGAACACTGCATGTACCACATGAACACAGCATGTACTGCATGAACACTGCATGTACTGCAAGAATATTGCATGTACTGCAAGAATATTGCATATACAGCATGAACACTGCATGTACTGCATGAACACTGCATGTACCACATGAACACAGCATGTACCACATGAACACTGCATGTACCGCATGGACACTCCATTTACCGCATGGACACTGCATGAACACTTCATGTACTGCATGAACACTGCATGTACTGCAAGAATATTGCATGTACAGCATGAACACTGCATCTAAAGGATCAACACTGCATGTACCGCATGAACACTATATACCACGTGAAAACTGCATGTACGGCATGAACACTGCATGTACCACATGAACACTGCATGTACTGCATGTACTTCATGAACACTGCATGTAACACATGAACACTGCATGTACCACATGAACACCATTTGTACCACATGAACACTGCATGTACCTCATGAACACTGCATGTACCACATGACCACTGCATGTACAGCATGAACACTACATGTACCACATGAACACTCTATGTACCACATGAACATAACATGTACCACATGAACACTCCATGTACCATATTAACACTGCATGTACCACATGAACACTGCATGTACCACGTCATGAACACTGCATGAAAGGAGTGAAAACTGCATGTACTGCAAGAACACTATATGTACTGCATGAACACTATATCTACCATTTGAACACTGCATGTACTGCAAGAACAATGCATGTACCGCATGAACACTGCATGTACAACTTGAACACTGCATCTACCACATGGACACTACATGTACACCATGAACACTGCATAAACACTTTATGTACCACATGAACACTGCATCTACTGCAAGAATACTGCATGTACCGCATGAACACTGCATGTACCACATGAACACTGCATGTACCGCATGTACCGCATGAACACTGCATGTACCGCATGAACACTGCATGTACTGCAAGAAAACTTCATGTACTGCAAGAACACTTTATGTACCACATGAACACTGCATGTACTGCATAAACACTGCATGTACCGCATGAACACTGCATGTACAACTTGAACACTGCATCTACCACATGAACACTACATGTACCGCATGGACACTACATGTACCGCATGGACACTACATGTACAGCATGAACACTGCATAAACACTTTATGTACCACATGAACACTGCATGTAATAAGTGAATACTGCATGTACTGCATGAACACTGCATGTACAGCATGAACACCATATGTACCGCATATACACTACATTAACACTCCATGTACTGCACGAACACTGCAGCTACTGCATGAACCGCATGTACACCATATGTACACTGCATGTACCGCATGAGCACTGCATGTACCACATGAACACTACATGAACACTCCATGTACTGCATGTACTTCATGAACACTCTATGTACTGCATAAACACTGCATGTACTGTATGAACACTGCATGTACCATATGAACACTGTATGTACCGCATGTACCTCATGAACACTGCATGTATCGCATGTACCACATGAACACTGCTTGTACCGCATGTACCTCATGAACACTGCATGTATCGCATGAATACTGCATGTACCATATGAACACTGTATGTACCGCATGTACCACATGAACATTGCTTGTACCGCATGTACCTCATGAACACTGCATGTATCGCATAAACACTGCATGTACCATATGAACACTGTATGTACCGCATGTACCTCATGTACCGCATGTACTGTATGAACACTGTATGTACCGCATGTACCTCATGTACCGCATGTACCATATGAACACTGTATGTACCGCATGTACCTCATGTACCGCATGTACTGTATGAACACTGTATGTACCGCATGTACCTCATGTACCGCATGTACTGTATGAACACTGTATGTACCGCATGTACCTCATGTACCGCATGTACTGTATGAACACTGTATGTACCGCATGTACCTCATGTACCGCATGTACTGTATGAACACTGTATGTACCGCATGTACCGCATGTACTGTATGAACACTGTATGTACCGCATGTACCGCATGTACTGTATGAACACTGTATGTACCGCATGTACCGCATGTACTGTATGAACACTGTATGTACCGCATGTACCTCATGTACCGCATGTACTGTATGAACACTGTATGTACCGCATGTACCTCATGTGCCGCATGTACTGTATGAACACTGTATGTACCGCATGTACCTCATGTACCGCATGTACTGTATGAACACTGTATGTACCGCATGTACCTCATGTACCGCATGTACTGTATGAACACTGTATGTACCGCATGTACCTAATGTACCGCATGTACTGTATGAACACTGTATGTACCGCATGTACCGCATGTACTGTATGAACACTGTATGTACCGCATGTACCTCATGTACCGCATGTACTGTATGAACACTGTATGTACCGCATGTACCTCATGTACCGCATGTACTGTATGAACACTGTATGTACCGCATGTACCTCATGTACCGCATGTACTGTATGAACACTGTATGTACCGCATGTACCTCATGTACCGCTTGTACTGTATGAACACTGTATGTACCGCATGTACCGCATGTACCGCATGTACCATATGAACACTGTATGTACCGCATGTACCTCATGTACCGCATGTACTGTATGAACACTGTATGTACCGCATGTACCTCATGAACACTGCATGTATCGCATGAATACTGCATGAACACACCCAAGTTGGAGCGTCCTCCGAAAGATACAATTACATGTTGGAGAGTGACATCATCGTACCAATTGACAGTGAATGGAGTTCACCATGGAACCTGGTATCCAAGCCTGACAACACCTGCAGATGTTGTACAGTGAGGGAGGTAAGATTTATAGTCCCATCGGCAGTATTTCAGCCATATCGTGACCAACAAAAGTAATACAAAATATATACATTTAAACAATAAAAACCTGTCAACGAAGGACTGTAAAATGATTAGAATATCACAGATTATTATTTAAAACTAGTATACAACCATAAAAGATTTCAATATATGTAACGATTCAATATAAAAAAGGCTATAGATCGCCAGCAACTGAAGGTAGATCACCTCACTAAGGACCATGGGGACTTACAGTTCTTTTGTTATCTGCATGGACCCTAGCAGGATTTACATTATCCCTTCAGGTGCTGGCGATTAGTGACAAATGTTGCCGAAGTAAAGAACACATATTCTGCAATTAAAACTGTGCCAGTAATAATTATACTTGGAATGACGTGGTCACACGTGCCATCTCTGGGGGGACAATCGTTTTACACTACTTCAACCCCCTTCGAGTGTACAGCCTCTGACAGTCTTGGTTATCAAATGTATTCTGCCAATATCAAAAGGTATTTTTTTTTAAAAATTATACAGGACTTAGTAATCAAAACTTTTGACACAATTCAATTTCCTTTAAAAAACATATAACTAAATCAATGCTAACATTTACAAAAAGATCCTTGAGAGAAATACTTATCCCTTGTATTGGCAAAATCAATAAATTCCTCAGACCTTGATGGTAAATAGGATCTAGAGTTTTTAAACTGCATTTACAAGCTCCACCATAAATGATGGAGCCATTATCTAGTGGAGCGGATAAGTTCTCTGTATAGTTGAAGGAGGGTTTTCTGATCTCCTCCCCACTTAGAGTTTGAGACAACTTTCAGTAAGTCAAGGGCCTTCAGCCTTTTATTCTTCAAATATTTAATTTGAGGCAGAAAAGTCAAATGGTGATTGAAAATTATTCCAAGGAACTTGGTTTCTTTTACAACGTGAATAGGAGTGTTATCTAAAATTAGTTCCGGATCTTTGTGCGGTTTATATTTTCTACAAAAATAAATAACATTTTGTTTTGGATTTTAAGAATTTAAATCCATTTTCCAAAAAACATTTCTGGATTTTATTTAAACATAGCTGCAGTTGCATTCAATTGCATGAATGTTTTTGTTATTTAAATCATCCACAAAAAGTGATCCATCAATTGAATCATTTGAAACTTTCGATAAGCTATTCATTTTAATGCAAAATAATGTGACAGATAAGATACTGCCTTGTGGGACACCCTGACCCTGGTTATAATGATCAGACAGGTTTGAACCCACGCGGAGTTAATAACTCGAAATGAATTGAGGCAAACGGCCTCGCAATCCCAAATCATGTAAATCGTATGAAAATACCATGTTCCCCATGCTTTTTCGAGATAGACAGAAAAGATAGACACTGCATGTTGTTTATTTGTTATTACTTCTGTATTTTTCTGGAAACCACATTGTATGTTAGTTATGAGATTATTGATTTCTATGTACCAAACTAGTCGATTATTTATCATGCGTTCCATGGTTTTATGGACCATCATTCATGGTCAATGATATTGGTCGTTAATTTGAAAGGTCTTTTTGATCTCGACCGGGTTTAGGTATTGGTATAAATATAGCATCACACCATGAAAAAGGAAATTTTCCTGTCGTCCAAATTTTATCAAAAGTAGTCAATAATGTTTCTAAAGATGAGTCTGGTAATTGCTTCAGGAGTTGATAATGAATGTATTCAGCTTCTGTAGCAGTAGTGAGCTTGTCCAAGGGCAGTATTGAGTTCATAAATTGAGAATAGTTCATTATGATCTTCCCTGTTATCTGAACGAAAATTTTGCTGTTTTTGATAATTTTGGAATTGAGGTACATAGTCAGATGAGGAAGAGTGTTTAGCCAAAGTTTCACCAAGACTATTTGTAATATCTGAGTTATTAAATGGTCCCCATTTTTAAGATGATGGATACTAGATTTAGTGCCCTTACCTTTGATTTTTTGGATCATGTTCCACAACGTGGACATTGGCGTTCTTGAACCTATTTTTGAAACATAATTTCGCCAAGATTGGCTTTTACTTTGTTTAAATGTACGCCATGCTTTTGCGTTTAAAATTTAAAATTTATTTAAATTATGGACCATAGGATGGCGGCGGAAATAACGCTTCGCCTTTTTCCTCGCCTTCCTAGCTCGCATGCAGTCATCGGTAAACCATGGTTTACGTAAAGAGGACTTTGGAACACATTCTTCAGCTATTTTGATGAGTTCATCAGAAAAGCATTGTATTGGATCAGGAACGTCAGTAAAATGACCAGGTGTTAGTTTGGCTGTACAGAGAATGTCATATAGAGGCCAGTTAACTTTGGTAAAGTTCCATCGAGATGATGGAGGAACATCAGATGGGGTAGTAGGGTTAAGAATGGTTGGAAAGTGGTCACTCCCACAGACGTCATCGTGGACTGACCACTTAAATTCATTAAGGTTGGAAATCTGTAACAGTCAAATCAAGAGAAGAGTATGTGCCTGTACCAGGATGTAAATATGTTTTTGAATTATCAATAAAAGGTATAGAGTATTGATGGAAATAAAATCTTCTAGGAGCTTGCCTTTACTGCTTGTATGATCACTACCCCAAAGTGGATTATGTCCGTTCATATCGCCCATTATGATACAGGGCCTAGGAAGCTGGTCATAGAGAGCTTGAGGATGCAGTTGGTGGAGTAACGTAAAGAGAGCACAGAGTGAAAACAATGTGCATGGTGATAGCAACCGCGATAGCTTATAAGGGGGCATTGAGAGATACAGGGCCTCACCACGACTGAAAATCCTACAGTTGCCTTAGCCCCTTGAGGTGAAAAGCAATGATAAGAATCGTATTGTCTAATGTTGAGCTGATCTGTTTTTTTAAAGTACGTTTCCTGTAGACAAATATGACATGAATTTGTCTACTAAATTTATTGCCAAGCTGGTTCTGCCAATAACAACAATTTATAGACATTCAGAATTTAGAATTCAGCTGTCAACAAACCAGATTGGCCCATGAGCCACCGCTTTCTGGCATAGGAGTCTAGGCAATATATACTGAACCAAATTAAAAACTTCACAATCCTAAATTTTTAACATTTTGACCAGTTATCATTGTGGGCCCTTACTGTGTATTTAAACAGTAATGGCCACGTATTGTCTTCAGATAACACCCGTTTTTGTGCAGGTGAATCGATCAAAATCATGTGCACAGCACTATAGTGGCAAAAGTGTTTTTTCACGTGCAACTGGTCACGTGGCCATAATACCACACGTGTTTTCAGCCATACTTGTTAGCAGTCATTAACAAAAAAAGAAAAACACAAGAAAACAAAAGTCTTTGCGGCCATTTGTCATGCCACGCCTTTCAAATTTGCAACGTGAACGTGCCATCGGCATGTTGCAGACGGGAACGTCCGTAGATGAAGTAGCAAGGACGATGGGTTGTAGTCGACGGACTGTTTATGATTTACAGACGCGTCTACAGCAAACGGGTACCACCGCTGATCGCCCTCGGCCAGGTCGGCCACGTGTGACGTCACATGCAGAGGATCGACAGATTGTCTTACGTCACCTCTGTAACCGATTTTTGACGGCTACATCTACCAGAAATGAACTGTTTAGTGGTAGGCTGAGTACGCAAACTATTCGAAACCGTCTGAGAACTGCTCACCTTCAAGCACGACGGCCATACTGTGGGCCGATTCTGACTCAATTACACAGACGTCAACGTCAATTGTGGGCACAGCGACACTTACGATGGACTCAGAGGAATTGGAATCAAGTCGTCTTCAGTGATGAATCCCGATTTAATCTTCGATTTGCTTATGGTAGGGCGAGGGTGTGGAGGCGCCGTCATGAACGTTACGCCCAGTGTTGTGTACAGGAAGTTGACAGATTTCGAGGCGGAAGTGTCATGGTGTGGGCTGCTTTCTGTGGCAATGCACGTTCCTCTTGTCATCCGTGGCAACCTCAACGCTGCTGCTTACCGCGACCAGGTACTGGCACCAGAACTTCTGCCTTTTATGGCAGCACATGGACCCGGTTTGATCTTCCAAGACGACAATGCCAGACCCCACACAGCCTTTTTGACAAGGAATTTCCTTCAGAATGCGGGAGTCAACGTCATGGACTGGCCGTCAAGGTCTCGCGACCTCAATCCCATCGAACACGTCTGGGATACTCTTGGCAGAAGTCTGCGCACTCTCCAGAACCAACCACAGAATTTGCAAGATCTTGGCATCATTTTGCAGCAACAACGGCGTCGTCTTCCCAATCATGTGTTCACAAGCATCACAAGGTCCATGCGGAAGCGTTGTGTGGCAGTTTTCAACGCACATGGTGGCCATACACGCTACTGAACTTGTGTCCCATCAGATTCTCGTGCTTGGGACTTATGATTTAAACTGTTGATGTTATTACCGAATACCGTAGGTGCTTGGAACAAATTATGGTTACCACCGTTAATTAAAATCCTTCTTTGGACATTAATGATTAAAAATTACCTTCTCTGATACATTTGTCCGTTGTATATCATATATGGGATTACTTTAAAAAATGTGGAGTTTTTAATTTGACTCAGTATATTTATTTCAATAAATGTGTTTTCAAAAGCCCAAGCAATACTTTTGTGATAAATATAGTACATACATGTGCAAAAATAAGAATAAGAAGTAATACACACAGGGTTTGGCGTGACCAGCCAATTGATAGAACCGGGCCCATTCTACCATCCGTCTAGTTGAAGCTAGGGTCCAAACAGTGTGCTGGGCAAAGGAACACAGTTCAAGGAACCAGTGCCCTCAACTACCAGACTCCCCTCCTCAATCGACACAGGGGCGCAACCCACGGCAAACGGATGGCCAAATTCGGTCGCCTTTTACGACCAGCAATGGGGTGCTGAGGACACATTCTTATTTATCGTCCCTGGGTACCCACGGGGAATATGTTGTACAGACCTGACACGGTTGAACTCGTTATCTGAAACTGACTCGATCCCAATACCAAACATTGATGACTGTATTGACAAAGTTTGTAAGTAAGTTATACCTTTCAAAGGTGTATGATCAGGTCCGACTGACTGAGCATGCAAAGAAGATATCTGGTTTTTATCTTTATCAGTACTAAGTAATGCCATCTGGGTTTGAAAATGCACCAACTACCTTTCAACGCCTCATGAATTACGTCACTTCAGACATAGAAGGTACAGAGAATTACATTAACGACTTTATCAGCCAGTGGGGCTGTCATTTTGGGGAAGATCTGTGCCTGCTTCGAGAGACTATAATCAACAGAATATCTTGCAAAATGGGAATTTTCTCAGGTAAATGTTGTGTCCGTGGCTCATGTCATCGGTCATCGCAAAAGTATTGCAAATTCTCAGTTTCAACAAATAAAAAGGTATGAAATTTCTTGGTGTGGCTGGTCACTCCAAACCTTTTTCTTGGACAAAAGAAATAATTCTTTGGGGTAACCGCTGCCAGGCAGCTTTTGAAAGAGTAAAAACTATACTCTTCAATGTTCCAATCTTGAAAGCACTAGCTTTTGTGAAAACTTTTAAGCTTGCAAGTGATGCAAGTGGTATATTGTTACAGGAAGATGCAAACGGCATGAATCACCCTGTTTGTTACTTTTCAAAGCATTTAACAAAACACAGAAAAAAGTATCTACGAATGAGAATGAAACCCTTGCCAAGAAGTTGTCACTTCAATATTTTGAGTTTTATTTGGGAGCTCATTGAAGTATTCACCAATCATAATCCGCAGACATATTGTCATAAGACGAAGAGCCGTGAAGATCTCAACAACCCATGCTTGCCGTAAAAAGCGAATATGCTTGTCGTAAGGGGCGACTAACGGGATCGGGTTGTCAGACTCGATGACTTGGTTGATGTTATCGTATCCCCATTGCGTGGATCAATGCTCATGATGTCAATCAGTGGATTGTCTGGTACAGACTAGATTATGTTAAAACCATCGTCATATAGCTGGAATATGTCTGAGTGTGGCGTTAAACAACAAACAATTTAGTGAGTGAGTATGGTTTTACGCCGCCTTTAGTAATGTTCCAGCAATATCACGGCAGGGGGACACCAGAATGGGCTTCACACATTGTACCCATGTCGGGAATCGAACCCGGGTCTTCGGCATGACGAGCGAACGCTTAACCACTAGGCTACCGACCACCCCAAACAACAAACAAACAAACAAGTCATAAGACTAAGGAGACAAATCGGAGATAGAGATGGAGTTTATCTTTGCAAGAGTTAAATCTTGAGACCAGTCATACATAGGCTGCAGACAATGTCATTTTAGATGCAGTGTTTGGAGTTGATTGGATCAGTACTCAAATGCAGTTTTGCTAGCTATAAATGTATAATGGTAGCATGTACTTTTGACATGTTTAATAGAGTGGCAGGTGCTTCCGGTAGAGCGATTGGTTGGTTGGTTGGTTTGTTGTTTAACGCCACACTCAGCAATATTACAGCTATATGACGGCGGTCTGTAAATAATCGAGTCTGGACCAGACAATCCAGTGATTGATATCATGAGCATCGAACCACGCAATTGGGACCGATGACATGTATCAACCAAGTAAGCGAGCCTGACCACCCGATCCCGTTAGTCGCCTTTTACGACAAGCATGGGTCGCTGAAGATCCATTCTACCCCGGAATCTTCACGGGTCTCCGGTAGGGCAGAACATGCGCTTACCCTTTTTACGAACACCTGGTGTCATCACTGATTTTCCGTGCACCACTCCTAATATTTTCATTAGTGATTTGCATTTTTACCCAGAAGAATCAGCTTCAGCAGTTAATCGAGACTGATTATTTTCTAGCGCTGTGGTTCTATATTGATGTACACTTTTTCATTCAAGTTTTCACTTTTATTGAGTTCAACCTTTTTTCTCTTGAAGGAACATATGGTACAAGTCAAAATATGGAATTGCATCGGACATCGTCTAACTGATGAGTCAAATTTGGTCATGTCCACCACATGTCTACCATAGAACTTTTGAAAGCTTACCTGGACCATGGATGTTGTGACCCTGATCGAACAACTTTTAAGCAAGGGTCGTAATACGCTCCTTGAAGGAAATTGGCTATTTGATGGTTAATAAACAATATCAGATCGTCGACATACCTGAAGCTTGAGTTATACCTGTTGGCCAAATTACCTTGTTTTGGCTTTGCCAATCTGATCAGAAAAATCCGATTCAAAATCTTGGTAGAAAGAGCATGCTCGATTTTACGTCTAAAGTTGTGAAGTGTAGACACCAAACCATGGAGGTGTTGGAATATTGCTCGACATGAAGGTAAAGGTGACTACTGAAAAGTTGACGTCTTCCCTCTTGTCAGGGAGTTTTGTCACATTTAGCTTTATGCATAAATCTAAATATGAAATAGAAGAAGCGGTCTAGCTGGTCCTATTATTTCTTGTTCAGGTGGGTAAATCGATGGAAGGGGACTGGCTATTTGAGGGTTTTTGAATGATTGTCCCACAGCATTTCGACGATAAATCATTAACTTTCCAATCACAGCGATTATACCCGAGCAATGTTTCTCTCCGCATCTCAAACAAGCATTCTTGGAATGATGGAATTCAGATCAAACGTGAATTATGTAAGTATCTTTACGACCAGTGATGACACTCTATTTTGATCCGATTTTCAAGATGTCTGCCTTTGCACATTGCACCCATGTCGGGAATCGAACCAGGGTCTTCGGCGTGAAGAGCGAACGCTTTAACCACTCGGCTACCCGGCCGCCCCTACAGCTTTAAATAATTCATTAATTAACATCAATAGGTTCTAAAGGTGACATGTGTTTTGATGGACAAAAAAAACTTAACCGTATAAAGATTAGACTATTTGTCAGGGCCGGTAAGCTATTCGTAAATTGGTATCAGGTATATGATGTGACAGCGGTTGACATCTGAGAGAGGAGAGTTTAAATTCGCATATACACGATCTTCTTTACATTATTCCCACGGCCGGTTTCAACTGATAAATTTTGGTTCCATTTTCTGAATTTTAAGATTGGGATATAATATTATTTATCAATAAAAGGTATTTTCCAAATTGTGGCGTCTCTTTCAAACATTGATAGATATAACCTTTCGAACTCTATTTGCGTTCAAATTGATCCATTAAGAATAAGAATAAGAAGATTTTGAAAATGCCCTCCACGTGTCCACCATACAACTTTTCGAAACCTTTATTGAGGTCTTGAATATGGTAACGTTCATCAAACAACTGGGGCGGTCGGGTAGCCTAGTGGTTAAAGCGTTCGCTCGTCACGCCGAAGACCCGGGTTCGATTCCCGACATGGGTACAATGTGTGAAGCCCATTTCTGGTGTCCCCCGCCGTGATATTGCTGGAATATTGCTAAAAGCGGCGTAAAACCATACTCACTCACTCACTCATCAAACAACTTCTGAGCAAGAGTCGTATGACGCTCTTTGAAATCTCATGGAATGAGCCTGCTCGATTGTACTTCACAAGTTGTGAACTTTAGACACCAAGGGTTGGAGCTAAAGAAATATTGCTCGACATAAAGGAAAGATCATATTGGAAAGGTGAAGTCATCTCTCTTGTAATACAGTCTTGTGGAGAATGTTTTGTCTCTCTCAATCTTTATACATACATCAAATATGATTAGATGGTTATTGAACGATATCAGATCATCGATATACCTGAACCTTAAGTTAAACGTCTTGGCCAAATTACCTTGTTTTTGCTTTGCCAGCGGCAGAAATTTCGATTTATTTGCATTAAAAGATAGACCAGCAAGCACATTTGGTGCTCACGGCTCATCTTGCCTAAATGTCTTACTCCAAAGTTTTTACATGGATGTTATCAATTAGGAAGTTCAGCGTTTCACATATTGTTTTCTCAGTAAACTTAAGATGACATTTGCTTTCATGTTTGACAAATTGTCCTGAACATCGGAAGATAGATATTTCAACTGTTTCTATTGTCACCACGGTTTGTAACAGAAGGCCCATTGATCGAGGAATAAGTTTTGTTCTTAAGGTGTCTCACTGAAATAGTGATGTAGAAAGTTGAAAAATCAAGCGTCTTGACAAAATTGAACTAGGGTATTTTCTGATCACATTTCAAGTCACAAGTTTGAAGTTGAAGACCGAACCAAGAAAGTGGGCTTGAAATGGAAAGGATGAGAACCGATTGTGCTAGAGGCTAGTGGACACCCTTGCCTCGGGAAGTTGCATAACGATAAAGTGTGATACTGCCCATGGCTTATACTGACCCGAAAAGGGCACTGAAATAGTTGTGTCGGCCCTATTTTATTAACCTAAATTTGTATATGACAAGAAGTAGCCGTAATAGTGTACTGCGGTTACTTAGCCTGAATAATTATCGTTGTAATTACATGGAAAGTAAGCAAACAAATAAGTGTGTCGTTGACAATTAAGCTAAAGTTCCTTGGTGGTTTTACTCTGTCTCCACATGCATACACAGTGTTATTGGTTTGCGGACACTTTAAGCCTTTGGAGAAATTGATTTCAAATAAATAGAGAAACGATACACATTGTTATGAAATTTGTACCACTGGACATGGACCTGCATGGTACTGAATGATAAAAACATCTTTCATCTGATACGCATTAATTGTTTAATTTGAAAGCAGAATATACATACAGTACACTTACTTAGAGCCAAATATATCCAACACATCTGTATATCATACATCATACGATAGCTATAAGAGGCCAACCATTTGAATTTCATCAAGTAGAAATACAAAAGTACAGAAATGGTTATCTGGATATGCTCGATGTTTCTGAGAGATAGCGTGGGCCTCCACAAAATTGAGTGACGATTACTGAAATCAAACATTTCATTATTACTGAAAACAACATTTTATTATCTATTAAGGTCCTACCTTGAAGTCCGTGTACAGCTCCAACCATTAACATACAGAGAAGAATCGCCATAATGTCCTGTTCAGCTGATGACTCTGCTACACAGTGATACTCCGCTCGGGGGCTGATCGATTTATCTTTTCTTGATTTCTTCATTGAACACCACACACTGTTCGTCTCATATCAGTGTGTTAATATACATGAATTTATATAATCCATAACGGCTTAACCAGTACCCTGGTCTTGTGTGGGGACATCATTCTATTGGTGAGATGAAATTAAGTCCGAAATTATGTCCTTGTTTGATCCCCTTCAGGTCTCTGCCACACATTCAGGATTTTTACTGCTGTCCTTGACAGGACCATTCCCGGTTAACATTTGTCAAAATTCTGATCAAGATCCTGTGATTCGTGGCGGGAAATTCACAAACAATCAGATATTGTTCAGAAAGCGTCCCGATTCAGCCGTTTCCAGCCGAATTCGTCTCTCAATCCGAATCTGATCCGATTTGTATATTCCGCATGGTAAAAAACGACCGAATCTGTCCCGACAGCGTCACGATTCTCCCAAATGCGATCAGACAGTGAACCGACAAAGACGGTTCGCATTCGGCAAGATCTGGACGCAATCTTGACTCAATCGACAAGAAACGGCATTGAACAATTCATGCCTGTTCATCACGACAGCGTCCCGATCAACAGGACACCGTCCAGACAACATAGGACATTTTTACGATTTTGATCCGATACAGCAGAATCTGTCACGACATAGTCACGATTGTAATCCGTCTAGACTTAATCGGCTGAGTTTCCCGAATGTTACGGGTCGCACCATACTGTCGTGAGTGCTCTCTGGACCTTTCCCGATCCGTAGGACTCTGTTACGAAGGTATACGGCTGCGTTCAGACAATGATAGGACATTCCAGATCATTGAGGATAGTAATCCGACTTTTTCACTTTTCGCGTCCTAGCGCTGTCTGATCTCAAACGGGAGTCATAATCGGCACTGTGTAAACCTGGCCTAATACCGAGTGTCTGCATGGTAACATGTAAATCTTCACGAAATAATATATTGTACCACTATAGTATAGTACATAGAAGGCCACAAATGGTATATTTCAAATGCGTCCGTGGAGGATACTTATTTGTGAAGGGTTATATCAAACCTAATATTCTGATATTCGATATATTTCACTTGGTAGAATTGAAAACATGTCATTGGTCACATTGCCCTAAAACATCCCTAAACTCGGTATGAAATGGGGACATGAAATCTACTAACTATTGGGACAGGATCAATTTGTACAAGAATGGAGAAGTTATGCGACTTCTAAATATTTATCTTATTTTTATTTTATTTTTGAAAGGGGCGCCACAATTTGAAAAAAATACCTTTTATTGATAAAAATATTGTATTGCAATCTTAAAATTAAGAAAATATAACCATAATTTATCAGTTGAATCCGGCCGTTGGAATAATGGAAAGAAGATCGTGTATGTGTGAACATTTTTAACTCTCCTCTCTCAGATGTCAAGCGCTGTCACATCATAGTCCTCATACCAATTTACCAATAGCTTTCCAGCCAAGACAAATAGTCTAATCTGTATATGGTTAAGCAGTTTGTGTCCATCCAAACGCATGTCACCTTCAAAACCTATTGAGGTTCATTAATGAATTATTTAAAGCTGTAAGAAAGATATAATCATGTAGCCACTTCACAAGAATTGCTGTCAGAATTGACATCCCAATATTCAGACATATCTGTTGAATCCAACAAGAAACTAAACAAATACCACATTTGGTTACTTTTTGTACGGATATGAGTATATCAGGCCATACATTGTATATATCTTTTTCATTGTGGCTGACGTGTTGGCCATATTGAAAGCCCAGTTTGAAACTCTGCTTCATTTGTCCAGTGGTTTCTGAGGACATAATGTTTACAATGCGAGGAAATGCTTTTTTAGAGAATTTAGGAACACAGTCAAAGTGTCATGATCAAATATAGTTCAAAATTTAACATATCACGAAAGAGCAAACAAATGTGGTTAGCTCCACGCTAACAACACACGGACCAAATATCATTACATTTTAAAGGCAATGTTTGAAAGAAGTTTCATCTTTCAGTATGGTCGAAGTTCAAAGGTCAAAATATAAACTACACACGTACCAAATTATATGGCGAAAAATAATCTCTTTCAATATGGCTGCAACATTAAGGTTACAAGATGTACAGATATTGTTAGACTTTTTAAATATACCTTTATAGATCTTTAAATCATAATATCCTGCTCTGAACTGCGCTAGCGATACTCTGAGTTTTTTTTATTGTAACATATATTAGATATTCTTCGAGTATAAATTGTTGTTTGAAGAGAGAATAGGTATATGTACATTTGCTATTTCTTAGTTTTTCTATCCATATTTGCTGAAAACAATCTTTAGCTCTTTGGGGTAATAATGACATAAACATCTTGACATTTCGAACACCCTGATCCATCCATGCGTATCCAAGGCCTAAACTGAAAAGGGTGATTTTGATATTTGTTGCCCAATTATTTTTATTGCGTGAGTGACTGGCATTTTGATCCAGATAGAACTGCACGTTATAGGCTTTTACTGGGTATCGCGTGGATGGAAGATTCGTTAGTTTTAACCAATAATTTACACAGCGCTTAAGCGAAAATATATACAATGGATGTCTGCCACATTCCCCAATTACAATACCATTTGGGGTGGAGGATCGAACCCCAATTACACGTTTACACGCATAAAGAGCGAGAGTCGTATGACGCTCTTTGAAATCTTGGTAGAAAGAGCATGTTCGATTGTATGTAAAAAGTTACGAAATGTAAACCCCAAAGGCTGGAGGTGCTGGAATATTGCTCGACATGAAAGGAAAGTTGACTATCTTGTAGACATGTTCCAGTGTTTTTTCAGGTGAACAATTTACTTGCCTTTGCATGTGTTTGTGACGGATGCCACCAGTGGCAAATGGTACGCTCACCTTTTCCGCGAACACCTGGTATCATGACTATTTGATTGTGATTCAGAAACACATGCTCATGATATAGTCGGAATCCTACAATCTACTCTGTTTTATGTAGATATTTCTTATGAACATGGAAAGGGATTTGTCGTTAATGACTTATTTGGGGATGTAGGTCTCTTTGTCTCTGTAACAATTACAAGGCTGTAACCAATTTGGCTGGACTGATTCTAATGGGGCATCTGTTTATAAACTGATAGAAAACGTAATATGAATATAGAATTTGTCGTTAATTGCTGGCATTGCTGTTTAGCGGCAGTGGGACACCGTTCAAAACACAAATAAATACCATTAATGAGAAGACATGTTCTGTGACGGGCGTGTTTTATTAAAAGTCCCTTTGTACTTAATGTTGATGCCTTTTTTGTCTCTGCCAAGGTACTTGTCCGAAAACAATGAACATGCACTGGTTGTCCGGTTCCCTTTCAAATAGGCTATCAATTTATTGACTGGTTTCTCTTGTTGAGCGGGAGCACTGCGGGTATGATAATAAATATATATACACGTCACACGCGATGGTTATCTATGTTCTTGTTGCTTTTAACTTAATTATCCTTAAAGTCCTGGGCAACCTTGTGATAATTACTACCCAGTTTATATAAGCTACCATGCTGGCTTGGCGGCCATTACGCACTGCGGTCTTGTGTAACATTTTGCAGCAATAGGATATCATAGTTTCCGGTTCCCGAATGTTAAGTTTGTTCGTTTGTTTGTTTGTTTGTTTAACGCCGCACTCAGCAATATTCCAGCTATATGACGGCTGTCTGTAAATAATCGAGTCTGGACCAAACAATCTAGTGATTGATATCATAAACATTGATCTTCGCAATTGGGATACAATGACATGCATCAACCAAGTCAGCGAGCCTGACCACCCGATCCCGTTAGTCGCCTCTTACGACAAGCATAGTCTAGGATCTTAACTGGTCACTTGGTATTATTGGTTTGTTCTATTTAGCAGCAAAACCAATGTAGGGAGTCATGTATCAGTAGTCGCCTGACTGATATTTTCCTAGTATCTAGTGGAGTCAGAAAGGGTTGCGTCTTGTCTACGACATTATTTTCTGTATTCATTAATGATTAAGCCCAGGAAATAACTAACCTACAATGTGGCGTAGATACTGACGATTATACTGGCTTCAGTTAATATTATGATTTGGGTCAATCTAATGGTAATAACCTAAAATTTCAATTGTTTAAAGACAGCATTTGTATTTCATATCATGTGCGCAATATTTATAATGTGTCTCTCCGTAGTACTCTAGCCAAAGTCCGCTGTGGTACGCTCCTGTGGTCCGTGGTCCGCAGTGTTGAAGATGAAACTCCTTTTGTCGGTTACCTGCGAATTCTATTCTGATATAGCGAGTGAGTATGTTTTGCGCCGCTTTTAGTAATATTCCAGCAATATCACGACGGGGAACACCAGAAATGGGCTTCACACACTGTACCCATGTCGGGAATAGAACCCGTGACGAGCGAATATTCTGATATAAGATCGGATGTATTTCATCAAGCCTCGCTAGTTAATCCATTGTAAGCCGATATAAGTCCAGTTAATCAATTCGCCTTTTTATATCAGTGTGAAGAGTTATCGGTAGTCTTTGCCGCTATCGTGAACGTTAAGATGAGGAAAGGTCATCCCTCTCATTAGTTCTCAGACTGTAAATGCATGTTGAACTGAATTAAAAGGTTGTTGTGACATATCTGTATCTGCAAATAGTTTAACCATTAGTTTTAACATGTAATGCTATTTAGAACGTTGAGTGCTCTTATTGTATTATTACTCCCGTGAAGATTCGGGGTAGAATAGATCTTCAGCAACCCATGCTTGTCGTAAAAGGCGACTAACGGGATCGGGTGGTCAAGCTCGCTAACTTGGTTGATGCATGTCATTGATCCCAACTGCGTGGATCGATGCTCATATTTTCAATCACTGGATTGTCTGGTCCAGAATCCATTATTTACAAACAGCCATCATATAGCTGGAATATTACTGAGTTCCGCGTTAAACAACAAACAAACAAACAAATCTCATTGGCCTTGGTCGTAAAATGTGTCATTTTCTGTCGTTTTAATGTCAGTGTAACATATGCCTAGAGTGAGTGAGTGAGTGAGTATGGTTTTACGCCGCTTTTAGCAATATTCCAGCAATATCACGGCGGGGGACACCAGAAATGGGCTTCACACATTGTACCCATGTCGGGAATCGAACCCGGGTCTTCTGCGTGACGAGCGAACGCTTTAACCACTAGGCTACCCGACCGCCCCTACATATGCCTATAGATACGATACTAAAGTCTAGTCATGCTTTGCTTGGCTTGCCCGTTTGGCAAAGTGGAAATACATCGAACGGTGAGAGCTTGAATTCCATTATGGTTCCATAAGCACTATTTTTTTCTTAAGGAGAAAAGTACATTTTCTTTAGCTATAATTGATTAACATTAAAACTAGCTGTGGGCCTTAGGTCGGATTTTTAACGTTATTGTTTCCTGAAAATACCAGTCGAAATAGGTTTGCCTCATGCTTAAATAAACTAAGCGGCAAGAGAAAGTATAGGCTGGCAATTTGTAATTTTCCTTAAAACAGCGATAACTAGTGGAAAGTGGGTATTGGGAATATGACTGCCCAGGAACAGGTACCAAAAAACACCTCACCCGAACGCGCCACCTTTGAAGGCGCTCGTGCGGTGAAAAAACCCGGTGAAACAGGTTTCCCGCCTATGGCATAAACTGCACGTTCATGTTAGCTGTATAAATGCGTTCGTCTGCAGGGTATAGTGAGTGAGTGAGTGAGTGAGTTGGGTTTAACGCCGCTTTTAACAGTATTCCAGTTATATCACGGCGTGTCAGCTTAATGTGGGAGGAAAGCCCGAAGTGATGCAGGTCTCCGACGTTTACCACTTCGGTTAAACCCACGAGCACGGGTATGGTGCTGACAAACCTAGAAACATACTCGGGGTGAACCGGGATTCGAACCCACAATCATAGGTTTCTCGCGTGCCCAATGGACGCAACTCTGCACAGCAAATCGCGGCGCCTCAGACGACTGGGCCACCAGTGCCCCCCTGCAGGGTATAACCACACGTGATAAAAGCACACAAAAGAAATGCCACGACTGTCACAGGAGCAGAGAGAGAGAGAGGTCCAAATTGCCAGAAGGTTTGGTTTTACACGATTGACAGTAGCCAGGCTGGTTCAACGGTACAGGCAGACAGGGAGGACACAGGACAGGCCTAGAACCGGACGACCCCGAGTGACAACACCACTGGAAGACGGTCAGATACGGCTCATTCACCTGCGAAACAGATTCGTATCGGCGACGGCGACGGCAGCAACAGCGTTGGGACATCCCATTAGCCAACGTACAGTACTACGACGACTTCGTGCTGCTAGAAGCCGAGCGTATCGTCCTTTCCGAGGAATGGCACTGACTGCTCAACATCGACGCCTGAGACTGCCATTGGCGAGGCAGGTTGGACGCTTGCAAGTGAGAAATTGGCGTCGAGTGCTGTTTACTGATGAAAGTCGGTTTTACTTGTTTCGAAATGACGGCAGAGAACGAGTTTATCGACGCAGAGGGGAACGTTTGGCTCCGGCGTGTATTCGAGAGGTCGATCCATTCGGCGGGGGAGGTGTCATGTTGTGGGGCGGTATTTGTGGAGATCAGAAGACTGATTTGGTGATTATACAGGGAAACCTAAACGCTGTGCAATACATAGACCAAGTGTTGCAGCCAGTTGTGCTTCCGTTCTTACAAAACCAACAGCAGGGCCCCATACTGCAAGACTGACTCGGAACTTTCTAAACCAGCAGAACGTTGACGTTTTGCCCTGGCCTGCCCACTCAACCGATATGAATCCTATTGAACATCTGTGGGACCATTTTCACAGACAGATTAGAGCACGCCATCAGCCTCCCGTCAACAGACAAGAATTGCAGCAGGCCCTGAGAGACGAGTGGCAACGGATTCCAGCCCACGTCATCAGAAGACTGACGTCATCGATGAGGCGGCGTATCACAGCATGCATTGAGGCAGCTGGAGGTCATACACGCTATTGAAGGCAACTGTGTCGGCAATGAACGTGTAGTGTGTCTGACAATTTTTTGGTGACATTACAGACAACTTTTGAAAATGAAATTTCTTACCCCGCCATTGTTTACCTTGAGCTTACATTACCTGTGATTGCACAATTTCATTCAAACTGTGGTTGATCAATCATTTGTTAATTCACAGCAAAACCTCTACTTGTAATTTTTTTTCATCGATCATGGAACTCGACCTATACTTTCTTTTGCCGCCCAGTTTAATACCTGCCTGCATGACAAGTTCTATGTCTCGAACAAAGCTGGTGGTTCGGTACGTTGGTAATTACAGTATACTGCTGATGAAGAAATCATTTAATAATAACGCTTTTGTGTACAAAGCACACACCCAACAGACTGGTCGATCACACAACACAACGGATATAATTAACCAAGCGAGGCACCCAATACATTACTTTTGCATATGTTATACTGGATACCTGACAAGTGTCTTTCTTTCGACCTGTATTGATTTCTTGAAGTTTCAAATAAATTCATACTGGCCAACCATAGCAACGAGTGTCTCTTAATGTATCAAAGAGAGCCTTGTTTTTGAGGCCATATTATCAAGACAAAAGCCTCAATAGATGAGGTTTTCCCTTTATACACCCGACCGCCTCCGTGATCTTGTGGATGTGTCACTATACTGTGTCTGAGTGGGGTATTCATGTTAAACTGCGGCATGGTATATCTTTAAAATCTGCATTAGTCCGTAGTACATTCACTCTCTATCTCTCTCTCTCTCTCACACACACGTCGCTACATAAGTGCAATAATCTTGAACCCGACGTTAAACCTCATTTCACCTAACACCTATATATACGTGATATTACAGACCCTGAAAGATTTCCCGTGATATTAGTTCTAAATATCTACACCTTAAGTAACGATATATCTGTTAGGCTAGGTTAAACTTTGTTTACAAATCTGCCGACTCTAGAAATTGTAATATGAAAAATAATTAAAATGAAATGCACTTTAAACTACCGCAATCGGATGGTCAGGCTCGCTGACGTATTTGATGCATGTATCCCAATTGTGTAGATCGATGCTCCTGATGTCAATCACTGGATTGTCTGGTCCAGACACGATCATTTGCTGGAAAAGTGCGGCGTTAAACAACAAACAAGACTATTGTTCTGATTATGTATGGTTACATCAGATGCAATGGGTGACCTTAAAAGCCGAAAGGTACAATGTGACGTCATATCCCCTTAAATTATTAATAAGCAAAACTGTTAAAATAAGAAAGTTATAACATTCGAAGTTGTTACATGTATGGGTAATATAAAACATATTGAGGAATGCATTTTTATTCTAAATAGTAATGCTAAAACACAAACGTATTTGTTTGTGTGTATAGTCAAGTCGGTCAATATGACGTCGGTCTTTAAGTAATCGAATCTGGACGAACCAAACCAAACTATCAATGTAGAAATCTCAATGACATCAAATCAACGAAAGTCTCCTCAGTTTCAGTTTTACGACCAGGTCCAGATCGTCATCAAAGGGACCACACGTCAAGAACAGCTGCTAAAGTTTGACGACTTCAATGCAAGGGCGGGTACTGGATACGAATCCCAACACTGCTGTTAGTGACAATACGAAATTTGCAAGATAAAGGAAGGTGAACGGCGTCTCGAACTGTGCACATACCACTGCCTATGCAGCAGCGATTCTTTCTTTCGGAATACAAACGCTATCCCAACCAGAACACATTCAAGCTCTCAGAACAGACGGAAGCAATATTGTTTTCTAAGTAAACCTCAGATGGCACTTGCTTTCAAATTGACCAATTGACCAGAACCTCTGAAGATAGATACGTAATTGTATCTATGGTCACCATGTTTTGTAACAAAAAACCCATCGATCAAGTTCTGCACAAAGTTGAAAATTCAAATGTTTTGACAGAATTTAACCTGGCTCTTTTCAGAGATTGTAGAGTCAAGCAAATCCTTTGAGTTTTTGAGAATCCACATGGTATTAATTCCACTTGTCTCAAATACTTTCTGTGAATATAAAGAAAGTCATTCCCTGAATGTACTAAGGATTGTGGTTAATCGTTGAGACAGGGATTTGGTGGTACATGTTTGGGAACAACTACAAACGTTGAATGTAGGGCAGCCAGACTCTGAATGACAGCTGGCTGAGACAGAATGGGATTATTCCAATTCTGTTTCCCATTTTTAAGTTTGCGCATTCTACCAATGACAACATCACGCACTGATTAAACCCACACTGAAAGACATTCACCAGGTTCTTCTTCTCTGTTGGCCTATATATTGGCAGATGCTTCGACAGCATCCATAATTTGAAAGTTGTGATCCCAATTGGTAGGAGGCTGCTCAAGATATTTTGGTTCATATTTGAATAACTGAGCAATGTTATTGTCAACAATATAAGTCACCTATAGCCTTCAGGTTGGTAGCAATATATGATGAGTCTTGACAGACACAAGTAGTGGAATTTACATCATGAGCTGCTAAGTCCACGTTCTGCAACACTTTCCTATCATTGAATAACTTGGATGTCTGTGAAAATGATATCTAAATTTAAAGCACCTATTCCCCTGTTTGCAAATTTCAAATTCAAGAACATGTGGTCTTTGGCTGATTGAGTGGAGTCTGGTCTTGCTGTTTGTGGTATGGCCAAACGTTTCAAAGACATATCAAGAAGTATACTCTCTAGTCGATACCGTGGGTTCTTACAGTCTGTAGAACCACTCGTCAGCAATAGATGCAAGAGTCGTTTAAATGTCTTTCAATGAGTATTGTTCTTACTCTGTACCGTCCAAATAGTTCCTGAAAGAACGACAGCAATTCTTCCAAATGAATGGTATCATCTGGTCGTCATCCTTTCTTGTGACCATGGCTGCGTCAAAGTCTCTGGAATGTTGGAAATAGGCTCAATACATTGCCGTTGGCTTGTTTAGCAAAACTGACAACGTATCTTATCGTTATGACATCCATATGACATTATTGTACACACGAATGATTTGCTTTGGACATTCTATGAGGGTGGCATATTATGCCAAGGATGGATTGATTTTCTGAGTTGAAATGTTGGTAGATACACATATAAACATTCCTGATGATGCCCGATCTATGCTGGCTGTCGATAATTCATGTTGTGTCGATCCAACTTAAATCAATCCACAAAGGGTACATTCATTGTCATATAAGACGTTTTTATTTCAACAAGATAGGTCTTCAAAAGGTTTTGTGCAGTATGGTTAAGCTGTAAAGTTAGATTTGAATTCAGGATCAGTTATCAAAAGAGGACAGATTTTGCATTTTTGGCGTCTCACAAAGTCCTGTGGGATATCTGTCCATATCTGCTGGATCATGTTTCGAAGTTCCTGGAGTGTCTGTGGAACACGTGGTTGACGTCGAAGGCGCCGATTCATCACATCCCACATGTGCTCGATTGGTGAGAGATCAGAGGAGCGAGCCGGCCAGGGGATGACATTCACGTTATTTTGTTGAAGAGAATCCTGAACAAGTCGAACAATATGAGGCCGGGCGTTGTCATGTTGAAAGGTAATGCCTGGGCCATGACGATGCAAAAACGGCAGAAAAACAGGACCGATGATCTCGTCGCGGTAGCGCTGTCCATTGAGATTTCCCTCTACCACTATAAAAACAGGTCCTCTGTCTTGCTGTCATCCCACCCCATACCATAACGCTGCTGCCCCCGAACCGATCCTTCTTCCATGACACAATGATTGACGTAACGTTCACATCGACGTCGGTACACTCGAATCCGTACAGCGCTGTGGCTGAGGTGAAAACGAGACTCGTCAGTGAATAAAACTTGTCTCCAATGCATGGCCTTCCAGCGTAGACGCTGTCTGCACCACTGTAGACGTGCTTGACGGTGGTATCCTGTCAAAACGGGACGTCTGGCGGGTCTTCTGGCGACAATCCCTGCACATCTGAGGCGACGACGTTCGGTTTGTGAAGATATTCGTCGAAGGCCAGGGATGCTTCTTGCAGTCATTGTTGCTGGCTGGAATCTATTTCGTAGGTGTGTTGTTCGAATCCAGTTGTCTTGTCGATTATTGGTTACGCTTGGCCTGCCACTCCGAGGATGGTCTCTGACTGCATTCGTCTGTTGCCAACGTTGCCATAAACACCAAATGGTGTTTCTGTGGACGTTAAATGGTCTTGCAACATCACATTGACTCGATCCTGCTTCAAGCATACCAATGGCTCGCAGACGCTCATTTTCGGATATGCGTGGCATTTCGTATTGTTGAATAATTGCGTAATTTTGTTGTTTTTCTGAGTAATTGTTGTCCGCACGATACTTAACAATACATATGGAATCCCATTAACGCAGATGTTTTTATACCCATTCTTGGGTAGTGAAATGCATGGGGCTTGCATAAAAGTCAACTTTTGCATGAAATGCATGCTTTTCTGTAGCAGTTGCATTTTTGTGACTTGATTCCATACATGTACTACAATATTGAAAACCAAACTTTACTTGTTTGAAAAATACACTTAAATATTGGTGTGACAGGAACTTTTGTTGTTGAGTATATAATAGATTTCTTAGATGACTCAGAATATTGTTAATGAGGATACCATTATGATCTTTTCATTGGCCCTCAGATTACAGATATAAGTTGTAATTGTTGCTTCTAAAAGAATGGATTTAATCTCAAAACTGTTTTATATCGAAATACAAATCTAACTGAACAAATTAATCTACGACCAGAAACCACCATTGTTTTATCTTATGGTAGTGTTGGAATATACCTCTGCTACGAGGGCTGGTCAAAAGCCTGACTAACTTTCAATTATGGGCCAATACAAAGTTAACTAGTCAATTTAGTACATAGTTTGGGTAGTTCATTACAAGTTTATTTGGTCTGTTTCATCTGTGATGACCCTAAGTCTTGACGTCCCTCAACTTCCATCAACGAATATTCAATCAGGTGAGGTGAGGTGAAATAGGGTTTAACGTCGCGTCCAAGATTATTGCACTTGTATAGCGACGTGCATGTACGTGTGTGTGTTTGTGTGGCTGCTTGTACTAGTCCGGACTGATGCCGATTTATAGTGCTAGCTCACTGAGATACCATGCCGCAGTTTAACATGAATAGCCCACTCAGACAGAGTATACAGACTCCGAGCCGACCAGTCCTTGTTTTAGCCCCTTAATGCCGAGCGCCAGACAGGGTAACAACAAGTACAATCTTTTAACGTCTTTTGGTATGACGCGGCCGGGGATCGAACCCCGGACCTTCCGCTCTCCGGGCGGACGCTCTACCACTAGAAGATTCAATCAAGGAGATAGAAACACTTATACTGTCAGACAGGCGTATTATCATTGGTGAACTTGAGGAAGACACAGGCCTAAACCATGGATCCATTGAAACTACTATTAATGAACATTTACAGATGAAAAAGATATCTGTTCGTTTGGTGCCAAAGTTTCTAAATTCTGATCTTGAGGAAAAAAGAACTGACATTGACAGAGACAATTTAGAGCTGATTGAGGAGGATATCGTCAAATTCCAAAAGAGATTAGTAGCGGGTGTGAAAACATGGGCCTACCACTATGGTCCCGAGTCAAAACGTCAATCCATGGAATGGCACCATTCCATTTCTTCGGTACCAAAGAAATTCAAGTCTTCAAACAATGTTATACACGTTGATTACTTAGAAAGTAAAAAGACGATAACTGGTGCCTACTATGCTGATTTGCTTCATCGCCTGAGAGATTCTATCAAAGAAAAGCGGCGATGAATGCTGACTGCTAGAGTTCTACATTTTCATGACAATGCCCCTCTCGACTTGCAAAGTTGGGCTAGGTTGGTTTGTTATTATTCCAGCTATATGACGGCGGTCTGTAAAATAATCGAGTCTGGACCAGACAATCCAGTGATTGGCATCATGACCATCGATCCACGCAAATGGGATCGATGACATGTATCAACCAAGACAGCTCGCCTGACCGCCCGATCCCGTTAGTCGCCTTTTACGACAAGCATAGTCGCCTTTTACGGCAAGTATGGGTTGCTGAAGTCCTATTCTGCCCCGGAATCTTCACGGGTCGACTTGCAAAGGCTGCTGTGCCACAATTTGGGTTCGAAGAGCTTCCTCACAATCCATATTCGTCAGACCTGGCACCAAGTGATTTCCTCCTGTTTCCTAAACTGTAAGAACATCTTAAGCACACACGCACATACAAATTGCAGCGCCGTCTGGCGTTCTTTAATGTCCACGCAGTCCTTTAGGTTTAGCAGTTTGGTGTTTTTCTTGTGCACTGACGATCTTCAGTCCACATTGTTCTATCTTTACATATGACGTCTTTTGTTTGCGAGTTATTCATTGCTTGTGTTTTGTATTTTGAATTCATTATCTGTGTGTATATAAATAAATTTTAATTGTAACATTCATTCCTTGTTCGTAACATCTGAATATTATTGTGTACTTTTGACTTTTATTTCAACTTTGTATTTTTGGACCGAATGGCTGCCCATGAAATTAAGTAGTGAAAGGAAATACACAAAAAGGAGAAGAGACAGTATTTGTTCTTAGAATAGTTTCAATCAGACATCTTATGGTTTGGAGAAAGAATTAAAAATCCAGATAAGAGTTCAAACTGTTACATCAGCCTACAGGACCATCTGTACTTCACGTAATTAGTGGTTATTTTCTGATATTATGATAGCATTGTGCCAATACAACCCCACATGATTGGGCATTATGCCACTATTTAAAAAAAAACCCACATTAGGCCAAATTCTTTTTGTGAACAAATTGATGGCCATTTGGATTTCAAAATAGAAATTGTAACGCCAAATGCTTTCTTCTAAAGAAGCGACAAAAGTTATATTCAAATAATATATTAATCGAGATAATTAAAGTATGAAGTCCATGAAAGCAAAATTGATTTTTACGAGGACAAAACCAGTCTGTGCCCAATACCTATTCCTTGACTACTATATAGATCAGCCGTCGACGTCAGATACCCGTGTAGTCAGTATTCACTGTCACATGTTATTGTATTTGGCCTATACACTAAGATAGAGATGTGTAAAGGTAATATGTCCCACATGGGTTAATGTACGTGTGTCCCACCTTTAAGTCAACAGTAATAACCAGCCAAATTGCCAACGTCATGGCATAACTATTTGCACTATCGACTTTTATCATCTGCAAACATCTTCAGAGACTTTGGTATAAGGAACTAGGTAAACAATATTATATTGACATTATCAACAATAAATATCTGGAGTTCTACTTTTTTTATGAAAACCCGTGCTGGTTTTTTTTCGTTATTTAAAAGTAACAGTTGTTGGGAGAGAGGCTGTAGACTATACTCTGCAAAAGAAAGAAACGGAAAAGTGATTTCAGATGTATATTATATTTATGATGTAAATAATCAACAGATGTTAATCGATTGTCTTTGACCAGCTGCATATGGCACATGTTCTCAATATTTTGTATGGCCATTATTTGGAGTCCGAAGCAGAATAGCATCGTCGTCCCATGGAAGTAATCAGATCCCGAACTGTGGCCTGGGGAGTGTTCGCCCACTCTGCCTGCACAAGTTCTCGAGCCAACTGTAGGAGGTTCTGTGGTTGATGCTGACGTTCTCGCAGTCGCTAATCCAGTGCATCCCATAAATGTTCGATTGACCTTGAAGGCCATGACTGGACCTGGATGTTGTGATTCCTGAAAAAGGCTGTTGTCAGTCCTGCCGTGTAAGGTCGGGCGTTGTCTTGTTGGAAAATGACGTTCGCTTGTTGCATACTGGGAAGGACGTGTGGCCGAAGAATCTCATCCGTGTAACGTTGTGCCGTTAAATTCCCCAGAACTTGCAACCAAGACTGTTCTACCAGTGCAGGAGATAGCCGCCCACATCATCACACTACCACCACTAAATCTGTCCACTTCCTGTAAGCAGTTTCGCGCATAACGTTCCCCGAGACGGATGTAAACGCGACTTGTACCATCCGCACAGCGAAGCATAAACCGTAACTCAACACTATCCAAACTTGTCTCCATCGCAGTTGTGTCACCCCAACAACATTGACGTCGCAGGCGACGATGCAGGTCCGCCAAAATGGCACATGAAACTGGTCGTTTAGCGCGAATACCCTCACCGCGTAAACGGTTCATCACTGTCTGGGCTGGTAATGCCGAAGTTGTAGAGTGAGTGAGTGAGTGAGTTGGGTTTAACGCCGCTTTTAACATTATTCCAGTTATATCACGGCGTGTCAGCTTAATGTGGGAGGAAAGCCCGAAGTGATGCAGGTCTCAGACGTTTACCACTTCGGTGAAACCCACGAGCACGGGTATGGTGCTGACAAACCTAGAAACATAATTGGGGCGAACCCGGGATTCGAACCCACAATCATAGGTTTCTGGCGTGCCCAAGGGACGCAACTCTGCACAGCGAATCGCGGTGCCTTAGACGACTGGGCCACCCGTGCCCCCCGAAGTTGTAGAGGTGGCTGAGGTAGTTCTTTCACGTAAGTGACGAAGCCGTATGAATCTGTCCTGTGCTGAAGTAGTGATACGTGGTCGACCGGACCTGGGAAGTTCCTGTGTTGTGCCGTGTGTCTTAACACTTGTAATGGTGATTAGTGCTACGTGAAAAAATCTATAGATGATTCTCAAATTTGCAGTCGGCCGATGGCGTTGTCATTCGTGGCATGTCTTCGCTGTTCACTTGCTGCAAGGTTGTTATGGCATGCAAATGAAGACCCCACGTGGATACTGGACTTTCAAAGTCAGTTAACTTTCTTGCCTCGGGAAGATGATGAAGACCTCGCAGCGACGCAAGACCATCGGCGCCACAGAAATTATTAGACAGATAGCTTTTCCCTTTGCTTATAAAAACATAACGGTTATAGTCAAGGGTTTTAACACTAACCTTCAAACCAAGGGGACATTGGCCATATGCACTCTACATCTGGTAATTATATCCTGCTCAATGAAACCAATTTACCAGATTATAAGGAGCTGTTCCAAGAGTGAGTGAGTTTTAACAGTATTCCAGTTATATCACGACGTGTCAGCTTAATGTGGGAGGAAAGCCCCAAGTGATGCAGGTCTCAGACGTTTACAACTTCGGTACGGGTATGGTGCTGACAAACCTAAAATCATAATCGGGGCGAACCGGGATTCGAGCCCACAATCATAGGTTTCTGGCGTGTTCAAGGGACGCAACTCTGCACAACGAATCAGGGCGCCTTAGACGACTGGGCCAACCGTGGCCCCGGCAGTCTTCTAGGAGACTCGCAAAGAGTTGCCTTGTGAATAGGCGCATATAGGGCTTCCATAAGAGCAGACTGAACGATAGACAAATTCCAGTTGGGGAAAGTGCGGTTGTATCTTCCACCTGAAATGATTTCGTAAATCGATTTAGAACTACGTGGGTGCTCTTGGAGAGCTCATATATCCTGGAGGGCTAATACTAAGGCTGATCGGAAACCCCGTGTTACGGGCAATCAACATACAAAATGATCATGACAATATACCCACAAGGTACCACGCTTATAAACAGATCATCTCACTCAGTTACTCAGATTCCCCAATGAAATTATTCCTCCCGATCATCCTCGATTATTTTTATTTGTATATGTGACAGTAGGCGCTGTGTAAACAGCAATGAAGCGATGGACGTGAAGAGGTATAAAACAACTCTTTCAATATCCGTGCTTCTTTTGTCCCTTGGTCATAAAAACTTCCTGAGGCTAAGTGTCATGAAGCGGGTCTCCCGGTACAGATTCTTATTAAACCTCCAGTGACGTCATTCTCCAGTCGGGTTAAATCTCATAAACAGGTATTTATTACGGTGGCCCATACCCGCCACTGGTGAGATCATTTTTCACTGTATGCCTCAGTCTATATTTTGTCTGGCGGCCGCCAGATACTTCCACTGGTGAGATCATTTCCCCCTGTAAACCTCTATATTTTATCTCACCAGTGGAAGTATCTGGCGGCCGACAGATAAAATATAGAGGCATACAGTGAAAAATGATCTCACCAGTGGCGGGTATGGGCCACCGTAATTTATAACTACAACTTTGTAACATATAAACATCAAATGACAAAAGTTTTCTTTTATTCCCGAGGATCGAACACGCAACATTCGTATCTGTAGCTCAGTGACTATACCACAGTGAAATTCACAATGCTTTTAAGAATGTCTTTTTCAAGTACCGTGCAACGGCAACAGATATTTTACACCTGTTTTCTATAGTTAACGTCGATGCTCCTGCTTCCAATCACTTAACGACGTTGTTTGTTTGACGCCGCACATCATGAGCATCGATCTATGCAATTGGGATACAACGACATGTATCAACCAAGTCAGTGAGCCCACCCGATCCAGATACTCGGTTCTTATGACAAACAGTCACCTTTAATGAAAAGGATGGTTGCTGAAGACCTATTCTAATTTATCCCCTCAATGCCAAGCGCCAACAAGTACCATCTTTTAACGTGTTTGGCTTTGAAAACTGAGGATTTATGATTTATTTTACACCAAACCAAAAAGGTCATACCTATGTCCAACTAAATCAAGCTCAAGTCATGTTGTACAAGTATCAAAACTAGTTTTGAAAGATCATGTGGCAAAAATGATTACTTGTTTCGTTTCAGCATGAATAATTCAGGATTTTGGTGTACATTGTGAATGCACTTGGTGTGATTCTACTAAACATGGCGTGGCTGTATGTATGTACAAGTCCAGCCCGCAAAGGCAATAGGCGAGACCTAGCAACTGCACCCAACTACCTGGATCATTGCTCAAGTCGCGGCAAGGACTCATGGCTTATCCTTATCAAGGTGAAGGGAACAGTGCTCTCTTTATTACTCTGATTGTGAACCAGAGAACAGAGTCACCCTAGCTTTCCCTGATCAAGGAACAGAGGTACTCTTGCTTACCCTGATTGTGGTCCAGACAACAGAGGCATCCTTGCTAACCCTGATTGTAGGACAGAGAATAGAGGCTATCTTGCTTACCCTGACTGTGAGCAAAGAGAATGGAGCCATCCTTGCTTACCCTGACCGTGGGACAGAGAATGGAGCCATCCTTGCTTACCCTGATTGTAGGACAGAGAACAGAGGCACATTTGCTTACCCTGACTGTGGGACAGAGAATAGAGGCTATCTTGCTTACCCTGACTGTGGGCCAGAGAATAGAGGCACATTTGCTTACCCTGACTGTGGGACAGAGAATGGAGCCATCCTTACTTACCCTGACTGTGGGACAGAGAATGGAGCCATCCTTGCATACCCTGATTGTGGGCCAGAGAATAGAGGCACATTTGCTTACCCAGACTGTGGGACAGAGAATGGAGCCATCCTTGCTTACCCCGACTGTGGGACAGAGAATGGAGCCATCCTTGCTTACCCTGACTGTGGGACAGAGAATGGAGCCATCCTTGCTTACCCCGACTGTGGGACAGAGAATGGAGCCATCCTTGCTTACCCCGACTGTGGGACAGAGAATGGAGCCATCCTTGCTTACCCCGACTGTGGGACAGAGAATGGAGCCATCCTTGCTTACCCTGATTGTGGGACAGAGAATGGAGCCATCCTTACTTACCCTGACTGTGGGACAGAGAATGGAGGCATCCTTGCATACCCTGATTGTGGGACAGAAAATGGAGGCATCCTTGCTTACCCTGACTGTGGGACAGAGAATAGAGGCACATTTGCTTACCCTGATTGTGGGACAGAGAATGGTGGCACCCTTGCTTACCCTGACTGTGGGACAGAGAATAGAGGCACATTTGCTTACCCTGACTGTGGGACAGAGAATGGAGGCATCCTTGCTCACCCTGACTGTGGGACAGAGAATGGAGGCATCCTTGCTTACCCTGATTGTTGGACAGAGAATGGAGGCATCCTTGCTTACCCTGATTGTGGGACAGAGAATGGTGGCATCCTTGCTTACCCTGACTGTTGGACAGAGAATGGAGCCATCCTTGCTTACCCTGATTGTTGGACAGAGAATGGAGGCATCCTTGCTTACCCTGATTGTGGGACAGAGAATGGAGGCATCCTTGCTTACCCTGACTGTTGGACAGAGAATGGAGCCATCCTTGCTTACCCTGATTGTTGGACAGAGAATGGAGGCATCCTTGCTTACCCTGACTGTGGGACAGAGAATGGTGGCATCCTTGCTTACCCTGACTGTGGGACAGAGAATGGAGGCATCCTTGCTTACCCTGATTGTGGGACAGAGAATGGAGCCATCCTTGCTTACCCTGACCGTGGGACAGAGAATGGGGCCATCCTTGCTTACCCTGACCGTGGGACAGAGAATGGAGCCATCCTTGCTTATCCTGATTGTGGTCAAGACAATAGAGGCTCTCTTGCTTACCCTGATTGTGGGACAGAGAATAGAGGTATCACTTCTTACCCTGATTGCGGCCCATACAATAGAAACAGAGGCACACATGCACTGCATACTCTATTCTTATCTTCAGTCTTCAAGTTAATAAAATATAAAAAACAAACCAGGTGATTAAAATTATAAATATTTTAATTAAAAACAGGATTTCTATAATTCATCTTTATTTAACGTTGGGGCATTATTAAGATACTTGACAAATTCATCTTTTGTCCTATCACCATTATAAGCACTAAGGAATTTGCCTCCCACGTAAAGCTTGATTGTAGGGTAACCGCTCACACCTTCCTTTTTACACACCTCTGAAAACCAAAAATATGAAACATTATTCAAGGATCACAAAGAAAATAGGCCTTCTACAGGTAAACCACAGCTTATCAAACACACATATGAACGAAAGTACATATTACTTTCTTTATTTCTTTTTTAACGTTAACAGCAACCTTTCTTTGCTGAAGACCTATTCTACCCTGGATCTTCATGGGTCTCATATTTTTTCAATGCCATTCTGAACAATAGTCCAGCCACATCAAGGCTGCCTGCAAATAATCGAACCTGGACCAAGCAAATCTGTGAGTAAGTGAGTGAGTATGGTTTTACGCCGTTTTTAGCAATATTCCAGCAATATCACGGCGGGGAACACCAGAAATGGGCTTCACACATTGTACCCATGTCGGGAATCGAACCCGGGTCTTCGGCGTGACGAGCGAACGCTTTAACCACTAGGCTACCTGACCACCCCAAGCAAATCTGTGGAAAAAGTTGCTAATTTCTTAATTTCCATTAGAGTTGTCACCAGTCTTCCAACAAGATGGTATGCATGATTTTTAAAAAATGCAATATACCAGTATTTTCCAAACGTATTGTGGTACGTATTCATTGGTATTTTATATCGTGGGATACCAGTATAGCGGTAACATCTCGCATGTTTAATGACATTCCGTTTTCTCATACCTGTATTTTTGGTGCAATCGACAGCCGCAAAAGCCTTCTTCTTATCCCCCTTGATGAAGTCAGCAGCACTCTGGAAGTCTGGTTTGGCCCGCTTGCAGTGACCACACCACGGTGTGTAAAACATGACCAGGACGGCATCCCGCTGCCCTATGAAGTCGGCGAAGGTATCTGAGGTCAGATGGTTGACAGAAGACGCCACGGTGCTCCACTCCGGCTCTGGAGGTGGGGGAGGTGGTGGAGCCTTGGGGCTGGAGATGGAGGAAAAGAGTAGGATGCACATACTTCAATGTCATCACGTTTCTATAGATAAGGTGAGTTTTCTTTAACAAGGCTTTCAAGAGTGTTGAAGTTAAAACACGGTGTGTCAGCTTGACTGAAAACTGTGTGTGTGGGGTGGGGTGGTGGGTTTGGGAGGGTGTTCGATGTGTGTGTGTGTGTGTGTGCGTGTGCGCGTGGGTGCGTGCGTGCGTGTGGGTGGGTTTGAGGGGATGGGTTTGGGATTGGGGGGTGTTCGATGTGTGTGTCTTTGTGTTTCTCATTCAGAGGTCGACAGGTTAAGACTCAAGATGACTGTCCGCAATCAGGGTTCAGACCTTGAGTAGACAAACCTGAGCATCAATTATTAATCAACAGGACTATCATACAACCTCACATTGGTTAAGGTGAGTGAGATGGGTTAAACAGTATTTCATATCACAGCTTTTTGAGTCGAAAAGCCCAAAGCGACACAGGTTCATGACAATACAAGTCAACCTGGGAACAAGGGCATGGTTTCAGAAACCTATGTTCATATTCAGTTCAAATCTTGTATTGATAAAAACGTGAGTTCCTGGACTGGCTTTGAGAGCTGTAATTCTGAACCACTGGATCACCTCAGATCACCTGGACACTTATCCCCAACAGTAAAAACTTAGCTCTTGTCAGGTGACCATCTATAGAAGCTATAGCCACCATCTTATTCACCCCATTGATCAACCTCTTATACTTGTGTATATCAGCATAATACTCCATCTGAAGCATTATGAAGAAGAAGAGGTGAATATTACTTACTTTTTCATAAATTCTACAATAGCATCTTCAGTTCGACCCCCTGTGTAGTCAAACTTCTCTTGGCCATTTCTGAAAGAGAAAAATATCCACATAAAATGTGTCAACTTCATCTTAGCTCAATGTCAAAGCTATGTCATTTTTGTTTGTTTGTTTGTGTGTTAAACGCAGCACTCAGCAATATTCCAGCCAGATGACAGCAGTCTGTAAATAATTGAGTCTGGACCAGACAATATTGTGAGCATTGATCCATGCAATTGGGATCCGATAATATGCATCAACCAAGTCAGCGAGCCTGACCACCTGATCCTGTCAGTCACCTCTTGCGACAAGCATACATGCCTTTTATGGCAAGCATGGGTTGCTGAAGACCTATTCGAACCCGGATCTTCACAGGACCAAAGCTATGTCAGAACATTATAAGGAAATGTCTCTCTTTGGTGTCTATAAAGGGTAAAATGACATGTTTTTAGTTCATATTTGTGAACTTTGTGATAATGTGAGTTGCTTACTGAAAATATTTCAAAGTAGGATAACCAGCCACGCCATATTTCTGGCCGACATCCTTGTACTTGGTGGCATCTACAGCCACAAGCTTTGCAGCAGGGAATTCCTTTTTAAGTCTGCCTGCAGCAGCTGCATATGCGGGCTTCATCTTCTTGCAATGTCCACACCCTGAAATAAAAGACCATCATGTTCATGACCATCCAGCTTTGCTAGAAAAGTGGAGTAAGTTAGTTTAATTTTACACAACTGTGAACAGTATTTAAACTATATCACAATGTTTCTGCTTTGCGTTGGAGGAAAGTCCAAAGTGATGCAGGTTTCGGACCTTTACCAGTCTAGGTTTATGATGTAAATGTTGATGACAAACTAAGAAACGTAATCACAGTTAATCTGAGATTCAAACCCTTGGTCATAGGTTTCTAAGGGACACAACTCTGCAGATGGAATTGTGGTGCCCAAGACAACTGGACCACCTGTTTTCCTACTTTGAGTGAGTGAGTGAGTGAGTGAGTGAGTGAGTGAGTGAGTGAGTGAGTGAGTGAGAGAGTGAGAGAGAGAGAGAGAGAGAGAGAGAGAGAGATATTCCAGCAACATCACGACGGGGCCACCAGAAATGGGCTTCACAGATTGTACCCATGTCAGGAATGGAACCCGGGTTTTCGGTGTGATGAGGAAAACCCTTTTACCACTAGACTACCCGACCGCCCCTTGCTAGAATGAAGTCAGTGTGATCATTGTCAGTACCGTTCTTAATCCAAGAATCTCATATACCCTATTTGTTAAACTATAATACTCATAGAGGTACAGGCATTCTGAGATACTATTTACATTGAGCATAAACATTACTAAATTTTCAGTTACATTTGTCATAGAATAACCAAATGTTCAGTCAACAAACATCATTTTTTTCTTTAAAATTATCTACAACTATTCTTAAGCACAAACTAAATGAACAAGCATGAATTGTACAAAAGTAAGATTATGTGTGAATGACGAATTCTTCCTTGTGATCTGATGATTGATATGGCATGCATTATTTCAGGACATGTCTAGCTTATTAATCCAGCTACTTTTCACACACATACTATTCATGTTGTTTGCTCTTTAATCCCACAAACAGCAATATTCCAGCTATATTGGAATACCGTGGGTGTCACAGGGCTATATTGGAATATTGAGGGTGTCACAGGGCTATACTGGAATATTGAGGGTGTCACAGGGCTATATTGAATAATGAGGGTGTCACCTCGCTATATTGGAATATTGAGGGTGTCACAGGGCTATACTGGAATATTGAGGGTGTCACAGGGCTATATTGGGATATTGAGGATGTGACAGGTTTTTTTTTTAATATTGAAGGTGTCACAGGGTTATATTGGAATACTGGGGATGTCTTTTATCATACTCACAGGGTGCGTAAAACATGACTAATACAGATTTTTCTTTGGCCATAAAAGAATCAAATTCCTTGTCTGATGGGTGGTGAACATCATTTTTCTCATCACTCCATTCTGGTTCTGGGGGAGGGGGAGGGGGCGGCGCTGTAGGGCTGAAAGAGAACAAGGACACTGAGACAAACACATCACCATGTACCTGTAATTACCGATACTACATACTGTAAAACTAATTCATGAAGTGATAATGCCTTAAAATTTGTTCAGACATTTCTTAACAATTGTAAGATAGCGTATTTAAGAAATGGCTTAAACACATAATGCTAGCTTGTTTGAGAATTCTAACAAGAAAACAGCGTTTTCACTATCCCCTGCCATGGGGCACATTAGAATTTTGTTTGTTCATAAAGAAGTGAATATGAACTATAAAATAGAGTCCTATAAAGCCTTTCGGTTGCTTTATGAGGTATGAATGTAAAAATGTAAAAATGATTAAATGTGAAATTAATATACACAAAAGGCCCCTTCTCTGGAAAAAATAACTCAGTCTTGATAAGTATTTCTTAGATAAGCTAACTTCAGTTGTTTCATAGAAAACTTGCCCCATTGCAGACACTATGCACCAGGTAACATAACATGGATCAAGGGCCATAACTCTGTCAAAAGACAATTTATGGGACCAATTTCTGAACTCAGTCTCGACAAGTAACTTTTAGATAAGCATGCCAACTTTCATTCATGCAACTTCAGTAGTTTCTTAGAAATCTTGTCCCTATTTCACACAGTATGCACTAAGTTGAAAAGCATTGCGCAAGGGCCATAACTCTGTAAAAAATGAATTTACGACACCAATTTTCGAACTCATATGAGGTCATGACCAGTAAAATTAGTGTTTTAATTTTCAATAGTTTTTCAGAAAATGTGTCCCTGTTAAGAAGCAGACAGACAGACAAACTCCATCCCTATATCTCCCGGCCCACTTCGTGGCAGGGGATAATAAACAAATACATCAACAATAAGACCTACACTGACTGCATATTTATTCATTAACACAAACAAAAACGTGGAAAACAACACAAAATCATCAGTAACATTTTTAACACAATAAAAAAACACAAGCCCACCCATTCTATTGTCGGCCAAAGAGGAAACAGTAGCCTGGCCAATTCTTTTACGTTTATGAAAACAAACGGAAAATATTGCAATCACATTCCACAGATTCACATTCTGTTTATTTCTAAAAATTTAAGCTCTGAATATATTTATATCAACTGACAACGTGGAAACATTTTTCAAATGTATTATATACTATGCTAAGTTAATTCCGCACTCACTTCTTCATAAAAGAAACAAGATCGCCTGCAGATCTGCCACTTGAGTACTCAAATGCTAGAGCGCCATCTCTGAAAGATAAACAGAAATAAACAGTCTTTGATAAGGGCTCTCATAATGGTATAAACCAAGCTCCTTCCAAGGGCGTGACACCTTCGTTACACTCTCGGTAACATCGCTGCCACGAGTGTGGGCACGGCCATTACAAGAATCTTGAAATTTTCCCTCTTAACCCAAACGTAGTAACGTTGATAGTTTTGTTTATGTCTTTGGGAATGCGATCATATTTCATTTTAAAAGGTTTACGACTGACCATGTTTTCCAGATGAATTTACTTTGTTATTTTAATAATCAGATTGGTTCGAGATTGCAGACTAACGGAAAATCAACCAACTTCTCCCTTACATTCTTACTATATCAATAACACGAAAGTTTTAATGAAACAGAAATTCAAATTGACAAACGAAGAAAGTAATTTAGCAGCGATAAGTGTATTCGGCATCACGACAGTTGTTGCTTGTTTGTAAACATAATGGTCATTCGGTTGCGAGTTCAACTCCAAGCACGGTTATGGCCACCTATTCACAGTGGGGAGTTTTGACTGGTGGCAGCGATAGTATAGAGAGCTCCGTGAATGGGCTATCGCTGTGAGGAGCTTGGGTATAAACAGTGCAAGGGAGATAACTCTTTACTTCCACTGTTACTGACTACTTGAACTGAAAAAGTTGTAGCCAAAAGACCCACAGTACAAGTGGATCAAGCTGTAGGTTGGTACCTATATAAAATTGTAACCACTGTTGCCATGGTGATGTAGATTAATACCAAGGTGGAATTGAGAAAGTGGAGCAAGCTATTTGACAGAAATGATTGCCATTGACTTCCAAATGCTTACTCCATACCCAACTGACTGTGATAGAAATCTGCTCCAAACAGTGCCAATATGTCAGTTACTTTTATACTTACTTGAAATATTTCACTGCAGATTCAGGTTGGAAAATTATGAAAGAAAGAAAAGGAAAGTTAGTTTTTTCAAACATGTTTAAACGAAACCTATACTGAACATCAATATGAGCAAGAGACACTCACTTTTTTCACTTCGTTTCATGCTCTCATTAATTTCATAATTTGATCAAGTGCTGAATCTCATTAAAATCATATATCAGTTCTCGCTACCGGTAAACAAAGATCCGAGGACATCCCATTACAGGTTCACATCAGACTGACCTTTCGCAAACTTTGACCGACCAATGGAATAACTAACAAGAAGTCGACAATAGCCAATCAGAAGGTAGATTAATCAAGCTTTACGGCAGGAGTTTCAAACTGTCTCTACGCTACATATACTCGATTAAAAAATTAAAAACTGAACAAAAGAACACTCTGGAATGGCTAATAGATGGTCTAGATTGTATGAATACAGACATAAAGCCCATAACTGGCGTTCGGAATACCCTGTGTGTCTTTTTTCGAGGTTCCACGATCAAAAATCACATTCCAACTGTCACTTCCATGATCTGATAAGCAATGCTCTCATTTGTCACATGAAAGGTCGTTCTGACATGAGCTGCAATGGGATGTCCTCAAATCTTTGTTTAACAGTAGCGAGAACTAAGATCTGATTTTAATAAGATTGAGAAAGTGCTATAGCTATAAACCATTAAAAGCAGCTATCTCTTAATCAGTCGGGACAAATAGCTCAACCACCGATAAAAATTATCCATGCCCACTGCCTGATGGCAATGCACTGATAAATAGTTATAATATCCATACTTAACATGGACCCTGTGCTCAATTATTGATAGTAATAATTACGTTTTCCATTTGTTGTGATCCAAAATACATTTTGATGGAAGAGACACATGGAAACCCATTCACTAAGATATTCAGTAGGTTGCTTTTGTAATGTTGTCAATGAGGACATCAGGCATGTCTTTGGGGAATGTAATGAAACTAAACAATTTTGGCTTAACAATTATCTTTCTCAAAAAAAAACTTGAAAAAATATCTTATTTGGTTTGGTTCTAACTACTCTAATACTTTAATCAATCATATACTTTTATTGGGAACAAGGCATATTCAGGTAAGTGGAATCAAAGGAACCAAACCGAAAAAAGAAAAACTTTTAATACTACTTCAAAACATGTATCCAATCGAGAAATTTATTGCTATAAAAAGGATGACAAAAATAACTTTTACAAAAAATGGACACTTTTATTCTCAGCATTTGATTCTTAGCTCTCTGTTGATACATGCTATGCTTGGTCTGATTGTGTGTTGCAACCATTTTGGTTTGAAATATGACAATGTTTGTTTCCAACCCTTTAATTTTTTAAAGAGTGTATTGTGTTATTCTATGCAATCCAAATAATGTTTTTGATGGAATACTGTATTAATCTATAACTCTGGGAACAATAAAAGTATAAAAAAAAGTTATTCAGTAGGACAAGTTCATTACAAGATAGTAATCAGAGGTATCTCCATTAGCTCCCAATCTCGTTAAAGTCTGATATTTTATTCAGATATGACACCAATCAGATGCCAACTTTACAAAATGGTTTGGCTTCATTTATTAAACATTTTTATTTGTACAAAAGAAAACCTACACAGAACACAAATGTTTTTCACTGGTGCTCCCCCTTTTGGGGGAAATGCCATGGTGTATAAAATATTTTATACAAATAAAAACTACATCATGGTGCAGTGTTAACTATTTAGATTCAGAGCTCATTGGCCCATTTTCCCCAGATACAGAAATAAGATATGCTGGTATGAATACTTTGCTCATTTGTACCAAGAATAAAGGAGCCTCATCACTGACCGGCAGACGCACTGCAAAATATCGTATTGGAGTAAAATATCTGATTTCATTGATATAGCCTTTACTCCAGAAAAAAACTCCCAAGCATTGACACACGTTTGACATACACAGGAATTTCCATTGTAGGCCAGTCAAGATACTTATGAAACAATATTATTCCAATACTCATATCGCAAAGGTATGCTCAAAGTGGTTTTAAGTATCGTGATACCGTGAATTCCTCTCCATCTTGATACTGTTATCTGACGAGATTTCATTCTCATGTTGTAAGGAAATAAACCAATATCAATTACTGACACTACAACTCACATGTTGGATACCCTCGGACATCGTACTTCCCGGCAACTGCAGCATCTACAGTGGCATCTACTGCGGCAAGGACACCGTCGACCTAGAAGAAGAAATGGGTAGAAATCCAAACCTGACCCTAGTCACACGTTTACCACTTTGGCGATGCCCCGAACATGGGTATGTTGCTGACCATTGATAATAATTTGGTTGGGCAGTGGATCCTGGCAAGACTAAGGGAAGCAACTCGCACAGCGCATTGCAGCATCTTTGGTTAAAAGTTCTTTAATTCCTGACACCCATAGTGCTGTCAATCATAATCTGGGGTTCGATTCTATGATCCGTGGATCCTGGTATGCTTTAGGCTAATGGACCACCTGTGCCAATAAACCATATTAGATTGCTTGTTTGTTATTTATCCCAAACACTCAGCAATATTCCATCTATGTGATGGCAGTCGAGAAATAATCATGGCAGGACCAGACAAACCAGTGATTGATTTCATGAGCCTTGTCTTTGGACAATGATGACCTGGGATACGACCGTATCAACCAAGTCACCCAATCTGACAACCCGATTCATTGGGTCACCACTTACAACAAACATGGGTTGGGAACAATTCTAACCCAGAATCACCACGGGGGAAAGGTTAACAATTTGATATCCAATCCATCTACTATGCCTTGAGAAGGATCTCCCAATAGCTTGAGACTTACTCCGTCTTTCTTGAGCTGGGCAGCAGCCTCCCCATAGGCAGGTTTCATAGCCTTGCAATGGCCGCACCCTGAAACCACAGGCCACCTTATTACACCAGACATGTAAACATGCTTCCTACAGAGAAACACATAACGCATACAACTACACACAGACATATTACAGAAGAATGATTGATCTTCAGAGACTGAGTGAGTGAGTAGGTTTTTACCCTGCTTTTAGCAATATTCAAGCAATATTCAAGCAATATTCAAGCAACATTTCAGCAATATTTCAGCATGATTATAGCAATATTTCAGCAAGATTATTACAATATTTCAGCAAAAGTTTAGCAATATTTCAACAATGTTCCAGCAATATTTCAGCAAGATTATAGCAATATTTCAGCAAGATTATAGGAATATTTCAGCAAGATTATAGGAATATTTCAGCAGGATTAAAGGAATATTTCAGCAAAAGTTTAGCAATATTTCCACAATGTTCCAGCAATATTTCCACAATGTTCCAGCAATATTTCCACAATGTTCCAGCAATATTTCCACAATGTTCCAGCAATATTTCAGCAAGATTATAGCAATATTTCAGCAAGATTATAGCAATATTTCAACAATGTTCCAGCAAATTTCCAGCTTTTTCAGCAGCTTTTTCAGCAATTTTTCCAGCAATATCATGGCAGGATGCACCCTGAATAATGTAGATGGAACATTGGGAGAGAGTGAATGGTGTTTTACGCCGTTGCCCGCAATATTCCAGCAATACACACAGGCTGTGAATAAACAAACCTGGACTAGACAAACTGGTGTTTGATATCACAACCATCAGATACCAGTTAGCTGCCTCACACAACAAGCAATAGAGAACAGGGGACTGATGATGTGACACAATCAGCTGGAAAGGTTGTAAGCCCCCTATCATTTTGTTTGGCTTTTTGTTTGAAATTAGGTCTTTGTACACATGCTGAAAAAGCTTCATTGTGTATTTACGCGAGCTGTTTTCATACATTTAAATTTCTCATTTAATGTAAAAGTTTCTGTACACAAGTTAATTGAAAGTAATTGGGTTTTAAATATTATTGGGGGTATTTTACGCAAACATGCTGCTTATCTGTAGCTCTGCCGATGGAATCACTGTACTCTCAGGATGAATGAACACTGTTGATGTGACAGTCAGCCGGTTACACATCGTAACATTGTAACCACTACCATTTTGTTTGACTCTCACAACAACCATAGTTACCAGGGCCGGAATGGAAAGGTGGGATATATGTCTATACTCACATGGTGCATAAAACATAACAAGAACAGATTTCTTCTCCTTGATAAAGCTGTCAAAGTTGGATTCTGAAAGGATGTGGATATTCTCATGCCCTGTCACATCCTTCCACCCATCCTCTGGAGGGGGCTGGCTGGCAGTGGCGGGGGTGGGGGTGGGGTTCAGGGGGTCCTTCATGAAATGGACGAAGTCGGCTTCCTGGAGGCAGACAGGATGTCACAACAGTCATGGAATAAAAACTGTTCAAAGTGATGTCGTCCAAAACTTTACCAGTGACTTTTAACCTCACATGTATCCAATGAATGTAATCTGTGTTTGTTTATTTTTTTGTTTAATGCCTAAATCAGCAATATTACAGCGACATATGGCTGTGGCCTGTACATAATCGAATCTAAACCAGAAAGTGATTGATATTATTAGAAACGATCCATGCCTTTGGGGTATGATGACACGTAATTAACAAAGTGACCGTGTTTGCCCCTCTTGTCTATTTGTCACATCTTACGACAAGCATGGTTTGATTGTCACCTATTCTCACCCAGAATCCCCATTGGGGCTTGACAGAGATCTGTATTCTGGCCTTGAGAAGATGTAATGAGAGATGTTCCAAACAAAGAACATCTTCACCGAGTCAGACCCATGTTATGCATTACATCTCCCAGGTATTTGTCAACTGAAGTAGTGTCAAGACTCAGTGGTCATTTTGACGAACACATACCCAGGTTCCTCACAGCGACAGCCAGATCGCAGAGCTCTCTATACTACAACTGCCACCAGTCAAAGCTCCCCACTGTGATACTGGCCACAACCCTGCTTGGAGTTGAACTTGCAACCGACTGACCATTATTTTCAAGTGATAACGGCCGGGACGCCAAATATTCTTACCCTTGCTAAATTATTTTCTTTGTTAATTTGATCAAACAAACAAAAATGTCAATTTACCCGTGAAATATGGTCAGTCCCAAACCTTTCCAAATTATATATAGTGGCATTCCCAAAGACATAAACAAAAGTATAAATGATACTACATTTAGGTTTAGAGAGCAAATTTCAAGATTAATGTCCCCTACACTGGTGGTAGCAAAATAATCTGGACCAGACAATCCAGTGATTGACATTATGTGTATCGATCCATGCAATTGGAATTCATACAATGACATGCATCAACCAAGTCAGTGAGCCTGACCATCCGATCCCGTTAGTCATCTCTTATGTCAAGCATAGTCGCCTTTTACGGCAAGTATGGGTTGCTTACATGACCACCTGGTAACTCCCAGTGCAGTTTATGGTAGCTGAACAGACTTAATACAAATGCTACTGAGATCTTGTAAAGAATAATTCATTGTTTACACACCATTAAGCCAAACTATTTATTGTTAGTTTAAATAACTTGGCGGGTTGTATTTGAAGTCGAAATATTGACATTTTGACCATATCTAGATAGATGTCAGAAACTAACTAAATTGATATGTTGATATAATGTATCAAATTGTAACCTACTGAGAATTTACAATCGTAACAAATCAAAATTTTGCATCAGTTGGGTATTTGATGTAAATTGTAATGGACTCAAAATGCATTCCAATAAAATATTAGACCTCTAGATCTACTTGTGCTGTTGTGATTGTGAACAGTTGTTATTTTGATTGTCAATGTTGACAGATTAGATAGCATGAGGTGTAATATTTCAACTGAATTATTACATAAAGGGTGTGTAAATATTTGAAGTAAAGTACAGTTTGATCTGCAATTTTGCAAACAATATTTCTACCAAAATGATATTTACTTTACTGTACCAAATTAATCATGTTATGAAATGAACAAAAACACAACTAATTAATGGCCAGTGAATGTTCAATCTACATGTGATCTGTATATAATTTACAGAAACAGATAACTCTTTAACAGTCTGTATTCAAATATTTCAAATGCATAAATTGATATTGACATTACTATAAACTTAAAGTATAAACAGAATTATTTTTAATTCCCATGGGTATTGCAATCATAATTCATTTATTCCCTTTGTTTAATTGTGAAACCCATCTGGTTTTATGTCCACAAACATGTTTTGAAACTTTTAAAACAAAATAATTTTTATTGTGCAAGCAACTGCCATGTATTATTGATTATTAATCATATCAATTTATATGTAAGAATATAGTTGTGCTTACTGTGCCATTTTGCAATAATTATATTGTTATGATGTAATAGTTTACTATTGTTAACAATCTTTAGAACTTTAGTTTATTTCAGTCAAGTCAAGTGGTGTGATAATTTTTATAATTTTTATAATTCAATCAAAACGAGAAATATAAAAAAATATAAATACATAGAAGAAATTTGTTTTCCTTGTCAAATAACGATGATAGCATGAATTTATCTCATCTTGTGACCTGACAAAGTTAATATTTTCAAGTCAAGATATCAACTTTAGTAAACCACAAGAAGAGATAAACATTTCATTTGACAAAAGAAATTCAAGTCTTATATTTTCTTTGTGATCTTCATGACCTTACTCAGAAAACCATAGTGTCAATGAGGCAGACTGACCGTAGGATTGACAAAACGTGATATTTCACCTGATTTTAATAAAAATCTTATCTATTTCACCCTAGCGAGTGTATGTTTTCAGCATGGTCAGACTAAACAAAGTATTTCATGATTAAATACATACCGGTAATACAAATATCAAAACGTGTTTCATTAAAACAAGAGTGAATTTCTGTGTGACATTGATATAAAGAGCTGTAGTACACTGTCATTAAATTGATGCATCTGTTGTGTTTATTATTTACACAGAATATACTGTTTGAGTTTTAGACATATCAGTGAGTGAGTGAGTTGTGTTTAACGCCGCTTTTAACAGTATTCCTTTAGACATATCAGATGAATTGATGCCTTCAAGATTGTTCTAAAGTAGCATTTAATGTTACACACTGTGATTAATTTTCCTTAAATTTCTCTGTTTCAGAAGAATGTTGTTTTCTAAATAAGCAATATTTTGAGAGAAGGTGAATATGCATTGTTTATAAAAAAAAATTGGAAGTAGAAATATTATTACCATGATTACAATATTATTGAATTATTCATTTCAGGCTTTGAGTCCAGAGAGTCAACACAATGAAGTACTAGTATCCGGTGATGGATGTCTGGAGGAGCTTTCTGCTGACAGTAACACACTGGTTACAATGTGCGTCCTGTCAAAGGACGAGGACGTGAAAAGCCATATTCATTCAATCAACAAATGTGGTTCCTGTCACATTTCACTTAAATAGGACGAGGAAGTGAAAAGCCTTATTCAGTCACACATTGTACCATTTGTTTACAAGCAAGAAAATTATTTTCTCCTGGAATTTAATTAGGTGCTTTTGACTGACAAAGATACCCGGTCAATGTTAAGTTTTGAAAACTTATATTGTGAGAAATAAAGACATGAAAATTGCGGTTTGTTTTTCTTTATTAAATATGAGAAATCCAGACTGTTCCATCAACATAATTTGTACCGATACATATATTTTATCTTGGTTTGATTACCAAATGAAGTTGATTCCTTTTCATCTTTTGTTATTTTATCTGTACTCATATCTGATCAAGACATTTTCAAACTATTCAGGATAAATGTATTAGTAGCTTCCTTTTGATATACAATTACCTATCATCATACAGGATTAGGTCAGGGTGTTCAAGAAGTTGGTGTTTGTATCAATTCTTATATTTCTTCAATTTCATGCATTATTTATATTTATCAATTTTAAGTTTCCTTTTATCTTATTTTAAACATTTCACACATTATTGCTTTTGTCGTGCAAGGTGCAATCTCAATCGTTAATAATGGGTTAAATAAGTGATGTTTGAAGAACAAGTAAAGTTTCATCTGTCATTGTACACACTGAATAGAGTTATTGCTCCTTCTGAATATTTATTTTGACACACGAGTTATTTTGTGAACTAATTTCATTTACATCGTAATGTTTAGATGAAAATCATAGCAGAAAAAGTGTTTTTTGTCAACTGGACTCATGGCAAAACGACAGTGCGTTGTGCAGCAAACACCACTATGAAACGTGAAATAAACATGATCGACGATCTGGAGTTCGCCAAGCCACCCATTGACTGAGCAAATTTGCAAAAGTACACTGACCTGTTACCTGTTATGCGGTTCATTTACGATACAAAACTTCTGTCATTGAATGTACTGTCACATTGTACCTATATGCCGACGAGGTTATGATAAATATAATATCTGTTTCTGAAATACGCATCTCGAAATGCACCTTTCGATTCACTTCCGGGATCCTGACAGCAAAATGCTAATTCCAGTGTATTACAGGCATATTTTAGTTGGACCTCAGGATTAAATGTGAAATATCTTCTGTATTAGATACAGAGGATACCATTTTTTGTTTGTTTGAAATGTCCATCAGTGAAATGCATAACATGCTGTCTGTTCCCTATCAGCTGATGCGACTCACACTGCATGGAGCTATGCTCTCCAAGCCTCGTTTTCGATCCAAGATGGCGAAAGTGAGAAAAAGGTCAATTCTATCCCGGATCATCACAGATCTTGTAATCCGATGGATATTGAAGTATAACATAGAAAAAGAATGATCATTACAGCTTAAGGTTCTATCAAACCTTATCAGCAAAATAATATATTATCACGTTAAGGTATGTCACACTGCGTATCTGACGAAACCTTGTTGCTTCATAAATAATCTTACCTCTCGACCTCCCATATATTTCTGAGAATTTTTTCCATAGTTGAAATATTTGAATGTGGGATATCCACTGACATCGTGTGTGCCACAGACTCCCGTGTGTATTGTACAGTCGACAGCAGCATAGGCCACCTGGAACAGAGGGCAATACACTTACTCGTACTAGGGAGGGCTGTAACGATTGGATTGGATTGTTGTTTAATGCAGCACTCAGCAATATTCAAGCTATATGACGGTGGTCTGTAAAAAATCAAGTCTGGACCAGACAATCCAGTGATTAATATCATGAGCATCGATCCACGCAATTGGGATCGATGATATGCATCAACCAAGTCAGCCTGACCACCCGATCCCGTTAGTCGCCTTTTATGACAAGCATAGTCACCTTTTAGGGCAAGCATGGGTTGCTGAAGACCTATTCTACCCCCGAATCTTCACGGGTCGAGGGCTGTAATGAATCACCGATACCTACGATATCATCAATACTTAGGTACACACGAAAGTTGAATCGTCAGATTGTGAGATCGCGATACACTAAAATAGAACATGAACTAATAGAGTTATCTCCCATAATGTCAGAAACGCCACCTGTAAGCATGGCAGAGGACGTGGTAGCTGAGGATGCACTAACTGTTACATTTAATAACCATCCCTTCATTCAAAACTGTTCTGTTCTTGTGGTTTTCTTTGTTTAAATGTTTGAGATAACAATAAATATATGTATGAAGAAAGAGGTGTATATCAGTGATTTCATCATGCATTACTATTTGCTATGGTGTATCGTGATACCAGTAGTATCATCAGTCCGTATGTGATACGAATTGTATCTCAAGAAACAAGGCGATACTCAGCTCTAACTATAGTCTGGAAGGTAATTTAAGGTACCGAAGTTTACTACAATATCTGAAAAAATATCAGACCTACTCCAGTCAAAGTTGGTATGAGATTATTAAACAGTCATACATAACTGGATATCACATTTAAAGACAATCAGTGCATGAATAAAAATCTGTCTATTTAGCTATCACTATATTTCATCAACAACCAGACCTGTTCGTCACAGGTGGAACGAGCATTCATTGAAACAGCCATCTGCATAATGCTACCCCTGCGTCACAGGGCCATATGACACAGTTGAACCAATCAACTCAACTCGAAAGGGTGCACGGGAATCACGCACGTTGAGACGCCCAACGCTAACACCGTATTCATGCGTGATTCCCGTGCACCCTTTCGAGTTGAGTTTTTCAGATAGTTTTTCAGATATTGTAGTAACGTCGGTACCTTAAATTACCTTCCAGACTATACAAGGGTGCGCTATGTCCACTGTTTCTGCAGGTTCGTGGTATAAGTGAGCTAGTGCATTGTAAATAATCGAAACCAGACCGGACAAACCAGCTATAGATGTTATGAGAAACAATCCACACCTTCGGGGTATGTTGACATGTAAACCGAGTCACTGAACCTGACCACCAGATCCATTAAGTCACCTTTTACGACCACCGTAGGTTGCTAAGAACCAATTCTAACCCGAATCCCTCCGGGCTTTGACCGATGCACCTACCTTACTGTCATCCTTGAACTGGCTGGCTGCAGCAGTAAACTCGGGCTTGGCCTTCTTGCAGTGACCACACCCTGCAACACAATACCCTTGTTATCCTAGTGTTGATGCTAGACCACATCACCAATAAAGATTCTGCATCATCTAGATACAGGCTCAGAGAAGTTTTCACTGAAAATTGTTATTTGAGCATTCAAATCATCGGCTGAAATTACTTTCTTTAACTTTGCACCTACACATACATACATGCTGCAATATCATCTTCATCTGATAAAAAATATTACACTTCTCCCCATTTCAATTCTGCAGTGGTAACTTTCATAGATGATCTTCATGAACTGTAAATACATTTCTTTCAAACTTGCATCTGTACTTACATGGTGCATAAAACATAACAAGTGCATGTTTCTTTTTCCGGAGGAACGTTTTGAAGGTGTCATCTCCAAGATGCTCCACATCACTCTTCTGCTCATCCCACTTGGGCTCCGGAGGCGGGGGTGGTGGGGGCTCCTTTGGGCTGCACAACAGAGGGTAGCGATGCTTTACAATGTGTACAACAGGGGGTAGCAATACTTCACAATGTGTACAACAGGGGGTAGCAATACTTCACAATGTGTACAACAGAGGGTAGCAATGCTTTACAATGTGTACAACAGGGGGTAGCAATACTTCACAATGTGCACAACAGAGGGTAGCAATGCTTTACAATGTGTACAACAGGGGGTAGCAATACTTCACAATGTGTACAACAGGGGGTAGCAATACTTCACAATGTGTACAACAGGGGGCAGCAATACTTCAGAATGTGTACAACAGGGGGCAGCAATACTTCACAATGTGTACAACAGGGGGCAGCAATACTTCACAATGGGTACAACAGGGGGTAGCAATACTTCACAATGTGTACAACAGGGGGTAGCAATACTTCACAATGTGTACAACAGAGGGTAGCAATACTTCACAATGTGTACAACAGGGGGTAGCAATACTTCACAATGTGTACAACAGGGGGTAGCAATACTTCACAATGTGTACAACAGGTGGAAGCAATACTTCACCATGTGTACAACAGGGGGTAGCAATACTTCACAATGTGTACAACAGGGGGTAGCAATACTTCACAATGTGTACAACAGAGGGTAGCAATACTTCACAATGTGTACAACAGGGGGTAGCAATACTTCACAATGTGTACAACAGGGGGTAGCAATACTTCACAATGTGTACAACAGAGGGTAGCAATACTTCACAATGTGTACAACAGAGGGTAGCAATGCTTTACAATGTGTACAACAGAGGGTAGCAATACTTCTGAATGTGTACAACAGGGGGTAGCAATACTTCACAATGTGTACAACAGAGGGTAGCAATACTTCACAATGTGTACAACAGGGGGTAGCAATACTTCACAATGTGTACAACAGAGGGTAGCAATGCTTTACAATGTGTACAACAGGGGGTAGCAATACTTCACAATGTGTACAACAGAGGGTAGCAATGCTTTACAATGTGTACAACAGGGGGTAGCAATACTTCACAATGTGTACAACAGAGGGTAGCAATACTTCACAATGTGTACAACAGGGGGTAGCAATACTTCACAATGTGTACAACAGGGGGTAGCAATACTTCACAATGTGTACAACAGGGGGTAGCAATACGTCACAACGTGTACAACAGAGGGTAGCAATACTTCACAACGTGTACAACAGGGGGTAGCAATACTTCACAATGTGTACAACAGGGGGTAGCAATACTTCACAATGTGTACAACAGGTGGTTAGAATACTTCACAATGTGTACAACAGAGGGTGGCAATACTTCACAATGTGTACAACAGGGGGTAGCAATACTTCACAATGTGTACAACAGAGGGTAGCAATACTTCACAATGTGTACAACAGGGGGTAGCAATACTTCACAATGTGTACAACAGGGGGCAGCAATACTTCAGAATGTGTACAACAGGGGGCAGCAATACTTCACAATGTGTACAACAGGGGGCAGCAATACTTCACAATGTGTACAACAGGGGGCAGCAATACTTCAGAATGTGTACAACAGAGGGTAGCAATACTTCACAATGTGTACAACAGGGGGTAGCAATACTTCACAATGTGTACAACAGAGGGTAGCAATACTTCACAATGTGTACAACAGGGGGTAGCAATACTTCACAATGTGTACAACAGAGGGTAGCAATGCTTTACAATGTGTACAACAGAGGGTAGCAATACTTCACAATGTGTACAACAGGGGGTAGCAATACTTCACAATGTGTACAACAGAGGGTAGCAATGCTTTACAATGTGTACAACAGGGGGTAGCAATACTTAACAGTGTGTACAACAGAGGGTAGCAATACTTCACAATGTGTACAACAGAGGGTAGCAATGCTTTACAATGTGTACAACAGGGGGTAGCAATACTTCTGAATGTGTACAACAGAGGGTAGCAATACTTCACAATGTGTACAACAGAGGGTAGCAATACTTCACAATGTGTACAACAGGGGGTAGCAATACTTCTGAATGTGTACAACAGGGGGTAGCAATACTTCACAATGTGTACAACAGGGGGTAGCAATGCTTTACAATGTGTACAACAGAGGGTAGCAATGCTTTACAATGTGTACAACAGGGGGTAGCAATACTTCTGAATGTGTACAACAGGGGGTAGCAATACTTCACAATGTGTACAACAGGGGGTAGCAATGCTTTACAATGTGTACAACAGAGGGTAGCAATGCTTTACAATGTGTACAACAGAGGGTAGCAATACTTCACAATGTGTACAACAGAGGGTAGCAATACTTCACAATGTGTACAACAGAGGGTAGCAATACTTCACAATGTGTACAACAGGGGGTAGCAATACTTCACAATGTGTACAACAGGGGGTAGCAATGCTTTACAATGTGTACAACAGAGGGTAGCAATACTTCACAATGTGTACAACAGGGGGTAGCAATACTTCACAATGTGTACAACAGAGGGTAGCAATACTTCACAATGTGTACAACAGGGGGTAGCAATACTTCACAATGTGTACAACAGAGGGTAGCAATGCTTTACAATGTGTACAACAGGGGGTAGCAATACTTCACAATGTGTACAACAGAGGGTAGCAATACTTCACAATGTGTACAACAGGGGGTAGCAATACTTCACAATGTGCACAACAGGGGGTAGCAATACTTCACAATGTGTACAACAGGTGGAAGCAATACTTCACCATGTGTACAACAGGGGGTAGCAATACTTCACAATGTGTACAACAGGGGGTAGCAATACTTCACAATGTGTACAACAGAGGGTAGCAATACTTCACAATGTGTACAACAGGGGGTAGCAATACTTCACAATGTGTACAACAGGGGGTAGCAATACTTCACAATGTGTACAACAGGGGGTAGCAATACTTCACAATGTGTACATTTTTAAATATGTTGATAATGATTGGTCATTAGAAGTACTAAATCACATGAAACACTTCTGATTGAATTTGGTTTGGTTTGTTGTTTTACACCGCACTCAGAAATATTCCAGCTATATGACGGCGATCTGTAAAGAATCGAGTCTGGACCAGACAATCCAGTGATTGACATCATGAGCATCAACCAAGTCAGCAAGCCTAACCCCCCAATCCCTATTGCTGAAGACCTATTCTACCCCGAATTTTCTACCCGGGGACCCCACCCCCTATTACCCGACCCTACCCGGGTACCCTCTGTAGGTCTCAAGAGATAGGTACAAAATGTCCGATTGGGCATTTTCTTACTATAGCACTGGCAAAACGCATTTAGATACATGTATTAAACAATCTGGTCATGCATACACTAAATTTGACTCAAGTTATATCTTTATTCAAAGATACGAAAAGTCAGAATGAATGGGTGCATAGTCAGAAAGAAATACGAGCCATTAGTGACTTGTAGTGAAACCAAAGAGTTCTAGATGAGTTTTTGCCATTAAACAATATAATCACGGGTCCGGGTAGTCCTGTGGGTACCCAGGTCCTACTTAGTACCCACCCGACCCGGGTACCCGAATTACCCATCCCAGCCCTAGAGGCAGTATAGGAATAATAGCAGCCATTGTACTTACTCCTTCATGAAATCAAGGATCTTGTCCTTGGTCCTCTCATTTACTTCAAATGCATACTGGCCATCTCTGCAACACAACGCAGGCAATGACATTCTGCTATATTTGGTTCATTGGAAATCTTACATCAACATCAGTTCAAAGACTATGATCTTCTATATTGTCACAAGGCCTACACTCTGACCAATATCATGCCCATACAGTATGGGGTCAGAACTGTTTGTTTGTTGTTTAACGCCGCACTCAGCAATATTCCAGCTATATGACGAGGGTCTGTAAATAATCGAGTCTGGACCAGACAATCCAGTGATTGACATGATGATCATCGATCAACACAACTGGGTACGATGACAGGCATCAACCAAGTCAGCGAGGCTGACCACCCGATCCCGTTAGTCTCCTCTTATGACAAGCATAGCGGCCTTTTAGTAGTAAGTTTTACGGCATGCATAGCTTGCTGAAGAGCTATTCTACCCCGGATCTTCAAGGGCCTGTAAAGCTATATTGTCATGCACCTCACTGTCGCAGTTGTAGCTGTATATCTACATAGTTGTGTAAACCAATATGTAAAGCATACCAAAGGGCTTGCATTAGGCCTATTTTTTCTCATTCCAAAATAAATGTGTTAGTTTACAAACAAGGGAAAAGTCTGGTCAAATGCTGAGCCTACACCAACCGTAGGATCATGTACTAAGCCTACACCCACAGTGGGATCACTTAAGCAGAAACTGAATAAGGTAAACAATGCCGAGTAAGCTTCAGAACGGTCGACGCCCTATCTCTTTAAAACCATGATGTATTTAATTGTAATTGCTCAATTAATCATGTTAATACTCACTTGAAATATTTAACTGTTTGGAGAAGCAGGTCATATGAAAAGAAAACACAAAGTATGTCAGTTAGGATTTAATGCTGCATGACACAATATTTCAGTCATTTCAGGCAGTGTGAGATTCACATTGGGGAAAAGTTAATCAGGTCATGGAATCAAAGGGCCGCAACTCTGCACAGCAAATTATACCACTGCTATCAATGTCAACTTCAGCTGTCGCAAACACTTTGAGTTACCCCCTTCATGATACAATATACCATGTCTCACCTGAAGGGAAGCCCTGCACCTTGCATTACCCTCTCGAGGGCAAAAATATCAGGGGTTCATAAAAATCATATGTGCCCTTGGGTCATATCACGTCAAGAGACAACAGTGTATTGTTTCCGTCACCCGGACGGCATTGTTGACATCATTCAAATCTTATTGTTCCCTGAGGTCAGAATGACGTCACACTAGAAATGACGTCACACTAGAAATGACGTCACACTAGAAATGACGTCACACTAGGAACGACGTCACACTAGGAACGACGTCACACTAGAAATGACGTCACACTAGAAACGACGTCACACTAGAAACGACGTCACACTAGAAATGACGTCACACTAGAAATGACGTCACACTAGAAACGACGTCATAGCTGAAGATTGTTGACGTCATTTGACAAATTGTAGTTCGGCTGCTGTTGCAACTTGCTTTCCTTATTTAGAGACTCGTGTTGTAAACATAGTATGACATGAACACTCCTATAATATGCTGTATGTCTCACCTGTAGGGAAGCCCTGCACCTTGTACTCCTCGGCCAGCTTCCGACTCTTGGTTGCATCCACAGCGGCCAGAGTCCCACTGATCTGAAAAAAGGTACATGAGTGAGTGAGTGAGTGAGTGAGTGAGTTCAATGCCGAGTGAGTGAGTGAGTTTCAATGTCCCCTGAGTGAGTGAGTGAGTTCAATGCCCCTGAGTGAGTGAGTGAGTGAGTGAGTTCAATGCCGAGTGAGTGAGTGAGTTCAATGCCGAGTGAGTGAGTGAGTGAGTTTCAATGCCCCCTGAGTGAGTGAGTGAGAGTTCAATGCCCCCCTGAGTGAGTGAGTGAGTGAGTGAATGAGTAGAGTTCACTGACCCCTTAACAACATTTCAGTGACACGTGGCTTCATGTCCAAATGCTGGAGGAAAGCTCCAAGATTGATGAAACCAATTACCTGAAGTATGATACTGACAGTCGGATTCATAGCCACAATTACCAGATCCTTGTATGGGCAAGGGATGCAACTCTGCACTGGTAACTGTTGCACCTTTGGCATCAGGCCAGCTAAGCACTTTCCGCAATATTCCAGCAACAGCAAGGGACAGAAATGGTCTGCACACACCGTACTCATGTGGCATCCAAACTCAGGCCTTAAATGTGACCAGTGTCTGTTTTAACCAACCCTCAGTCTACTCCCCACCCCACCCCGGCCCCACCAATATAGTCCTCACCCCTCCTTCCTTCATCTCCTTGGCAGCTTCTGAGTAGTCTGGCTTCATCTTCTTACAATGACCACACCATGGTGCATAGAACATCACTAACACTGAGGGGTCCTTGGCTACATGGTCAGCAAAGTTGGTATCATCAAGATGCACAACGTCAGACTCTTCCTCTGACCATTCTGCTTCCTTCTTTGGTTCCTGAGGTGGCTTTGGGCTGGAAGGGAGGTAACTCTGGCATAACTTTCAAATGCTTCATGCAGGCTATTGGATCAACCGTGGTGAATGCAAAAGAATTTCAATAAGTATACAGAAAAGAAAGAAACCGGTGATTGATATAATTCCATGGCATCAGAGTACAGCGACTGTCCATCAGCCAAGTCACTGAGACTGACCACTTTATCAATTTGTCACCTCAAGCTAAAGTCACACAGACAATGCGACCACGATGCAACCTCTTGGAGACTGATTTCCTTTGCGACTGACCCGTGCAACTACTTCTGCCCATATTTGGAATTAGGGTATGATTGCTGATCAATCATTGATAGTTTTTGCATCTTGCCAGTGATTGATCGGCAACTGTTCACCGCAGATACGGCGCAATGTTTGCAACTGGTGGAGACCGATCGGTGACTTGTTGCAACTGAACAGGGACTGGTCGGTGACTAGTTGTCGATCGATCACCAATCAAAACTTAATGCATATAAAAAGGGTGCTTTTCTGAATCAAATCATTTCTCTGCAAGTTGCCACCGATGAAATGCAAGTCAATCACCGCCTTATCACTGATTAATCACTGATAGGTCGCCACTAAGGTGTAAAGAGTCAAGGCCCTTGTGCAGACGAAACCGACTGCCGCACAGTGGAAACCAATCTGCGATTAAAATAACACCACTTGGGGACCTCTAGGAGACCAATGAAAACTCCAAGTGACCAAATCCGTCGCAGCCAGCTTTTTGTGCATGTTCAAAAGACTTTTTGCGACAGAATGGGTTTTGCGACCACTCTGAAACCTAGTAGCAACCTCAGTGAAACATTTCAGAGACCACTGAAACCTCATTGTGATTGTCAAATATTTTGGTCACCAGGAGGTTTCCTCGCGGTCTCATTGTCTGTGTGACTGAGGTTTTACAGCAAACAAAAGATGATGGCCACCACACCTGGGTTCAAATGAGGAATCCCCTAGAAACCTCTTTGTTTGCTTCAAATTCAAACCTACAATAGATAATGTCCTCACTGAAGGAAATACCCAGGGTGCCGTTGTACAAAACAACCTTAGCCCCACGACTGTCGTACTATTGTAAGGTATGGGTGTTACGATTGCCAAAGCGCTAAGATGGCTTTATACAACAGCACCCAGAGCCCCATTTCACAAAGCGATCTTAGAACTACGATGATCATAAGCCTATGTTAATATACAAGAATTACATTCACCTTAGCGCTAAGATCCCTTTGTGGAACGGGGCCGAGATTCAGGCAGACTGCAGGAAAAATACAGGCTCTTGAAATTAAGGTTGTGACCAATCCTAAATGAGTGTGTTTCAAAGGTGGCTTGGTCACATGACTTCAGATTCTCACTGGCAATACTTACTCCTTCATCCAGCTGATGATTCCATCCTTGGTGTTCTCTCCTCCGTACTTGTACTTCACCTTACCCTTCCTGTCAAACACAGAAACACACAAGTTACTTTACCCTTCCTGTCAAACACAGACACACTCAAGTTACTTTACCCTGTCAAACACAGAAACACTCAAGTTACTTTACCCTTCCTGTCAAACACAGAAACACTCAAGTTACTTTACCCTTCCTGTCAAACACAGAAACACTCAAGTTACTTTACCCTTCCTGTCAAACACAGACACACTCAAGTTACTTTACCCTGTCAAACACAGAAACACTCAAGTTACTTTACCCTTCCTGTCAAACACAGAAACACTCAAGTTACTTTACCCTTCCTGTCAAACACAGAAACACTCAAGTTACTTTACCCTTCCTGTCAAACACAGACACACTCAAGTTACTTTACCCTGTCAAACACAGAAACACTCAAGTTACTTTACCCTTCCTGTCAAACACAGACACACTCAAGTTACTTTACCCTTCCTGTCAAACACAGAAACACTCAAGTTACTTTACCCTTCCTGTCAAACACAGACACACTCAAGTTACTTTACCCTTCCTGTCAAACACAGAAACACTCAAGTTACTTTACCCTTCCTGTCAAACAGAAACACTCAAGTTACTTTACCCTTCCTGTCAAACACAGAAACACTCAAGTTACTTTACCCTTCCTGTCAAACACAGAAACACTCAAGTTACTTTACCCTTCCTGTCAAACAGAAACACTCAAGTTACTTTACCCTTCCTGTCAAACACAGAAACACTCAAGTTACTTTACCCTTCCTGTCAAACACAGAAACACTCAAGTTACTTTACCCTTCCTGTCAAACAGAAACACTCAAGTTACTTTACCCTTCCTGTCAAACACAGACACAGTCAAGTTACTTTACCCTCCGTGTCAAACACAGAAACACTCAAGTTACTTTACCCTTCCTGTCAAACACAGAAACACTCAAGTTACTTTACCCTGTCAAACACAGACACAGTCAAGTTACTTTACCCTTCCTGTCAAACACAGAAACACTCAAGTTGCTTTACCCTTCCTGTCAAACAGAGACACACACAAGTTACTTTACCCTTCCTGTCAAACACAGAAACACTCAAGTTACTTTACCCTTCCTGTCAAACAGAGACACACACAAGTTACTTTACCCTTCCTGTCAAACACAGAAACACTCAAGTTACTTTACCCTTCCTGTCAAACACAGAAACACACAAGTTACTTTACCCTGTCAAACAGAAACACTCAAGTTACTTTACCCGTCCTGTCAAACAGAAACACTCAAGTTACTTTACCCTTCCTGTCAAACAAAAACACTCAAGTTACTTTACCCTTCCTGTCAAACAGAAACACTCAAGTTACTTTACCCTGTCAAACAGAAACACTCAAGTTACTTTACCCGTCCTGCCAAACAGAAACACTCAAGTTACTTTACCCTTTCTGTCAAACAAAAACACTCAAGTTACTTTACCCTTCCTGTCAAACAGAAACACTCAAGTTACTTTACCCTTCCTGTCAAACAGACACACACAAGTTACTTTACCCTTCCTGTCAAACAAAAACACTCAAGTTACTTTACCCTTCCTGTCAAACAGAAACACTCAAGTTACTTTACCCTTCCTGTCAAACAGACACACTCAAGTTACTTTACCCTTCCTGTCAAACAAAAACACTCAAGTTACTTTACCCTTCCTGTCAAACAGAAACACTCAAGTTACTTTACCCTTCCTGTCAAACAGACACACAAAGTTACTTTACCCTTCCTGTCAAACAAAAACACTCAAGTTACTTTACCCTTCCTGTCAAACAGAAACACTCAAGTTACTTTACCCTTCCTGTCAAACAGAAACACTGAAGTTACCTTACCCGTCCTGTCAAACAGAAACACTCAAGTTACTTTACCCTTTCTGTCAAACAAAAACACTCAAGTTACTTTACCCTTCCAGTCAAACAAAAACACTCAAGTTACTTTACCCTTCCAGTCAAACAAAAACACTCAAGTTACTTTACCCTTCCTGTCAAACAGAAACACTCAAGTTACTTTACCCTTCCTGTCAAACAGAAACACACAAGTTACTTTACCCTTCCTGTCAAACAGAAACACTCAAGTTACTTTACCCTTCCTGTCAAACAGAAACACACAAGTTACTTTACCCTTCCTGTCAAACAGACACACACAAGTTACTTTACCCTTCCTGTCAAACAAAAACACTCAAGTTACTTTACCCTTCCTGTCAAACAGAAACACTCAAGTTACTTTACCCTGTCAAACACAGAAACACTCAAGTTACTTTACCCTTCCTGTCAAACAGAAACACTCAAGTTACTTTACCCTTCCTGTCAAACACAGAAACACTCAAGTTACTTTACCCTTCCTGTCAAACACAGAAACACTCAAGTTACTTTACCCTTCCTGTCAAACAGAAACACTCAAGTTACTTTACCCTTCCTGTCAAACAGACACACACAAGTTACTTTACCCTTCCTGTCAAACAAAAACACTCAAGTTACTTTACCCTTCCCGTCAAACAGAAACACTCAAGTTACTTTACCCTTCCTGTCAAACAGAAACACTCAAGTTACTTTACCCTTTCTGTCAAACAAAAACACTCAAGTTACTTTACCCTTCCAGTCAAACAAAAACACTCAAGTTACTTTACCCTTCCTGTCAAACAAAAACACTCAAGTTACTTTACCCTTCCTGTCAAACAGAAACACTCAAGTTACTTTACCCTTCCTGTCAAACAGAAACACTCAAGTTACTTTACCCTGTCAAACACAGAAACACTCAAGTTACTTTACCCTTCCTGTCAAACAGAAACACTCAAGTTACTTTACCCTTCCTGTCAAACACAGAAACACTCAAGTTACCTTACCCTTCCTGTCAAACAGAAATACTCAAGTTACTTTACCCTTCCTGTCAAACACAGAAACACTCAAGTTACTGTACCCGTCCTGTCAAACAGAAACACTCAAGTTACTTTACCCTTCCTGTTAAACATAAAAACACACAAGTTACTTTACCCTTCCTGTCAAACAGAAACACTCAAGTTACTTTACCCTGTCAAACACAGAAACACTCAAGTTACCTTACCCTTCCTGTCAAACAGAAACACTCAAGTTACTTTACCCTGTCAAACACAGATACACTCAAGTTACTTTACCCTGTCAAACACAGATACACTCAAGTTACTTTACCCTTCCTGTCAAACACAGAAACACTCAAGTTACCTTACCCTTCCTGTCAAACAGAAACACACAAGTTACTTTACCCTGTCAAACACAGATACACTCAAGTTACTTTACCCTGTCAAACACAGAAACACACAAGTTACTTTACCCTTCTTGTCAAACAGAAACACTCAAGTTACTTTACCCTTCCTGTCAAACACAGAAACACTCAAGTTACTTTACCCTTCCTGTCAAACACAGAAACACTCAAGTTACTTTACCCTGTCAAACACAGAAACACTCAAGTTACTTTACCCTTCCTGTCAAACACAGATACACTCAAGTTACTTTACCCTTCCTGTCAAACACAGAAACACTCAAGTTACTTTACCCTGTCAAACACAGAAACACTCAAGTTACTTTACCCTGTCAAACACAGAAACACTCAAGTTACTTTACCCTGTCAAACACAGATACACACAAGTGACTTTACCCACCCTGTCAAACACAGAAACACTCAAGTTACTTTACCCTGTCAAACACAGAAACACAAGTTACTTTACCTTTCCTGTCAAACACAGAAACACACAAGTTACTTTACCCTGTCAAACACAGAAACACAAGTTACTTTACCCTGTCAAACATAGACACACACAAGTTACTTTACCCTGTCAAACACAGAAAAACACAGGTTACTTTACCCTGTCAAACACAGACACACACAAGTTACTTTACCTTTCCTGTCAAACAGAAACACACAAGTTACTTTACCCTGTCAAACACAGATACACTCAAGTTACTTTACCCACCCTGTCAAACACAGAAACACACAAGTTACTTTACCCTTCCTGTCAAACACAGAAACACACAAGTTACTTTACCCACCCTGTCAAACACAGAAACACAAGTTACTTTACCTTTCCTGTCAAACACAGAAACACACAAGTTACTTTACCCTGTCAAACACAGAAACACAAGTTACTTTACCCTGTCAAACACAGACACACACAAGTTACTTTACCCTGTCAAACACAGAAAAACACAGGTTACTTTACCCTGTCAAACACAGACACACACAAGTTACTTTACCTTTCCTGTCAAACACAGAAACACACAAGTTACTTTACCCTGTCAAACACAGAAACACACAAGTTACTTTACCCTGTCAAACACAGACACACACAAGTTACCTTACCCTTCCTGTCAAACACAGATACACTCAAGTTACTTTACCCTTCCTGTCAAACACAGAAACACTCAAGTTACTTTACCCTGTCAAACACAGAAACACACAAGTTACTTTACCCTGTCAAACACAGAAACAATTATCGAGTCTGGACCAGACAATCCAGTGATTGACATCATGAGCATCAATGGGATACGATGACATGCATCAACCAAGTCAGCGAGCCTGACCACCCGATCCTGTTGGTCACCTCTTACAACTAGCATAGTCACCTTTTGCAGCAAGCATTGGTTGCTGAAGACCTATTCTACCCCGGATCTTCACAGGTCTGAATGGTTTTAAACATGTGTTCAGGATTATTTCACATACATAGCATGAATGTGTGTGTGGCAGCGTGTACTATTCCAGACTAATGCCAGTTGTATAGTGCTAGCCCACTGAGATAGTATACTATTTCTGAATGGGGTATCCAATCCAGCATGCTAACTGCGAGCTGACCATTCCTTGCATAATCCCCTTAATGCCAGGCAGGGTAACATTAAGAATTAAGTCTTTTGGTATGCTGTGGCTGGGGAATGAACAACTGGCCTTCCGCCACACCATGGAGGGGGTTTCTGAATGCCAGCAGGATCTGCAGTTACATCTCAACTAGTTTTGTGACAAGTAGACCCAGCTGGCTAGTCCTGCTTTCCAACCATTTCACACTTAGTACAAGACTTACTCAAAGTAGTATATTGTTGGGAAACCTGTGATGTTGTACTGAGCTCGCAACGCCATCTGCTGGGGCTTGTCGACATCAATTCCAACCAACACCTGCAACATTAAGTAAATCGTCATGACGCTGATAAGATAATACAACACATGACGAAGCACACAATACTGCCGAGTTAAGTCGGACATGCTGCAGCTGACCACACCTACTTCACCATACGGCCATTCACTCACAAGCCTCCCTTCAGTTGCTCTTTCATGTTTGACAGATCATGAAATATAAAACAAGAGTTTGCCACTAACGTGGCTATGACCCCCGCCCCTGTTGCAGAATTTATGACATAATTAACCCTAAACAAATCCTAACCTTTTTTAACCGAGGTGGAACTTCATGGAAATTGTAAAAAAAAAGAAGAGTTTGGAACCTAAGTCCATCTTATTGCCATGGAAACGAAAAAATAAAAATGTCTAAAATTTCTAAATAGCAAAAGGCACCAGTTCAGCAGGTACTTGACAGATCTGCAAAGTTTCATAAAAAATATTGAACGGTTTCTGAGTAATGCTCCGGAAACGAAACGTGACGGACAGACGGATGGACGGAGGCCGTTTCTATACTTTGTTGGGCGGGGGATAATAACAGAGAGTTGGTTTTTCATCGCTTTTAGCAAATTTCCACCCATACCAAGGCGTGGAACACAGGTAATGGGCATCACACACTGTATATACAACCATGTGGAGAATCAAACCCAGATCTTCAGCGTGGCAAGACAATACACAAACCCAATGAAAGTGAGATGAAGTGGTGTTAAATTTTACGTTCCAGATTATTGCACTTGTATAGCGACATGCATGCATAAGTGTGTGTTGTGTTTGTGTGTCTGGGGGGGTTGTACTAGTCCAGACAGATGCCAGTTTTTTAGTGCCTGCCCACTGAGATACCATGCCACAGTTTACCATGACAAGGTATACTGACTCCAAGCCAGTGAAGCATAGTATCAGTGAAATATCATGATTTTGAAAAAAGATCTTTAAAAGGCATGTCAGTTGATAGCATGTTTATAAATACTGCCTAATAACTTTAATTTCATCACCAGACACGCAAATAATGCCTTTTATAACAAGAATAAGTAACTAAACACCTATTCTAACCTAGAATCCCCATGTTAGCGGTGCGTATGAGGAGAATAACACACCATAGACACTTACATAGTCACCCCGAAGTTCTGTTGCAGCAGAGGCAAACTCTGGCTTCAATCGCTTGCAGTATCCACACCCTGAAAAAAATCCCCATAGTTAGTCCTTGGCAAAATAATTGCTTCAGTATCCTTAATCGTTAAATTGGTTCTTTTTCCATCATATACCTAATCAAAGAATACCCTATGATCAACATGGTGTCTTAAACTATAGATATCAACAAAGAAAAAGGAAAGTTAATGTTTGTATCCCCGTGTTATGGGTTTTCAGAAGCTTTAGAAACAGTCGTAGTTTTTTCTCTAATCACATGAACAACTGTATAAAAACATCTCATTCACTTCCAGCATTAGGAATACATTAACACAGCTACTATGATGAGAGAAAATGGCTGATTTTTCAAACTTTAAGGAAAAATCTAACAATGAGCAGGTCTGTCATCCAAGATGATTTTTTACTCCATGTTTGTCCTGTTTTTATGTACAATGTTATATTTATCTCCTAAGGAAATCAGCTTGGGTAAAAAAATAACTTTATTTTCAAATATTAGAAAACCCTTTCCTGAAAACCTCTAAATCATCCTTCTTGACATATACTATCCTCACCTATTCATTTAGTGTTGTCCAAAACTAGTGAGAATGGAAATGGATACGGTTTAATTCACATTCATATGAACATCTTGTAACTTTCATAATGATTTGTAAACACATTCTTTAATTTTAGACTACACACATTCCGTGGGCAAACAGGGCCCCTATCACACCTGTCTTCTACTTTGTTTAGCATAGAGCCCCGTCCCGTTCAACTCACACGGTGCGTAAAACATCACCAGCATTGGATGCTTCTCTTTTCTCAACAACTTGTTGAATCCCTGAAACAGAGAATGTTCTGTGTATCTACCAATATTCACACCACAGTACTGTTTTTAAAATATAGAAAACAAATGTCTTGTTTGTTTATTGTTGTTTAACGGCGCACTCAGCAATATTCCAGCTACATGACGGCGGTCTGTAAATAATCGAGTCTGGACCAGACAGTCCAGTGACTGACATCATGAGCATTGATCCACACAATTGGGATACAATGACATGCATCAACCAAGTGAGCAAGCCTGACCACCTGATCCCGTTAGTCGCCTCTTACGACAAGCATGGGTTTCTGAAGACCTATTCTACCCCGGATCTTCACAGGACCAAAGCTATGTCAGAACATCATAAGGAAATGTTTCTCTCTGGTGTCTATTAAGGGTAAAATGACATGTACTCACGAGTACTTTGCCAAATAACCAAACAGAGATAATGAAGGTAATACTGAAATATGAAAAGTAACACGATGCACTTGGCCAGTGGCCTTAGGTCTTGATTTGTTCGTAGTTCATTAAGGGGCGGTCGGGTAGCCTAGTGGTTAAAGCATTCACTCGTCACGCCGAAGACCCGGGTTCGATTCCCGACATGGGTACAATGTGTGAAGCCCATTTCTGGTGTCCACCGCCGTGATATTGTTGGAATATTGCTAAAAGCGGCGTAAAACCATACTCACTCACTCACTCGTAGTTCATTAAAGGGAGATAACTGTGTATGTCAAGTGCATTACAATGCACAGAACAACTTCAGCATGTTCAAAGAATTGTGTTCTTGTGATGACGATGCTCCAGTACTTACATCCTCCTTGTCAATGTGGACGACGTCCTGGGCGGCAGAGTCCTCCTCCCAGGGCAGGTCGCCGGTGGGGTCTAACATGAAGTTCACCATCGACTGAAAACAACAACTCAATAACATGAACAAAGTGACATCTCAACGTGTAATCATATGCCATGCCAGCCATATTAACATTTAGACCTACTTTATAATCATTTGATAATCAAATGTCTTACCTTAAATACCAACTTTCTGTCGTATTCCCTGTTGTAATCACCATCTCTGAAAAAATTGAGAAATACAGTAAACCATGTTTATAACGAACACGCTTATAACAAATTGACAGCTTTTTGGGTCCCGGACATTTGCAGTGTATCAGTGTATACGTGAGAGTAAATATTATCCTACCCAATTTTTTTATCCCTGGATTAAATTCTCTGATGTCAGGATGATTCTCCAAAGTAAATTTCTACCCATACCAGTGTGTTTAATCCTATCAACATATATTTACCCCGACATTTACACACACACCCTCCCCCCCCACCCCCCACCCCCTACACTCCTCATTACTCACCCCACACCCCAACCAAACATGATAAAAATGCAAGTATCAAGTATCAAAATAAATAACACTAGAATATTTTAACCTATTGGCTAGTTTTATTTATCCTAGGATCAGATACACTCGTGAATTTTTACATTGTTGTCCTTTGTATTATACAGCTCATCTTTTTCCAAACAGAAATGTTGACATTTTTGCCTCAAAGCTCTCTTTTGGTTTAAGTTAAACTTTTCTGGATATGTTTTGTCCTTTAAGAAATTGAATACTTTGTAATACTCTGTTCCATTCATGGTTGATCACATCAACTGACAATGTCAATGTCAAACATCAAAGTCATGAAGTCATGTGATCAGCTGACAGCATGCAATGCATGTGCAAAGGAAGTCTGTCATGGGATAATGTACACTGATTCAAGTTATAATGTCAATTATCCCAGGATACATTTTCCTATTTCCACTTTGGTATGTTTCACTGGGATGAATTACCCTTAATTTTTGGACATAACCTATCCCAGATTTCCCACATTAAGGTAGGATACTATACTCTAGAGTAAAACCTATCCGGGGATAATATTTAGGTAGGATATAATCCTTGCTTACATATATGCTATATGTATGCTTATAACATATAACAAACTAAAATTAGTGGTCCCTTTGAGTTCGTTATAACCATAGTTTCCTTTATTGCTTCAACACCTGAAGCAGTGAGTGAGTGAGTGAGTTGGGTTTAACGCCGCTTTTAACAGTATTCAAGTTATATCGCGGCGTGTCAGCTTAATATGGGAGGAAAGCCCGAAGTGATGCAGGTCTCAGACGTTTACCACTTCGGTGAAACCCACGAGCACGGGTATGGTGCTGACAAACCTAGAAACATAATCGGGGCGAACCGGGATTCGAACCCACAATCATAGGTTTCTGGCGTGCCCAAGGGACGCAACTCTGCACAGCGAATCGCGGCGCCTTAGACGACTGGGCCACCCGTGCCCCCACACCTAATTGAAGATGTATAGAATACATCCGGGGTAGAATAGGTCTTCAGCAACCCATGCTTGCCGTAAAAGGCAACTAGGCTTGTCGTAAGAGGCAACTAACAGGATCGGTGGTCAGACTTGCTGACTTGATTGTTATCGTATCCCACTTGCGTAGATCGATGCTCATGATGTCAATCACTGCATTGTCTGGTCTAGACTTGATTATTTACGGACCATCGTCATATAGCTGGAATATTGGTAAGTGCGGCGTTAAACAACAAACAAACAAAATGTATAGAAAGGTAAGTGTACTGGGAGGCAAGTTTATTGAGAGGCACCTGTACTTTGAGGTAAACTATTTTGACTCACTTGTAATGTTTGAGTGTGTATGGTGCTGCAGCTGTGGTCCTCAACTTCTTGCACAATTTCTTTTCCTCTCTGCAAACAGAAAAAGAAAAAACATTTGAAATTTCTACTTTAACAAAAGAAAACCCACACAGAGCACAAATATTCCATATGATACTCCCCATTGTGTATAGATGCCATGGTGTTCTGAAACAACAGAGTGTATTAACGTTTTAGCTGTAATGTTTTGCACTCGGAACTACCCAACTACATTCATTTTCAAGATACAGAAATCAGATATGTTTTCTCAATGTTTCACTCACTCAAACCACCAGTTTAGAAGCTTCAATGCTAAGTGGCTGACATGACCATCTATGGAGTCGTCCGCTGATCTTGTAGAGTGAGTGAGTGAGTGAGAAAGGTTTTACGCCGCTTTTAGCATTATTCCAGCAATATCACGGCAGGGGACACCAGAAATGGGCTCACACACTGTACCCATATCGGGAATCGAACCCCGGTCTTCGGCATGACGAGTGAACGCTTAAACCACTAGGCTAACCGACTGCCCCGATCTTGAAGAGAGGTATCATGATATTGGAGTAAATGATTTGACTTAGAGATTGGGGGGGGGGGGGGGGGGGGGGGGAGAGGCACAAATGACAGAACATTCATTTGAGGTAGTTCATTATGTTGTAGTATATTCTTAGAAGTAACATCAGGAAGAACAATGGATAGCGTCTGCAATGCGAGAAACAAACATTAATACCCTCCAACAATATAACACACAAAGTGAGAGCGTGAGCTTCGACCAGTCTGACAGAACCATCACTATGTTTCAGCTTTATGTGGAACGACAACCAAAAGTATCCACTTTGGTAGGTGATCCCCCTGAATATGGGTATGGTGCTGTACCAATGTTAAGATCATAATGTTCTAAATTCTGGTATGACAAAGGGACACAACTCTACACAATATTACGAAAGAAGTCAATGACAAAAACTTGATTGTACATAATTATTTTCTCAGTTTCATGATGGTAAGTCACCTACCCACAGTTGATGAAGGCCATAGTGCCCTTGCCCTTCACCTCCTCAGCCACATCCTCGAACAATGTCATGGACTTTGATGCTGCCTTTTCTGAGGAGAGAGAAGATAAATATGCCACTACGTTATGTATACAAAGTGAGTGAGTGAGTATGGATTTTACGCCACTTTTAACAATAATCCAGCAATATCACGGCGGGGGACACCCGAAATGGGCTTCACACATTGTACCCATGTGGGAAATTGAACCCGGGTCTTCGGCGTGATGAGTGAATGCTTTGACCACTAGACTACCCCACCCGCCCTTTACGCAAACAAAAACATTAGGAAATATGCATATTGCCTCAAACTGATTTTAATCTTTTAAATTTACTCATTATTAGTGAATATGATGGACAGTATCACAAATAGTTTCAAAGAACAACATGAGTGATAAGCTACAAGCTTATATCTACAAGCAGATAACAGCTATCTGTAATCATGTCTGGATATGAAACCAGTGGTTGATATCATGAGCAAAACATGTCTGGATTAGAAATATGGTGGCTGATAGCATAAACAGAAATCCTTGAGCTGAGAGTATATCAAGCACTATATTGGCACTAGTCCTGTAGTCCTTGCCAAAGTGCCCTATAGCTAAGGCATCATAAGGACCAGTAGAAATTTGCCATTTTTAAGGGTTTTGCTGTATGTGATCATTATAAGGACTTTCTACCGCTGGTTTAACACATAATTTGCCGGGTAAAAACTGCTGGCCAGTTATTTAACTGTTCCATATTTCAGTGAGTGAGTGAGTTGGGTTTAACGCCGCTTTTAACAGTATTCCAGTTAAATCGCTTAATATGGGAGGAAAGCCCGAAGTGATGCAGGTCTCAGACATTTACCACTTCGGTGTAACCCACAAGCACGGGTATGGTGCTGACAAACCTAGAAACATAATTGGGGTGAACCAGGATTCGAACCCAAAATCATAGGTTTCTGGCGTGCCCAAGGGACGCAACTTTGCACAGCGAATCGCGGCGCCTTAGACAACTGGGCCACCCTTGCTTGTTCCATATTTCAGCATATTCAATAATCTGGTGAAAATTGGAACAAATATATTTTTTTTATCACTCTTGAATGAAAATCTAAATTCACAAATAAGATTTTAGCCAACTCTTAGTGTAAAGCAGAGTTACATTTTCCCTTAAAAGTAGAATTCAATAAAAATGAAAAAAAGTTTCAAAGGTGAGAAAATGTGCAGTTTTAATTGTCTCAAGGCGCAAAGTGAAAAGAAGTACTATCAGCAGAATGGTATTTGTTGCATGTTGTCGATTTGCTGCTTGGGGGCAGATGTCAAGACTCCAGTTATACTTCCATGTTTGAGAAGAGTGCCATGGATCCGGATCATGATGGATCTGAACTTTAATTCAAAAGACAAAATATAATGTCTCCGTGATGCACCAGAATTAGAACAAGAAACGTGTATCTTCAAAATTTACCTATACAAGCTCAAGAAGGATATATTCAATGGACACCAAGTTTTAGAAGCACAAAACATTCTAAATATAGACCACATTCTCAAACATTCCACATCCCTGTGTAAGACTCTCCTTTAATTAAATACTATGTGTTGGAGTAAATACAGGAGTAGAGCGTTGTCCTGGAGTAGCAAGGACGTCCTCTGCAAACTCTGAGGCCCTTATCAGTATGTGAGAGAGGACAAATGTTTCTGCTCCTCGCCATGTGTTCCACAATAACTATCACTTATCTGAAAGCAGTTCACAGTGATTAATTTTACCACCAGACTAAATTGGTTTCCTAGGAAGAAGGTTGGTGTCATGTGAAAAGGAAAAGTATTAAAGATTAAATAACATTCTGATTTATTGACATCCTGTCCACTGATATAAGTGCAGAAGAAATATCAGCGGAAGGGATAGAATATTAACTGTAGTATGATCTTGATGTGTGTCAAAGGTCAAACCAGGGTTAAAGTATGTGTGTGTGTGTTTGTTTTCTCTGTGTGTGTGTGTGTGTGTGTGTGTGTGTGTGTGTGTGTGTGTGTGTGTGTGTGTGTGTGTGAGTGTCATCGCGGTACGTTGACACGTCATTGCGGTACGTTGACACGACATGAATCAAGCCTCTTAAGACCAGTGTAACGATGGGTGCACATTACACCAGGGTTACACATCACGACAGGGGCACATTACACCAGGTTACACATCACGACAGGGACACATTACACCAGGGTTACACATCACGACAGGGGCACATTACACCAGGGTTACACATCAGGACAGGGGCACATTACATCAGGTTACACATCACAACAGGGGCACATTACACCAGGGTTACACATCATGACAGAGGCACATTACACCAGGGTTACACATCACGACAGGGGCACATTACACCAGGGTTACACATCACGACAGGGGCACATTACACCAGGGTTACACATCCCAACAGGGACACATTACACCAGGGTTACACATCACAACAGGGGCACATTACACCAGGTTACACATCACTACAGGGACACATCACTACAGGGGCACATTACATCAGGTTACACATCACTACAGGGGCACATTACACCAGGTTACACATCACGACGGGCACTTTACACCAGGGTTACACATCTCGACAGGGGCACATTACATCAAGTTACACATCACGACAGGGGCACATTACACCAGGTTACACATCACGACGGGGGCACATTACACCAGGGTTACACATCACGACAGGGGCACATTACACCAGGTTACACATCACAACAGGGGCACATTACATCAAGTTACACATCATGACAGGGGCACATTACACCAGGTTACACATCACGACAGGGGCACATTACACCAGGTTACACATCACGATAGAGGCACATTACATCAGGTTACACATCACGACAGGGGCACATTACATCAGGTTACACATCATGACAGGGGCACATTACATCAGGTTACACATCACGACAGGGGCACATTACACCAGGTTACACATCACGACAGGGGCACATTACACCAGGTTACACATCATGACAGGGGCACATTACATCAGGTTACACATCACGACAGGGGCACATTACACCAGGGTTACACATCATGACAGGGGCACATTACACCAGGTTACTCATCACGACAGGGGCACATTACACCAGGTTACACATCTGGACAGGGGCACATTACACCAGGTTACACATCACGACAGCGGCACATTACACCAGGTTACACATCACGACAGGGGCACATTACACCAGGTTACACATCACGATAGAGGCACATATCATGACAGGAAATACTGTGATGAGCATTAACTAACGCGTGAAAGTTCAGCAGTACACAATAAGTGGCAGTATTTTTCAGCTTATTCCCACAGATTATACTTCAGATGTTCACAGGCACTTCACAGCAAATTATTTCAAACATAAATAACCTAGCATAGCCCCAATCAGCCAAAGGGTACATTCTCCAATCTACAGATACCAAACATATCTCCCCCAAAACCCTAATTAGATTTTAATATTTAATAACCTCATGGTGTGATGACATACAACAGACCCCATCAAGGGATGGAACATAGAGGTCGCTGAATATGTGATATCCAGTGTATAAGCTATGTACTTTAAGCAGCAGCTAATAGCATACTCTCATGGTTTCGGGTTGGAATCAGCTCTGAAGTCTATACATAGGAGTGAGTGAGTGATAGGGCAAGACAAGAGGCTGATAGGGCCACACAAGTGAGTGAGTGAGTGAGTGAGTGAGTGAGTGAGTGAGTTAGCGGCGAGTGAAACACCTCTTTTAACAGTATTCCAGTTGTATCGCGGCGTGTCAGCTTAATATAGGAGGAAAGCCCGAAGTGATGCAGATCTCAGATGTTTACCATTTATGGTGCTGACAAACCTAGAAACATAAGCAGGGTGAACCGGGATTCGAACCCACAATCATAGGTTTCTGGCATGCCCAAAGGGACGCAACTCTGCACAGCAAATCGCAGTGCCTTAGACAACTGGGCCACCCGTGCCCCCAAGGCCAGACAAGACAGTGATAGTGCAAGACAAGTGGCTGATAGGGCAAAAAGCTGATAGAACCACACAAGAGTTTAATGGGGCCACACAAGAGGCTGATAGGGCAAGAAGCTGATAGAACCACACAAGAGTTTAATGGGGCCACACAAGAGGCTGATAGGGCAAGCAGCTGATAGAGCCACACAAGAGTTTAATGGGGCCACACAAGTGGCTGATAGTGAGTGAGTGAGTGAGTGAGTGAGTATGGTTTTACGCCGCTTTTAGCAATATTCCAGCAATATCACGGCGGGGGACACCAGAAATGGGCTTCACACATTGTACCCATGTCGGGAATTGTCTTGTGCGTGACGAGCGAACGCTTTAACCACTAGGCTACCCGACCGCCCCAAGTGGCTGATAGAGCAAGACAAGAGGCTGACAGGGCCAGACATGTGTCCGACAGCACACTATGATCCTCGTCATTTGAGTATGATGACACACAATCGACCAGCTTACAAATAATGACCACCTTATCCTTATAATAGTCTATCAATTCTGCCCTGGAGTCACCATGAGGAAGGCATTTTAGCTAACATGGAGCCAGGATCATCCACACCTAAACCTAACTAGGCCTACAGAGGCAGTGAGTGAGTGAGTATGGCTTTGAGCTGCTTTCGACAATATCACTGACAGGGATCCCAGAAATGGGCTTAACACATTGTATCGATGTGGGGAATCGAACCCAGGTCTTCGGTGAGATGAGCAAACGCTTAAGCTACTAGGCTACCCCAGAGCACCCTACAGAGACATAGCTCTATTAAGGAGTCAGGACTATTAACATCCAGCCAAATATATAGAGGCATAGATAGCACTGGGGCCCCACAAGTACACAGCTAGATAACACAGATTGCAGCAGCAACAGCAACAGCTTTATTGCCCTACCTTGGAGGTGGGCTACAGCAGTCCCAGCCCACAAAGTAGTCGGTGGCAGGGTGAGGACTGACCCACATCCTTGGGGTACGAGGACACACTGTATCATAACGTAACACTCAGTCATAGTCTTCCAAACTTAGTCACGTGGCCATAATGTTATTCTTCATATTTTGTTACAAATCCTACCAAACCTTTTCTGACAAGCAGTGATACTTAGAACCGAATGCTACCAGCATGTAAACAATCTCTTTACAAGAGCAACACCTGACCTAACCTCACCTGTATATTATACACAAAATGAGAGTGAGATGAGGTGAAATGAGGTTTAATGTGCGTCTAAGATTATTGCACTTATATAGTGACGTGTGTGTGTGTTTGTGTGTCTCTTAACGTCTTTTGGTGTGACACATCCGGGGATGGAACCTCAGATCTTCCACTCTCTGAGAGGATTCTCTACCACTAGACCATGGAGGCGTTCTACAAAATATGTAACAATAAATAACCCACCAGATTGAGCAAATATAACCAGGAGGTTTGTCTTGGTCCTGAGTAGTTTCTTGTACTCCTTGTAGTCATCTACCCTGAGGATTAGGCTGGGCTTGCCCTGCTTGGCCTGCAGGTGGGTGGGGATGAGAGACTGAAACACAAACACAAATATAGTACTTGGCCTGTAACACACAAACACACACATAGTACTTGGCCTGTAACACATAAACACACACATAGTACTTGGCCTGTAACACACAAACACACACATAGTACTTGGCCTGTAACACATAAACACACACATAGTACATGGCCTGTAACACACAAACACACACATAGTACTTGGCCTGTAACACACAAACACAAACATAGTACTTGGCCTGTAAAACACAAACACACACATAGTACTTGGCCAGTAACACACAAATACACACATAGTACTTGGCCTGTTACACACAAACACACACATAGTACTTGGCCTGTAACATACACACACACACATAGTACTTGACCTGTAACACACAAACACACACATAGTACCTGGCCTGTAACACAAAAACACACACATAGTACTTGGCCTGTAACACACAAACACACACATAGTACTTGGCCTGTAACACACAAACACACACATAGTACCTGGCCTGTAACATACACACACACATAGTACCTGGCCTGTAACACACAAACACACACATAGTACTTGGCCTGTAACACACAAACACACACATAGTACTTGGCCTGAAACACACAAACACACACATAGTACTTAGCCTGTAACACACAAACACACACATAGTACTTGGCCTGTAACACACTTGTAAACACTGATATATAGTACTTGGCCTGTAACAATCCGACATTGTTGGTTGCATATGATTATGTCGGAGTAACAAGAATGTCGGATAAACGAAATTAGGTGGTATCAATGTTCGTGATCGAAAATTGGACAAATACACGATAGATAGCGATACAAACACGTAACAAAAAAAAGAAAAAGGAAATATTCCTATTGCTGTGTTACATTGTTCGCGGAATATGTTTTCTAATCATGCAACCTCTAAAGTTAAACACAAAACTACTGTTACGGACTGTATGACTTATCCAAAATACTCTAAAACGCATAGTCTGGAATGGAGGTCGCCAGTTTGAAACTAGTGCTGCAATGCTTAAGAAAGCTGCTTTCTTAGTGGCTAATGTCGACTTCCTGTTAGTAATTTCATTAGTCGGTCAAAGCACGAAAGGACATTCTGACTTGACCTGTAATGGGATGTCCTCAGCGGTAGCGAGAACTTGTATCCGATTTTAATGAGATCTAGGCATGTGATTCAGCCTGTTTTGTTTAAATAAAGCAGTAATTGTTATTGTTAAGTATGTTTATCTCTGCAGCCGTTTCAATATGCAGCTACTCGCTGACTCGTCTCGCATTAAAACACGGGGCTGTGTACTCGTGGGCAGATGACCACAGAGTATGCTGATCACTGTGTCGGATTACCGAGACTGATTAACCATTGATTTTAGCAATTTGTACCAAATTGGGTGTGTCGGAGTCGGATTGCGAGACTGTCGGAATAACGGGTCTAAATAGCACTAAATGAATTGGTTCCCATTATTTGAGTCGGAACGAAGCGTGGTTTATTTCATGATAAAACATTGTTCTATCATGACGTCATTTCTGGAGATTAGAACATGCGCTCGCAACTTGATGATGTCGTATATTGGACGATGCTATTTTTGAGAGGGAAGTGTCTTGTGAGTTGTTCCCAATAGATGTAGCTGGGCAACGCGGATAAACGTGATGGCTGAACAATCGCATCCAGAAGCGGGAGAGATATGACAATCAGTATTGGGAGCAAAAATACAGGTAATCGATGTAAGGATTGTAAATACCCACCTGTGTATAAAATGGACTTGTCCAGCATTGCCGTGGGCGAACTCTATTCAGTGGGTAAATACTTTTAAAGCTGGTACATTTTATCAACATCCTTAAAGAGGCTGTACATAATGTTAATATCTCATTTAAGAAATCAGATTCTATTGAGGGAGTCATGATTATTTAAATACAGGTAAATGTTCTTAAAGCTGGTGCATTTTATCAACATCCTTAATGAGGCTGTACATAATGTTAATATCTCATTTAAGAAATCGGATTCTATTGAGGGAGTCATGATTATTTAAATACAGGTACATAATGTTAATCATGTTAATATCTCATATGAGAAATAAACGACTTATGATCATTGGTTATCGTACAATAAAACACTGCAGGGAGAATAAACCACACGGGGCTGTGCCCCATATGGTTTATTCTCTCTTAATTTCTCCTTTTTATTTTTTAAATATAGTACATGGCCTATAACACAAAACAGACGGCACTTGTAAACACATACAGAGTCTTTGACAGACAGTTTTTGGCCTGTATGTGGAACGAAATTAGAGACTGAAACGTACAAACACGTACAGACAGTACTTGTCCCTGTAGAAGATCCGGGTTACAATTGGTCTTGAGCAACCCATGCTTGCCAGAAGAGGTGAGGTGAGGTGAAATTGGGTTTAACGTCGCGCCCAAGATTATTGCACTTATATAGCGACGTGCATGCACGTGTATGTGTGTGTGTGGCTGCTTGTACTAGTCCGGACTGATGCCGATTTATAGTGCTAGCTCACTGAGATACCATGCCGCAGTTTAACATGAATACCCCACTCAGACACAGTATACTGACTCCGAGCCGACCAGTCCTTGTTTTAGCCCCTTAATGCCGAGCGCCAGACAGGGTAACAACAAGTACAATCTTTTAACGTCTTTTTGTATGACGCGGCCCGGGATCGAACCCTGGACCTTCCGCTCTCCGGGCGGACGCTCTACCACACGACCATGGAGGCGGTCTTGCCAGAAGAGGTGGCTGATGGGGTCGGGTGGTCAGGCTCACTGACTTGGTTAATGCATGTCATCATATCGAAATTGCTCATGATGTCAATCACTGGATTGTCTGTCTCCAGGCGATTAGTTACAGACTGCCATCATACAGCTAGAATGCTGAGTGCGGCTTTAACAACAAACAAAAAAACTTGTCCCTGTTAAAAACAACACACCCAATTTCACAGAACCGCTTCACGATGCCAGAAACCAATTTGTTCAATGATGCAAAGATGGCCTGATTGATCTGTTGCCCAAGGGGTACAATGATCATGTCATCCTTGAAGTGTCAACAATCAGTTGAGGAAAAATATGTAATTCAAACATTCAACCATTGATTCAATCAAACATAATCAGAGGCGATCGTGTAGCCTAGTGGTTAAAGTGTTCGCTCATCACGCCAAAGACCCCGGGTTCGATTCCCGACATGGGTACAATGTGTGAAGCCCATTTCTGGTGTCCCCCGCTGTGATATTGCTGAAATATTGCTAAAAGCGACGTAAAACCATACTCACTCACTCAAACATAATCAAACATTATTATGGATAAACACACTCATAATTGATCTTCTACAAATAGGTCATTTTCATTCAACAATTTCAAATGAAGACAAAGGCAGGTACTTGACATGGTTGATGGAGTATACTACTCAAAAGAATTTAAAGACCACCCAGTTCTTTCATATCATTATACTTGTTGTTGATGCCATGACCGATTAACAACTGATATAGTGATATGAAAGAACTGGATCTTCTTTAAATTCTTCACTATACTAGCTGTTGATGCCATGACCGATTAACTGGTATAGTGATATGAAAGAACTGGGTGTTCTTTAAATTCTTCACTATACTAGCTGTTGATGCCATGACCGATTAACAACTGGTATAGTGATATGAAAGAACTGGGTGTTCTTTAAATTCTTCACTATACTAGCTGTTGATGCCATGACCGATTAACAACTGGTATAGTGATATGAAAGAACTGGGTGTTCTTTAAATTCTTCACTATACTAGCTGTTGATGCCATGACCGATTAACAACTGGTATAGTGATATGAAAGAACTGGGTGTTCTTTAAATTCTTCACTATACTAGCTGTTGATGCTATGACCGATTAGACCTGTGGAGATCCGGGCTAGAATAGGTCTTCAGCAACCCATGCTTGTCGTAAGAGGCGACTAACGGGATTGGGTGGTCAGGCTCGCTGACTTGGTTGATGCATGTCATCAACCCCAATTGCGTGGATTGATGCTCATAATAACAATCACTGGAATGTCTGGTGCAGACTCGATTATTTACAGACTGCCGTCATATAGCTGGAATATTGCTGAGTGCGACGTAAAACAACAAACAAACCAACCATGACCGATTAACTATAGTGAAATGAAAGTATCAGGTGTCCCTCAAATTCTTTTGGGAAGCATACCTTTTTGCAACAATCCAATCATAATCAATAGTTGAAGATCAGTTGGTGAGAAATTATTGAATAATGCTGCATCAAGAATCTTGCAGCTGTTCACGTTAGTGGCTGATGATGAAATGCCAACCAAAACTACGGTAACCCAATGTGATGTGTGTGAGATGAATTTACAACTGTGTCGCACAGTTTGTGAAAGCGTGTGTACACTTACACACATGATACTGTACACTTACACACACGACACTGTACACTTACACACATGATACTGTACACTTACACACACAATACTGTACACTTACACACACAATACTGTACACTTACACACATGATACTGTACACTTACACACATGATACTGTACACTTACACACACAATACTGTACACTTACACACACAATACTGTACACTTACACACATGATACTGTACACTTACACACATGACACTGTACACTTACACACACGATACTGTACACTTACACACATGATACTGTACACTTACACACATGATACTGTACACTTACACACATGATACTGTACACTTACACACACGATACTGTACACTTACACATGATACTGTACACTTACACATGATACTGTACACTTACACACGTGATACTGTACACTTACACACATGATACTGTACACTTACACATGATACTGTACACTTACACACATGATACTGTACACTTACACACACGATACTGTACACTTACACATGATACTGTACACTTACACACACGATACTGTACACTTACACACACGATACTGTACACTTACACACACGATACTGTACACTTACACACATGATACTGTACACTTACACACAATACTGTACACTTACACACATGATACTGTACACTTACACACACAATACTGTACACTTACACACATGATACTGTACACTTACACACACAATACTGTACACTTACACACACGATACTGTACACTTACACATAAGTACTGTACACTTACACACACGATACTGTACACTTACACACACGATACTGTACACTTACACACACAATACTGTACACTTACACACACAATACTGTACACTTACACACATGATACTGTACACTTACACACACGATTCTGTACACTTACACACACGATACTGTACACTTACACACGATACTGTACACTTACACACGATACTGTACACTTATACACGTGATACTGTACACTTACACACACGATTCTGTACACTTACACACACGATACTGTACACTTACACACGATACTGTACACTTACACACATGATACTGTACACTTACACACACGATACTGTACACTTACACACATGATACTGTACACTTACACACATGATACTGTACACTTACACACATGATACTGTACACTTACACACACAATACTGTACACTTACACACATGATACTGTACACTTACACACATGATACTGTACACTTACACACATGATACTGTACACTTACACACACAATACTGTACACTTACACACATGATACTGTACACTTACACACACAATACTGTACACTTACACACACGATTCTGTACACTTACACATAAGTACTGTACTTACACACACGATACTGTACACTTACACACACGATACTGTACACTTACACACATGATACTGTACACTTACACACACAATACTGTACACTTACACACATGATACTGTACACTTACACACAATACTGTACACTTACACACACGATACTGTACACTTACACACATGATACTGTACACTTACACACGATACTGTACACTTACACACACGATACTGTACACTTACACACATGATACTGTACACTTACACACACAATACTGTACACTTACACACATGATACTGTACACTTACACACAATACTGTACACTTACACACACGATACTGTACACTTACACACATGATACTGTACACTTACACACGATACTGTACACTTACACACATGATACTGTACACTTACACACACGATACTGTACACTTACACACACGATACTGTACACTTACACACATGATACTGTACACTTACACACACAATACTGTGCACTTACACACATGATACTGTTCACTTACACACATGATACTGTACACTTACACACATGATACTGTACACTTACACACACAATACTGTACACTTACACACATGATACTGTACACTTACACACACAATACTGTACACTTACACACACGATACTGTACACTTACACATAAGTACTGAACACTTACACACACGATACTGTACACTTACACACACAATACTGTACACTTACACACACAATACTGTACACTTACACACATGATACTGTACACTTACACACAATACTGTACACTTACACACATGACACTGTACACTTACACACACGATACTGTTCACTTACACACATGATACTGTACACTTACACACATGATACTGTACACTTACACACACGATACTGTACACTTACACACATGATACTGTACACTTACACACATGATACTGTACACTTACACACACGATACTGTACACTTACACACGTGATACTGTACCAGTGTTGGCTGAAGAGCGCGTTTTTGCGTCTTGGACGCACAAAAATAAGTTTGAACGCACCTGCGTAACATGTGTGGGTCTCGTGGACGCAGTGACTGGGGCTATATTTATTTCATATTGAATTGACACTGTTATCGTAAATCAAAGACGTACGTCTTTGCGTAAAGGTATTTGTTGCCAAACAAGACAGCGAAGCATGTTGATTAACACTTCCGTTTGCTAAACCAAACCAGTTTCATTATTCTCTCCCTTTTTATGACAAATACCCAAACCGGTTTCTTGACCTATATCTATTGTCGGTTTTGCATGTATTAATTTTCGGTATGGTCCGTAGCTTTGCTTCAGCCAATCAGGTGCCACATATTAAGCAAGTCGGATATAGTCGTAATTAATTTAGCTTGCTGATTGGTCGAAAATATCCTGACCTTGTGTCAAACTAAAAATAGCCAGGGTATACTTCAGAACGTGGTAACAGTGACCTGCGAAATCGAGCGACCGTGTAGGATGATACGCTATGTTATCGCGGTAGTTAATTTATAATGGATCGTAGTGGGGCACGCTTACAAACTTATTAAATATGTGATTCACAAAATGTTTGTTGTTCATTGGATTGATTGATGCTGATTTTCTTTACCGAGTTCGGTAAACAAAGTACCTGTCATTGGTGAATCTTACCGCAGTAAGTAAGGCTGTGTGCATTATATGGTATATCACTTCCTGTTTTGAATTTTGCATACGACCGAGGTTTGGTCAAGGGACTTCGTTTGAACAAATGGGTTCTTTTTCTAATCAATTTTGAATGGAGGAAGGGGTAATTCCACTTCAAAAACATCCCAGGAACTGTCATAAAAAAGTTAACGTGTGTACAAGTAGCCGTGACATACCGCAACGAGTCCTGTATTCGATCATGCGATGAAATATATCGTGCTTAGATTTGCATAAGTAAACAGTCGACAGGTTGTGTGGATTACGAGATTTATCAATACCGCGATACTGTATATGATAAAGAATGAATGCGAACACTTGAATGTACAATGATGTAAGCATTGTTTTTATTTAGCGGACTCTGAATATTTAGTTATTCTACAACAGACTTATCAAGCTGATAATAATTCAATATCTTGTGAGTCATATTAAGAATTGCAAAACACATTTTGCCAGGACCGTTATTGGTGTAACTGACATGTTTAAACATTTATAGCACCTGAAACATGTTGACTAGATTTATCAAGGAAATGCTGGATCCTGAACATGCTCTTACTAAAAAAGCGTTTGATATGCCAATTATATTTTATGACTCATTGATCATTGTCATAGTTACAACATGAACTCAATACTCAGTACAGTAGCATCAGAACAGCCATTGAACTTAACTGAATCCAAAACTTCAAATCATTGGTAGATCTCGGTAAAAACATTCACAAATGTCTGTCACAATGACCCCTTACCAATGGCTAACCCGTGTACTGCCTTTTCATTTACGAAGTTAGATATTAACATGGATAATTTTGTGTTATAATATTCATTAATATCAAATGTCTCTTTTAAGAAATTGTTTGTCCTTAATGTAAACCTCTTGGTTATGAGAGCAGGATGTGCCCTGATGTGAACCTTTCTCTCACTTTGCCTGTTTGTTGATATTTTGCAGTTGCGAAAAGATTTCTTATTTTTCACAACCACTGTGTTCTGTTGTTAATGTTATGTTATAATGCTATAAATTAGACCCCTCCATTTTTGTTTGGGACCCCCAATTTTATGATGAAGGGGTCCAAGTGACCCCAAGAAAATTTAAGCCAGAGCAGACACTGCTGTACACTTACACACGATACTGTACACTTACACACAATACTGTACACTTACACACACGATACTGTACACTTACACACACGATACTGTACACTTACACACACAATACTGTACACTTACACACGATTCTGTACACTTACACACATGATACTGTACACTTACACACGATACTGTACACTTACACACATGATACTGTACACTTACACACACGATACTGTACACTTACACACATGATACTGTACACTTACACACACGATATTGTACACTTACACACATGATACTGTACACTTACACACGATACTGTACACTTACACACACGATACTGTACACTTACACACATGATACTGTAGACTTACACATATTCTGCACAACAAGAACACATGTATATACAGTGTTCCATCCAGCCAACCATGTTAACCTCACATCTGAGCTAGATATTCAATATGTTTAAGCTTCATTTATACAGCATACAATACCGACATTGAAATCAATATCTGTCTTAGTTGAGGGAAGTTGGGCTTCAGCCTCTGTTTGAGACCAGCCTCAATTGATCTTGGTATTTTACTGAAGTTTACGAATGAATTTGTAAGCCGGCCAATGATCCAGCAATTAAGTATGTTTCCATTAACCCTCCATGATCTAATCCTTAGCATCAACTTGGGAGTTCTTTTCAAGCAGCCAACTGGCTTCTCTTCAATTCTCCAAGGGTGTAATTTAAAGGAAACAAATAAATGCAACTTGTCAAAATCATGTTTTGCAAAAATCAGTGAACATTAATCCATCAAACTTGAACGGGTTGTCTATTTCTAGTGGGCATGAGTAATTGAATATGTTAGACACTGCTGTTCACAAACAGTCCTACTGGTATGGCAAAGGGCAGCAAAGGCTTCACTAAAACAGAACCTGCCAATCTTTACAGACTTAATCAAATTAAAGTTCTGTATGAGGTCTAATAAAGCTAATAGTATAAAGGAACCCTCAAGTCCCTTAATTTCAGGTTCAGATAGAGGCTGAGTTATGAGCCTATACAAAGACTAACACTTTGTCTTACATTTGAATAGAAAAGGAGCCCAACTGTGATGGGAGATTGTGTGGAAAATCTGAACTTGCTTCCCATAGAATGTAGCATTACAGTAAGGGCTGAGTCAGGGAAGATGATATGGTTCAGGGTAGGGGGGTCGGTTGGGTAGCCTAGTGGTTAAAGCGTTCGCTCGTCACGCCAAAGACCCGGGTTCGATTCCCGAAATGGGAACAATGTGTGAAGCCCATTTCTGGTGTCCCCCGCCGTGATATTGCTGGAATATTGCTAAAAGCGGCGTAAAATCAAACTCACTCACTCACTCACTCACTCACTCAGGGTAGGGCTGGGATGGGTAACTCGAGTACTCGGGTCAGGTGGTTACTGAGAAGGACCCGGGTACCCACAGGACTACCTGGACCTGTGGTTAGTCATGTGATATATTGTTTAATGACAAAAATGATCGAGAACTATATGGTTACATTACAAGTCACTAATGTTCGCATTTCTTTCTGACTATGCACCCATGCCTTCTGACTTTCATATGTTTGAATAAAGATATAACTTCAGTCAACTTCAGTGTATGCAAGACCAGATCGTTTTATGTACATGTATCTAAATACATTTTGTTCAGGGCTACGATCAAACTATTTCCAATCAGACATTTTGTACCTATCTCTTGAAACCTACAGAGGGTACCCGGGTAGGGTAGGGTCGGGTAATAGGGGGGTAGGTACCCGGCATTTATCTGATCTAATATCCCCATCATGAGACATCTATTAGATAAACATCTCCAACAGTGTTAAAATACTGTTGTTACACATGAACTAGTAGCAAAAATCTACTATTCCCAAACCAACCAAATCAAGACCGCCTCCGTGGTCTAGTGGTAGAGCGTCCGACCAGAGAGCGGAAGGTCCGGGGTTCGATCCCAGGCCGCGTCATACCAAAAAACATTAAAAGATGGTACTTGTTGTTACCCTGTCTGGCGCTCAGCATTCAGGGACTAAAACAAGGACTGGTTGGCTCGGAGTCAGTATACTGTGTCTGAATGGGGTATTCATGTTAAACTGCGGCATGGTATCTCAGTGAGCTAGCACTATAAATTGGCATCAGTCTGGAATAGTACAGGCAGCCACACAAACACACACGTACATGCACGTCGGTATATAAGTGCAATAATCTTGGACGCGACATTAAACCCCATTTCACCTCACCTCACCCAAAATCAACTTGAGTTGGGTTCAGAGCTGCTTTCAACAGTATTCCAGTTACATCACGGCGTGTCAGTTTGATGTGGGAGGAAAGCTAGAAGGTTTCTCTAAAGTGGTAAACGTCTGAGACCTGCAAGCACAGGTGTAGGCTGACTAAACTGACATACCTAGAAACATAATGGGGGCTGACTAAAGACATCTTCCTGAGGCAAGAGAGTTAACTGACTTTAAAAGTCCAGTTTCCACCCTTGCCGAACTAGGCTGGAATTCCTGGGCTCGATCGTAGTGCCACCAGTGGCTATTACAAGTTATGTCCTTTCTATGCCTCTCCTACTGACCAATCAGATTCAACCTCTCGTATCACTTGCATTTGCTTCAAACAAAACGGTGGCGCCCAGTCAAGACGATTTGATCGATATTCAAGATCTATATTGTGATAAAACGAGTCTTACATCGCGAAGTTCATCAAATCACGTGAGCACCTTGATTAAAAACACGAAAAGATTTAGAAAACATCTGTTGACAACGAGTTAGCGGTGCACATGCTTTGCAAATCCTGCAGTCGACCGAAATCTGCATGACACTTTACGAACCGGATTTCGATTTCGGTGCGCGATTTTGATTGGACTATGCATAGACTCATTAGTCAAGCCAAAATGTAACTCCATAATACCAGCCTAGTTCGGCAAGTGTGGAAACTGGACTTTTATAGTCAGTTAACTCACTTGCCTTGGGAAGATGGACTAAAGAGAGAGAGAATTATGTCTTCTTGGGCTGAGGATGGGTAACTAAGGTCAAGTTCGGGGTCGGTGGGTACTGAGTATGATCGGGGTACCCAAAGGACACCCAGAACCTGTGGTTAGTCACGTGATAGATTGCTTAATGACAAAAACTTTCTAGAACTCCATGATTACAAAACAAATCACCAATATTCGCATTTCTTTATGACTTCTGATATACACATTCCTTCTGTCTTTCATGTTTGAATACAGATAAAACTTCAGTCAACTTGTGCATGCATGAACATATTGCTTATATTGTATCTTAATACATTTGCCAGGGCTACAAACTATTCCCAATTGGACATTTTGCACCTGTCTGTAGTACCCAGTAGGGCTGCAACGAATACACTATGAGGCGAATATGATCATATCATGAATATAGGGTAATGAATACGGATATTAATTCACGAATACAATAACAAGTCAGCAGCTGATATATTATTTGTTGTATTCAGTGAAACAATAACAACAAAAATTATTTGACATGGTTGGTTAACTATTATTATATTATACATTTAAATACTGCACTTGTCCAGGTACTAGTATCTGCTCAAATGCAATGACCACTGACAACAATACTGTCAAATTAAGTATTATAAGAGTGTTGTCTTTGAAGAAATCTATGCATATAATATGTTGTTCTTATGGATATTTGTAGGTACAGGGTATTTAAATGCACATGATTGCATATTCATAAATATTCGATTCTAGTGGCCACGAATAACAAATTCAATTCATGAATGGATACGGTTCGTTTCAACGAATACGCAAGTGAATCATGACAGCCCTAGTACTCAGGCAGGGTCTGGTGAAAAGGGTCCCCCTCCTAGCGTCTTCATTCTGCACTTTAAGATATCAAATGTTACACCGCTGAGACATACTTATTCAAACAGGTCTATAAGGTTATTCCGCTCTGTCAACCTTTAATACATGACATCACCAATTACTAGACAAAAGCACAAAAGTAATATCCACATAGATCAATGCCAGGGCGTTGAGTCTGAAGGCAGTCCTCAGCTGTTGCACACTATGTATTGTACTGTCATGACTGCCACTAGTCACAGCAATCAGCGATACTGATCTACGTGTCACTCCAACGTGTCGGCGATCCATATAAGTGAAGGGACAACACATGTCACACCATAATCAATCCCCTAACTATGTAGGACTAACCAATGAATATTTAGCAAGGCTAATGTACATCTGTCATACAGACCCTGAAACAAATTTGTCCAATATAGCCTAAGCAAGTCATTGATAGTCTGGGCTCTTTATATTTTATTTTTCAAGATAATTTAGCAAATTTTTTAATGGGCAATTCTTTGACATAGACACAATTTATGGAAAACAACTTTTTAATTTTACTGTAATAGTGATATTATATATATATATATATAGAGAGAGAGAGAGAGAGAGAGAGAGAGAGAGAGGGAGAGAAGGAGAGAGAGAGAGAGAGAGAGAGAGAGAGAGAGAGAGAGAGAGAGATCATTATACACCTTTGTCAAGCAACAAAATTTTGTTTCAATATTTTTCATCTCGGTGACTTGATTTTAATCTAGGCTTCTTTCCATCAGTAGGACTTGGATGTATGTTTGGGGTGATGGGACCTGAGGATCCACGATCAGGCTTCCATCATTAGGAATGTGGGGATAGTTTGAAGATAGTCCTGCTTGAACAAGACAAACATGTTTTTTCTGTTACACATTTTTTCATTTGTATAAAGTTGCAGTTTGCAAAACTGGAGCATTAAGAACTGTTTCTAAATTACAGACATCAAATACTCAGATCCACAGTAAGGCTTCAGATCTTTTCTAGAACGTGACAGATCCACAGTAAGGCCTCGGATCTTTTCTAGAACGTGACAGATCCACAGTAAGACCTCAGATCTTTTCTAGAACGTGACAGATCCACAGTTGGCCTCCGATCTTTTCTAGAACGTGACAGATCCACAGTAAGGCCTCAGATCTTTTCTAGAACGTGACAGATCCACAGTAAGGCCTCGGATCTTTTCTAGAACGTGACAGATCCACAGTAAGGCCTCGGATCTTTTCTAGAACGTGACAGATCCACAGTAAGGCCTCGGATCTTTTCTAGAACGTGACAGATCCACAGTAAGGCATCAGATCTTTTCTAGAACGTGACAGATCCACAGTAAGGCCTCGGATCTTTTCTAGAACGTGACAGATCCACAGTAAGGCCTCAGATCTTTTCTAGAACGTGACAGATCCACAGTAAGGCCTCAGATCTTTTCTAGAACGTGACAGATCCACAGTAAGGCCTCAGATCTTTTCTAGAACGTGACAGATCCACAGTAAGGCCTCAGATCTTTTCTAGAACGTTACAGATCCACAGTAAGGCCTCAGATCTTTTCTAGAACGTGACAGATCCACAGTAAGGCCTCGGATCTTTTCTAGAACGTGACAGATCCACAGTAAGGCATCAGATCTTTTCTAGAACGTGACAGATCCACAGTAAGGCCTCGCATCTTTTCTAGAATGTGACAGATCCACAGTAAGGCCTCGGATCTTTTCTAGAACGTGACAGATCCACAGTAAGGCCTCGGATCTTTTCTAGAACGTGACAGATCCACAGTAAGGCCTCGGATCTTTTCTAGAACGTGACAGATCCACAGTAAGGCTTCATATCTTTTCTAGAACGTGACAGATCCACAGTAAGACCTCAGATCTTTTCTAGAACGTGACAGATCCACAGTTGGCCTCCGATCTTTTCTAGAACGTGACAGATCCACAGTAAGGTCTCAGATCTTTTCTAGAACGTGACAGATCCACAGTAGGCCTCAGATCTCAGACGTGGCTCCACAGATCAAAGTACGCTGCATAGCTGCTATCACTCATGCATAATGTACCATAGCATGTCTACGAAGTTCATCAATAATTAGGAAAGCCATATATTGAACACAGTATCATCCTCACCCTAAAACTGAGACTGAGCCTAAGAATACTGAATGGTGATGAAACCAAAAGAGTTAAGAAAAGCATACAAGTATTTATTAGTGTATTTACAATGATTAGATGATCACATTTCACCTGTGTCAATCAATACCAAAGGAGATTTGGGTATTTATTAAGCACAGCTGGCTCCCCGTGAGATATCGCATGTGTCAGATGAAATGGCCAGAGCAGCTATTGCAATACTGATCACCTACTGACTGACGCAAAACTTTGGACACCATAATTTCTCTTAAAGTTCAAATGTAACTAGTCCTGCACCATGACTGTGGAATATATTTATTTTATGAAAAAACAAAACAATAAAAAATGTATACAAACGCAAGTCCAGCCAGCTCTAGCTAGCTCTATTCCATATATGAAATCAGCTTAGGGAATTTTTTTTTGAATTTTTAGAGCCGAGAAGGGTATTGTGTCATATCAGATTTCATAGACTAAATGTAAGTCTAAAATCTAATACAAGGTTTTACATAGCTTATAATTTCTGAGTAATTGACACAGTGATGATCTTAAATCCTACCCCTACCCTAAACAAAGTCATTACTGACACACAAAAAATACTCATATTTCCCGCTTATACGACATGTCCGATTGTGTGCAAGGCAAGAAATATTGAACGTTTTTCATGGTCTGACCCGGAAAGGACCACTACCGCCATTTTCAGTCTAAGTCAAAGTCATTACTATGGAAACTAAAAAAATATAAAGTTTTGAAATAACCCAAACTATTAAAAGACACTAGTTCATCACTAGATCTATTAATGTGCCAAGTTTGGTTTGAGATATTTCTCATGTTTTTTTTAATTCTGCTGAAACAAAACATGACGGATGGATGGAAAGACGGAAGGACGGCACCCATTCCATTATGTGACCCCCCTTACACTTTGTAGCGGGGGAGAATAAAATCTACATATCAATCTCTTCCTTTATCACTTACCTCCTCCAAATATGAAAGTGAGTGAGTGAGTGAGTATGGTTTTACGCCGCTTTTAGCAATATTCCAGCAATATCACGGCGGGGGACACCAGAAATGAGCTTCACACTTTGTACCCATGTCGGGAATCGAACTCGGGTGTTCGGCGTGACGAGCGAACGCTTTAACCACTAGGCTACCTGACCGCCCTCCAAATATGAAAGTGAACTCCGAAGGACTGACAGACTGAAAAGACCACTGGCTCTGTTTTTGATATGGAATCATGATTCTTAGTTCAGAGGAATGGGTGAGAGGATACAGTAACCATAGTTACCATAGTCAAGCAAGAAGTCACATGGGGTTTATGGACGAAAGGCTAACCCAGTACATATGGCTGAACAACAATAGTATAACAAAAGTTACCAAATGTGAAATGTTTTAGCAAGCAAAACATATATACTGATTAGTTTATTATGATTATTGATATTTGAAACACAGGCGGATCCAGAGGGGGGTGTCCAGGGGGTGTCCAGGGGGTGTCTGTGGCATTATGGGATAGTAATCCCCCTGAACTTCCCCTGTAACATACTCAAATATTGATCTGTTACATCATTAAGGTTTTGCTCATTTTTTTCAGTTTAGGCCTTATATATTTTATTAGTTGGTGAGAACAACCCCCCCCAAAAATCTGAATTTAGAAAAAAAATATGACTTTTACAAAAAGAATAGCAGCAATTAGGGGAAAAGAGACTTTATTGCCGCTGTTCATAAGAAATGGTGAATAACATGTAAATCGTTATTCTACAAAAATCACGAAATCAATTACCTTTCAGTATGTTGCCATGGTTGCCATATCTTTTCAACCAGCTACATTGAATTTTAATCCAAAACTTGAGTTTCCATTTAAATAGCAAACATTGTTAAAACAAATATTGAAACAAAATACAAGTAGTCAGTATTGTATTTAAAATAATATGAAGATCACATTTCACTTCGGTCATACTACAAAGGCGAATTTTGTGTATATTACTTATGTTGGTCTTGGCAGGAAAATGTGACAAATATATTCTATCTCCACATAGTACTCTGAGCGATGACCACAATTCTTCAGTGTTTTATTCAGGGGGCTGGGCTGAGGATAAGGTGACGGGAGATACTCCACAAATATAAGCATTCACAGATCAAGGTCAGATCTGATAAGCAAACAGTACAAGTGCAAGTTATGGTATTTCCTTTATTTAACAGCAGCTTGATGTAGGAGGCCAGATCAAACACTGGATCCCTGGGAAGCTGGAGGACACTGATAGACCGTGGAATGTTACTAAGTCAGGATGATCAAGTGTTTCAAACACATGATCCTCAGATCCTGGTACAGCAAACTCAATTATTACTTACACTCTCGATTATCAAGTGTATTATATTTCTGTTCCTATTACGATAAATACCTCAACTCATTCTCAACCACAGTGTCCTTTGGCACTAGATCCAATCAAATAACTGTCAAGTGCGAGAGAAATTCTGGATAAATACCTCAACTCATTCTCAACCACAGTGTCGTTTGGCACTAGATTTGAATGAGAGGATGCTTGAAATATCTATTCAATCAAATAACTGTCAAGTGCGAGAGAAATTCTGGATAAATACCTCAACTCATTCTCAACCACAGTGTCATTTGGCACTAGATTTGAATGAGAGGATGCTTGAAATATCTATCCAATCAAATAACTGGTCAAGTGCGAGAGAAATTCTGTGGCAAGTTACTGACGGGAAGATGGAAACGACATAATGACATAACTCACAAAACAATGATATGGTGACAAACATATTCAGGGTATTTGTTGAAATGGCATGGAGATATAATACTCTGGATAATTGTGAATGCACAGCTGCAGCTAATTAGACAATATAAATCACTGGAAATCATTGGAAAAAAGTGGGTTTTTTTACACTGCATTATAACGACTAACTTATTCACCATTGTAAACAACAAGTGCTTAGAAATTGACAGAGGGGTGCTTAAGAAGGCCAAAATCTTTTTACAGAGATCATGTGCTAGTTTTGTTTGTTTGTTGTTTAACGCCACAGTCAGCCATATCCCAGCTATATGACGGCGGTCTGTAAATAATCGAGACTGGACCAGACAATCCAGTGATTGATGTCTGTAGCATTGATCCATTTATTTGGGATACGATGACATGCATCAACCAAGTCATTGAGTCTGACCTCCCGATTCCGTAAGTCACCTCTTACGACAAGCATAGTCGCTTCTATGGCAAGCATGGGTTGCTGAAGACCAATTCCAGATCTGGTATGCAATTGGTAAAGAATTAAGTTGGTGGGGTAAGGAGTTTGTAGGTCCCATTACAGGTCACATCAGAACAACCTTCCGTGAACTATGACTGACTAATGAAATTACTAACAGGAAGTCAACGTTAGCCACTAAGAAAGCAGCTTTCTTTAGTCTTGGGGTACCAGTGACTTCCATTCGAGACTATGCTTTTTAAAGTATTTTGAATAAGTTATACGGTCCGTAACAGTTGTTTTGTGTTAAACTTTAGAGTTTGCATGATTAGAAAACACATTCCGCAAACAATGTAACATAATAATATGAATATTTCTTTTATCAGTTTCTTATTACGTGTTTGTATCGTAATCTATCATGTGGTTGTCCGATTTTCGATCACGAACGTTCATACTACTTAATTTCGTTCATCCGACATACTCATTAATCCCAGATAATCATATGCAACCAACCATGTCAGATTAACGGGACTTGACTGTCAATCGTTCAATAGAATTAAAATATTTATAAGGACCCAAATCAGGCCAAGATTGTAAAACTAATTCATCACCTACCAATCCAAATCAAACTTTAAAATGACCAAAAACATACTGTACAATGTATCATATTTTCAAAAATAGACCAACCAACCAAATGATTCACTATCAACATGCTCTAACTCCGTAAACCAACTCTTTAACAAGATGGGCTGCACATGGAGAATAATTCATGTCAGCATCTAGTTTTCTTGACATCATTGGATTACATAATGATATTGCTTCTGGCCAATATGACATTGTCTTTTGTTGGCCAGATATGTTGGAATCACTGGCAACACAATGGCTGCTGCTGCTCCTACAGCAGTACTCAATAAATCGGTGACACCACTTGTAATCCCATACAGTGATATAAAACCAACCCAAGTAGGTATAAATAAATTATATGCAATAAAACCAACTATCGGCTTAATACACCTACTTGGGTTGTTGGTCCAGATTTGAAGAGGCCATTATGATACAATGTCGTGTTGGCCATTCAAGACATGCACATGAATATTCATTGAAAGATGAGGATCCCCAAGTCAGTATCCCTTGGGATGAAAGATTCACGGTCAAGAATGTCTGGCTTGACTATGTTGATTTTTCCATCAGAAGGGATAAATAGTTCAAAATTTCATCCATAAAGGATCTTCTAAATCAGATTAGTTCTCATTTAATTATTAGTTTTCTAAAAGATAGAATTAATCAATAAACATGATAAATATGGATGTAGAAAGTTATGTATTATATACATAGGTAGTATATCATTATAAACTGAGATTGTTAGAGTCTGTGGCCTGGGTTTGAAGTAGCGTAAAATTATTGTCCCCCTGAGAGGTAATGGCAGCTCACATCACTGAAAGTATTTTCATGTCTAACAGTGTTTTACTGGCAGAATATTTGTTTTTCTTCATCTCCTGGTATTCCTTGTCAATAATCACCAGTGACTACAGGGTTGGTGTTAATCCTGCTTAGGGACTGTGCAGTGAGAAGAGGCCCCGTAAGTCCCCATTCTCCCATTATGGCGCCTGGTGACCTATACATATAGCCCATTTTTATAACGTATTGTTAATATGAAGTCATATTTTCATGGTTACATGCTAGTTTCAAATCCAATAGTTTTAAATACAGTTGTCTAACTGTCCATTTTGACAGCTTTTTATGTAGTCTAAATGTATTTATAATGTACAAGCTTTTTTTAGGCATGATATGACTGAAATACTGCCAATGTTATTCCATATATTACCTCACTCACTCACTGCAAATGTCAATGACAGGGGGTGTTATACACCTGAACATGACTCAATCACATGCTTAATCAACACTTTCAGGTGTTAAGCAAGTTATCACATAGTAATCACTTATCATTTTAGGTTTTCATAATGTTCTTTAAGTGGTATAGGTTTTGGGGTAGATGGGGCTTTTGTCCAAAGATGATCTATCACCGTGGGATTCTGTCCAAAGATGATCCATTACTGTGGGATTCTGTCAACAGGTGCTTCTGTCACTGTGGAATTTTGTCACAGTACAATTCTGTCAACAGGTGCTTCTGTCCATCCCAAAGAGTTGAGAGGGGTCAGGTAATAAGCTGAGGGGGTCAGGTAGTAAGTTGAGGGGGTCAGGTAGTAAGTTGAGGGGATTCAGGTAATAAGATGAGGGGGTCAGGTAATAAGTTGAGGGGGTTCAGGTAATAAGATGAGGGGGTAAGGTAATAAGCTGAGGGGGGCAGGTAATAAGCTGAGGGGGTCAGGTAATAAGTTGAGGGGGTTCAGGTAATAAGATGAGGGGGTCAGGTAATAAGATGAGGGGGTCAGGTAATAAGATGAGGGGGTCAGGTAATAAGTTGAGGGGGTTCAGGTAATAAGATGAGGGGGTCAGGTAATAAGATGAGGGGATTCAGGTAATAAGTTGAGGGGGTCAGGTAACAAGTTGAGGGGGTTCAGGTAATAAGATGAGGGGGTCAGGTAATAAGATGAGGGGGTCAGGTAATAAGTTGAGGGGGTCAGGTAGTAAGTTGAGGGGGTTCAGGTAATAAGCTGAAGGGGTCAGGTAATAAGTTGAGGGGGTTCAGGTAATAAGCTGAGGGGGTCAGGTAATAAGATGAGGGGGTCAGGTGATGCAGGTCTCCGACGTTTACCACTTCGGTGAAACCCACGAGCACGGGTATGGTGCTGACAAACCTAGAAACAGAATCGGGGTGAACCGGGATTCGAACCCACAATCATAGGTTTCTGGCGTGTCCAGGGGACACAACTCTGCACAGCGAATCGCGGCGCTTTAGATGACTGGGCCACTCGTGCCCCCTTTCAGGTAATAAGATGAGGGGGTGGGATACAAAGTTGATTGGGTGGGGAAATAAGTTGAGAGGAAGGATGAAAATAAGTTGAGGGGTGGGTTAAGAGTAAGTGAGTAAGTGAGTAAGTGAGTTTGATATTAAGCCGCTTTTAGCAATATTCCAGCAATATCACGGTGGGGGACACCAGAAATGGGCTTCACACTTTGTACCCATGTCGGGAATCGAACCCAGGTTTTTGGTGTGACGAATGAACACTTTAACCACTAGGCTACCCGACCGCCCCGGTGGGTTAAGAAGTTGAAGGGGTGGGGTAATATTTGAATTTGGATTTGCTATTAACTGGCACTGTGACTATTACAAGGAATTTTAAATACTGTTAAGTGTAAGTGTTAGCTCATGTAAAGGAACTTGGGGTGTAGATAAAGAGCAGTTTATTGAGCAGAGGTTGGCCTACCACAGTAGACCAGCTGAAAGGAGCAGACCAACACATGTTACAGTACTACCAATGCATTAACTGCATGAGATTACCATAAGAATAACATAGCATGAATTCCATTCTTGTAAGTAGATGTGGGGGCGTGTGTGAGAGAGCTAGTAACACTACCACCAGCAATAGCACACCTACATCACTGATGCTAGGTTAACTCTTAGTCTCCTAAAATATGAACCTTTGATAGAAACAAGCAACTACATTTAGACTGAAAAGGAACCCCAGTGAAATAGGAGATTCAGGTTCTGTGGAAAATCTAGAATTGTTTCATTTAGGGTTATAGTATTACAGGGCTCGATTAAGCTACATAAAACATGCACCAGTGTTGCCGTAAATGAAAAGTGCAACACAATATTTATGTCTACATGCATCAAGTGCATTTAAAAACAATTCAAATTTGTGACTTAGTAACCTTTATTTTTCCATACAACAGCGATCTTTGAACACACTCAATACTGCTAAGCTTTATTTATCATGCTTGATCACTAATCCCGGTGTTACGTGTAATTTGTCATGCTATCCTGACATCATCAAACCGTGGGTACATCAAGTTTATGTGCACATGTTCCTATTATGTTTTACAGCAATACATCATTCATTTATGTAAAACCATGACACCGACATTCGAGATGTGAGATTTTTTTTTATATATATTAAAATTAGTTTATGCATCTGTGTTTCAACTTTGATAACTTTAATGGACACACGTGCAACCTTGTATTGTCTGGTGCAACTAGATTTTGATGTCAACATACACCTGGTGCAAGTAAACCCAAGTACATTTAATGAAGCCCTGTTTCAGTAAGCGCATGGTGGAAAAGATTCAAAGACAGTGAGACATATTAAACTGCAGCCTGTACACAGTGGATAGTGAGCGAGCGAGTGAGTTGGGTTTAATGCCGCTTTTAACAGTATTCCTGTTATATTGTGGCGTGTCAGCTTAATATGGGAGGAAAGCCTGAAGTGATGCAGGTTTCAGACGTTTACCACTTCGGTGAAACCCAAGAGCACGGGTATGGTGCTGACAAACCTAGAAACTTAATCTGGACAAACCGGGATTCGAACCCACAATCATAAGTTTCTGGCATGCCCAAGGGATGCAACTCTGCACAGCGAATCGCGGCACCTTAGGCGACTTGGCCATCCGTGCCCCATATTACTCAAAAGATGTTAAGGAACACAGTGATATGAATGAAGCAGTTGTCCTAACTTCTTTTGAGCAGTATATAACTGATCCACTGTTGTATTTTTAGTTATGCATCCAAGGAAAGCAAATGATCTGCAAATATTTAGCTTAATGATAAACTAGGAGAGTTTCACCATAATACCCACAGTTAAGATTTAAAATCCAGAGGGACTAGTTGTTTTCTTCCAAAATCTAGCTATTTTACATAAACCACGATAGTCAGATATGAACCACGGCCTGGTTGGTTGCTTGGTTTGTTGTTTAAAGCCACACTCAGTAATATTCCAGCCATATGACGGTGGTCTGTAAATACATGTAATCGCATCTGACCAGACAATCAAGTGATTGAGCATCATGAGCATCGATCCACGCAAATGGGATCGATGACATGCATCAACCATGTCTGCGAGCCTGACCACCTGATCACCTTAGTCGCCTCTCACGACAGGCATAGTCACCTTTTAAGGCAAGCATGGGTTGCTGAAGACCTTTTCTACCCCGGATCTTCATGGTTGGATTTGACCAACGTGCATCGACCAGTACCTTAGTCCACTGAGCCACCATGCAACAGTTTAACATGAATACCCTACTCAGACACAGTATACTGACTCCGTGCCGACCAGTCCTTGTCTCATCCCCTTAATGCCGAGCGCCCGGCACGGTAACAAGTACCATCTCTTAACCGTCTCTTTGGTATGACACAGCCGGGGATCGAACCCCAGACCTTCCGCTCTCCGGGCGGATGCTCTACCACCAGACCACTGAGGCGGTCAAGTGCTCCAGGTGCTTAGGTAATTGAAAAAGGGTGTCGCATACAAAACTAGCTAAATTTGTAACAAATGTTATATTTGGGATAACACTGTCTCTGTAAAGCACAGATTCTCGTACTTTTAGGGGTAGAGTCCTGTCCGGGATTCCAACCCACAATGCTAGAGTGAGGCACCTAATCGCCAGCACACAATACAAATGGTAGGTTCATATATATATAACATTAGAACACAGCAATGCTTCAGCCCTATAGCAACAACGTCCCACAAAGAAATTGTTGTAAGCTACAAGTGCAGCTGTCTTATTCCCTTAACCTAATTGTTGAGGCACTAAGTAATCCATTGGTCAGGTCCATGTGAACCGCAGATCAGGTGAGGTGAAATGGGGTTAAACGTCGTATCCAAGATTATGGCACTTATATAGCGACGTGCATGCATGTGTGTGTGTTTGTTGCTGCTTGTACTAGTCCGGACTGATGCCAATTTATAGTTCTAGCTCACTGAGATACCATGCCGCCGTTTAACATGAATACCCACTCAGACACAGTGTACTGACTCCAAGCCGACCGGTCCTTGTTCTAGCCCCTAAACGCCGAGCGCCAGACAGGGTAACAACAAGTACCATCTTTTAACGTCTTTTGGTATGACATGCCCGGAAATCGAACCCCTGACCTTCCGCTCTCCGGGCGACACTCTACCACAAGACCACGAAGCCGGTCTACAGATCAGGGACAACTGCAGATCAAGGCATTATCCATCAGTCAATGGATAACAACTAAATCAGGCTACTTGAGGTACTTCATATATCACCACAAAAAAGTGTTACTTTCTGTCTTAATAATAATTTGTTATGTCGTATGTACTGGTGAGTAGATTTTCCAAATAAATGTGCTCACAACCATATTGTTGGCCAAAGTAAAAATTGCATCCATGAATGACAAGCAGGATTTCCTATTATTCGTGAACCAATTTGGTTAAATTTGTTCCTGGTATCTGAAGGGAGCACTAACTAATCATACTTGTTAAATACCTTGTGACAATGTTTATTATATACATGGGGATTTGGAATATGGTATTATCTATCAATGTCAATGAAAGGGAAGGGGGAAAACCTTATAAATTACAACTGATTATCTAGAAATGACATTCACCAAATACTAAGACGAGACCCAATAAAATGGATCTCAATAAAGAATGGTTGACTGACTTATAACTCCATGTTGACGACAGTGAGTAACGTTAATTGATGTAAGAAAATTTGATTGTGTAATAGAAGACAAACATATCAAAGAACGCATTTTTGTTATGGACCAAAATTGATCTTGTTGGCACAAGTCAATTCCGAAACGGGGTTGGGTGGTCAGGCTCACTGACTTGGTTGATGCATGTCATCGTATCCCAATTGCGTGGATCGATGCTGATGATATCAATTACTGGATTGTCTAGTCCAGACTGGATTATTTACAGACCGTCGTCTTATATCTGGAATATTGCTGAGTGCGGCGTAAAACAACAAACAAACAAACCGAAAGGCACACTTGACCATCTTTATGAATGCCTATGTGGCACACTTGAAACATTGAAACAACATGTCAATCATTGACAGTGTGCCCGCCCACAGGACCATGCAACTAATATTAGTAACAAAAAAACTCACAGACGAGGCCAAAGGCCGAGATGATGTATGATACCATGATCTGCTGTCATACCAAACATGTCTGACATGTGCCTCATCTCTTATACATCATAAAACATTGTCGGATGCAATATACATTTCATCTGAATCAAGTTTTCAACTGTTTTCACATACTTCATCATTCGGTCACGTCAGTGTCACTTATTTGATTCGTTTGTTGCAATAGAGGACAGAACAACTGGACTGGGACTGTCAGACCAAGAGACGTCACTCTCCTACTTCAGGAATGTATATTTATTGTCGTCACCAAACTAGTATTTCACGTGTTTCACGTTTTCATGTGTCAACGAAAACGGAGGCGACGAAGAAAAGTTTTCCCAACTATCAAAATTCAACAAAAAGCTGTTCCGGAGCCTTTGCATTCATCTCGATACACAACCGCCCCGAAAATGACAATAAAATGCCACGGCCACGAGCGAAAAAGGCCGAGAGATGCCGGTTGATTGTTGTTACATGGGAGTAGTCGTGCACATGGGTAACCGCGATCTAAGTTTCCGCGAAACTGCACGAGGCATTCCGGGAGTGCAGTGAAAGTTAAATTGCATTTGTAATGGTACTGGGTTTTACTACTTCTATGTACAGATTGTTTAGTAATTGTCAAATGAAAATGCCTCACCAGAATTATGCTGAGGAACAGGAGCACTGTGTGTCCTTTCGCCATGTTTGATGCCACGTTATGTTTGCATGTTATGAGCATGCGCAGTGCCCGAGATTGCCGATGACAGTCTCCATTGGTGATGGCCACGCTACTCTATCTCTCGGCTCATCCGTTCATTGATAAAATATTAAACCCACGTGGCAATACAAGAATACAGATCAAGACACAACACGCACAATTCCACTGATTAAATCAATAAATAGGTCCGCTTGCAATGTTTCAGCGAGTTAACTATTTTCGCGAGTAGGCCTATCTGCAGCCACTCAACGATTAATATAATGTTATCAAAAGGCATGTTTTCAGGCGCATTTCTACATTATAATGATTAGATCTAATCTGCAGAACTCGTGTGTACGGCTCTTCGAACATAAATATGTAAAGTAAACATCTTGAATTCAATTCATAGACGTTCAACACTTGCAACTATATACACTTGGAAAAAAGATAAGCACCGGTTAAATTACCGGTCTTATCTAATTCTGATCCGCTTTTAATTTAAGACCAAACACGCATATTTATGTTTACAAAATGACATACTCCTATTGAAATAAAGAAAGCGAAACCCATTATCGAATGAATTTTTTTGTAACTGTTCAAAAGCAACAGATGTTTGAATTGTTGACAGGCATATATGACTATCATTGGAACACTTGCTTACTGCTTCCTCTGCCTCATCCAAACATATACCATATATATATATAGAGAGAGAGAGAGAGAGAGAGCTATATGGTATTTATGTTTGTTTGTTGTTTAACGCCGCACTCAGCGATGTTCCAGCTATATGACGGCGGTTTGTAAATAATCGAGTCTGGACCAGACAATCCAGTGATTGACATCATGACCATCGATCCACGCAATTGGGATCAGCAAGTCAGCGAACCTGACCACCCGATCCCGTTAAAGTCGCCTTATACGACCAGCATAGTCGCCTTTTATGCCACGCATGGGTTGAAGGTTTTATGACCCAATGGCGTAGATAGATGCTCATGATATCAATCACTAGATTGTCTGTTAATTGATGTAAGATAAATTGATTGCGTAATAGAAGACAAACATATCAAGGAATACATTTTTGTTATGGACCAAAATTGATCTTGTTGGCACAACTGAATTCCGAAACGGGGTTGGGTGGTCAGGCTCACTGAATTGGTTGATGCATGTCATCGTATCCCAATTGCGTGGATCGATGCTGGTGATATCAATTACTGGATTGTCTGGTCCAGACTGGATTATTTATAGACCGCCATTAAATAGCTGAAATACTGCTGAGTGCGGCATTACACAACAAACAAACAAACCGACATACAGAATCGCGGATATCAATTATAACTATTATAATTGAGGTACACATTTATCGGAACTGTTGTAAATCGTTTACATACAAATCAACGTTAACTTCAATATGTATACAATGATGCAAATGTTTTGATTGCCTTAAGTTAGGATTCCAAACTCTATCACATTCGAAACTTGGTATTAGGCATATTTCTTTTATTAAGTCGTTTATTAGGTCAATATATATAGAAAGGACACGTAGAATAGGTTTAATTATTATTGCTACTTAATTTTGTATCCTCCCGTTCTTGACCCTGGTTTAATATAGATTTGGTCCGCTGTTTTCTGTCAGCTGTCGTAAGTGGTAACTATAAATGGTATCAGGTGGTCAGGCTCGGTGTCGGTGGTTCACGTGGGACGTTATTCATGATATCAACCACTTGGTTTGTCTGACCAAACAAACACATTAGTATCCTAAACGTATATAGAACGCCTATCGAGCTGTCAGTAAGCGCACATATACACGCGCACACTCTTGTACATCATAAGGTTGGGCATTGAACGGGTATTATTAGTAAGAATCGTTTAAGACGGGGGCCCACACAGTAAATTATTCGGTCCTGTTTATGTACTTTGCTGGGGCTCTATCTTACTTCCGTGGTGTGCCTGTGATCACACACTGTAGCTGCATGTCAGTGATGACACATTAGAAGTAAGTACAGGGAATAATTTTGGTTACTGCTTCAAGACATACAAATATCTTTTTTGAAAAAGAGGAGCTGAAGAACATATTTTTTTTTCAGGATACCCAGCGAATGTCAGGGTACAACTTGAGGTCAAAGTATTTTTTCCAATATATTTTGAAGCAATTACTTATCTTTCTCAGAAAAAATCCCTTTATTGATCCCTAACCTCTTCCTCCGTACACATATCTATATTCCCTTCTCAGTACAGATACCCGTCTGCTCCGCTCAGTATAAGTCACTATCCTCTCTCCTCAGTATAGATCACTATCTCCCCTCTCAGTATAGATCACTATCCTCTCTCATCAGTATAGATCACTATCTCCCTTCTCAGTATAGATCACTATCCTCTCTCCTCAGTATAGATCACTATATCTCCCTTCTCAGTATAGATCACTATCCTCTCTCCTCATTATAGATCATTATCTCCCTTCTCAGTATAGATCACTATCCTCTCTCCTCGGTAAAGATCACTTTCTCCCTCTCAAAATAGATCACTATCTCCCTTCTTAGTATAGATCACTATCCTCTCTCCTCAGTATAGATCACTATCTCCCTTCTCAGTATAGATCACTATCCTCTCTCCTCAGCATAGATCACTATCCTTTCTTCTCAGTATAGATCACTATCCTCTCTTCTCAGCATAGATCACTATCCTCTCTTCTCAGTATAGATCACTATCCCCTCTTCTCAGCATAGATCACTATCCTCTCTTCTCAGTATAGATCACTATCCCCTCTTCTCAGCATAGATCACTATCCTCTCTTCTCAGTACAGATCACTATCCTCTTTCACACATTTCGTCTCTATAAGTATATAGACATATCCTCTCTCCTCACTATATATACCTATTCTCTCTCCTCAGTATAGATCAACATCTATCTTCTCAGTATAGATCACTATGTCCCTTCTCAGTATAGATCGATATAATCTCTCCCCAGTATAAATACCTATCTTCTCTCCTCAGTATAGATCCATATCCTCCCTCCCCAGTACATATAGCTATCCTTTCTCCTCAGTCTAGACGCCTTTCCTCTTTCCTCTTTTCTTCCCAAAGGATAGATCACAGCCTCTCTCCTCAGTATAGATTACTATCTACTTTCTCAGTGTAGATCCATATCCTCTCTCCTGGGTATATAGATCGCTATCTTCTCTCCTTAGTATATATCAAATCTTCTCTCCTCAGTATAGATCTATATCCTCTATGCTCAGTATAGATCCATATCTTCTCTCCTCAGTATAGATCAAATCTTCTCTCCTCAGTATAGATCACTATCTCCCTTCTCAGTATAGATCAAATCTTCTCTCCTCAGTATAGATCACTATCTCCCTTCTCAGTATAGATCAAATGTTCTCTCCTCAGTATAGATCTATATCCTCTCTCCTCAGTATAGATCTATATCCTCTCTCCTCAGTATAGATCCATATCCTCTCTCCTCAGTATAGATCAAATCTTCTCTCCTCAGTATAGATCACATCTTCTCTCCTCAGTATAGATCACTATCTCCCTTCTCAGTATATATCAAATCTTCTCTCCTCAGTATAGATCTATATCCTCTCCTCAGTATAAATCCATATCCTCTCTCCTCAGTATAGATCTATATCCTCTCTCTCAGCATAGATCCATATCCTCTCTCCCCAGTATAGGTCAAATCTTCTCTCCTCAGTATAGATCAAATCTTCTCTCCTCAGTATAGACCACTATCTCCCTTCTCAGTATAGATCACAAATTCTCTCCTCGGTATAGATCTATGTCTTCTCTCCTCAGTATAGATCTATATCCTCTCTCCTCAGTATAGATCCATATCCTCTCTCCTCAGTATAGATCTATATCCTCGCTCCTCAGTATAGATCCATATCCTCTCTCCCCAGTATAGATCAAATCTTCTCTCCTCAGTATAGATCACATCATCTCTCCTCAGTATAGACCACTATCTCCCTTCTCAGTATAGATCACATATTCTCTCCTCAGTATAGATCTATATCTTCGCTCCTCAGTATAGATCCATATCTTCTCTCCTCAGTATAGATCAAATCTTCTCTCCTCAGTATAGATCTATATCTTCTCTCCTCAGTATAGATCCATATCTTCTCTTCTCAGTATAGATCACATCTTCTCTCCTTAGTATAGATCAAATCTTCTCTCCTCAGTATAGATCACTATCTCCCTTCTCAGTATAGATCAAATCTTCTCTCCTCAGTATAGATCACTATCTCCCTTCTCAGTATAGATCCATATCTTCTCTCCTCAGTACGGCGGACATTGGACAGGATTTATTCTGAAAACAGAAAAAAAAGATTTATAATGTAGAGAAGTGGAAAGAAGTGCGGGGTGCGAAGAGAATGAGTATTAGAATCCGTGAGGTCCATCTGAATGTATCGATCTTGGGCGAACGTCAACTAGCATTTTGTTCATGTCGCTTGAATTATTTTTACTTAAAACAACATCAGAGCACAAATGCACAGATGTGACCCCATTGAAATGTTCAATAGTTGAATCTTTCAACTTCACCTCATTTAGAACAAAAGCTGCGGACAAAAACCTATAGTTGCATTATTTTAAATGTATATTTTTTCCACACCTGTGTATCTGACTTGAAGTGAAAAAAACCCAGTGCTCCTTATCGGTCATGTATGTACAACCTCTTTAACGTAGAACAGTGCCTCATTTAAATTTTTCTTAAGCTTACTATTTTATCGAGTACTATTAAAAATCAAAATCTGGATGTTATTAAAGCTGGGTATGTCTTAATGGGTTTTTCATGTATGTAACGGCGAATATACTCTGTTTACAGACAACTCCGTTCCTTAAACCATGTATCAATATGATATCCCTAGTCTCTGGACGCGAGAAATGTTTTACTGTATGCCAATATTTTATTGAATTAGGGATCATCATAAAGATCATTGCGCATATAAAATATGGAAAGTCATCATAAGATGAAGACATTCAACCTTTTTTGCATAAAATCTAATAACCGTTATTGTTTTTAACGACGTTGCAGCACTACTTCTTGCCCCTCCATAAAATGTCTCAAGCCTCCATGCTCTTCCTGGTTCACGCGTAGCCCAGTCGTCAATGGCGCCGCAATGCGGTGTGCAGAGTTGCGTCCCTTGGGAACGCCAGAATCCTATGATCGCGAGTTCGAATCCCGGTTCGCTCAGATTATTTTTCTCGGTTTGTCAGCACGTGGGTTTCACCAAAGTGGTAAACGACCTGCTTCACTTTGGACTGTCTGCCCCCCATGAAGCGGACACGCAGTAATATAACTGGAATAATGTTCAAAGCGGCGTTAAAACCCAACACACTCATTCACTCACTCACTCGTGTTCTTCTGATTTTTAAATGCTTATCAACGACTTCATCACACAATGTTAACGGATCAAATGTATAGTTATACACGAATACACGGTGGGACCATAGACTAACACTTAGTCAATGAAAACATGTCTTTAAAAAAATAAAAAATATTGCGAAAGAACCTTGCCTCTTTTTCTGTTTTCATATCAAGCAAACTAGACTTGGTTCGTTTGATCTAGACTTGCCTAGGCTTTTAGTAAAAAATATACCTAAAAAATATAAATTCCACAGTCATGGTGCAGGACTATTTGGACCCACCCATGTATTCCGGGCTGAATTGTTGGGATATCTGTCCTTCAACACAGGAGTCCATCAGTGGGTCCACAACACTTTATTTGTGACATAATAAATACACCATCTATATAATAATGATAATTGTAACGAGACGGACATGGCCAGGCAGCATCTCAGAGGCGTCAGAGAGCCAACCAGCCTAGCCGCTGTCCGAGGGTCAAGTCCCGACCAACAGAAAATATACTAACTTTAACCAGTCAAATCACTGACCAGCTGCTACGCATCCTATACGATTCGTACCTCTCTGGTCAGCCAGCTGTATCCCACACCTCATTCCGAGCTCGAGGCCAACCGGCTAGACTAACATTTAGTCTCTGAAATCTTATATTACACAATATCCTTCTTGACTCTAAAAATAAAAACATCCCTATGCTAGAGCTAGCTAGACCTTGCTAGACTTGCTTTTGTATGCGTTTCTAGATTTTCTTTCACAAAATATATATATTCCACGGTCATGGTGCAGGACTACCAGCCGACCATTCTGTAGTGTTAGTTAGGAGCCACTGACCCGCGCATGACTCCGTGCTGCTGGCCATGGCTATAACAGCCCATCTGCCGGCAAAATTTGTATTGGCGGCACTTTCATATACATATAACTTACTTCACTCAGGGAATATATAAGACATATATAAAGTCACTGTTAATACCTATATATACCCTGCCAAAGTGCCTACAATACTCGCTTTTACTAAATATGAATGTCCAAGTATTTATGATCAGCCGCACGGTGCCCTCCCTTTAGCTACACACGCCAGTTGTGTCCCACCTTGTGAACACATATAGGTCACGGTTGAAGGAACGCTTTTACAAATCCATCTTTCTTCTACCTGACACGGTGGATGATTCACCGTGGTTGTCAGAAACCTATGTTTATTCACTGGTATATATGTACCAGCATGTCATGTTACAAATGTGGTAAGAATATATATACACCATGATGTCATTTACACGCAAGTATTTCCCTTGTGTTGTATTCCCCATTTTGTACAGCCCATAGATCTCGGGTGTTGCGTCACTAACTCTCTTCCTCATAATACTAACACACTTAACACGAGTGACATCGTCTAGGGGATGGGTGTGTTTTGTAACATTTCTGACAAAGTCGCCGAGATATGGAGGCTTGACTCGAATACCTCGGCAACGCACCTTCACTGCTGGCACGTCCGTCAGTGCTCTCGGTGCACACTAACAGTCAAAGATAACTTGAGGAGTGTTTCTTGTTTGTTTGTTTGTTTGTTTGTTACTTTGTTCAGCGTAATGTGGGAGCAAAGCCCAGAGCGATGCATATCATATGCATACACTTAACCTCTTTATTGAAACCCGGGAGTACGGGTATGGTGCGAAGTGACCCCTTCTCCCCATTAGAATATCAAGTGGTCGTTCCCTCACAAACTAAGGATAGTAAACATGATATCTGGAATTCGAAACCGCTATCATAGAATCCTGCCACATCTAAGGGACGCAACTTTGCACAGTGAATTGTGGAGCTCTAGACTACTGTATGGGACACTCGTGCCCCAGTCATTACGAACACCTTAATGTACAGCCCAGGTACAGAATAGTCACGGAGTGTCTTCACATGGAGACAATATATCGTATGGATCGGAAACAGCCACTCGTTAACACTTAGACTCGTTCCTAAAAAACACCCCCCAAAACACAAAAACACCCCCCAAAACACCCCCCAAAACACCACACACCAGTACACACACGAGCTAAACCGTTCCCAAAGTGGCTGATCTCTGCAGAACGATAATCACGTACATTAATACACTGTCTGACCCATACACGGCTATCTTTATCAGTTGGCTTACTGGTACACAAGTATTTCCGAGACATTGTGACATTCGACTGAACGGGTCATGTGTTCACACGGTTAGAAAATACGGGGGCTCGTAGGTACAACCAGGAAAACCGGTGGCTGACACATGCATTCCAAAAAAACTGTTTTCACACTGACATGGAAATGGACGCTTGTTGTAAAACTGAAATTGTTACTGTTGACGTTGTTTCCGGGTGGCTAATAACGTCTGTCCGCCACCTGTATTAATGAACGCCACAATACGTCTTACAGATGTTGTCACGCGCCTAATGACGTCGTATGGGAAACTCCGCCATATGTTGTTTGTGTGTTGTTTAACGCCGCACTCAGCAATATTCCAGCTATATGACGGCGGTCTGTATATAATCGAGTTTAGACCAGAAAATCCTGTGATTGACATCATGGGATCACGCAATTGGGATACGATGACATGTATCAACCAAGTCAGCGAGCCTGACCACCCGATCCCGTCAGTCGCCTCTTACGACAAGCATAGTTGCCTTTTACGGCAAGCATGGGTAGCAGAAGATCTATTCGACCCCAGATCTTCACGGGACTCTCCGCCACATGTTATTTATGTGGCAAGCCAATTTTTTTCCATGGTCTGAAGCACAACCATATTTTTCAAATGTTTCAAATAGATTCATACCCGGTGAACACGCAGGCATGGGAGAGCCTGAACATTGTTGTTTAGGTAGGCCAGAATAATTCGTGCTGTTTGGAGCCTTGTGATGTGCTGCAGGATTGTTCCGGGAGCCGTCCACGTTAGAACTGTCAATGCAGCTGGCGAGAGAACATGATCTCTACATCCTTGAGGTTGCCATTTTATGATCACTAGGCGCGTTTTCTGGTCATCGCAAATGCCTTCGCATACCATCATACCAACTCCTCCATATGGATGGACCTCTTGGGTGCACCCTGGTGCTGGGCGTTCCCCTCTACGTCTATACACCCGGACACTTCCGTCAACCCGATGCAGCGTAAAGTGACGTTCTTCCGTGAAGACTACCCTCTGTCAGTTACGTCACCGCTAACGTGTTACACACGACGCGAAGGGACAGTTCTTCCCACATGTTAGGAAATCAACGTGTCATCCGAGGCCTATATGACCAGCGTTTGAAATGTATATATCATTTGGCTGCCAGATCTACATTTATCACGCAGGTCTTGAAATAGAAGATCATTTAAGTCACTATGAACATATACGACAGAGGTTTGTAAATATGGCCATCTTTTTCATGTATTTTTTAACGTTTGAAATTATCGTAAATGCTGTTCCTAGATTATACGGGTGTCATTACCTTGAAATCGTGCATGAGTGAGTGGGTGAGTGAGTATGGTTTTACGCCGCTTTTAGCAATATTCCAGCAATATCACGGCGGGGGACACCAGAAGTGGGCTTCACACATTGTAGCCATGCCGGGAATCGAACCCAGGTCTTCGGGGTGACGAGCGAGCGCTTTAACCACTAGGCTACCCGACCGCCCCGACATCGTGCATGACAAGGTTTAGATTGATCCTCTGTTTCCAACGCTACTAATTGTTTGGTCATATGGAAATGGAAGAGTACTACATTGACAAAAAAAAGTAGCATATATTTCATTGGTTCGATAATATAACTGAGTTATTTTACCAGCATTGGCTCGTTTGTGGCGTGTAGCAACCACGTCAGTGACGTAATGAGGTAATTAGTAACATATGGCGAGGAGATCCACTTTACCATACCACAAACCATTCGAGTCTCCCATGAGTATATGTGAACCCAGATTTCATCGACGCACTGCATTGAATTGCTGTCAGGTTTTAATTCAGCAATGGGGAGTGAGTCAGTGAGTGAGTATGGTTTTACGCCGCTTTTAGCAATATTCCAGCAATATCACGGCGGGGGACACCAGAAAATGGGCTTCACACATTGTACCCATGTCGGGATTCGAACCCGGGTCTTCGGCGTGACGAGCGAACGCTTTAACCACTGGGCTACCCGACCGCCCAATTCGGCAATGGCTTATCGTGAGTATAATGTGCAGGTTGTGGACATGACGTGAAACTGTAAACCTGCGTAACGTGTGGGCACACTCCCCAAAACGTTTATATGCATGGGAGGTATTAGATATTTAAAAGACATTGTTCTACTTTTAACTTTTTTATGCATCCAATGACAATTCTGTTGAGAACAAGTATATTTATTTTTAAGGAATAAATAATGATTCAAATAAATATTTTTCCATAACATACGAATAATCCTCGTCCCGACATCTGCCACCCTCAGAATAATAAAAAAGTCAATTTTATTCATACACAATCTGCTGGAATTCAATAAGTTGCCGTGAACAATACAACAGACAGACAGTATGTATTTGGCCTTTCACGTAGGTGGCGCAGTCGGATGTAGCGATCTTGGGCGGGGATGGTAACTCTTGGTCGTCCCGACCTTGGCCGATCACGTGTTGACCCATGCTGTTGAAACCGATCCCATAGCCTTGTGATTGTTCTGGGCGCTACATTAAAAACCCTAGCTACAGCTGATCGGGATTCCCCTGCCTGCAAGCGGCCTATGACGTTGTTTCTTTGCACTTCTGTTAATCTTGGCATCGATTGACGCAGATGCCAGGCAATCAAAAACCCTGCACTTTAATACCGTTCACAGTGCTGCTGCACGTACAGTACTTGCAGCTCCATGGCCCCTTTGTTAATGCATTGAGTGCGTTTTTTCGAATCGTACGTGTTTCCCGACTTATGGTTTGCATGTCCTTGTTGTGATCATTTTGATCCGGGAAATTTGTCACTGACACTTTAACACATTAAACCTCTTCATTTTGCACCTCATGGTCCGCTAATTTTGCTTTTATGGCCAAAGATATATATACAAAGGCATGATCATGCATGCGCATTTTATACCATATTTACAATTGTTTGTTTCTTTTTTTTTATTTACATGAAACAGGAATAGACTGACATTTCTGATAACATCAATGTTCTTACTCTGCATGATAGAAATAAAATGGTTAATTTAGGATATTTACTAAAATGTTTTACAATAAACTTGTATCGCACATCTGAGTATGAGTGACATACATAGAAAATGTGCAATTCGTCTTCAACTACAAAATAGCCTTAAAGTTTCCATGACATACAGTATCTTTCATTATTAATTATATTTTCATATTTGCCTGTCTCAACAGCAAGCTTGAAATTGCAACACCTACATCTAGAATAGGATGTTCTCAAATGTTGAGGAAGATCACCTATGCTTAAATACTTTTCAATATTTAAAACTGATTAAAACTGGTAATAGTGAAAACACTTATGATTTGCATGTAAGGATGCTTGCCATGACTGTCAGAGATTATCATGTAATCTTTGCTTAAAGTGCAATGAAGGCTGCTTGGTTTCCTACTTCCTGACTAATCCGGCAAAGCCAAGTCTAAATTTAAACAGAATAATCCTTATTTGTGTTGTCCGTGTATAAGGGCCTAAATTATTCCAAGATTTTAACATAATATAACTTGTCATTGTTTTGGTAGCCTATTGTTTGCTAAATGTAATATTCTGCACCAATACTTACTAACCTTTGTCGTATATACAAACTGCAAAGACACTCTTCCACATTCCCCAAGAACCATGTTATTACAAGTTGAATTACCAACCTTTAATCTATATTCACGAAATTTAATATGTACGGATTCAATAGTATTACAATGGGTGGTGCCCCATATATCAGAACCATTACATAGAATAGGTGTTATCACAAATAGATCTGGACAACTAATTAAACAATTTCCTTTGGTAATTATTAACTGAAAATATTGTCTTATTTGCTTGGGATACAAGAAAGATCTGAGCTTTGCTCCAGATTAACTTTACCCGTGAAGATCTGGGTTAGAACAGGTCTTCAGCAACCCATGCTTGCCATAAAAGGCGACTTTGCTTGTCGTAAGAGGCGACTAACGGTATCGGGTGGTCAGGCTCGCTGACTTGGTTGATGCATGGCATCGTATCTCAATTGCGTGGATCGTTGCTTATGATATCACTCACTGGACTGTCTGGTCCAGACTCGATTATTTTCAGAATGCCGTCATATAGCTGGAATATTGTTGAGGGCGGCGTTAAACATAAGACAAATTAAATCAAATCCAGATTAACTGGATTACCCCAGGTATTTATATAGAGATACTGTTTCTATTGGTGTACCATCATAAAACCATCTTCCATACGACCCTAAGGGACCACCATTTCTAAATACAATAATCATTAATAGAAGAGGTAACAGTTATACCTTGTCCACCCTATCTTTCTATAAGGGTACATAACTTGTTCATAAATATAGTATATATTTGTGGACTTAAAACACATCCTTGCCAGGTTACAGGTAAAACACTTAGATATATATACCTTTAGAGGTTCTAACACAAGGAGATGAATTATTTTAAATTGATGTGATTATATCAAAAGATAGTTCCTTAATACCAACTTTACACAGTGGATGCAGGAGAACGTCATGTCTTCGAGTGTGAAATGCCTTGGGAAAGTTAATGAAGAGGCAGTAAAATCTGCCTCTTTTCTCACAAATGTATTTTTGAACTCTAGCCTGCAATGGAAAAATATCATCAATAGTGGATTACTTAGTCCTAAACCAGCTTGTTGTTCATTAATAATATTATGATACTCACACCAATTCTGTAGACGACTGTTCAAAAAAGACGTAAATACTTTACAAAGTACATGTTGAGTCTATTGGAGAAATACTTCGACAGATGTTGGGGTCATTTTTACAGCCACACTTGAAGAGATATATAATACCCTCACCCCAGCGACCGGGGAATCTTCCACTATGAAAATCTGATGAAAACGGTGAGTAAGATAAGGTACAGTACGATGCCTGGAAGCTTTTAAAAATTCAGCAGCCACACCATCTGGTCCTGGTGATTTGTTATTTGCAGCATTTAGTATACATGTATAAGAATACATAGCAATTATCTTCCTTTAACAAAAAATATACAAAGAAAAATGATTTTGGATACCTCATATGTACACAATTGTTTAGGCTTTGGATATATCATCTATACAAAAATGTAAGGCTTTGGATATATCATCTACACAAGTTGGTAAGGCTTTGGATATATCATCTATACAAAATTGTTTAGGCTTTGGATTTATCATTTAACAAAATTGTTAAGGCTTTTGATATCTCATACATATAATTTTTTTTGTTCTTTTGATATAGCATTTATACAAAATTATTTACGCTTTCATATATCATCTATACAAAATTGTTTAGGCTTTGGATATATCATCTATACAAAATTGTTTAGGCTTTGGATATCTCATCTATCCAAAGCATATACAAGCTTGTATATCAGGAGTTTGTTTGCATTGATAAGTATCTAGTTGTTTCTTGACATTATATCAACCAGAAAATATACGAAATGATATATCCCGGATTTAACCGAAAGGAAGCACATCGAAAATTATTTTAAAATACGCCTGAACGCGGAAAAAAATAATGAAAGCCTGTCACATTTTCCCGAGGCATGAATATTTGTAAATGTACTGGTCGTTGACGTTGTAGCCGATGTGCCAATCGTTGTTGACCTTATGACCGTACGAGAAACAGCTGCAGTCGGGGAGGGGAGCAACACGCCGCTGTCAACAGATGTGATCTCACGTGCCACACAGTGTGTCCACATGGGGCCAAATGGGAAAGTGCAATGATCAATATTGTGCAGTCAAAAGAAATTTCGGATCATTGCATGATTGATGTTCTTACTTTTACATTACTCCATAAGAAACCCAGTCTCGATTATGTTTTTATTGCGCGCGTGACAGTGTTTTGACTACTTTCTTTCATTAATTAAAATGTTGGGCCTCCCTAATTAACTTTTACTCATTCGTGTTAAACCAACACAGGATGTTTTTTTCTTTCTGGAAGTGGATATTCGCGAATGTCAATGAGACTGACACGACACATGGTAATAGCTGTTGAAGCACTTCCAGCAGGGTTAACTTTACGATTAAAGTTAAAAGAATTGAGAATGATATGTGCGTCCCTTGAAGTGTCAATGTACATAACATATTTTCACCATACAACTGATGTGTCCATACTCACAATTCAAGCATGTATTTAAAGATAATTCACCTAATGTGTTGATTCATCCCCATCACTGTTATGCCACATACGTCATAATACCACAACTAATACTCTTGCAATGAATAAATAATGGTGTAGCCTCAACACCAAACAGGGGCGGTCGGGTAGCCTAGTGGTTAAAGCGTTCGCTCCGAAGACCCGGGTTCGATTCCCGAAATGGGTACAATGTGTGAAGCCCATTTCTGGTGTCCCCCGCCATGATATTGCTGGAATATTGCTAAAAGCGGCGTAAAACCATACTCACTCACTCAACACCAAACATCCAATAATAGGGTTAAAAACCAACTAAAGCTTCATAGAGTTATCATCAAATGAGTTTTCGTCTTTGGACGAGAGTTATATCTTCCTATATACAGTGTACCACTTTATTATGAAGGTCGGTCGGGTATACGTAGCCTTGTTGTTAAAGCGTTCGATCGTCACGCTGGGTTCGATTCCCGACATGGGTACAATGTGTGTAGCCCACTTCTGGTGTCCAACGCCATGATAGTGCTGTAATATTGCTAAAAGCGGCGTAAAACCATACTCACTTTATTATGTCACAGTACGGGCTCGGTCAGACTTATAGGTAATCTCATAAGTGATGAACACACAATGCCATTTAGAAAGTGGTCAAATGTAACAAATGTTATATTTGGGGTAACACTTTCTGAGTAAGGTGCACATTCTCGGAGAACTTGTTGTCGGACTTTCATTTTTGTGGAAGCCTCGGTGGCTGAGTGGGTTAGATCGCTGACTTTGTGTGCTGGTGATTAGGTGCCTCACACTGGCAGTGTGGGTACGAGAATCTGTACTTTACTCAGAAAGTGTTATCCCAAATATAACATTTGTTACAATCCCATCAGTTTGTCTGTCAAGGGGATCGACCAGGTCGTCTGTTACGTTAGACGTCATTGTGACGCCATTGGAAGCAAGAACAGCGATCTCAATGGATATTGCGTTTCCATCACAAGGGGCACAGCTCGTGCACAACACGGGATGACCTTGCGATCAAGACAAGAAAAGTAGGTTTCAAATGGCAAGGGGAAAAACTAAACTTTGATATTGGCTTGAGAGCACTCTTGCCTCGGGGAGATGTGAAACACTAGGTATATAACACTTATATAACTTCGCTGGTATTAAATAGTCATGGCACGTGGTCCGGAGCACAGGTCTCAAAACAGGTCACGTTGGTCGCGGAGAGTCCTTTTATGGATGACGTATTCGGCAGCCTGCATGGATCCGGAGAGATCCAAGGGCTTTGGGACCCGTGAAGATCAGGGGTAGAATAGCAATGTCTTTTGTGATTCACTAACAAATCCTGTTCCACACACTAACTACCATATCTACCGTAATATAAACACGCCACATTATCAAATAAAATAAATACAACTACACAAAACACAACTTCTTTGATAGGCATTTAGAAGTCGGAGTACTAAGTGAGGATACGATCTATGGATAAACAACTTCTTTATTACAATTAAGAGCGACGTTTCGGTGTAGGTTCTAACACCGTTATCAAGCAAGTGTTTATATTGCTGGCTTCATTCTTTTGTTTATGTTACTGACTTCGCCTGCAATGTCTTAACTACCCTTTTGTGTATGTAACCGGAGTGGTTTAGGTGAATGAATCACTTGATTTGTTGATGACAGTTGTTTAATTCAATTGAATAATGAACAGAGGCCCTGTGAAAATAAATACACAGAGGCGGTCCATCTTGTTCCGAGCCAAGTCAGTACATACATGTTGTATTGATGTCATGGCACGCCGTTATTGTTCATCTACAACAATAGGACCGTGGTATCACTTTCCTGGCGGACGAATGGTAACATTTGCACATCATGTTTCAGCGCAGACCTTTCCTGCTTTTCTATGAAAACATCGATACTGTTATATAGATTTTATTTTCACAACCCCAAAAACTGTGACATTATTATTTGGCTCCATTTTGATAAAAAAAAATAACAACAGATGACTCATTAGATTAGTGTTTTTCTGTTATGCCCGATAAACTAGCCTGTGCAGCAGTAAACCTTTAGGGACCAGCAGTGTCGATGTCGGTCTCAGGCCATAATCACTCATTCTGTCGGCACCGAAACATTACACCGTGGCAGAGTATCGGGTACATAGGGTTTGCATGGGTCTAATTCGCACTAATCCAGCCATATATGCGTAGTTATATTGCCACTAGGCGCCACTACCCATGAATGTTACATGCCAGCGTTGTTGCATGGTTCACGTAGCCACTTGTCAATTCTTTATTTATGAGCAGGTGTCTGAAAATGGTAAACAGAAATAGTAGTACGAAATGACGTTAATACGTCTAACGTTGAGTGATTTTGTTGAGTGGGCCACATCCTTTACTTATTCTCTCTATGAAGGTTTTGGGTCTCGAGTATGAATTCGTGTTACAAAAAGGTTTGCTTTCCTTAAGATAACTAGGAGATAAACATACTGTGTTTTCAATGTAGATCTAGGTTACCTGTAGATTTAACCCCGCTAAATTGAATTTGGAACCGAACGCGCAGCGTGAGGTTTCAAATGTTAAAATTAGCGCGGTTATGGCGCTGTGTATACTCAAGCAGTTTGTTTACACCGTAATACTTCACTCGAACATATGACAGGTATTGAAAGCATATAAGCACAGCAACTTGGTAAGCTAACATGAGGTGGGCATCCCTAAAGAAAACAAAGCAAGCTTTGCAAGGCTTTCGCTCCACATCGCGCGTCACCATTATGACGTCATATCGCTCATTGTGACGCAAAATATATGACGTCACAGTCGTATATAGAAAAGCGCCAAAATTCCAAGCTCTCTGTTGTCTCCAAAACGTAAATACATTCCCTTTGTACTAGATTTCTATTGTGTTTTCTGCACGAAATGAGACCGCCTCCGTGGTCTTGTGGTAGAGCGTCCGCCCGGAGAGCGGAAGGTCCGGGGTTCGATCCCCGGCCGTGTCATACCAAAAGACGTTAAAAGCTGGTACTTGTTGTTACACTGTCTGGCGCTCGGCATGAAGGGGCTAAAACAAGGACTGGTCGGCTCGGAGTCAGTATACTGTGTCTGAGTGGGGTATTCATGTTAAACTGCGGCATGGTATCTCAGTGAGCTAGCACTATAAATCGGCATCAGTCCGGACTAGTACAAGCAGCCACACAAACACACACACACGTACATGCACGTCGCTATATAAGTGCAATAATCTTGGACGCGACGTTAAACCCCATTTCACCTCACCTCTGCACGAAATGTATTGCCACAAATCCTTTGAATATTGTAGTAACCGCATCTGTGCATTTTGTAACCTGTAATTGTAGATATAATTATTTAAATATGCCTAAAAGTACTATTCTATGAATATTAGCTTCCGCGCTGATGCGGCCGTCAAACCAGCTGTTTCAATCAGAGGGGGTTTATTGTGATTTAATAGCCTCTGATTGACGAATCAGAATCGAGTTAATTCCAAATTCATGGTAGAATGATGATTTAATTCATTTACACCGAGAGGTCGTCAGACTGATCCGTCTTGACATTCTTCATATTATCCAAACAATACTTGGGCCCAGATTAGCAATTAGCAAATTCTCAAAATAAGAGTGAGTGAGTGAGTGAGTGAGTATGGTTTTACGCCGCCTTTAGCAATATTCTAGCAATATCACGGCGGGGGACACCAGAAATGGGCTTCACACATTGTACCCATGTCAGGATTCGAACCCGGGTCTTCGGCGTGACGAGCTAACGCTTTAACCACTAGGCTACCCGACCGCCCTCTCAAAATAAAAAGTGTGAAGAACGCTAACTTTCCCTTCATGTCGAGCAATGTCCCAGCAGCTCCAGCCTTTAGTCTATACTTTTCAGAACTACTGAGGTCCAATGGAACATGCTCTTTCAACGACGATTTCAAAGCGCATCATACGACTCTTGATCAAGAGCAAGGGTTACAGCGTTACAGCTTCCATGCCCTCAGTAAAGCTTCAAATAGGTTTATGGTGGGCATGTGAGGGACATTTCCATATTTGACGCATAAGTGACAAAAATGATGTCTGATGCAATTCCCTATTTGGACTTGAACCATATGTGTTTTTGTCGGGAACGAACACCTGGTATCTTCAATTGTTAATACTGATTCATAAAGGATGCTTATGATATAGCCAATATCGTACATTCAAGGACCAAGTAAAGCTTTTTAAAACATTTAATGGTAGACATGTGGAGGACATTTCTACATATAACGCATCACTGACAAAACAAATTCTATTTTCATATGCACCTTATGTTTGGGCGGGTTTTTTTTCAGGTGAACAATTAACTTGCCTTTGCATGCGTTTGTGATTGGTGCTACCATTTGGACAGGATACGTATACCATTTTGCGAACACTTAGTGTCATCAGTATTGATAATGATTCATAAGCTCATGATTATAAAAAAAGTCGGAATGGTACATTGGATTCTTTTAGTACAATTTCTTTCGAATATGGGTTTTTGTCGTGTTTCGTTTTATGTTTCGAAAATCAACAACGTGATATATAGAGTTATTGTTTTATTTAAAAAAGGGTCGTTTCACATTTCAGAAAAAACATCAATCAACGAAATTGATTTATATTTCATAAATTCGGTTACGATACTGATCAGTATCAGTAAGGGTCATTCTAAGGTTTACAGAAGAGAAAGACCATCAAGTGTGGTATCATCTTCAAAACTTCAAGTGTTTGTATACACTGCGTTCCCACATCAACCGTAAATCCACACGGCAGCTTTGCGGTGTAGTCGATAGTTATAACCAAAGAATCAAGCGAATCTGACCAATGAGCTCTCAGATCTCCTAAACAGCAGCTTTTCCTGCCCTACAGCCTTATGGCTTCACTCTTTACTCTTCACGTTGCCTCAATTTAAGGCAACAAGAGGATTCGTAAAAAATCATGCAAGAAGTGGGGCTAACATGGCGTCCACGAGTTATTATCGGTCTCCTTTCATGGCTTGACTTAATACGCACACGTGTCATTACTGCAACACAGTTTGGCCCTATGTGTTCCCAATGTATGTCATAGCTTGAAACTTATCTATCCGTCATCTGCTATGTAATTGATCAATAATATCAATCTCATTTTCAGAAAGAACATATGTGAGAGTTTTTACACAGAACGGTGATACCCAGGTTCAAAATAAGTACATTATGTCATCGCATACACAACCAGTTACAGTTCAAGTGATTGTTCCGTATCTCAACACCCCAGCTCCTTTCAAAAACCTCACCCTTTACCCAGGACAAAGACCAAGGTCACATGATCCACTAAAGTAGAAATGCCGACGGGGACTACGACGTCAAACAGGATAATCCGCCTCGTGCCATCCCGCGATGTTACATTGCTGGCACTGAACGCCGAAGAGTCGTCTAACCATGATATGTATCAAGTGAAGGAAACGAGCCGACTGGGAAAGGAGTATATGGTCGTGGCGCCTGATTATTACAGTTCATACGGAGCAGCAACGGTGGAAATTGTCTCCACTTTCACAAACACTCCCAGAAATATTATCAAGGGAATTTTTAATCACTTTTCAGGGAAACCAAGCGTTTCAGAAATATTCAATCAGCCGATGAACTTTCTGGAACGTACATCACATCTAACAAACATATTGTTATTTTGACTGGAGTAAAAAGGACCCAATCATCTAAGAGTCTTTGCTTAGTTTCTTTGTTAAGACAAAACAGGTACTAAATACTTTGCTTTTGGATTGTCTTTGTTTGATGCCAGAGGCTATATAAACATCGTCTCCACACAAGCCGACACAGGGATCTCATTTAATGGAACAACGTCAATAGAGAGTGATGACTAGACTAAAAGTATGTAGCGAAACTTGTTCAAATTGATTGAGATTTCAGAGCGAGCAGTCGCATCAATGAGAACCAGTTCAGGTTCCCACTGGAACATCGTGGATTCACGTGACCCCCGTACATTCCTTATTGCTGAGTGCGGCGTTAAAACAACAAACAACCAAAAAACATAAATTGATGTATCATTCCATCGATGCCACTTTTACAATTCAGCGACTTCAATGGCTAGACTACATATCAATATAAATGTATGCACTTTGAATTGTTATTTATCATTTGTTTCGTTGCAGAAATGTAGTTAAAGTTCTCCCTTCAGCTTATTTCTTTAGGATTGACATAGTTTTATATTTATTGTCGAGGTAATTGCTTTAACATAGAAAAAGATGTATACGGCTATTTGGTAGAAACATCAAATGTCTGTTTCTTAATTTATATTTACTCGTGAGGATGATAATGTCAGCTGATGGTTCGGTCTTACCCATATGGAACACTTTGATAGCTTTAATTTTGTTCAGTGTTACTCGCGAGGACAACTTTGTTAGCTAACATGTCATTGTTATATAAGTTAAATGTTCTGTGTTACATCTGTTGTCAGCTGATTGTTTGGTGTTACATATGAAGACAACTATGTCCGCTTGATTGTTCACTGTTACATGTGAAGATGACATTGTCAGCTGATTGTTTGGTGTTACATATGAAGACAACTATGTCAGCTTGATTGTTCACTGTTACATATGAAGATCACGATGTCAGCTTGATTGTTCAGTGTAACATGTGAAGATGACGATGTCAGCTGATTAGTTGGTGTTACATCTAAGGATGACATTGTCAGCAAATTGTTCACTGTTACATGTGAAGATGACATTGTCAGCTGATTGTTTGGTGTTACATATGGAGACAACGATGTCATCTTGATTGGTCAGTGTCACATGTGAAGATGACGATATCAGATGATGGTGTGAGCTCACACGTGAACTCAATATGTATGTCGACCACCTGCATGTCGCTGGGTAGTTGATACAAATTGGTATCGATCCCATTACCCATCTGATCACACTTTGGCTGACACCAAAGACGTTTGTAAAGTGACGTTGTGTTGACCCAGTTTCAAGCATACCTATGCATCTGCCTAATCCTTCGGTTGTCATGCGACGTCTTTGACGCAGAGGGGCCTTCCTCAGTTGCAAAAGTTGTGCTCTCTGATAATGATGTGCGACGATTCTGTAACGATACATCCAAACACACGTTTTCAAGCACGTCGTGCATATCGTGACCATACCTGAAAGCACAGATGAAGGTCCTAAAGGGTTAACCAGTCATTGTGTACCGGGAAATTTCAATAATTATTTGTTGGATGATTGTTTTGCATATGATCGAAACTTGATCCTTAACTGTGAGTAGTATAATTATTATCTGAGGGGGTAATTACCATTTTACCATGTGTATAGTGTTGGAAATCCACAATGCTATTATTGTTAAGTTTCCTTGAAAGTTGTATCTAATTTTCATAACTGTAAAGAATAATTAAACACACTGCAGTATTGGCACAAAAGTCTTCCCCTCCTAATATAACTAATCCCCATTGATTTGTCTACATCTGTCCGTTATTCGTCTATCAAAAGCTTATCAGGTTTCTGCTGAGCCTGAGGGTATGTCCCCACTGATGTCTGATGTTGTTCTGAACAGGACAAATATATTATTGCCACAATATTGGTATTAAGCGTATCTTGGAGGACGGAAACCTAGTAGGTAATTGATTACAGACCAATGCGTGTCCTACTGCTGACAAAACTGTTGTGGTACTTCACAGTATATCGTGATCGAAGATGCATGCTTTTTCAATAAACTCACCATTTTTTACTGGTAAGTAATAAAACGTCACACAAATAAAGTGGGACAATTATCTATTTAATGCAATCCATCTATCTCCGTATTGTAGTGGAGTGTCTGCCTGGAGGCGGAAGATCAGTGGTTCAATTCCCTTGTCGCCAAAAGGCGTTAAAACGATGGCAATTGTTGTTACCCTGCCAGTTTCTCGATATTAAGGGAACAACATTGATTACGTTGCACAGCCGCACAAAACGTTCTTCCTTTAGTGGGGTACAAGGTTCAGAGTAAAGTGACAGTTCTAGCAAGTTTGTTTCAAGTATTTCACAACTCTGTGTTAGTGCTTTCTGAAATTCCACGATTCAGATCAATCTCGGTGTTAGGTACTACCATAATTACACTTAGTAAATGGATACCAGAGTGGAGAGTAGTCTCCCTTGATTCATTCTTGGAATAAATCGTTGATAAATTGTTGTCTGGAAAAAACATTTCCGTTGGTCGAACAACGGATCATGTTCATATCCATAATCTGAAAGTGACTCTTTGTGATTCCTCTATATCACAAGCACCTGTGTTTGTGAATCCAGAGGACATTCCGGATTTAAAAAGTCCCAAGTAAATGTGTTTGTCGTCAGAAGCAAATATATCGTACATCAGGCTCCGTGACATGGTTGGCCGCGTGTCTTGGAATCCCAGACCTGATCAGGCTCCGTGACTTGGTTGGCTGCCTGTCTTGGCACCCAGACCTGATCTGGCTCCGTGACTTGGTTGGCTGCCTGTCTTGGCACCCAGACCTGATCAGGCTACGTGACTTGGTTGGCTGCCTGTCTTGGCACCCAGACCTGATCAGGCTCCGTGACTTGGCTGGCTGCCTGTCTTGGCACCCAGACCTGATCAGGCTCCGTGACTTGGCTGGCTGCCTGTCTTGGCACCCAGACCTGATCAGGCTCCGTGACTTGGTTGGCTGCCTGTCTTGGCAACCAGACCTGATCAGGCTCCGTGACTTCGCTGGCTGCCTGTCTTGGCACCCAGACCTGATCAGGCTCCGTGACTTGGTTGGCTGCCTGTCTTGGCACCCAGACCTGATCAGGCTCCGTGACTTGGCTGGCTGCCTGTCTTGGCACCCAGACCTGATCAGGCTCCGTGACTTGGCTGGCTGCCTGTCTTGGCACCCAGACCTGATCAGGCTCCGTGACTTGGTTGGCTGCCTGTCTTGGAATCCCAGACCTGATCAGGCTCCGTGACTTGGCTGGCTGCGTGTCTTGGTACACAGACCTGATCAGGCTCCGTGACTTGGTTGGCTGCGTGTCTTGGTACACAGACCTGATTACTTTCAGCCTGTCGTGATATGGCTGGACTTTTTCTGGCATCAGCAATAAGCAAAATCAAACACACAAAGTATAATAATACAACAAATCCTGTACCTTTATTGTCTGCGAGTAACGTCCCGGTTGCATTCCGATAGACTCATCACTGTTTAGTTTAGTCAACATTTTAAATTACATACTTGATAGTCAGGTACCTCATCTAGTTTTTTTCTCCAAGTCACGCATCCCGTGGGAATCCTGGTTACAGTTGGTTCCCCTGCAGCTTCCGAAGGCAATAAGAGAACGTAATGGATCTTATGGTAAGACTCCGTGATTTGGTTGATTATGCGTCACCGTACCGCGTTGCCGTGGATCATTGTCCATAATATCAATCACTGGATGGTCTGGTCCAAATCCGGTTATTTACAGGCTGACAGTCTTATACAGCTGGAATAAGAGTGCACGCTTGCAAATGAATTTCATTATAATGGTTTATTAGATTCGATAATAGCATTATAGATGAGACAGAAACCAAATCCGAAATAAATCATTTAGCACAAATTCTCCAGGTAGTCTACACATTCTCACTTATATTTTCTCCCTTAAACATTATTTTTAATATTTCAGTTGATCATGGTGTCATATCTCCTTCTAAATCTCTATATGTTATACTTTTCCGAATGTCAAAAGTTAAATATTGTATCAAGGAGTTACATATGTTAGAACAGTGTCACAACTGTGGTTGCACTTGGCGCCATCAGGAATCCGAGCAGTCATTTGTTTGTTCTGGTAGTTGATCTTGCTGCTTAGAAATTGGTCCAATATGTTTCGCTTTTGATTTGGATCATAACTATGTTTTCATGCTCTATAGATTCGAAAATAACATTTAAATATTTCTTTTTCAAAACCTTCAACCAAGCATATTTTATTACGCCATAATTACCACATTGCGTGACCTGAAGCACAAAATAACATAATAATATAACGCAGTCTACCCCACCATATTTCAAAAGGAATTCAATACATCTGTTCTTTCCTAATACATGTAATTTGTCTGTATTGAACCACCATTAGGCAGTGCTTCACTTTAACGCTGGTGTATCTATGGAGCATCAATGAATATTACTACAAACATAATTACTGCACTTAGGTTTTCTGATTATTAAGTGTCGTGACCGAGAGGTGTGTGGCTTTGTATGTCGTATACACGTTTCATTACAATGTAAACAATGTGTCTCGCGTTGCGAAATAATGATATTGCCCATAATCAAAATTACAAGTGAATTGGAATTTGTTCAATGAAATATTGATCGTCTTACATCGAGAAGGTTACCAGAAAAGACAATACATACCGTTGGGAAATATAATGAAAATGATTTCTTTTCAAACCCGTTTCAGTGTCTGATGATTACTGTTATGGGAGTTGGAATAAAACTTTGAACATTTGGAAACCATCGAGATTTCCTTACGCTCTTTATGTACACTGTAAAAAATCGATGTTTCGTGTGTTAATGTTTCATACACTTCGTGTATATGTCTTAACACTTCACTGCATAATAACAATACGACATGCGTATAGTTATATCGCACATAGCCGTCAATACCTTTTAAACACTACTAATTTGCATTGTAAGATACTACTGAAAAATATATAATGTAAACATTATTCCAGGTAACATGACTTTGGACGCAATATTTGAACTTTTAATGACACGCCGTGTTAAAAAAACCTGATTTATCTGTTCAGTGTCGTAGTTTTGCTGTTCAGTGTAATATAAATACATGTCAAAGAGTTTTTCGCGGAGTTTGGCAACGGTGTTTAGTAGATCTCTGGTTTTGATGTAGAACAGCACCACAAGTAAGACTAGCGACTATGTTTAGACATGATAATGTTCCTGTCATTTTAGACATTTTCATGACCTAATCGTTAGCTTCGAAAAACACCAGAAGAGGAACCGGAACAGCATTTACTTAAACTGGGGAAACTCAGTGAAGACATGGAACAGAAACACGTCAAAGATGAGAAGGTGGCAAAGGATATTAGCATTCTATTAAAGATAACATACGTCAACAAACGAGAGTGGATAGAATCCTAGCGGTGGAGTGGAAGTATCAAACAAATTACTGACCGCTACCAACGGTTCGCCAACCCAGTCTGTGTAAGTTTGTCTATTTCAGTAATAATGGAAATAGGCTTCACATTTTAATGTAAAAAAACCTTTTGAAAGTGACACGTAACAGCACTTTGTACCTTGTAAATCTGTAAGTCTTTGATTTTTACTAGATTAGAAGGTACGATTGTAAATAATACAGACGATCAAATTATGTTAATACTGTTCAGGTAACACTCCTTCACATTTGATATTGTTAACGGTAAAGCCTTTTTCAGGTCTTTGCTAAACTGAAGCTCATTAAAAGTTCTCTGGACCAGTGCCCAGAAGAACTTTGACTGGTTGTTTGACATCAAGAGGTCTCTACAGAAGTGAGATAAAAACGATGTACGTCAAAACTGTGTAGTCTAACATACAAAAGTTAATGACATACATGTACCAATAACATCCATATCTCAGCACCTACAAAATATATTACTATGATTTTTCGGATCGCCACATGATAGTTATACTTCCTTTCTGATATTTAATGGAAAAAACGTAGCAGTGATTATTATCATGTGATGACGCTTGAGGTCTTGTTGTTGAAATCTCTAAATGACAACAAAGGGATTTGAGGCAGATATGTCATCCTTCATGTGTATGGAAAAGGAAAGTGTATTTGGCAGAGGAAAGGTGAGACCCGCTTCAATATTAACAGTCCACCGCGTATGTCACCAAGTAAGGGGCAGACGGATGGCCCAGTCGTCTAAGGCGCCGCGATTCGCTGTGCAGAGTTGCGTTCCTTGGGCACGCCAGAAACCTAATAGTATGATTGTGGGTTCGAGCCACGGTTCGCCTCAACTATGTTTCTAGGTTTGTCAGCACCATACCCGTGCTCGTGGGTTTCACCGAAGTGGTAAACGTCGGAGACCTGCATCACTTGGGGCTTTCCTCCCACATTAAGCTGACACGCCGTGTTATAAACCCAACTCACTCACTCACCAAGTAAAAAACTCCATTTGTTGTCCGGCATGTGACCAGTTCAAATCATATGTAAGTGAGTTAGTTGAGTTCAACTCCACTTTGAACAAAGTTACATTACGACATAATGTGTGGGGAGGAAAACCATGAGCCTCACGGTGCCGACAAACCCAGAAACATACTGAGATTCTGAGATTCTGGCGGACTGAGATTCGAACCCATGTGCTAAGGGACGCAACTCTGCACATCGAATTCAGACGACTGGGCCACCCGTGCCCCCTCATGTTTAAGGTCGTATTAAATGAGAAGCAAAGTTCTATTAGTATTTTATATATTTAAACAATTAAAACAATGCAAATCGGTTTAACTGGGGTTGTTAAATTGTTTTTTTTAGGATTTCTCACCTGACGAAGTAGACAAGGCTGTACAAAAGGTTTCCAACGAACATTCGCCAAGTCTGATGGTGTTCGTCAATTATGATTTAAATACCCATACAGTTGTCAAAGCTGATAGTGTAAACCTCTCTTCTTGTCTAACATTCAGAAAGTCAGCGCTTCATTTGCTGGCAATGTACTGTATTGCTTGGATATCAAATCCAATTTAAGACATTATTCTCAGATTCTTGGCCTCTTACAGCAATTGGTTTTGGTAAAGTGTTCACTGAACAGAAATCCAAAATGTATGTGCAGTTTGCTCACATTTTGACAAATTTGTTGCCTGAGGAACAGAAGTTGTAAAGCCCATTGCATTCAGTGTCTTGTGATATCGGGCTTTGATTGACTGACAGCGTTTAGAGTTATATTGATTGTTCAATATTGTGTGTTTTAGTTCTGCTATTCAGGGCGTAAAGTATGACTATGCGATACACAATTCCTATTGTCACAATAATGATATTATTCCAACAGTTAAATTTCTTTGTGAATAGAGGAGTTTGTGTCACCCATGTTTGTAGTAGTCATGAGTTATATAACATGGTATAATTATCAACAATAAAACTCTTTACTTACTTAACATCTACTTTGTGTTGTCAACCTTTAGTGTGATTATATTATTCCTCATTTCACTATTGCAAACCTTTGCTTTCCAGTATTTCTTTACACAATTTTATAAGCATTGTTTACATCAGGGGCGGTCGGGTAGCCAACAGCGCTCGTTCGTCACGCCGAAGACCCGGGTCCGAATCCCGACATGGGTACAATGTGTGAAGCCCATTTCTGGTGTCCCCCGCCGTGATATTGCTAAAATCGGCGTAAAACCATCCTCATTCAATCATTGTTTTCAGCAACAACGAAGCACCAGGGGTAGGTACTAGCCTCTAGTGATAACATCTAATCATTCCTGTTCAGGCATAATCACCGCCTCAGTGGTCTAATGATAGAGCGTCCGGGTTCGATCCAAAAGACCAAAGACGTTAAAAGATGGTACTTGTTGTTACCCTGTCTGGCGCTGGGCATTAAAAGGCTAAACCAAGAACTGGTCGGCTCGGAGTCAGTATACTGTGTCTGAGTGAGGCATTGATGTTAAACTGCGTCATGGTATCTCAGTGAGCTAGCACTATAAATCGGCATCAGTCCGGACTAGTACAAGCAGCCACACACACGCGCTATATAAGTGCTATAATCTTGGACGCGACGTTAAACCCAATTTCACCTCACCTCAAACAATCTGTATAATACATGAACTAGACCTCTGTAGACTGCAGTTCACGGACATCAGATGTACACACATTTACATCTACTTTGACAGCTCTTGTTTACTTGTGTTTAATCGTCAGATGTTTAATTCCTAAACACAAGTAGCAATGTAAACACGCTCTTGCGCTTAAAGTGGGGAGACATTGGTAAAACAGAGTTAAGTGATTACACTGTAAACACAAGTACTGTTTAGAAATTCACTATTGTTTAGTTCGTAAACACTTGTTTATAACATACACCTTATTTATATAATAAACAGAAAAGGGTTTTAAAAGGTGGGACAAATACGCGTTTATTTTGCGTTTGATATATAAACACTCATTTTCAGAATGTTGTCGTCCCGAACCTCTCTCAGCTGACACTCAGATAAGTGCCACCCTGCTTCGTTTGTTTCGAATAGCTTCATCTAATAAAAACAGGAAAACGAGGTCACATCAGAGCGGTTGCTTCATTGTGCGACGAAGCATGGAACGCATCTGGATATAGGGTTGGTCTGGAAAAAAAAGAAATACAGTCACCCATTTGTATAATTACGAAAATATATTTGGCATTGGAAAAGACAATTCAGCCAACGGCGGAATGTCAGGCATTTCTATGGAATCCTACAAAGGACATTGTCGCTCTTATATTAATCTCTGTTTGGTAAGTACCGTAATAACGGGATGGTTTAAACATCCGGAATCGATCATAGGGGTGTCTGGTGCGCCTCGGGGACGCCACTGTGTACATGAGACTCATGGATATGAGCGGGTGGGGGAGTTTGGTTTAACGCCACTTAATGCCAACGAGTAATATTTCAGTTATATCACAGCCGGCAAGAATAGAGTCGTATGGCGGAGGGAGCGTTGTGGCGTGGACAGAAATGTGTGGACAGGAGATAACACCACTGGTCGTCGTTAACGGAACTCGGACAGCTCAGCATTACATGGATGACATTCTTAGTCCAACTGACCTACCCTATCTACAACAGCTGCCGCGTGGTGTCCTCTATCAGCATGACATACAGCCCGATAACTTCCTTGCAGCCAACAACGTCAACGTGTTGCCGTGGCCTGCATGTCCCCAGGCATGTACCCAAAAGAACACCTCTGGGATGTAATGGATCGTCGTGTTCGACAGCGACTATATCCTCCAGCCAACCGACAAGCACTGATCCAGGCCCTCCAACAAGAATGGCGACGTATCCCACGCGACGTCATCAGCCGACTGCCTTTTTCTGTGCGCCGGAGAGTGTTTACGTAATGTGGTCATACACGCTATTAATGAGCGATTTTAGATGTGTGTGCCCTTTGTCCATCACGTTGAAAGCTTGCTCTTGTTACCCAACCTCAATTCGAGCAACTGTCATGCCAATATCGGATGATGTATGATTTTGATATTTTCAATATGTAGCAGGGCAGTGAATGAGTGATAGGCAAACACACGCTACGGGTGAGAGACGTTTTATTTTGCCAATCGATGTTTCATATATGTATCTAGTATCTACACCCTAAAACATATTAAAGGAATGATAAGTAATATTAACAATATACATAATGCAGTCATCGACATCACAGTATTACAAACCGTTTTACATTACAAACACATCTTATTCATATATTAGTTGTTATACTGTACAATAATCTGCTAACTGATGTAAGGACCCAATAGAATAATTATTCATAGATTATATTATATGATCTAAGTGTAAAGCGATTACAAATCTCCATGGGTTTGTTAAGACTTACAACATGAAGGACACATTAACTACATTTAATCTAACTAATCTTTAACATAAAAGTTGAAAACTTAAAAGCAGATACTGAAGGTGAATAAAAAAAATATGTAAAAATGTTGTATCTGTCACAAGTTTCTGTTAGTCGGCGGTTTACATCTTAACTACATTTGTCTAATTACCTAACGATATACAAATTCTAAACATGTTTAACTGTGTTTAAATTCTGCACTTGTTTAAATTCTAAAATGCTTAGATTATGATATGGGGATATTGTGTCAAGGTGGTGTTCAGGCTAACAAGAGCTCATTTCATGTGTTTTGACCCTGAACGTGTTTTGGGAGAACACACCAAATGTACGTCTGTATTCCATTTCGGTTTTAGACACTTTCCTAAACATCTAAAGATGTCTTGTATGTGTTTACATTCTAAGCACATTGTTTCCAGTGTGTATTCAAAACATATACCTGTGCAATACTTCCTCGCGTCGACAACCAGTAACAGTTCAAATGAAAGTTTATCCCAGCAGTTGCTTCCAAAGACCTTACTCTTGACCCAGGACAAAGAACCAAGGTCACATTATCCGTTAATGTACAGATGCCGACAGATGCTACGACGTCAGACAGGATCATCGTGGCACCCGACGATGTCACAGTAATAGCTCTGAACGCCGAGGAGTCGAACCTTGATATGGATCTATTATATACAGTAAACGATGACACAACAGACCAGGTTACAGAAACTGAAGTAAGCTGAACAAATATTTAGAAAGTACCAACATCACACCTAGTATATATTTGAAACAACTGCGTAAACACAAGCAGTATCACATAACGGTCTGTTGGAACCTAAACATCACAGCAAAAAAAGTGTAGGTTTCCGTCTTCCGGAAACCTTCCGGATACTTTCCCATTTTGGATCCGGCCCGGATACCTTCCGGAAACCTACCAGATGCCTTCAGCAACCTTCAAATTTCTTGGTATTTTCAAGATAGTTTTTTTATGTGTTTTACACTTAAGTGAACAAAATGCACCCCCAAATTTTGACATTTTTTTGGGAAGGTTTCCGGAAGGTATCCGGGCCGGATCCAAAATGGGAAGGTGTCCGGAAGACGGAAACCTACACTTTTTTTGCTGTGCATCAGGTCAACGCCAGAGAATAATCAGCCTCGATAATCTCCCGATTCCATGAAGTCTACAGAAGAGAAAGCGTCAGCCCTTGTAGCGGAAAGGGCGGTGGCTCGATCCCCTTGTCATACCATAACATTTTTTGTTAAGCTGACTGGCGCTCGGCGTTAAGCTGGTAAAAGAACGACTTGAATACCTTAAACTTCATTTCCCCTCAACTGTAATGATACTCCAACAAAACAATACCAGTGTATTGGTTACATCCGTACATTGATTGCATGAAGCACAAACACTGACACGCTGACATGGGGCAAATAGTGTGTGGTATTCTATGAGTGTTGCGAAATGCGAACAAAACCGCCACACAAGGTAAGATCGATCAGTCCAGAGAACAGTGCCACAGTGCAGCAGAGTCACCAGCTGCGAGAGGACATCATGACGCCTTATACCACCGACGGCGTGGCAACTCTGGTCTGTATGCTGATGACTGGAACTGTTCTTGGCGTTCAAGGTAGGTTTCTGAATATTTTTAAGAAATGATATTTTTTCAAAATGGGGTATTAAATCCATCGGAGTTATTATGAATGATAATGATTGATAGTTTTTCTCATTTTCCGATTGCAGGTAACTTATGTTCGGTACCTACACATGTACCATAAGTGGCATTTAGAAGATGTATGCTGAATAAGGAAGATAGTTCTATAGATATACAACTTCTTTATTGCAATAAATGCGACCTTTCGGTGGTGATACTATCCCCGTTATGAAGCAGTAGAAATTTTGAAGGCATATACAACACCAGGTGTCATCACTGATGTTCAGTGGTCCAATTATCATTTTCACAGCTATTTTGCCATTTATGCCAAAATGGAATCTGTTCCACGGATAATCTAGACTGGTTATTCTCTTCAGGTCTTTGAAAGGCATTCAGAAGTGATACACATAAGGAAGAGAATATATGGATGTCAACTTCTTTATTATGAGGAACATACATGTAATAAGAAGTTGACATCCATATATTCTCTTCCTCATGTTTATTCTCTTGCATTGACTATTTATATACAATTGCGTGATAACGGTGTTAGTATTCGTTGTAATAGGGAAGCTGTATATCCATAGAACTACCTCCCTTGTTCAACTTATGCACGGACAGGTTTATGAAACAGTTGATTGTGAGCCAGGAATTCACTGGGCATTCTGAAAGCGCATTTTGGGTGAGTAAAACTCACACAATAGATCGTTATGGAAAATTACAAAGACATTATTTATCAACAATACCACGTATAAGTCAAGGAAATCACTCGCATTGTTTTAGACCTTTAGACCTATTCTACCCCGGATCTTCACGGGCCGAATTAGTGATGCACGTCTTTTATATATTATAGTTTCTGTATATTAATATAAGGCTGAAAGAGACTTTCATCCTGTGAGTACAACGATAAGTAATAAAAAAAACTAAGTCAGTATAGGTCTGGGCCAGTATTCCTTGTTCGTCAAAATGAGGAATTTGACGTTACTATGTGTCACATGGTCAACTCTGTAGTTTTACGTCGGTCTTTGCTCATGCTATAAACCATTTGTCTGGCCCAGATTCAGATACTTGCAAGTCAAGTTGTAATATTTAAGACTGCGTCATGAAGCAACATTCATTCACTTAGTAAGTCATAACAATTGACCATCACTTCCATCAAATCTCTACTTTTCGGGCGCACTGGTGGTCTGGTCGTCCAATGCGCCGAAGTTCACTGTGCAGACATGTGTACTTTACGATGTGCCTAAAACCTATGATCTGAATGATTCGAATCCCTATTCTCCCTGATTGTGTTTTAGGACTAACGGCACCATACCCATGCTCGTCGGTTTCACCAGAATTGTCAAAGTCTAAAACCTGCACCAGCTCGGACCTTTTTAGTGCGATATTGGGGCGAGTGTCTTATTGTTTTGCTCATAATTAAGATAAACTGACGTCCAAAAGAAACTTTACCAACTGAAAATATAAATTTCAGACAAAGTATAATTTCTTTTCGATGAAGTCTATCCAAATACAACAATAGTATATGCAGAAAATGTAAGTCGTCTGTTACATGTTTGCGAGATAACACGCGAAAAAGTGAAAAACACGTGCACCACGGACAACTGCAAATGCACGTTTGGGTAAGTCAGACAACGGCAACGGCAAGTCAGACATCCACAGTGAGAAAAAAAACACAAAAGAAATGCCACGACTCACAGTCGAACAACGTGAACGAGCCTTGGGTATGGTACAGATGGGAGCCACCCACGCCCATATTGCACGAACCTTCGGTTGCTCTCGTGTTGGGCGGACCGCTGACAGGCCAATAACAGGCAGACCCAGGGTGACCACGCCCCATGATGACCGGTACTTGCGTACCTTTCACCTCCGAAATCGCTTCCTGACAGTGACGTCATCGGCGACAAATGCCTCAGGTCACAGGGTTAGTCGACAGACAGTTGCCAGGAGACTCAGGGCTCATGGAATCAGGGCTTTTAGACCATACAGAGGACAGCTATTGACAGCGCAACATTGTCGTCTGCAATTGAGATGGGCCCGGACTGTTCGACGTTGGCAACGACGTGACTGGCAGAGGGTTATCTTCACTGACGAAAGTCTATTCTGTATGTTTAGGGCTGATGGAAGACAACGTGTTTACCGCCGAAGGCTTGAACGAACGGCGGCGTGTTGCGTGCAGGAGGTCGTACCATATGATGGAGGGAGTGTCATGGTGTGGGGAGGGATCTGTGGGCAGGAGAGGACACCGCTGGTCATCGTTGATGGAAACTTGACAGCTCAGCGTTACATGGATAACATTCTTCGTCCAGTTGTCCTACCATTTCTCCAACAGCAGCCACGTGGTGTCATTTATCAGCATGACAACGCTAGAGCCCATACAGCCAGAACTGTCACTAACTTCCTCGCAGCCAACAACGTCAAACGACATGCCGTGGCCTGCACGTTCACCCGACATGTCCCCCATAGAACACCTCTGGCACTTGATGGATCGTCGTGTTCTACAACGACCACACTCTCCAGCCAACCGGCAAGAACTGATCTTGGCCGTCCAAGAAGAATGGCGTCAAATCCCACGTGACCTCATCAGACGACTGACTTTTTCTGTGTCGAAGAGTTTTTGCGTGTATTGAGGCATTTGGTGGTCACACACGCTACAAATGACTTGTTATTGAACGTGAGCGATTGTTTATATCCTCTGCCTATTGTCCATGATTCTGAAAGCTCGAGTTTTGTACCACACCCAACTTTGGGGGGCTCTGACGTCATTCTCGGTAGCGGTATGATTGTCATTTTCAGTGTTGATTATGTTGATATATTGATCTTCTCAATACACTTTACTTCATGCATGTATGTTTTGTTGTTTTTGCGCAAGAGTGATTTCAAACTCTGGTAAAGTTTCTTTTGGACGTCAGTTTAGTTGCTTGGTGAATAATTTGTATGCCCAGGAGAAGCTTTGTTTGTAGATTCGTTATTTTCTATTTCATTTCTTGATGATTCAAATGAAAGTTTTAGTCCAAATGGTTGAGGATGAGGTCAGGCTCTCCCCAGACACCTGGAGGTCTAAAATTTTGATTCATCAACATAGCATCTGTGTCGCCCCAATACATTGTCAAGTGTGAGAAACTGCATGTTTAAACTGGTTCCATTCCTGAATTGGCCATCCCACCGTGTTGTGGACATAAGCTTCGCGATCTCTGGCAAGCGTCGAGATTGGCATGGTTACGTCAGATATACAAACAGATGATTCAATAAAGACTCATCTTGTTCATACAATTAACTAATCTCATAAATGTGAAATGTAAATATTATAGTAAATGTTATACACACTGAATTTGGTATGGAATCCTGTCAAACATATTCGTATAATTGTCAACAATATAGATATACATACATAAAATACATAAAATATATATTAATTTATCGGCATACATTCCACCACATGACATAATTAAAATGTTCTAGTGCATTCAGGTAAGGCGATTTTAAAAATGAAATTAGAATTAGGGGTCACCATTCTCGTTTCTAGAGTAAAACCTCTTTGAAAAAATATTATTCAAAACAAATATATATGTGGAGTGTATTTAATGGTTTGGGGTTGTCTAACTGAAATGAACCACGTTGTTTCTGTGGCTCTGTTGTTTGTTAATATTGGTTGTGGGGTTGTCTAGCTGGATTGAGCCATTGTGTTTACATGGTTCTGTGATGTGTACAGATCGGTTGTGGGGTTTTCTAGCTGGATTGAGTCATTGTGTTTACATGGCACTGTGATGTGTATAGATCGGTTGTGGGGTTGTCTTGCTGGATTGAGCCATTGTGTTTACATGGTTATGTGGTTTGTATAGATAGGTTGTGGGGTTCTCTAGCTGGATTAAGCCATTGTGTTTACATGGTTCTGTGATGGAAATGGATCGGTTGTGGGGTTGTCTAGCTGGATTGAGCCATTCTGTTTACATGGCTCTGTGATGTGAATAGATCGGTTGTGGGGTTCTCTAGCTGGATTAAGCCATTGTGTTTACATGGTTCTGTGATGGAAATGGATCGGTTGTGGGGTTGTCTAGCTGGATTGAGCCATTCTGTTTACATGGCACTGTGATGTGTATGGATCGGTTGTGGGGTTGTCTAGCTGGATTGAGCCATTGTGTTTACATGGTTCTGTGATGTGTATAGATCGGTTGTGGGGTTGTCTAGCTGGATTGAGCCATTGTGTTTACATGGCACTGTGGTGTGCATAGATCGGTTGTGGGGTTGTCTAGCTGGATTGAGCCATTGTGTTTACATGGCTCTGTGGTGTGCATAGATCGGCTGTGGGGTTGTCTAGCTGGATTGAGCCATTGTGTTTACATGGCTCTGTGGTGTGCATATATCGGCTGTGGGGTTGTCTAGCTGGATTGAGCCATTGTGTTTACATGGCTCTGTGGTGTGCATAGATCGGTTGTGGGGTTGTCTAGCTGGATTGAGCCATTGTGTTTACATGGCTCTGTGGTGTGCATATATCGGCTGTGGGGTTGTCTAGCTGGATTGAGCCATTGTGTTTACATGGCTCTGTGGTGTGCATAGATCGGTTGTGGGGTTGTCTAGCTGGATTGCGCCATTGTGTTTACATGGCTCTGTGGTGTGCATAGATCGGTTGTGGGGTTGTCTAGCTGGATTGAGCCATTGTGTTTACATGGCTCTGTGGTGTGCATAGATCGGCTGTGGGGTTGTCTAGCTGGATTGAGCCATTGTGTTTACATGGCTCTGTGATGTGCATAGATCGGTTGTGGGGTTGTCTAGCTGGATTGAGCCATTGTGTTTACATGGCTCTGTGGTGTGCATAGATCGGCTGTGGGGTTGTCTAGCTGGATTGAGCCATTGTGTTTACATGGCTCTGTGATGTGCATAGATCGGTTGTGGGGTTGTCTAGCTGGATTGAGCCATTGTGTTTACATGGCTCTGTGGTGTGCATAGATCGGCTGTGGGGTTGTCTAGCTGGATTGAGCCATTGTGTTTACATGGTTCTGTGATGTGTATAGATCGGTTGTGGGATTGTCTAGCTGGATTGAGCCATTTTGTTTACATGGCTCTGTGGTGTGCATAGATCGGTTGTGGGGTTGTCTAGCTGGATTGAGCCATTGTGTTGCATTGTTCTGTGATGTGTAAAGATCGGTTGTAGGATTGTCTAGCTGGATTGAGCCATTGTGTTGACATGGTTCTGTGATGGTAAAGATCGGTTGTGGGGTTGTCTAGCTGGATTGAGCCATTGTGTTTACATGGTTCTGTGATGTGTAAAGATCGGTTGTGGGGTTGTCTAGCTGGATTGAGCCATTGTGTATACATGGTTCTGTGATGTTTAAAGATCCATTGTGGGGTTGTCTAGCTGGATTGAGCCATTGTGTTTACATGGTTCTGTGATGTGTAAAGATCGGTTGTGGGGTTGTCTAGCTGGATTGAGCCATTGTGTTTACATGGTTCTGTGATGTGTTTAGATCGGTTGTAGCATTGTCTAGCTGGATTCAGCCATTGTGTTTACATGATTCTGTTGTGTGTATAGATCGGTGATGGGGTTGTATAGCTGGATTGAGCCATTGTGTTTACATGGTTCTGTGATGGTAAAGATCGGTGATGGGGTTGTATAGCTGGATTGAGCCATTGGGTTTACATGGTTCTGTGATGTGTATAGATCGGTTGTGGGGTTGTCTAGCTGGATTGAGCCATTGTGTTGCATGGTTCTGTGATGTGTAAAGATCGGTTGTAGGATTGTCTAGCTGGATTGAGCCATTGTGTTGACATGGTTCTGTGATGGTAAAGATCGGTTGTGGGGTTGTCTAGCTGGATTGAGGCATTGTGTTTACATGGTTCTGTGATGTGTAAAGATCGGTTGTGGGGTTGTCTAGCTGGATTGAGCCATTGCGTTTACATGGTTCTGTGATGGTAATGGATCGGTTGTGGGGTTGTCTAGCTGGATTGAAGCATTGTGTTAACATGGTTCTGTGATGCGTATGGATCGGTTGTGGTGTTGTCTATCTGGATTGAACCATTGTGTTTACATGGCTCTGTGATGTGAATAGATCGGTTGTGGGGTTGTCTAGCTGGATTGAGCCATTGTGTTGACATGGTTCTGTGATGGTAAAGATCGGTTGTGGGATTGTCGAGCTGAAATGAACCATTGTGTTTACATGGTTCTGTGATGTTTATAGATCCATTGTGGGGTTGTCTAGCTGGATTGAGCCATTGTGTTTACATGGTTCTGTGATGTGTTTAGATCAGTTGTAGCATTGTCTAGCTAGATTCAGCCATTGTGTTTACATGATTCTGTTGTGTGTATAGATCTGTGATGGGGTTGTCTAGCTGGATTGAGCCATTGGGTTTACATGGTTCTGTGATGTGTATAGATCGGTTGTGGGGTTGTCTAGCTGGATTGAGTCTTTGTGTTTACATGGTTCTGTGATGTTTATAGATCCATTGTGGGGTTGTCTAGCTGGATTGAGCCATTGTGTTTACATGGTTCTGTGATGTGTTTAGATCAGTTGTAGCATTGTCTAGCTGGATTCAGCCATTGTGTTTACATGATTCTGTTGTGTGTATAGATCGGTGATGGGGTTGTATAGCTGGATTGAGCCATTGGGTTTACATGGCTCTGTGATGTGTATAGATCGGCTGTGGTGTTGGTCTAGCTGGATTGAGCCATTTTGTTGACATTGCTCTGTGATGTGTATAGATCTTTTGTAGCATTATCTAGCTGGATTGAGCCATTGTGTTTACATGGTTCTGTGATGTGTTTAGATCAGTTGTAGCATTGTCTAGCTGGATTCAGCCATTGTGTTTACATGATTCTGTTGTGTGTATAGATCGGTGATGGGGTTGTATAGCTGGATTGAGCCATTGGGTTTACATGGTTCTGTGATGTGCATAGATCGGTTGTGGGGTTGTCTAGCTGGATTGAGCCATTGTGTTTAAATGATTCTGTGATGTTTATAGATCCATTGTGGGGTTGTCTAGCTGGATTGAGCCATTGTGTTTAAATGGTTCTGTGATGTGTATAGATCGGTTCTAGGGTTAACTAGCTTGATTGAGCCATTGTGTTTACATGGCTCTGTGGTGTGTATAGATCATTTGTGGGGTTCTCTAGCTGGATTGAGTCATTGTGTTTACATGGTTCTGTGATGTGTATAGATCGGTTGTGGGGTTGTCTAGCAGGATTGAGCCATTGTGTTTACATGGCTCTGTGGTGTGTATAGATCATTTGTGGGGTTCTCTAGCTGGATTGAGTCATTGTGTTTACATGGTTCTGTGATGTGTATAGATCGGTTGTGGGGTTGTCTAGCTGGATTGAGCCATTGTGTTTACATGGTTCTGTGATGTGTATAGATCGGTTGTGGGGTTGTCTAGCTGGATTGAGCCATTGTGTTTACATGGCTCTGTGATGTGAATAGATCGGTTGTTGGGTTGTCTAGCTGGATTGAGTCATTGCGTTTACATTGTTCTGTGATGTGTATAGATCGTTTTTCTGAACAAATTGACGTTATGAGACAGTGGTAAATGTTTTCCTAGTTTGATCCTGTGTAGGATTTGTTTTGTGCATAAGTATATGCTTAAGCGTAAACAGAACAATTCTTTATCAGGGGTCACGGGTGGCCCAGTCGACTGAGACGCCGCGATTCGCTGTGCGTCCCTTGGGCACGCCAGAAACCGATGATTAATACTCCATTAATTCATTGACACTGCCTGTAATTGTGAATACAATATAACTGGAAAGAATGGGAGAACAATACTGAAACCCACGGGAGACTCATACTTTCTTGACCCAGTGTCTGGTATCTATTTGTATACTTCAGTTTTCCTCAAGCATATCTTCTCTTTTCTTCTTCAATGATCCATCATACTGAGCTCAGGTAGTCCTTAATATTAGCTGTCTGTTTTGTCTTTGGGGTTGCTGCACTTGTTTCCATCACCAGTCAATTAGAAATGCTTATGTGTTGGTAAAGATTGAGACTGGAAACATTGGAGAATATTACTTCCAATGCCACGGGGAACCATAACGTTCTTCTTCCACTCTACATAAGCTAGGGGCGGTCGGGTAGCCTAGTGGTTAAAGCGTTCGCTCGTCACGCCGATGACCCGGGTTCGATTCCCGACATGGGTACAATGTGTGAAGCCCATTTCTGGTGTCCCCCGTCGTGATATTGCTGGAATATTGCTAAAAGCGGCGTAAAACCAAACTCACTCACTCACTCACTCACTCACTCACTCACTCACTCACTCACTCACTCACTCACTCACTCACTCACTCACTCACTCACTCACTCACTCACTAAATAAGTTGTTTCAAATGCATGTCGGGGATCTGAGTACTGCGTCAAGCATATCTGATCTTTTCATTTGAATGGTATTGCTTAGCTCAAAGAGTGCTAAATATTAGAAGTTTGTTGAGTTTGTTGAGTGGTTGTGTTGCCATGGTGTCAATGTGGCTCCATGGTGTGCATGGAGTTGTTGTGTTCTTGTCAAGCTGGATTGAGCCATGGTGTTAATGTGGCTCCATGGTGTGTATATATTGGTAGTGGAGTTGTCAAGCTGGGTTGAGCCATAGTGTACATGTATCCGTATGGTGTGTACAGATTGGTTGTGGAGTTGTCAAGCTGGATTGCACCATAGTGTATATGTGTCCGTATGGTGTGTATAGACTGGTTTTGGAGTTGTCAAGCTGGATTGCACCATAGTGTATATGTGTCCGTATGGTGTGTATAGACTGGTTTGGAGTTGTCAAGCTGGATTGAGCCATGATATAAATGTGTCTCTATGGTGTGTACAGACAGGTTGTGTAGTTGTCAAGCTGGATTGAACCATTGTGTATATGTGTCCATATGGTGTGTATAGACTGGTTGTGGAGTTGTCAGGCTGGGTTGAGCCATCTGTATATGTGTCCATTTGGTATGTATATATTTGTTGTGGAGTTGTCAAGGTGGATTGAGCCATCTGGTAAATTTGGCTCCATGGTGTGATATATTGGTGGTGGAGTTGTCAAGCTGGATTGAGCCATGATGTAAACGTGGCTCTTGTGTGTATATATTTGTGGTGGAGTTTTCCAGCTGAAGGAGCCGTGTTAAAAATGTGGCTCTATGGTGTTGTATAGATTGGTATTGGAGCCATGGTGTTAATGTGGCTCCATGGTGTGTATATATTGGATGTGGAGTTGTCATGCTGGGTTAAGCCATAGTGTATATGTGTCCGTATAGTGTGTACAAATTGGTTGTCGAGTTGTCAAACTGGATTGAACCACCTTATAAATGTGGCTCTATGGTGTGTATATATTGTTGGTGGAGTTGTCAAGCTGGATTGAGCCACAGTGTATATGTGTCCGTATGGTGTGTACAGAGTGGTTGTCGAGTATTCAAACTGGATTGAACCACCTTATAAATGTGGCTCTATGGTGTGTATATAATGTTGGTGGAGTTGTCAAGCTGGATTGAGCCAGAGTATATATTTGTCCGTATTGTGTGTACAGACTGGTTGTCGAGTATTCAAACTGGATTGAGCCACCTTATAAATGTGGCTCTATGGTGTGTATATAATGTTGGTGGAGTTGTCAAGCTGGATTGAGCCAGAGTATATATTTGTCCGTATTGTGTGTACAGATTGGTTGTCGAGTTGTCAAACTGGATTGAACCACCTTTTAAATGTGTCTCTATGGTGTGTATATATTGTTGGTGGAGTTGTCAAGCTGGATTGGGCCATAGTGTATATGTGTTCGTATGGTGTGTACAGATTGGTTGTCGAGTATTCAAACTGGATTGAACCACGTTATAAATGTGTTTCTATGGTGTGTATATATTGTTGGTGGAGTTGTCAAGCTCGATTGAGCCATAGTGTATATGCGTCCGTATGGTGTGTACAGATTGGTTGTCGAACTGTTAAGCTGGATTAAGTCACGATAAACATGTGGCTCTATGGTTTGTATAATTGGTTGTAGAGTTGTCAAGCTGGATGGATCCATGGTATAAATGTGGCGCTATGGTGTGTATCTATTGGTTGTTGAGTTGTCAAGCTGGATTCAGCCATAGTGTGTATGTGGCTCTACGATATGAACAGATTTGTTGTTGAGTTTTTCTGCTGTATTGAGCCGTGGTAAAAATGTGGCTCTATGGTGTGTATAGTTTGGTATTGGAGTTGTCAAGCTGGATTGTGCCACAGTATTAATGTGATTCTATTCTGTGTACAGACTGATTGTGTTGTTGTCAAGCTGGATTGAGCTATGGTGCATATGTGTCCGTATGGTGTGTACAGATTGGTTGTCGAGTTGTCAAACTGGATTGAGCCGAGATATAAAGGTGGCTCTATGGAGTGTTTATATTGGTGGTGGAGTTGTCAAGCTGTATTGAGCCATGATGTAAACGTGGCTCTTGTGTGTATATATTTGTGGTGGAGTTGTCAAGCTGGACTGAGCCATAGTGTGTATATGGCTTTTCGGTATGAACAGATTTGTTGTGGCGTTTTCAAGCCGTGGTAAAAATGTGGCGCTATGGTGTGTATATAATGTTGGCGGAGTTGTCAAGCTGGTTTGAGCCATAGTGTATATGTGTTCGTATGGTGTGTACAGATTGGTTGTCGAATTGTTAAGCTGGATTGAGCCACGATATAAATGTGGCTCCATGGTGTGTATCTATTGGTTGTGGAGTTGTCAAGCCAAGCTGGATTGAGCCATAGTGTGTATGTGGCTCTACGGTATGAACAGATTTGTTGTGGAATTTTCAAGCTCTATGGAGACGTGGTAAAAATGTGGCTCTATGATGTGTATAGTTTGGTATTGGAGTTGTCAAGCTGCATTGTGCCACAGTATTAATGTGATTCTATTGTGCCGTGTTGTTATCAAACTGGATTGAGCCATGATGTTCATGTGGCTCTATGGTGTGTATATATTGGTTGTGGTGTCGTCAAGCTGGGTTGAGCCATAGAGTATATGTGTTCGGATGGTGTGTACAGATTGGTTGTGGAGTTCTCAAGCTGGATTGAGTCATGGTATAAATGTGGCTCTGTGGTGTGAAAAAACTGGTTGTGGCGTTGCCAAGCTGGATTGACCCACAGTGTAAATGTGGCTTTACCGTGTGAATAGATTGGTAGTGGAGTTGTCAAGCTGCATTGACCCATGGTATAAATGTGACTCTATGGTCTGTATAAATTGGTAGTGAAGTTGTCAAACTGGATTGAACCATAGTATAAATGTGGCTCTATGGTGTGTATATATTGGTAGTGGAGTTGTGGCGTTATGGTGTGTACAGACCGGTTGTGGAGTTGTCAAGCTGGATTGAGCCATGGTATAAATGTGGCTCTATGGTGTGAAAAAACTGGTTTTGGAGTTGTCAAGCTGGATTGACCCACAGTGTAAATGTGGCTCTATGGTATGTATAGATTGGTAGTGGAATTGTCATGCTGGCTTGAGCCATGATATAAATGTGGCTCTATAGTGTGTATAGATTGATAGTGTAGTTGTCAAGCTGGATTGAGCCATGGTATAAATGTGGCTCTGTGGTGTTCATAGTTTGGAAGTGGAGTTGTCAAGCTGGATTAAGCCAGAGTGAATATGTGGCTTTATTGTTTGCATATATTGGTTGTGGAGTTGTCTAGCTGAGTTGAGCCATAGTGTATATGTGTCCGTATGGTGTGTACAGATTGGTTGTCGAGTTGTCAAGCTGGATTGAGTCATGACATAAATGTTTCTCTATGGTGTTAATAGGTTGGTTGTGTTTATGTTAAGCTGGATTGCACCGTGGTGTTAATGTGGCTATATGTTGTGTATATATTGGTTTTTTAGTTTTCAAGTTGGATTGTGCGATGATATTAATGTGACTCTATTTTGTGTACAGACTGGTTGTGTTGTTGTCAAGCTGGATTGAGCCATGGTATAAATGTGGCTCTGTGGTGTGAATAGATTGGTAGTTGAGTTGTTAAGCTGGCTTGAGCCATAGTGTATAGGTGGCTCTATGGTGTGTATACATTGGTTCTGGAGTGTTCAAGTTGGCTTGAATCATAGTGTATGTGTTGCTCTATGGTGTTTATATATTGGTTGTGGGGTTGTCAAGCTGGATTGAGCCATGGTCGTTAATGTGGCTCCATGGTGTGTATGTATTGGTTGTGGAGTTGTTAAGCGTGTGTGCGCCATATTATTAATGTGGCTCTATGGTGTGAATAGATTGGTTGTTGAGTTGTCGAGCTGGCTTGAGCCATGGTATAAATGTGGCTCTATAGTGTGTTTAGACTGGTTGTGTTGTTGTCAAGCTGGATTGACCCATGATATAAATGTGGCTCTATGGTGTGAATAGATAGGTAGTGGAGTTGTCAAGCTGGATTGTGCCATGATATAAATGTGGCTCTATGGTGTGTAGAGACTTTAAAAGTCAAATATCAAAGCTATCGTGGTTGTCATATGAGTTTATGTGGTATATGTTGAATTATTATCGATAATCGCGCTTATCTGATGGTTAGAAGTGATTATGTGGTTTATTCTTACTATTGTCAGTGTTTAAGTGTCATTGTCAGTGTTGACGTTAAGTCATTGTTTGAACAAATTCGCTTCTATAAGACATGTTATAGAATGGATGGTTACTGCTTTGGTAATTGATCCTGTGTAGGGTTTGTTTTGAGCTTGGGTATATGGTGTGGGGTAAAAAACCCATCTCTTTATCTTTGTCATGACTAAATATTCCATCAATGCCTCGCGTCCATGGCAAAGAATCTCTCAGAAGAGGAATGCATGGTGCCAGAGCTGATGAATTCTTAACGTTAACAGGGGCATAAGGACTCCAGGCAGTAAATGTCTTTAGATATCTCACCAATACAACACTCGCATCAAAGAAAGTCCAGCAGGAATAGAGACGTTTCTGTTTGCAATGCACGGGTGGCCACCATTTGTTTCAAATAATGCGCTCATAATAAATCGCAAATGAAATGGGTTGCTCTTTTATTCGTATCGTTAAAATCGTTTTGTTTTCTACGGGGAAACTTCTCACCTGAAACATTTGATGTGGGAAGAGCATTTTGAACACGACAATCGATTATCTAATGACATCTTTTGTAACTTATCCACGAAAAAAGTTTTACGACTGCCCTTTTTCATATGCTTTATCTGCTTCCTTCTACCATACGCTGTGACCCAGAGACTCTTGGAGAAACATACAGTGTTATTTTATCGTGTACCAATACTCTCTACTCGAGTACTGAGCTCACTGAAGTCCGGACCTATCGACCTATCTGTTGGATAAGCTTGGGCGTTGAAATCCCCAGTGTCATGTGGCAAGGCGAGTGGCTCCGAAACCCAAGGGCGACCATCACGACGACATTCATCCCGAGAATGCCCAGACAATGTCAGGTCCTTGTGTGGGTCATCAAGTCACTCTTCACAACAGCCATACAAGTCATGACCACAGGATTGACCTCCCTATCGAAAATCCAAACACTGTAAATTTTAATAACAAAGAAGACATTGATTGCATCAACAAAGACATCAACATCTGGTTAAACAGGCAAAGATTGCCCTGGAAAATCCCGAGTCAAGTTTTGTATAGACTGCCAGTGTGTCAGCGTTTTGTTGATTATGTTAACATCAACAAACCATGGCCCACCACAACCAACAGCAACTGAGCTATCTGATCTCAAGAAGATACAGAAGTTTTAAAATTGCTGTTGAAACTCTTACGGCCACTCTATTGACTAAAGCAAATGGCTTGACAAGTAAAAACTGATGATCTGGAAATTAGATCTCGCATGGATAAGATGGTAGTTCTTAGGTCGAAGACGATCTTAGTTTCCCAGTAAAAGAAGAAATGTATGACGTGAACGCTAGAGAATAGCCAGTGTCCGAGACAGATTTCATTTGGCGTAAAAGGTAAAGCAGCGGTGAATGGAAACATGTCCTGCCATACTGCCAGCACCCGCCACTCACACAATATTCATGTAACTGTTGGTGTTTGTTTTGCAATGCCGGGCAGCACTACCCGACGGCGGCCTGAAAACAAACCAGACAATATAATGATCGATGGACCAGATTATCAAGTAACAAGATACGTTACTTTTGAATTACGTCTGCCGCTCATCCCACATATGGTGAGGCCCAGAGAGGGAGGGAATAAAGCCTTCATCCGATTTGACAAGTTTGTGATATGTAACAGTAGATTTGATATCAATATGATTACTGGAGGATTAACACCGTGACGGCTTAGATAAGGATGTGGCCCGGACCTCGCACTACAGATGAAAACTATGAAGTTTACATCAACATCGCCCGTTGGCATTTCAACATGTTCTCATGGAAGTTACTTTCACTTAAAAGACACTTTATTGACAACAATTGGAGTGAACCATTGTCACAATTCACATTTGTTTCGGATAATTAAAACCTGGCTTTTCGCGAAAACCTGGTGTCATCACAGTTTTTAGTGATCCATTCATGTAATGGATACTGTTTTGTCGGATAATCGATACTTATTTTCTCTGGCCTTGACGTTTAATGTTTATTCTAACTCATATTATTCAGACTTTGTCAAAAGCTCACACTGTGTTCTCAGTGTCTAGCGACAAAGGTACCAGTATACATGTAACAGTGTGAGATGTATAGTGTATGTACATATATCTTCACCACATTATCACACAACATTATCGCACCCTAACGATGCATCTGATATCAGATTAGATGGGTCTGTTTCAGCCTGGATACGAAGGTCATTCATGGATTTGTATATATTTCACCAGAACTCTCTGTCTGTTATCATGGCAAAGACACAGCCAGTCTTACCAGCCAGATGACGTGTGAAGTTAGCTGTACGTAACTATGATTTAGAGGTAATATTTGCTGGAGACTTTAATAGTGCAAATGGTGAGGGAGAAGAGCTCATATCAGATGACAGTGCATAGGATCCACCTGGAAGCCACAGTGACGCCTCGTTCAAATAGAGAACAAGAGTCATCAGAAAGAATTCTGCCCCGGAAACGAACCTCATCCCCAATTTAGTATGTGTCCAACTTCTTTCCATAAAAAAATAAAAAAAATAAAAATTCGAAAAATCCCAAAATATCAAAAGGCACCACTTTACTATGTGCTCAAATACACTGAATAGTTTTCGAGTTCTGCCCCGGAAAAGGAAATGATTACGGATAGACAGACGGACCGCGTTATATGCCGGGGTGGAGGTGGAAAGTAATGAACAATTTTCGGCGTAGATTACTACAAATTTGTAAAACTATACATTCAATGGCAGACACCCAGGAGATGAATATGGAGAATAATACATATGCATAGCCAATGGAGGTGTCAGTGCTGTGGACTTGTTCAGCTTTGTTTCAACGTATAAATATAAAACGTCAATTGCGGAGGACAGCCAGTTTGCCTAAACAGATTCCACTGGGCGTAAAATTCAAATTAGGGGTGTAAAGTTATATAAATGGATCACCCCATTTCAGCATATCAGACATTGGTATTTCTGACCGTTTTCTTTGTAAAGGGTAAACAAGAAAATACTGTTGAAGAACCAGGCTTCTACAAATGTATCTGGAACAACGATCATGCTGTTGATTAATATAATACACTAAATGATGACCTGTCAACTTCACTGTTAAATGACATTAACAACATAGAGGTTGGGGGTGGTTTGTGTGTTTGTGTGTGTGTGTGTGTGGGGGGGGGGGGGGGGGGGGGGGGATAGGTGTAGGGGTGGGTGTCGGGGGTGTGTGGGGGGGGGTGTGGGGGTAGAGGTTGTTTTGTACCGACGCTTCACTACTACTTATTGCCCCTCCATCACGTGAATGCTGAGTAGGCATACAGAGGTATATATATGTATATAAGATAGGATCCGTGAAGATCCGGGGTAGAATAGGTCTTAAGCAACCCATGCTTGCCGTAAGAAGCGACTATGCTTGTCGTAAGAGGCAACTAACGGGATCGGGTGGTCAGGCTCGCTGACTTGGTCGATGTATGTCATCGTATCCCAATTGCGTGGATAGATGCTCATGATGTCAATCTCCGGATTGTCTGGTCCAGACTCGATTATTTACAGACCGCCGTCATATAGCTGTAATATTGCTGAGTGCGGCGTTTACAACCAACCAACAACAAACAATCAAAAAGTTTTATGTGCTTATAAGTTGAGATGGTTTAGGTTACATGGCGTAGTATAATTGATTGCGAACAATCAACAAAAGTGTGTGCCTTGGATTTTGTTACACGATCTGGCGAACGTGCATTGTTGTTTCGTCGCACCATTATTAGGTAGACACTCGACACTATGTCGAGTGCCGACGAGACTAAATGCAAGCACTTAGAGCGAAGCCAGTACATACATTTTAAATTGATTTTGTGATTCCCAGTTATTAGTCGATAAGTGGTAAGACCATGGGTGAATGGTAAGTGTATTTCATATTTTAGGGCAAACCTTAGCACATGTGTTTATAAAAGACGCACTTCCGGCAATAAGATTGATACAGAGTTATACTTTTCACAACTGAAAAAAAAGTGATGAGATAATTTGGCCCCAAATTTGATTAGAAAGGCCGGGGAATTGTTGGATCAATAATTTCCTATTGTTATACCTCTTTTAAGAATCTTGCGATTACATTTGTTAATCCGTACCACGTGACGAATCAATACATTTCAATGTCGACCCCGAAATCATCTGACAGACACTGGCCACGAATATTGATTCGTCTCATGATCATTATTGACCTTTCACGTGATGAATATTGACTCGTCTGCTAGAAAACAAGATGGCGTCTGGTATGAACAAATCACGTTTCGCAGCTACGTTACTGTAATGAAATAGAGGACGGCGCACATGCTTGTTTATCTAGAACAATATGCAAATAATCAGTCAGTCAGTTAGCGAAAACAAGGACCCTCGGACCCGACTCCTGCAAGGATCCTCTAATACAACATCAACTGGCCTTGTACATACATCATGCGTTCGTGCTACGAAATGAATTGTTACCTTGACTTTGTATCTTATAAAAAGTGTTATGTAAAACCATTGTAAATGGGCCTGTGGTCTTTCATACAATAAAGAATTGAACTGAATTGAATTGCCTCGACTGCTCGGTCTCATGGGACTACCTAAGGCGTCGGGTCCTCTGGTCTTTGTTTGCGCATATTGACCTCGCCAAGATTAGTTATAATATGTTATGTTACATCAGGGTATGAAACTCCCAAAAATTTCAGCCAGACCACAGGACTGGCTAGCTGAAATACTTGCCAGCCCTGACCAAAACCTGCCTGCCCACTAAAATCATATGTTTCTCAGGAGGATAAGCTAACGGGGTTTCTTTTTGGTTACATTTTATCATTCATCTTTACATGTGAATTAATGATTATCATCGGGAAATATTTAGAATATTGTCACATATGAAATATAACCCGACCGTCGGGCAGGGGGATTTGAAAATCTGGCAGCCCGAGTTGAAATCAACCCGTCTCGGACGGTTCATGCAGGCAGGTATTTCGAACACTGGTTACATTAACAAGCATGCACTTTGTAGACCTATTCGGCATCAGGGGAATATTTCTAGGTGTAGTTGGATAAGACGGTGTGTCGATCAAAGACAATAATTGCAACATTCCCTCGGCACCAAGATCAATATACAGGGTCAATAATGTATCACTGTATTTTTGGAGACAATGGCTAAACTTTGCCAAGAGTGCAGTTCCTGTGCTCACTTGCACAAACAATCTTAGCTCTATAATTATTGTAAATAATTAAGTTCGCGATCTAAGGCTTCGGCTACAATCGCCATCCACTTGCACAAAGTGATTGTAGGCTAAGATCATTGTATGCTTCAATGGAAACTTACAATTGGTCCGGGCCAATCGTTGTAGTACCTGAATAAACTTGACAAAAGTGCAAGACAGGGTCATAAACAATTCTCTTTACGTTCAAACATAGCCTCCTTGCTTTGTTAAACTGCATGATTCGAATCGACACTTCAACAACACGAAGAACGCACTACAGATTTAACGTCAGAAATATCGTTAATTGCGATAGTGAACACCACATAACTATAGAGTCGATAGCTAACAGTACTATTCCCACCCGACTCAATGCTGGAAGAAGTGTGAAACAACATACCTTTTTCTATAATCAAGGGAAGGATACAAACGTAAGTTGTCTGTCTGACCTTTTGGATAACTCAAGGGCAACTAATGTTAATTTATACTCTGGATAGGAGTGTTTTCCTTATGCATACGCCTGTTTGTAGAATCTACGTACCTTGCCCAGTGTATTAATGTTGTAGAATTGCTGAGCTCCGCCTGTATTTCTTTTGGGTCACATTCGTGTCAGTGATTTTGTCTTTAGTTTATTATTAAAATAATCCACAATAAAACACACGTTGAAGTACAATATCATACATGTTTACAACTTAAAACGAATGGGACGAGGGACGAGCGGTTTTAGCACATGAACTTTAAAAAAATGCAAGTATCTATCAAACAAGGACATATACATGATGAGACATTTGAAATTTGTGTAAAGCATCCTGTGAATAACAAAAGTAATTCACACTTTTTAAAAAATAATTATCAATATACTCAGTAATTAATACCCAGTGAATATATAGTAAACAACTGGTTTCTTGACATATTATATACTATTCGTATTTTCCGTCCATGCAGTCTTGAAACCCCCCGTCTACCAGTGTTTAAAAAAGGTAGCCATAACATCCTTTGTTACAGCGGCGAAACGAAAACATGACGAACATACATTATGTGTCACACAATCTTGGTATCGAACCGGACCCTCAGTTGGACTAGCGAAGGATTTAACCACTGAGCTACCCCACCGCCCCCTGAGTCATTGACATGTGATCATGGCAGTGTTGATGTATGGGAACCGATCAAAGCCATCTCCAACCCTTTGGTTTAGACACTCTACAAGCACGTGTGGGTAAATCCTATTAATCGCTAAAGCAGTATGAACAGGCGTTAACAAAATTAAGTTTATATTATTCTCAAATACTCTTTTTCACTAAACAGCATCACTTTAATTCTACATTTTATGAAGTCTGAAACAGTAATAAAAGCGACAAAAAATCCAAGATCAAAGGAACTAATGGCCACATGTTCGCGAACAGGTAAACGTATCCTGTTACACAGATGGTAGCAGTCACAAACACATGCAACGGCAAGCATTGCATGTTGTAACCCTTCTCAGATATCTTTTGAACGTTGTGTGTCGCTGTTTGAAATCTTCGTAGAAAGAGCATGCTCGATTGTACATCCAACTCCCATGCCGTAACATGGACAGATATTAGTCATAGCGCTACGTCTGTCGTAACTGGCATACTGTAACATAGACAGATGATTGTCATAGCGCTACGTCTCTCGTAACTGTCATACTGTAACATAGACAGATGATAGTCATAGCGCTACGTCTCTCGTAACTGTCATACTGTAACATAGACAGATGATAGTCATAGCGCTACGTCTCTCGTAACTGTCATACTGTAACATAGACAGATGATAGTCATAGCGCTACGTCTGTGGTAACTGCCGTACTGTAACATAGGCAGATGAAAGTCAAAGCGCTACGTCTCTCGTAACTGTCATACTGAAACATAGACAGATGATAGTCATAGCGCTACGTCTCTCGTAACTGTCATACTGTAACATAGACAGATGATAGTCATAGCGCTACGTCTCTCGTAACTGTCATACTGTAACATAGACAGATGATAGTCATAGCGCTACGTCTGTGGTAACTGCCGTACTGTAACATAGGCAGATGAAAGTCATAGCGCTACGTCTCTCGTAACTGTCATACTGTAACATAGACAGATGATAGTCATAGCGCTACGTCTCTCGTAACTGTCATACTGTAACATAGACAGATGATAGTCATAGCGCTACGTCTCTCGTAACTGTCATACTGTAACATAGACAGATGATAGTCATAGCGCTACGTCTCTCGTAACTGTCATACTGTAACATAGACAGATGATAGTCATAGCGCTACGTCTGTGGTAACTGCCGTATTGTAACATAGACAGATGATAGTCATAGCGCTACGTCTCTCGTAACTGTCATACTGTAACATAGACAGATGATAGTCATAGCGCTACGTCTCTCGTAACTGTCATACTGTAACATAGACAGATGATAGTCATAGCGCTACGTCTGTGGTAACTGCCGTACTGTAACATAGGCAGATGAAATTCATAGCGCTACGTCTCTCGTAACTGTCATACTGTAACATAGACAGATGATAGTCATAGCGCTACGTCTCTCGTAACTGTCATACTGTAACATAGACAGATGATAGTCATAGCGCTACGTCTCTCGTAACTGTCATACTGTAACATAGACAGATGATAGTCATAGCGCTACGTCTCTCGTAACTGTCATACTGTAACATAGACAGATGATAGTCATAGCGCTACGTCTGTCGTAACTGTCATACTGTAACATAGACAGATGATAGTCATAGCGCTACGTCTCTCGTAACTGTCATACTGTAACATAGACAGATGATAGACATAGCGCTACGTCTCTCGTAACTGTCATACTGTAACATAGACAGATGATAGTCATAGCGCTACGTCTCTCGTAACTGTCATACTGTAACATAGACAGATGATAGTCATAGCACTACGTCTCTCGTAACTGCCGTACTGTAACATAGACAGATGATAGTCATAGCGCTACGTCTCTCGTAACTGTCATACTGTAACATAGACAGATGATAGTCATAGCGCTACGTCTCTCGTAACTGTCATACTGTAACATAGACAGATGATAGTCATAGCGCGTCGTCTGTCGTAACTGCCGTACTGTAACATAGACAGATGATAGTCATAGCGCTACGTCTCTCGTAACTGTAATACTGTAACATAGACAGATGGTAGTCATAGCGCTACGTCTGTGGTAACTGCCGTACTGTAACATAGGCAGATGATAGTCATAGCGCTACGTCTGTCGTAACTGCCGTATTGTAACATAGGCAGATGATAGTCATAGCGCTACGTCTGTGGTAACTGCCGTACTGTAACATAGGCAGATGATAGTCATAGCGCTACGTCTGTGGTAACTGCCGTACTGTAACATAGGCAGATGATAGTCATAGCGCTACGTCTGTCGTAACTGCCGTACTGTAACATAGACAGATGATAGTCATAGCGCTACGTCTGTCGTAACTGCCGTATTGTAACATAGACAGATGATAGTCATAGCGCTACGTCTGTGGTAACTGCCGTACTGTAACATAGGCAGATGATAGTCATAGCGCTACGTCTGTGGTAACTGCCGTACAGTAACATAGGCAGATGATAGTCATAGCGCTACGTCTGTCGTAACTGCCGTACTGTAACATAGACAGATGATAGTCATAGCGCTACGTCTGTCGTAACTGCCGTATTGTAACATAGACAGATGATAGTCATAGCGCTACGTCTGTGGTAACTGCCGTACAGTAACATAGGCAGATGATAGTCATAGCGCTACGTCTGTGGTAACTGCCGTATTGTAACACAGGCAGATGATAGTCATAGCGCTACGTCTCTCGTAACTGCCGTACTGTAACATAGACAGATGATAGTCATAGCGCTACGTCTGTGGTAACTACCGTACTGTAACATAGGCAGATGATAGTCATAGCGCTACGTCTGTGGTAACTGCCGTACTGTAACATAGGCAGATGATAGTCATAGCGCTACGTCTGTGGTAACTGCCGTACTGTAACATAGGCAGATGAAAGTCATAGCGCTACGTCTGTCGTAACTGCCGTACTGTAACATAGGCAGATGATAGTCATAGCGCTACGTCTGTCGTAACTGCCGTACTGTAACATAGGCAGATGATAGTCATAGCGCTACGTCTGTCGTAACTGCCGTACTGTAACATAGACAGATGATAGTCATAGCGCTACGTCTGTGGTAACTGCCGTACTGTAACATAGGCAGACGATAGTAATAGCGCTACGTCTGTCGTAACTGCCGTACTGTAACATAGACAGATGATAGTCACAGCGCTACGTCTGTCGTAACTCCCGCACTGTAACATAGACAGATGATAGTCATAGCGCTACGTCTGCCGTAATTCCCGCACTGTAACATAGACAGATGATAGTCATAGCGCTACGTCTGCCGTAATTCCCGCACTTTAACATAGACAGATGATAGTCATAGCTCTACGGGTTGTCTTAACTCCCACACTTTAACATGGACACACGATAAACATAACTCTACGGTTGTCTTAGCTCCCATACTTTAACATGGACACACGATATTGATAGCTCTACGGTTGCCGTAACTCCCACACTTTAACATAGACACATGAAGGAGGCCCTCATTAACAATTCTCCAAATAAGCAGTACACTGATCGCATAACGTTCATGTTTCAAAAATGAAGTATGTGAAGAATGTATTTTCTTTAAAAGAGGGAAAAACATCAATTAACGAAATTGATTATAAATTCGGTTACGATACCGATCAGTATCAGTAAGGGTCATTCTAAGGTTTACAGAAGAGAAAGAACATCAAGTAGGGTATCATCTTCCAAACTTCAAGTGTTTGTATACACTGCGTTCCCACATCAACCGTAAATCCACACGGCAGCTTTGCGGTGTAGTCGATAGTTATAACCAAAGGATCCAGCCAGCCTGACCAATAAGCTCTCAGATCTCACAAACAGCAGCTTTTCTTGCCCTACAGCCTTATGGCTTCACTCTTCACGTTGCCTCAATTTAAGGCAACAGAAGGATTCGTAAAAATTCATGCACGAAGAAGGGCTAACATAACGTCAATGAGTTATTATTCTTTCATTGCTCGACTGAAAACAGACAAGCGCCATTATTGCATAGTATTTCGGCCTTATGTATTCAAGATGTATGAAAGATGAAAGTATAATGCACAAAGCCGTGAAGTACTAACGATGGTATGGTATATCTTAAACCTTACTTATATGATTCTCAATTTCAGAAAGGACATACGTGACGGTTTTTACACAGAACTTTGATAGTTATGCCGGAAATATGTACCTGTACATAACCTCATCGCGCCCTCAACCAGTTACAGTTCAAGTGTTTGTTCCTTATCTCAACAACACAGCTCCTTTCCAAAACCTCACGCTTGACCCAGGACAAAGAACCAAGGTCACATTGTCCCATGATGTACAGATGCCGACAGGAACTACGACGTCAAACAGGATAATCCGCGTCGTGGCCTCCGACGATGTTTCAGTGCTGGCACTGAACGCTGAAGCGTCGAACCTTGATATGTATCAAGTGAAGGAGACGAGCCAACTGGGAAAGGAGTATGTGGTCGTGGCGCCTGACTCCTACAGTTCATACGGTGCAGCAACGGTGGGAGTAGTCTCCCCTTTCCCAAACACTCAGGTGAAGGTCACCCTTCCAGAGTCACATGCTAACATTTCTGCAGTAATAAATGGACTCCCGCAGTTATTATCTAGGGAATTTTCAATCATATTGCAAGAGAACCAAACGTTTCAGATGCAATCCGTCGATGAACTTTCTGGGACGTACATTGCTTCTAACAAACCTATTGCCGTTTTGACTGGAGTAAATAGGACCTCATCTTCCAAGGATCTTTGTGCGGACGGGCAAATAACTCAACTTCTTAGTTTAGATAAAATAGGTACTAAATACATTGCTTTTGGATTACCTTTGTCTGATGTCCAGGACTACATAAACATCGTCTCTACACAAGCCGACACAGAGATCTCGTTTGATGGAACAACGTCAATACTCGCCAATGCAAGGGAGATAACTAGGCTACGTATTCAGCGAAATCAGTTCAAATTGATTGAAATATCGAAATCAGCAGTCGTATCCATGACAACCAAATCAGGTCTTTCTGGCAGTATCCAGGGTGATGTGTCCACGTACATGCTTCATCCCCTTCCACTGAGGGGCCTGCTTTACACAATCACAGTGCCGGATGCCACAGCGTTCTCTGGCCCCCGTAGATACCTTGTCATCATGGTCGAGAACGACGGCGTGGACGACATTCTGTTGGACGACGTTGCCATCTCAGGAGCAGCATGGATGCCAGTCACGAACACCAATATCTCAGCCTGCTTCTATCTGGTATCAGATAATATGGAGGCCAGAGTCCTGAGACACAGACGAGGGAAGCCGTTGGCTGTGTATATACTGGGCTTCGCCTATTGTCAAGCATATGCAATTGCATTTGAAGCCAATGAAAGAGATGTAAGTAATATTTATTGAATTACACTTATAGAAAAGCATGAAACCATTATTATTGTGAATCTATAAACTGTATTGGGGCGTTCATCTAACAGCTAGAAATGTGGTAAAGAAACTATTGAATACTTAATAGAGAAATATTGCCAATTTTATTTATTACAATTCAGTGACTACAACTGATATTAGCACATCAAAATACACGCCAATATTCACGGATTACTGTATGTTCACATTAAACGACGATCCAGCTACAGAAACACAAAACCGTTAATGTAAGTTGGAACCTGAACATATGTTAAGAGAGTACCAAAGTCGCGACTAGTATATATTTGAAACCTCTACATGAACATATGCAATATCACAGAACCGTTAATGTAAGTTGGAACCTGAACATATGTTAAGAGAGTACCAAAGTCGCGACTAGTAAATATTTGAAACCTCTACATGAACTTATGCAATATCACAGAACCGTTAATGTATGTTGGAACCTAAACATATGTAAAGATATATACATTTATTTCGCGACTAGACGCATTTCATAGCTTTTTAAAACCTCTGCACAAACACGGGCAGTATTAAAGGATAGTTGATGTCATTTGGTGTCATTTGATGTCATTAAACATTTTTACTGTGCAGTAATTATATGTAGACAGTTAACATATATTTGAAACCTCTGATTCCTCTCCAGCTTCATATTGTTTGACTTTCTTCTGCGTTCCCACATCTGAATCAGGCATAAACAGACTGATGATGTTCTGAGATGTTGACAATAAACACACACACACAAACACACGCACGCACGCACGCACGCACGCACGCACACACACACACACACACACACACACACACACACACACACACACACACACACACACACACACACACACACACGCACACACACACGCACACACACACGCACACACACACGCACACAGACACACACACAGCCTGACAGATGTACTTTGTTGACTTATAGTATTCTGTTGGTGTGTTGAATTGTTGAGTTGTAAGTATTTTGACCAGCAAAGAAAAACATTAATTGATAATAGATATCTAAACTGGTCAAACATATATCCTTTAAGCATTTGATGTCAAATAGGAGAACTTACCATCTTAAAAAAACTATCTAAATTTGTAAACATATTACTCTCTGTACTAAAGTAAACCGCTGTTGCCATTTGATCACATTGTATTTTTTGTATATATGTATGTTATTATGTTGCTCATATACCACCGCCTGGTGGGTTGAGATAATAAACGATAATGGACGTTTTATCGTTGTTTGCATAAAACTGATTTACACATTGTTTTGTTGCAGAAACTTCTCCCTGCAGTCAACCAGACTCAAGGTTCGTATTTCGAGCACAAACATCAAATCTATGCAAATACGTATATGTTTTTAGGCTTAAAACATTTTTTGGTGTCACACTCTTATGACTCCATCATCAAATTTTAAAGGTGTAGAAATAAATGTTTACAATATAGAAATAACATGGGAACATTAGTACGGTAGAGACAATAAAAAAAGAAATAACACAGCTGTTCAAAAAAATATATATCAGAAAATACACTGTATGCAATGTACATGTATTATTGATTGGCTTATAAATGTTAACTTAAATAGTAGTTCTAAATGGTAGGATGAGTGTTACCATTATGCACTGATATAGTTCGCAAAAGTTCTTTCTTGGTTTCTCTGCACACCAGTGCTCGTGGATTTTACCAAAGTTGTCATCGTCTAGGACCTGCATCACTTCGATAATCTGAAATACTGTTTTGCATGGATATTTATTCTAAAAGGAGTACTACCCTGACAGCCGAGGCTTTCGTGTTGCAGGCAAGGACATTGTCAGCTTATTGTTGTATGAGAAAATGACTTTGACACTTGATGGTTCAATGTTACATCTGAGGACGACATTGCCAGTTGGTGGTTCAGTATTACATGTGAGGACGACATTGCCAGTTGGTGGTTCAGTATTACATGTGAGGACGATATTGCCAGTTGATGGTTCAGTATTACATGTGAGGACAAACATTGCCAGTTGGTGGTTCAGTATTACATGTGAGGACAACATTGCCAGTTGATGGTTCAGTGTTACATGTGAGGACAATATTGCCAGTCGATGGTTTAGTATTACATGTGAGGACAACATTGCCAGTTGGTGGTTCAGTGTAACATGTGAGGACAACATTGCCAGTTGATGGTCCAGTATTACATGTGAAGGCAACATTGCCAGTTGGTGGTTCAGTATTACATGTGAGGACAACATTGCCAGTTGGTGGTTCAGTATTACATGTGAGGACAACATTGCCAGTTGGTGGTTCAGTGTAACATGTGAGGACAACACTGCCAGTTGATGGTTCAGTATTACATGTGAGGACAACATTGCCAGTTGGTGGTTCAGTATTACATGTGAGGACAACATTGCCAGTTGGTGGTTCAGTGTTACATGTGAGGACAACACTGCCAGTTGATGGTTCAGTATTACATGTGAGGACGATATTACCAGTTGTTGGTTCAGTGTAACATGTGAGGACAACATTGCCAGTTGTTGGTTCAGTGTAACATGTGAGGACGACATTGCCAGTTGGTGGTTCAGTGTAACATGTGTGGACAACATTGCCAGTTGATGGTTCAGTGTAACATGTGAGGACGATATTGCCAGTTGTTGGTTCAGTGTAACATGTGAGGACAACATTGCCAGTTGATGGTTCAGTGTTACATGTGAGGACAACATTGCCAGTTGGTGGTTCAGTGTAACATGTGAGGACGATATTGCCAGTTGTTGGTTCAGTGTAACATGTGAGGACAACATTGCCAGTTGGTGGTTCAGTGTAACATGTGAGGACAACATTGCCAGTTGGTGGTTCAGTATTACATGTGAGGACAACACTGCCAGTTAGTGGTTCAGTGTAACATGTGAGGACAACATTGCCAGTTGGTGGTTCAGTATTACATGTGAGGACGACATTGCCAGTTGGTGGTTCAGTGTAACATGTGAGGATAACATTGCCAGTTGGTGGTTCAGTGTAACATGTGAGGACAACATTGCCAGTTGGTGGTCCAGTATTACATGTGAGGACGACATTGCCAGTTGGTGGTTCAGTGTAACATGTGAGGACAACATTGCCAGTAGGTGGTTCAGTGTAACATGTGAGGACAATATTGCCAGTCGATGGTTTAGTATTACATGTGAGGACATCATTGCCAGTTGGTGGTTCAGTATAACATGTGAGGACAACACTGCCAGTTAGTGGTTCAGTGTAACATGTGAGGACAACATTGCCAGTTGTTGGTTCAGTGTAACATGTGAGGACAACATTGCCAGTCGATGGTTTAGTATTACATGTGAGGACAACATTGACAGTTGATGGTTTAGTATTTGATGTGAGGACGATATTGCCAGTTGGTGATTCGGTATTACATGTGAGGACAACATTGCCAGTTGATGGTTCAGTGTTACATGTGAGGACAATATTGCCAGTCGATGGTTTAGTATTACATGTGAGGACAACATTGCCAGTTGATGGTTCAGTATTACATGTGAGGACAACATTGCCAGTTGATGGTTTAGTATTTCATGTGAGGACGATATTGCCAGTTGTTGGTTCAGTATTACATGTGAGGACGACATTGCCAGTTGATGGTTCAGTATTACATGTGAGGACAACATTGCCAGTTGATGGTTCAGTGTAACATGTGAGGACAACATTGCCATTTGATGGTTCAGTATTACATGTGAGGACAACATTGCCAGTTGATGGTTTAGTATTTCATGTGAGGACGATATTTCCAGTTGGTGGTTCAGTATTACAAGTGAGGACAACATTGCCAGTTGGTGGTTCAGTATTACATGTGAGGACAACATTGCCAGTTGGTGGTTCAGTGTAACATGTGTGGACAACATTGCCAGTTGGTGGTTCAGTGTAACATGTGAGGACAACATTGCCAGTTGATGGTTCAGTGTAACATGTGAGGACAATATTGCCAGTTGTTGGTTCAGTGTAACATGTGAGGACAACATTGCCAGTTGTTGGTTCAGTGTAACATGTGAGGACAACATTGCCAGTTGGTGGTTCAGTATTACATGTGAGGACAACATTGCCAGTTGATGGTTCAGTATTACATGTGAGGACAACATTGCCAGTTGATGGTTCAGTGTTACATGTGAGGACAACATTGCCAGTTGTTGGTTCAGTGTAACAAGTGAGGACAACATTGCCAGTTGGTGGTTCAGTGTAACATGTCAGGACGATATTGCCAGTTGATGGTTTAGTATTTCATGTGAGGACGATATTTCCAGTTGGTGGTTCAGTATTAGAAGTGAGGACAACATTGCCAGTTGGTAGTTCAGTATTACATGTGAGGACAACATTGCCAGTTGGTGGTTTAGTATTTCATGTGAGGACGATATTTCCAGTTGGTGGTTCAGTATAACAAGTGAGGACAACATTGCCAGTTGGTGGTTCAGTATTACATGTGAGGACAACATTGCCAGTTGGTGGTTCAGTGTAACATGTTTGGACAACATTGCCAGTTGGTGGTTCAGTGTAACATGTGAGGACAACATTGCCAGTTGGTGGTTCAGTGTAACATGTGAGGACGATATTGCCAGTTGTTGGTTCAGTGTAACATGTGAGGACAACATTGCCAGTTGGTGGTTCAGTGTTACATGTGAGGACAACATTGCCAGTTGATGGTTCAGTGTAACATGTGAGGACAACATTGCCAGTTGTTGGTTCAGTGTAACATGTGAGGACAACATTGCCAGTTGGTGGTTCAGTGTAACATGTGAGGATGATATTGCCAGTTGGTGGTTCAGTGTAACATGTGAGGACAACATTGCCAGTTGGTGGTTCAGTATTACATGTGAGGACAACACTGCCAGTTGATGGTTCAGTGTAACATGTGAGGACGATATTGCCAGTTGTTGGTTCAGTGTAACATGTGAGGACAACATTGCCAGTTGATGGTTCAGTATTACATGTGAGGACAACATTGCCAGTTGGTGGTTCAGTATTAGATGTGAGGACAACATTGCCAGTTGGTGGTTCAGTATTACATGTGAGGACAACATTGCCAGTCGATGGTTCAGTATTACATGTGAGGGCAACATTGCCAGTTGATGGTTCAGTATTACATGTGAGGGCAATATTGCCAGTTGATGGTTCAGTATGTCATGTGAGGACAACATTGCCAGTTGGTGGTTCATTATTACATGTGAGGGCAACATTGCCAGTTGATGGTTCAGTATGTCATGTGAGGACAATATTGCCAGTTGATGGTTCAGTATGTCATGTGAGGACGATATTGTCAGTTGGTGGTTCAGTATTACATGTGAGGACAACACTGCCAGTTGATGGTTCAGTATGTCATGTGAGGACAACATTGCCAGTTGATGGTTCAGTATGTCATGTGAGGACAACATTGCCGGTTGATGGGTCAGTGTAACATGTGAGGACAACATTGCCAGTAGGTTGTTCAGTATTTTATGTGAGGACAACATTGCCAGTTGATGGTTCAGTATTACATGTGAGGACAACATTGCCAGTTGATGGTTCAGTATTACATGTGAGGGCAACATTGCCAGTAGGTGGTTCAGTGTAACATGTGAGGACAACATTGCCAGTTGGTGGTTCAGTATTACATGTGAGGACAACATTGCCAGTTGGTGGTTCAGTATTACATGTGAGGACGACATTGCCAGTTGGTGGTTCAGTGTAACATGTGAGGATAACATTGCCAGTTGGTGGTTCAGTGTAACATGTGAGGACAACATTGCCAGTTGGTGGTCCAGTATTACATGTGAGGACGACATTGCCAGTTGGTGGTTCAGTGTAACATGTGAGGACAACATTGCCAGTAGGTGGTTCAGTGTAACATGTGAGGACAACATTGCCAGTCGATGGTTTAGTATTACATGTGAGGACAACATTGACAGTTGATGGTTTAGTATTTGATGTGAGGACGATATTGCCAGTTGGTGATTCGGTATTACATGTGAGGACAACATTGCCAGTTGATGGTTCAGTGTTACATGTGAGGACAATATTGCCAGTCGATGGTTTAGTATTACATGTGAGGACAACATTGCCAGTTGATGGTTCAGTATTACATGTGAGGACAACATTGCCAGTTGATGGTTCAGTATTACATGTGAGGACAACATTGCCAGTCGATGGTTCAGTATTACATGTGAGGACAACATTGCCAGTTGGTGGTTCAGTATTACATGTGAGGACAACATTGCCAGTTGATGGTTCAGTATTACATGCGAGGACAACGTTGCCAGTTGATGGTTTAGTATTTCATGTGAGGACAACATTGCCAGTTGATGGTTCAGTATTACATGTGAGGGCAACATTGCCAGTAGGTGGTTCAGTGTAACATGTGAGGACAACATTGCCAGTTGGTGGTTCAGTATTACATGTGAGGACAACATTGCCAGTTGATGGTTCAGTATTACATGTGAGGACAACATTGCCAGTTGATGGTTCAGTATTACATGTGAGGGCAACATTGCCAGTTGATGGTTCAGTATTACATGTGAGGACAACATTGCCAGTTGATGGTTCAGTATTACATGTGAGGACAATATTGCCAGTCGATGGTTTAGTATTACATGTGAGGACAACATTGCCAGTTGATGGTTCAGTATTACATGTGAGGACAACATTGCCAGTTGATGGTTCAGTATTACATGTGAGGACAACATTGCCAGTTGGTGGTTCAGTATTAGATGTGAGGACAACATTGCCAGTTGGTGGTTCAGTATTACATGTGAGGACAACATTGCCAGTCGATGGTTCAGTATTACATGTGAGGGCAACATTGCCAGTTGATGGTTCAGTATTACATGTGAGGGCAATATTGCCAGTTGATGGTTCAGTATGTCATGTGAGGACAACATTGCCAGTTGGTGGTTCATTATTACATGTGAGGGCAACATTGCCAGTTGATGGTTCAGTATGTCATGTGAGGACAATATTGCCAGTTGATGGTTCAGTATGTCATGTGAGGACGATATTGTCAGTTGGTGGTTCAGTATTACATGTGAGGACAACACTGCCAGTTGATGGTTCAGTATGTCATGTGAGGACAACATTGCCAGTTGATGGTTCAGTATGTCATGTGAGGACAACATTGCCGGTTGATGGGTCAGTGTAACATGTGAGGACAACATTGCCAGTAGGTTGTTCAGTATTTTATGTGAGGACAACATTGCCAGTTGATGGTTCAGTATTACATGTGAGGACAACATTGCCAGTTGATGGTTCAGTATTACATGTGAGGGCAACATTGCCAGTAGGTGGTTCAGTGTAACATGTGAGGACAACATTGCCAGTTGGTGGTTCAGTATTACATGTGAGGACAACATTGCCAGTTGGTGGTTCAGTATTACATGTGAGGACGACATTGCCAGTTGGTGGTTCAGTGTAACATGTGAGGATAACATTGCCAGTTGGTGGTTCAGTGTAACATGTGAGGACAACATTGCCAGTTGGTGGTCCAGTATTACATGTGAGGACGACATTGCCAGTTGGTGGTTCAGTGTAACATGTGAGGACAACATTGCCAGTAGGTGGTTCAGTGTAACATGTGAGGACAACATTGCCAGTCGATGGTTTAGTATTACATGTGAGGACAACATTGACAGTTGATGGTTTAGTATTTGATGTGAGGACGATATTGCCAGTTGGTGATTCGGTATTACATGTGAGGACAACATTGCCAGTTGATGGTTCAGTGTTACATGTGAGGACAATATTGCCAGTCGATGGTTTAGTATTACATGTGAGGACAACATTGCCAGTTGATGGTTCAGTATTACATGTGAGGACAACATTGCCAGTTGATGGTTCAGTATTACATGTGAGGACAACATTGCCAGTCGATGGTTCAGTATTACATGTGAGGACAACATTGCCAGTTGGTGGTTCAGTATTACATGTGAGGACAACATTGCCAGTTGATGGTTCAGTATTACATGCGAGGACAACGTTGCCAGTTGATGGTTTAGTATTTCATGTGAGGACAACATTGCCAGTTGATGGTTCAGTATTACATGTGAGGGCAACATTGCCAGTAGGTGGTTCAGTGTAACATGTGAGGACAACATTGCCAGTTGGTGGTTCAGTATTACATGTGAGGACAACATTGCCAGTTGATGGTTCAGTATTACATGTGAGGACAACATTGCCAGTTGATGGTTCAGTATTACATGTGAGGGCAACATTGCCAGTTGATGGTTCAGTATTACATGTGAGGACAACATTGCCAGTTGATGGTTCAGTATTACATGTGAGGACAACATTGCCAGTCGATGGTTTAGTATTACATGTGAGGACAACATTGACAGTTGATGGTTTAGTATTACATGTGAGGACAACATTGACAGTTGATGGTTCAGTATTACATGTGAGGACAACATTGCCAGTTGATGGTTTAGTATTTGATATGAGGACGATATTGCCAGTTGGTGATTCGGTATTACATGTGAGGACAACATTGCCAGTTGATGGTTCAGTGTTACATGTGAGGACAACATTGCCAGTCGATGGTTTAGTATTACATGTGAGGACAACATTGCCAGTTGATGGTTCAGTATTACATGTGAGGACAACATTGCCAGTTGATGGTTTAGTATTTCATGTGAGGACGATATTGCCAGTTGGTGGTTCAGTATTACATGAGAGGACGTCATTGCCAGTTGATGGTTCAGTATTACATGTGAGGACGACATTGCCAGTTGATGGTTCAGTGTAACATGTGAGGACAACATTGCCATTTGATGGTTCAGTATTACATGTGAGGACAACATTGCCAGTTGATGGTTCAGTATTACATGTGAGGACAACATTGCCTGTTGATGGTTCAGTATTACATGTGAGGACAACATTGCCAGTTGATGGTTCAGTATTACATGTGAGGACAACATTGCCAGTTGATGGTTCAGTATTACATGTGAGGACGACATTGCCAGTTGATGGTTCAGTATTACATGTGAGGACAACATTGCCAGTTGATGGTTCAGTATTACATGTGAGGACAACATTGCCAGTAGGTGGTTCAGTATTACAAGTGAGGACAACATTGCCAGTTGATGGTTCAGTGTAACATGTGAGGACAACATTGCCAGTTGTTGGTTCAGTATTACATGTGAGGACAACATTGCCAGTAGGTGGTTCAGTATTACATGTGAGGACAACATTGCCAGTTGATGGTTCAGTATTACATGTGAGGGCAACATTGCCAGTTGATGGTTTAGTATTACATGTGAGGACAACATTGCCAGTTGGTGGTTCAGTATTACATGTGAGGACAACATTGCCAGTTGGTGGTTCAGTATAACATGTGAGGACAACATTGCCAGTTGGTGGTTCAGTATTACATGTGAGGACAACATTGCCAGTTGATGGTTCAGTATTACATGTGAGGGCAACATTGCCAGTTGGTGGTTCAGTATTACATGTGAGGACAACATTGCCAGTCGATGGTTTAGTATTACATGTGAGGACAACATTGCCAGTTGATGGTTCAGTATTACATGTGAGGACATCATTGCCAGTTGGTGGTTCAGTATTACATGTGAGGACAACATTGCCAGTTGGTGGTTCAGTGTAACATTTGAGGACAACATTGCCAGTTGTTGGTTCAGTATTACACGTGAGGACAACATTGCCAGTTGATGGTTTAGTATTTCATGTGAGGACAATATTTCCAGTTGATGGTTCAGTATTACATGTGAGGACAACATTGCCAGTTGATGGTTCAGTGTAACATGTGAGGACAACATTGCCAGTAGGTGGTTCAGTGTAACATGTGAGGACAACATTGCAAGTTGATGGTTCAGTATTACATGTGAGGACATCATTGCCAGTTGGTGGTTCAGTGTAACATGTGAGGACGACATTGCCAGTTGGTGGTTCAGTATTTCATGTGAGGACAACATTGCCAGTTGGTGGTTCAGTATTTCATGTGAGGACAACATTGCCAGTTGGTGGTCTAGTATTTCATGTGAGGACGATATTTCCAGTTGATGGTTCAGTATTACATGTGAGGACAACATTGCAAGTTGATGGTTCAGTATTTCATGTGAGGACGATATTGCCAGTTGGTGGTTCAGTATTACATGTGAGGACAACTTTGCCAGTTGATGGTTCAGTGTAACATGTGAGGACAACATTGCCAGTAGGTGGTTCAGTGTAACATGTGAGGACAACATTGCAAGTTGATGGTTCAGTATTACATGTGAGGACATCATTGCCAGTTGGTGGTTCAGTGTAACATGTGAGGACGACATTGCCAGTTGGTGGTTCAGTATTTCATGTGAGGACAACATTGCCAGTTGGTGGTTCAGTATTTCATGTGAGGACAACATTGCCAGTTGGTGGTCTAGTATTTCATGTGAGGACGATATTTCCAGTTGATGGTTCAGTATTACATGTGAGGACAACATTGCAAGTTGATGGTTCAGTATTTCATGTGAGGACGATATTGCCAGTTGGTGGTTCAGTATTACATGTGAGGACAACTTTGCCAGTTGGTGGTTCAGTGTAACATGTGAGGACGACATTGCCAGTTGGTGGTTCAGTATTTCATGTGAGGACAACATTGCCAGTTGGTGGTTCAGTATTTCATGTGAGGACAACATTGCCAGTTGGTGGTCTAGTATTTCATGTGAGGACGATATTTCCAGTTGATGGTTCAGTATTACATGTGAGGACAACATTGCAAGTTGATGGTTCAGTATTTCATGTGAGGACAACATTGCCAGTTGGTGGTCTAGTATTTCATGTGAGGACGATATTTCCAGTTGATGGTTCAGTATTACATGTGAGGACAACATTGCCAGTTGGTGGTTCAGTATTACATGTGAGGACAACATTGCCAGTTGATGGTTCAGTATTACATGCGAGGACAACGTTGCCAGTTGATGGTTTAGTATTTCATGTGAGGACAACATTGCCAGTAGGTGGTTCAGTATTACATGCGATGACAACATTGCCAGTTGGTGGTTCAGTGTAACATGTGAGGGCAACATTGCCAGTTGATGGTTCAGTATGACATGCGAGGACAACATTGCCAGTTGGTGGTTCAGTGTAACATGTGAGGACGATATTGCCAGTTGGTGGTTCAGTGTAACATGTGAGGACGATATTGCTCAGAGGTTGTTTGATCAAGGTTACAACATTGAAGGCCTCAGTAAAGCTTTCAAAATAATTTGATGGTAGATATGTGAAGGACATTTCCAAATTATGTCCGATGCAATTCCCTATTTTTACATGTACCATATGTTCCCATATTTTTGGGGCTGAACATATTGACTTGCCTTTGCATGTGTTTGTGACGGTGCCACCCGTGGGACAGGATACGATCATCTTTTCGCGAACACCTGGTATCATAACTATTTTATTGTGATTCATAAACACTTGCTCATGATATAGTCGGAATTGTACACTTAAGAGTTTTCCGCCTTTGTGTATCGACAGTTGAAACATCTCAAACAGTAAGGGGCGGTCGGGTAGCCTAGTGGTTAAAGCGTTCGCTCGTCACGCCGAAGAGCCGGATTCGATTCCCGACATGGGTACAATGTGTGAAGCCCATTTCTGGTGTCCCCCGTCGTGATTTTGCTTGAATATTGCTAAAAGCGGCGTAAAATCCAACTCATACTCACTCACTCTCAAACAGTATAGTCAATCACAATGTCGATACACAAAGGCGGAAAACTGTTTTGGTTGTCCCATACTCATCAAATACATTACCTAGTAACAACGGCATTTATTTAGATGCTACTAATAATCCATCTTCCCGAGGCAAGAGAGTTAACTGACTCCAGTTTCCACCCTTGCCGAAATAGACCGGAATTCCTGGGCTCGTTCGATGCGACACCATTGGCTATTACGAGTTATGTCCCTTCTATGCCTCTCCTATGTTCCAATCAGATTCCATCTCTTGTATCACATGCATTTGCTTCAAACAAAATGGCGGCGCCCTGTCAAGACGATCTGATCGATAATCAAGATCTATATTGTGATAAAACGATCCTTACATCGCGAAGTGCATCAAATCACGTGAGCACCTTGATTAAACATGAAGAGATTTGGCAAATATCTGCTGACAACGAGTTGGTGGTGCACTTCCTTTGCCAATCCTGCAATCGACCGAAATCTGCATAACAGTTATCGAACCGGATTTCGATTTCGTTGCGCGAATTTGATTCGACTACGCATAGACTCGTAACTCCATAATACCAGCCTAGTTCGGCACGGGTAAAAACTGGACTGTATAGTCAGTTAACTCTCTTGCCTAGGGAAGATGCGAATAATCATCAGACATAAACTTATAAAATACTCTGCCACATAACAGCCGTTCCTTTTGAGGACCATATTGTCAGCTCGTGGCACGGTGTTCCATGTGAGGACTGCGATGTTATTGTGCTGGATGTAAATAATAACGTAGCTGTAGTTACGAAAGATACTCGGGTTATAAAACACTTACATAACAGTTATTATCTTTAATGTCAATTATACAATGTATGCTATTTCTCATGTCACTTTCAATGGAAAATGGAAAAAAATATGTTTATATCACATGTGAGGACGACATTGTCACCTAATTAGGTTATCTATGTAAAAAACGACACTGTTGGAAACTGATGGATCAGTGTTACATGCGCTGAAGACATGAATCATCAGGTGGTCGGTGTTACATGTTAGAGTGAGTGAGTTTGGTTTAACGCCGCTTTTAACAGTATTCCAGTTATATCGCGGCGTGTCAGCTTAATGTGGGAGGAAAGCCCGAAGTGATGCAGGTCTCAGACGTTTACCACTTCGGTGAAACCCACGAGCACGGGTATGGTGCTGACAAACCTAGAAACATAATCGGGGAGAACCGGGATTCGAACCCACAATCATAGGTTTCTGGCGTGCCCAAGGGACGCAACTCTGCACAGCGAATCGCGGCGCCTTAGACGACTGGGCCACCCGTGCCCCCCGTTACATGTTAGAACGATTTTGTCTGTGATGGGATTTTGTATTGAGATTAGATATTGCTTCAGCTACAGCTACAAAACCAGATATGTTTATATCTAAAACTATGAGCCCGAATTTCCTTCTGAGAAAAACACCCTGGCAACAATGTTATTTTTGTGGTGGGCATTTTCTCTTTTTCAAAAGTCAGAAGCTTAATTATATTTTTCAATTTTTTTTGAGGATAATCAATTTTCTTCCATAAAATCCAAAATGTTAACAAGATGTTTACAGTGCTGCAACTTTTGTTTGTTTCAGTTAACTCCCGAGATTTGCGTGAACACGCAGGAAAAAGAAAGACGTCACAGAGGATGACGTTACTCACTGCACCGTTCTTGCAAGCTTGTTTCTCCTTCTGCCTTAACTACGCGGAATGTGAAGGTGTGAACTTCCTAAAGAACGCGTCGCCAATGGACATCAACTGTGAGCTGCTGTTCACCGAGACTGACGGAGAACAAGACGGCGCAGGCTGGACGTACTATCAACTCGTGCCCAACTGATTCTGGAAATTTGTTAATGAGGATAAGTTAAACGAAATCTTGACAATATGATTTGCTTTGTGTGCTCGACAAAAGTTAACGCATTAGCGCGTTAACGAATTGAATGGAACTTGATTACAATGTGTTTCTTACCATTTATCATCTTGTATTGAATAAACGTTTCTGTATCTTTTGAACTGAAATGAAAATTGCCTTGATTACGTGTTCTGCAGCAGTTTTATACTATGTTTACTATTACACTGGTTTTACCATTATAACCACACGAACTAACATAGGGGTGCTATCCTGCTTCTAAATGTTGAAACAATTTCAAATTGATGTGGGTCATTGATAATAATAAGTGCATTTCTAAGGCACCTTTTTCATTAACTACGTGGTTGCTCAAAGTGCACTTCTTACCACTCAACAATCATTCTCGGGTAACATTACAACCACCTAACCAGCTCCAATCCTTCCATGCCCCATTCCAACCCGCAACCCCGGAGAATCTACAGGTGTAGTTTTTGAACATCGCCTCCGTGGTCTAGTGGTAGAGCGTCCGCCCGGAGAACGGAAGGTCCGGGGTTCGATCCCCGACCGCGTCATACCAAAATACGTTAAAAGATGGTACTTGTTACTCCGTCTGGCGCTCGGCATTAAGGGGCTAAAACAAGGACTGGTCGGCTCGGAGTCAGTATACTGTGTCTGAGTGAGGTAGTCATGTTAAACTGCGGCATGGTATTTCAGTGAGCTAGTACTATAAATCGGCATCAGTCCGGACTAGTACAAGCAGCCACACAAACACACACACGTACATGCAAGTCGCTATATAAGTGCAATAATCTTGAACACGACGTTAAACCCCATTTCACCTCACCTCACCTATTAAATTGAAACATCCCGCCCCGTCAACACAATAATACAAAAGCAGAAAACTTCAACCATCAAATCAAACAGTAAATTAGCCATCTCGGACCGAATTAGCAACTGCCACAATCACCAGAACAATTGGGAAAACATCCAAATCCCCCCCAACAACCTCAACGACTTCATCAGACGCAGTCTACATTCAGCTCTACAAGCCTGCTAACAACAGAGATCAAGGCTATTTCATCCCGTTCACCTGCTATGAACTCATTAATGAATAGTTTTTTTCAAAATCATCCCACCTAAGTAGTTTAATCCGTGTGTTCTCTGTCCATAACTTGTTACAATATCATCCTTCTGTTGTTATTAGTCAACCTACTCATGTATGATAATTGTTGTTACTGTTAATCCTTCACCTACCATATATAAGTCTGTAATATGTTCATTACTCAATTTTGTTTGTCAACGGTATAAGGATCTATACCAAAACGTTGCTATTACAGTATAATAAAGAAGTTGTTATACATAAACTATTGTCTACTTTGTAACATATAGTCCAATGCATAGTGCCTCTCTCGTAGGTGATTTGTTTGTTTTGACTTTTTTTGTTAAAAAAAAGTAACAAAACCTTTTCCTTGATCATACGAAATTCAGTATACGATTCCAACTGGCATAGGCATGGTTTCTGAATTGCTATCAAATAGTGATGATACCAACTGTTCGCGTAATTTACAATTGCCCCTCTGGTGGCATTCGTCACAAACACATGCAAAGGAAAGTCATCGTTCACATGAAAAATACGGGAACAAATGGTACATGTCCTCCTTCTTGGAAGCTTTTACTTTTACTTAGTTCTTGGATTCCGTAACCCTAATCAAACAACTTTCGAGCAAGAGTCGCATGATGCTCTTTGGACACTTCGTAGAAAAACTATGCTAGATTATATCTCAAAAGCTGCATAACAAACCAGAGCAGCCAGAAGGTGTGATCAATTGTTTCCTATGAGGATGCCTACTTCTTGCCTAAATGTCTTTCACATATAGAGATTTTTCCACTTTTATCAACGAGTGTTGATATATTTGGAATCAAAAGACACTAGGGTGAGATTTTATTTATCATCCAACATCATTCTTCCAACTTTTTCAGTTTGTAGACAGTAATAAGCAGTGTCTTAAGTGTAAAAAGTACTGCTAACAGCTTCAATAGCAGAGCCATTAGTGATGTCATTTGATTGTGACGTCATGGTAACCAATGACGTCACAATGGTCTGCAAAGCATTGTGATGCAATTTCATTGCAGCGATATCTACAGTGTAGATATCGCTTGATCTCACCCATGCGATATCTCCTGTGGGAGCCAGTTTTGGATGATAAATTGCTTTCTCGGTATGCCTCAGATGACATTTGCTTTCACTTTCACAAATTGTCCAGAACGTTTGAGGATAGAGATGCATGTTCACCACGTTCAGTAGAAATGCCGCATTGATCAAGGATTAAAGTGTTTGTGTCATGTGAGATAATGGCGTACAACGTGGACAAATCAAATCAGAATGAAACAGAAAGGACACGTTGCTAAAATGTTCATCCTTAGTTTCATATGTGTAGTTAACCTCGTTTATATTTTTAAAAAGAGGGAGTTTTACTTATTTTAATCGATCAGTCTTGGTGACATTGTTGATAGCGTGGTGTCTTACCCCGACGTCGTAAAATATTATATATTCATATAACTACCATCACTAATTTGCCTTTCACGCCGTATTGAATCTGCTTCAGCAGATAATCAAGATCGATGATACTCGGGCGTTGATGTTCTGAATTTCTAATCCTGGTTTCATAGTCAAGCATACCAGCTTTCAAATGATATATTGGGGGCACGGGTGGCCCAGTCGTCTAAGGCGCTGCGATTCGCTGTGTAGAGTTGGCCACGCCAGAAACTTATTATTTTTCTAGGTTTGTCGGCACCATACCCGTGCTCGTGGGTTTCACCGAAGTGGTAAACGGCTGAGACCTGCATCATTTCGGGCTTTCCTCCCATATTAAGCTGGCACGCCGCGATACAACTGGAATACTGTTAAAAGCAGTAAGTTGGGTTTAACACCCAACTTACTCACTCACTCACCCATATGATTTAAAAGTTTTGTTCCTGAGGCTCGATTCCTTCTGCATGGTCAAGTTCCAATCATTCCGTAGTTGCCTCCTTGCCCCCAATTGAAAATATGGGAATCCGAGTATTTTTCCATATATCATATATTTTCAGGTTTCAAAGCCCAACATTCTCCATGATTTATAAATGCGTTTTGCCTGAAATAAGTGTATCCCATGCAGTAAAACCTGTTTACGGAAAGTGTTTCCACATATGACGTTATTACACTTCAATCTGATTGTTCATGGAAAATTAGGAGATAAACATACTGTGTTTTCAATGTAGATCTAGGTAGATTTAACCCCGCTTAATTGAATATGGAACCGAACGCGCAGCCGGAGGTTTCAAATGTTAAATTTAGCGCGGTTAAATCTACAGGTAACCTAGCTCTACATTGAAAATACAGTTTGTTTATCTCCATTCTACCATGACTAAATAAAACGCGAACTCTTTGGTGTTAGCAAATATACCGAGTGAAGCGGCATGGGTGGAGTTCAGTGTTTTGAGTGGGTTATCGATCTGAATTACAGAATCACTATGGTGCTGTATATACTCAAGCAGTTTGTTTACACGGTAATACTTCACTCGAACATATAACAGGCATTGAAAGCATATAAGCACGGCAACTTGGTAAGCTAACATGAGGTGGGCATCCCTAAAGAAAACAAAGCAAGCTTTGCAAGGCTTTCGCTCTACATCGCACGTCACCATTATGACGTCATATCGCTCATTGTGACGCAAAAGATATGACGTCACAGTCGTATATAGAAAAGCGCCAAAATTTCAAGCTCTCTGTTGTCTCCAAAACGTAAATACATTCCCTTTGTTGATTTCTGTCGTGTTTTTCTGCACGAAATGTATTTCCACACATCCTTTGAATATTGTAGTAACCGCATCTGTGCATTTTGTAACCTGTAATTAGTTATTTAAATATGCATACCGACAATGACTGAAAATAGTACTATTCTATGAATATTAGCTTCCGCGGTGATGCGGCCGTCAAACCAGCTGTTTCAGTCAGAGGGGGGTTATTGTGATCAGAATCGAGTAAAGTCCAAATTCATGGTAGAATACATATTAACGAAATTATTCAACTGCCTAAGGAGCTTTAAATACAGACTAACAAGAAATACGCTTGAAAATATGTACACATCTTTTATCCTACCAAACTTCGACTACTGCTGTCATATTTGGGACAACTGTACAAACGAACAACCATTGTTACTCGAGAATTTACATTTCGACGCATTGAGAACTATTTGTGGGGCGGTTCGGGGTACCAGTCATGTTAAAATTTGTAACGGAACAAACTTTCAGTCCTTAAAAGAACGACGACACCGCTTCAAATTGATAACATTTTACAAAATGAAAAACAGTATTTCACCTGTATATCTCAACGATCTCATTCCAAGTCCAGTCTCTGATAATAGCAATTATAACCTACAATAGAAATAGATCTAACATACAAACAATCAAATGTAGAATCCAGACCTATGCTGAATCATTTCTTCCGGATACGATTAACCTGTGGAACACTCTACCCAATGAAGTTTCTTGCTGATTAAAATAATTCAAATCCTTAATTAATCGTTCTGATACAATTATTAATAATTTTGACTTAAAATACGGTCAGAGATCATGTCAAATTGTCCACTGTCGCCTTAGGCTCGGCTGCAGTGACCTAAATGCTAATAAGTTTAGACGACATGTATCAGACATATCAGACTGCACTTGTGGGTATGACTTTGAAGACGCAATTAACTTTTTCTATACTTTTTCAAAAAAACGACAATATCAGAAACACTATGTATTTCTACACACATGGGTATGATTTAAAAACGATATTACATGGCAGTAGTTTAGTTAGCAGTTCTACAAACATGCCTATTCTTAAATCAGTTCACGATTTCATTGTCAAAAGCAAAAGATTCGAAGAGCTTAATTTTATGCATATAGTAATGGAAAACTGCTATATCTTATTTCACAGACACCACTTGTATTGGCTTCATATATTTCATTTGTGCATTTAGTATGTTTATGTTTAGCACTATCTTACATATAATCTTATATAAAACCAGCTGTTGTAAAGTTATTACCTGGAGAGGTATTTACATATTAAGCAAGTTTTGCTTGTTTACCGATCCAGATTTCTTTTGAAATAAAAATATGTTTAAACCATATATGACGATGTTATTATGACAACTATTTTTAACAACGCAGATATGGAATAATATTTGTATAACGCATACAATATTATGTAAGTATCAAAAGTTCAAGAATCTATGAACACTAAATATCTATCACACGCAATCCATTATAATTATAATTCTTAAAAGAATCGTTTAGTCATTCCTTCCCCTTTTTCATAGACTCTTATGCCTGTAAAAACACTTGTTGTTATGGATAAACACATTTAAAATTTGTTTTACCACGTTTGTAATACAGATACTTATTTTCCTATCGGGCATTAAGTAAGGCACACAAATCGATTAATTAAAACACTATCTTGATGAGAGTATTTTAATCTATATAGATTTTCATTAATTTTGTGTTGCACTAAATGTTTGAAAATTCAGGTGGGCTGATAAAATAGAATGGTATATGCCATATATATGGTATGTGTGAATTAGAATATTCTGTTAGATAGGCTTTTGTGATTGTCGGTTCCACCGACCATGATACTTCACACCGGAAGTTTAGTAAGTTGTTGCCACAGTTCCACTTGGAACTCAATCCTCAGGACACATAGCACAGGAACTTTCAGTACATACTCTGACGATATATTTCAAGGTGGGTGTAGAGAAAACAAAGTTAAGCATTTTGTATTTGTTTAGATAGTTATTAAGATGCTTTTCTTCGATTAGTTCTCTTGATTCTTTTTATTCTGAATGTACGGGGTAAAGGAAATATTTGTATTATCGATAACCTTGAACATGTTGTTGATCTCACAAATGTAGACATATAATAATGTACTCATATAGTTGCCACTACAATGTGATGTATAATAAAAAAAGCAGATGGTACATGTAGGTCGTTAGACTGATAGATAGGCCTACGTGCAGATATATGAGAAAATACGTGTTTGCATATAAATACATAGGTTAAGACAGGTTAAGATATATAACAAAACAGGTTTGTAGATATGACAACATGGACGTATGAGGATATATTAGATAAAGGACACCATACATAGAGGTTATCACGCAAGTGTGATTTGGGATGGTAAATATCTTGTATATACATCATTTAGCGAGTCTTGGCGAGCTAGATTCATAGTGTTTAAAACACGCTCGTGTCATAACGTTTTGTAACGGGATTACGAAATGGTGTTATATATTCACCAGCGATAAAAAACAAACGAGGTCACATTTCGCTCATATTTTAGCCAAATTCAAATCAGAGACCATATGGTCTGTGTTTAAATTATTTCAATACGGAAAAGACCCAAAGTCACGGGAGTCTACAAGCACATGTAGACACCGAACGTCCTTGCTAAATATCTTCCCAATTTATATCTCCAAAGATGCTGACGTTAAATGTGAACGAGCTCAGATGCGCCACTTTTGGACACAGGTTTTATGTATCTTAGACGATAATGTTGATAATGATAACAATTAGCCTCTTAATTTGTCCAGGTCCCAGATCGTCAATACTGACTGGATCGCCGACAGACGAGGACGACGCCATACTGGTTTTAAAACACCCCAACGGATACCGTTTTTATCCGTTTGCTATATCCTACCTAGAAACCTACTCATTTCGATGTACATGTATGTGTACCTGGCGACAAGTTTTAATAAATGAAAACATGAGTTCATTACATCGAAACAAGTTTAGATATTTGACACCATGCGAAAATTGCCTGACAACGACAAGTTTAGATGTTGGACGACATGTGTTATTAGATGATAAATGACATTTTTTTAATATATGACAACATGCGTTTATTACCTGACAAATACAAATATAGATAAATGACAACATGCATGTATTACTACCGACAAGTTTAGATATATAAAAACATTACGTATATCAATTGACAATGATAAGTTTAGATATATGACAACATGCATATATTACCTGACAATAACACCTATAGATATATGAAAACATGCGTGTATTACCTGACAACGACATGTTTAGATATATGACAGGATGCATATATAGTACCTAACAATGATAATTTAAGATATATGACAACATGGATTTTTAATCTGACAAGGCTATATTATCTTGACAACATGCGTATTTTACTAGACAACGATACGTTTAGATATATGACAGGATGCATATATAGTACCTAACAATGACAATTTAAGATATATGACAACATGCATTTTTAATCTGACAAGGCTATATTATCTTGACAACATGCGTATTTTACTAGACAACGATACGTTTAGATATATGACAGGATGCATATATAGTACCTAACAATGACAATTTAAGATATATGACAACATGCATTTATTATCTGACAAGGCTATATTATTTTGACAACATGCGTATTTTACTAGACAACGATACGTTTAGATATATGACAGGATGCATATATAGTACCTAACAATGACAATTTAAGATATATGACAACATGCATTTATAATCTGACAAGGCTATATTATCTTGACAACATGCGTATTTTACTAGACAACGATACGTTTAGATATATGACAGGATGCATATATAGTACCTAACAATGACAATCTAAGATATATGACAACATGCATTTATAATCTGACAAGGCTATATTATCTTGACAACATGCGTATTTTACTAGACAACGATACGTTTAGATATATGACAGGATGCATATATAGTACCTAACAATGACAATCTAAGATATATGACAACATGCATTTATAATCTGACAAGGCTATATTATCTTGACAACATGCGTATTTTACTAGACAACGATACGTTAAGAAGTATAGCAGGATGCATATATAGTACCTAACAATGACAAGTTTAGGTATATGACAACATGCGCATATTCCCTGACAACAAGCGTTTATTACCTGACAACGACAAGTTTAATAAAAGCGACAAAACTCTTTCCATATTCATTAGAAATGTCTACCAAAAACAGAATCGATTGTAAGATTACGACTACATTATGAGCAACAAAGAAATAGTGATGATACCATGTGTTCGCGAAGAGGCGAGCGTGTCCTGCTCTACCGGTGGCACCCGCCACAAACACATGCAAAGGCGAACGATTGACTTGCCTTTGCATGTGTTTGTGACAGGTGCCACCAGTGGGGCAAGATACGCTCACTTTTTTGTGAACACCTGGCATCATTACTATTTGATAGTGATTCATTTCATTTCATTTTAGGTCTCAGGTTTCTACTGGATGTGGAAAGGGTTTTGTCCCTTTATTTATTGACGTATATCTTGTTTATAACATATTACATTAGTACATACATAATAACTCCTAAAACTAAAAGGCATAATCAGGTCTTTGATTGGGGAAGTATAGTACATTAACAACACACCTGAACAACCAATGAATGATGGCACATTGCAAACAAGACGTCAGTGCACACGTGCCTTGCGTTGGGTATAAAAGGGCTAAAACAAGGACTCGGCTCGGGGTCAGTCGTACCCTGAGTGGGGAATTCATGGTAAACTGCGACATAGTACCTCGGGTGCTAGCATTATAAAACCGGCATTAATCAGGATTAGTGCGTACGTATACACACACGCACGACACTTTATAAGTGCAATTAGTCTTGAACGCGATGGTAAACCTTATTTCACACCGCTCACTGCTATTTCTAGGAGTATGTTACATGGGGGTTATATACCTGAATGTGTGAATATGGGTTTCACATCGTTCTTAGAAACATATGACGGAGACCGGTAAATGATCTAATCTGGACCAGGCAAACCAGTCAGTGTCATTATGAGCAACTATCCACGCCGTCCGGTAACGATGACAACCACCGAGCCTCATCTCATGATACATTAAATCGCCTCGTACGAGAAGCATAACTTTCTGGTGACCCAGAATCCTTAATAAGGAATATCAATACTTACTGCTGTGGGTTACTAAATAAATATGTATATGCACCTCGTGTCATTGGTACAGCAAACCTCAAGTATTGGTTAACATGAACAGAGGCAAAACAATTCGATCAACTAATCATTGTATAGGTTATTCAATATCATGGACACCAAGGAAGCAGATATGCCCACGATCCATCCACTGACAATTTACATGATCCAACAGATCAATGGTGTCTATTTTAAGGGATGCTTTGTACTTTAGTTGGTGCCCATTTCAAGTTTTCAAACAGGACGGCATGTTGCCAATAATGCCCCATGTCAAACTGAAACATTGTTTCTGTGTCATTGTTTTGCAGAACTAATATTTGAGATATCAGCCGGGTATAAAGTTCAGAAAATAATTGCTTAACGTTCATTGGATACAAATTTTGATCAATCGTTTCTGATCGATTGTGCGCCATGATATAACAATAATAATGAAATGAAACTCTTGTCAATTATCTATATTGATTAGTAAACAACGGTTATAGTTGATGATTTAGTGATTGAGTTGAGTTACATCATCTGTTGAAGTTATAACACGGCGTGTCAGTTAGATGTGGAATAAAACCCCGAAGTGGTGCAGGTCTTACAAGTTTGCTACTTTGGTGAAACCCACGAGCACAGTGACCGTGTTTAAGGATTATATTTGACTTCTCCTTGTCTACCTGCAGGTCCCTTGGACAGTGTAAACACCGCAACTCGAACGTAGAATGACGTCAAATGTGATTGAAAAAAAACATCCTGGGTTTCACAAAAGGGATAACCGTCGAAGACCTGCATCAATATTTAATTCACTTCGGGCCTTCCTTCTACATCATGCTGACACGCCGCGATATAACTGGAATACTGTTCAAAGCTCTTTAAATCCAACTCTTTCACTCTCTGAAAAATCGATAATGGATACTTATGACCTTCCGTATGTATTCCTCTGATGGGAGACGTTTGATGTTTCCTACTGAGACTAACGTCTGTACACATCATACTATTTTTACAAATATTTCATAACCCGACAATACGTGATTCAGGTCTAACCTATTACTCCACGTTTCAGTTATACCCAATATATCATGAGACAGAAATAAAGATGTAAAGTATATTTCGGAATTTGAACTATTGAGGTAACCTACTTACAGTCGCTTCTGTGTTCTCTGAAGGAAGATGTTTGATGTAACTAACTGATAGTAGCGTCGTTATTCCTCTGACGGAAAATGTTTTATGTCGCCTACTGAGAATAGCGTCGTTATTTATTTAACGGTAGATGTTTGGTATAACATACCTGAAAATAGAGTCTGTATTCAGCGACGGAAGATGTTTGGCATAACATACTGAGAATAGAGTCTGTATTCCCCGAAGGAAGATGTTTGGTATAACATACTGAGAACAGAGTCTGTATTCCCCGACGGAAGATGTTTGGTATAACATACCTGAGAATAGAGTCTGTATTCCCCGACGAAAGGTGTTTGGTATAACATAGTGAGAACAGAGTCTGTATTCCCCGAGGGAAGATGTTTGGTATAACAAACTGAGAATAGAGTCTGTATTCCCCGACGGAAGATGTTTGGTATAACATACTGAGAATAGAGTCTGTATTCCCCGACGGAAGATGTTTGATATAACATACTGAGAATAGAGCCTGTATTCCCCGACGGAAGATGTTTGGTATAACAAACTGAGAATAGAGCCTGTATTCCCCGACGGAAGATGTTTGATATAACATACTGAGAATAGAGTCTGTATTACCCGACGGAAGATGCTTGGTAAAACAAACTGAGAATAGAGTCTGTATTCCCCGACGGAAGATGTTTGGTATAACATACCGAGAATAGAGTCTGTATTCCCCGACGGAAGATGTTTGGTATAACATACTGAGAACAGAGTCTGTTTTCCCCGACGGAAGATGTTTGGTATAACATACTTAGAATAGCGTCTGAATTCAGCGACGGAAGATGTTTGGTATAACATACTGAGAATAGCGTCTGTATTCCCCGACGGAAGAAGTTTGGTATAACATACTTAGAATAGCGTCTGAATTCACCGACGGAAGATGTTTTGTATAACATACTGAGTATAGAGTCTGTGTTCCTCTGACGGGAGACGTTGATGTAACCTACGGAGAATAGCGTCTGTGGTCTAAGTCATTACCCAGCTTTTCAGTTGATCCCAACTATAGCAAGAGGCTGAAATTAATATAAAAAGTATTTTTCGGCCACGGAAAGTTAAACTCGTACTATTGTGTTAGATAGTAGAAATATTCCCAAATATAAATTTTACATCTGTGTCATCGTCTGTCTCAGTGGAACCTGATGCGTCGTATAATCACTTTGAGGTATTCTACTTCGAATAGCGTCTGAGGTCTCTGACGGAAAATGTTTGTACCCAACGGGTCGAGGGAGCACATCATCCGGCCCCGACGTCCAGCGATACGGCCAATTCTGCTTCCATGTCACTGCCAGCATTTCAGTTTGGAGAAGACAGCATTTGACGTTCAGAAGACAAGACTGCTATGGTATACAGTTGACAGATGAGCTCAGGTTTCACCTGGACCGCTCTGATGGTCATACAAGTGTATGTGTCAATCTTTCGTTGACCAATTCATTTCATTTCACCAATTAGAATTATATAGAATTGGGGATACATACTCTAATTGGTGAAATGATGTACAATGTAGTCAACAAAAGATTAATAGGATGAGGTTGTCGGGAAGAATTAATTATCTGCTGGTCGGCGTTTTGCAGTTGCTGTTTCCCGTTATACTGATAATACCAGTGACCAATGATTTGTGTTTTCCAGTTTTTCCGTCACTTGCCAACATGAACCAGAATGTCACGTTCCCCCGTCCTCATATGTTAGTTTAAGTTACAAATATACGCACATAAGTGCAGTGTTAACACGCGTCACGGTGACATTTTACTAGATACATGTTTACGTTATATGATGCTGCGAAAGAAACACAAACTTAAATCTTTAGTAGTGGCGAATTGGCGATTATTGACTCCCTCGACCTTGTCCAAAAAATGTCTGATTAAGTTTTTAAGTTATGAACCAACGTTTAAGTTAAGCTACAGAAATGCAAGCCACGGTTTGTCCTGTTTACATGAAATAGTGATTGATTCGCCCCTGTTATGAACCGAACCGGAACGCCGTTTTGTAATTTTTTTAATTTAGTTTGTCAAAATGCGCACATACATAACGATCATCCTCTGAACAAGCTGTAGTGCGCAGTGCAACTGTGTAGTTGACATTCGAAAGGAGCTAGCACAGAGCAAAGGTAGGTTCGCCTTGTGTTTATGCATACCTTTACTTATTTTAAGGTGTTGTCACGTATCAAATAGACCTGACGTCTCTCGATGTGGTGTTGGTTTTCAGAGCACAATTCATAGATCCAGTCAGACGATTATCGGTCAATTATATGATCAAGTGGAGAACATTGTTTTTGGTGGTGAGGTTTGTGTTTGTCTGTGAGGTTGTGTTTGGTGGTAGGTAAGGTTTGTGTTTGTCTGTGAGGTTTGTGTTTGTCTGTGAGGTTGTGTTTGGTGGTGAGGTTTGTAGTTGGATTGTGGGTTTTGTTTGGTGGTGATGTTTGTGTTTGTTTGTTTGTGTGTTCAGCTGTACGGCCCTGACAATAAAACAATTATTTTAAGATAACCTTGGAAAGTTTGTGATAGGGTCTTGACACATATGTTTTGATCTTCTTAAGCGCTGTATCTGTAAGGACATCCGCATCGTGGGTAAACCCACTGCCAGTTAGCTGTAAATTGTTAATATCGTGATTTATTTAAATTAATTATATTTTGGTTTCATGCATTTTATGTATTTGTACTATTTCTGAATAACTATCATAAAGCGTATACCTACTGATATATTTCTGTATGCCTCGTTTATATCATAAAACGGCATGCATTCACGGCTAATCCATCGATGTGGCGTTCGCGGTACCAACAGCAGAATCCCTCGGCTTTCCCGGGACGATCTGACATTCAAAGTGGCGTTCCCGGCCCATAGCCATTCAAAATTAACATGTCGTATCAGTTTCAACAAAATCAGTAATTGCACAGTCGTGTCACTGGTTTTTCGGGTTCATCGTTCACTTTATTGTCCGGTTGGTTCACAGGTCGCCGTCGACGCATGGCAGGAGTACTGCTGTGCGGAGACAGGCAATAAAAGTTACTTTTTTTATGCAAATGTTGTAAATGGCGGGTGCTACCGGTGGCATCGCTGATTTTCACAGGTCCATTCATATAACGTTCACAGACTATTTTGCGTTTCACCTGATTTTTTAGTCTTTTTCGGCGGATCAGCTAGACTGGTTGTTCCCTTGCATTGACAATATATATTTGTGGGGTTATGTTTGTATGTGAGGTTTGTGTTTGATGGTGATATTTGTGAGGTTTGTGTTTGGTGGTGATGTTTGGGAGGTTTGTGTTTGGTGGTGATGTTTGGGAGATTTGTGTTTGGTGGTGATGTTTGGGAGGTTTGTGTTTGGTGGTGATGTTTGTGAGGTTTGTGTTTGGTGGTGATGTTTGTGAGGTTTGTGTTTGGTGGTGATGTGTGTTTGTGAGGTTTGTGTTTGGTGGTGATGTTTGGGAGGTTTGTGTTTGGTGGTGATGTTTGGGAGGTTTGTGTTTGGTGGTGATGTTTGTTTGGGAAGTTTGTGTTTGATGGTGATGTTTGTGAGGTTTGTGTTTGGTGGTGATGTTTGTGATGTTTGTGTTTGGTGGTGATGTTTAAGACGTTTGTGTTTGGTGGTGATGTTTGGGAGGTTTGTGTTTGGTGGTGATGTGTGTTTGGGAAGTTTGTGTTTGGTGTTGATGTATGTGAGGTTTGTGTTTGGTGGTGATGTGTGTTTGGGAAGTTTGTGTTTGGTGGTGATGTTTGTGAGGTTTGTGTTTGGTGGTGATGTGTGTTTGGGAAGTTTGTGTTTGGTGGTGATGTATGCGAGGTTTGTGTTTGGAAGTTTGTGTTTGGTGGTGATGTTTGTGATGATTGTGTTTGGTGGTGATGTTTGTGAGGTTTGTGCTTGGTGGTGATGTTTGTGAGGTTTGTGTTTGGTGGTGATGTGTGTTTGTGAGGTTTGTGTTTGGTGGTGATGTTTGTGAGGTTTGTGTTTGATGGTGATGTTTGGGAGGTTTGTGTTTGGTGGTGATGTTTGGGACGTTTGTGTTTGGTGGTGATGTTTGTGAGGTTTGTGTTTGGTGGTGATGTGTGTTTTGGAAGTTTGTGTTTGGTGGTGATGTATGTGAGGTTTGTGTTTTGTGGTGATGTTTGTGAGGTTTGTGTTTGGTGGTGATGTTTGCGATGTTTGTGTTTGGTGGTGATGTTTGCGATGTTTGTGTTTGGTGGTGATGTTTGCGAGGTTTGTGTTTGTTGGTGATGTTTGTGTCTTAATAAAGGTCTTGATTAGTGATCAATGCCACCATATCTAGAGACACCTGTGTTACTGGCTGCAGAAGAGGCACACTCGAGTAGAGAACATCTGATTTGCAGGGCTCAGTGATCAAGTCAAACATTTTGCATTCAAATGATGACATGCATATAAGTTGCAGGGTGTGTCTGTAACAGCTGAAGGATAATTATGAAGACATATTCAAAGCTGTTTATTTTAATATGCATTTGTACAAACACCCTCTTTTTGAAGTGTGTAGTTTGTAAACGGGTTTGTCAATTACATAAGGTAAATACTGTTATTACGTTTGCAAACATGGTGACATGTTTATGTGGAGAGCCTAAATACACATTGGTTTAAAGCAAAATCTATAACATTAAACTCTTCAGGGACACAATATTGTAAACATGTGTACTTCTTCTAACAATATTACTGATTTTATTTGACTTTTTTTCGTCGTGACAGAAATTAACGCGATATAGGTCTTAGTTCATCTCAAAGCCCAACTCTCACACTTACAAAGCATTATGTTCTGTTTGTCAGTTGAGGCGCTAAGGTTTATAGAACAAATGTGATATATATTAGATGCTCTCCGCACCCTGTACTCTTACGTGTGATCATTGTTAGTACACGCCGAGACGCGAGCTTCTGTAAATCTATCGCATCCATTTTGTATGTACTCTTTTCATATAATGGAAATACAAGTATGAATATCTGACGCTGCAGTTTGCATACATTACGTACGCATGTTTACACGGCATCTGTGTGCGTTTATTCCTAAAGAAGAAGAAATATATGATGACATCTTAATAGAATTTACCAAGGTGTTTATAAATGAATGTTGAGTTATCTGGCAAATTTGATGTTAACGGACACTGTTTATCTTTCATTTATCTGTAATTGCATGACGCATAACGTGAACAGAGAGGTGTAGCAAAAGTCTACGTTTAAGAAAAATCATGGAAGTTCAACGGTGTTGAAGATGTACTTGCTAACCTGAAGCGATAGCACAACATTAAAAGCGACAAAAGCCGTCCACTAAAAATAAGACATCTTTGGCCCAGAGCCCATTGTATGATTTCGACTACATCTTTAGCATGTTTTAATGAATCACTATCAAAATGTGTTCTCAAGGATGTTTGTTTACATTTTGTCATGCTTACCCTTTTCGCGAACACCTGGTATCATAACTGTGTTTCGGTGGTCCATTCATATGATTATTTTGCCTTTTTCGCCCTGTGGGATGATCGTTAGGCGCATGATGGAGGCTTGGTTGTTCTCTAGCGTTCAATTATTTATGAACACAACATATCCAGTGAATACATTTTCGTCAAACCCTGATCATGAATATGTCTTTCCCAGTTTTTAGCACTGATCGGCCAACTGATCAGTGATGACCAACACTTCGACACAGGAAATCTTTACCGTCACGTTTATCGTGTCGGCCATTTTGACGTCTTGTACTTGATGTAAATGTGTTACGGCGCGCTGTCACTGTGACGGACATATTGAGGTAGTTCTTAACAGATTCCCATATATGATGAATATATTTGATAATATTTGTTGTAAACAAACTACAAAATATGTCACTGTAGAACAATGTGAGCAAACATACGCTCCTGTCTCCTCTACTAATGAGGAACTACTTCATTCCGCGTTACGGATGATTGTTGTATGTGTCAGTGTAAACATAAAGACACACGTACTAAATAAAAATGTGCATAGTTCGACATGCTTCGAGGTAAGAAAAGTGATATAAAAAGTAGAAGAATTCCGTCGCAAGCTCCGACATTTATACAATGCTTGGCCCTCACTCCATGAAGGTTCATACTCCAATGAACTCACACGAAGTGACAGTCAATTCCTAATTAAAACTAACAACCAACAACGCCGCCTCTACCTCAACTGAACTATTATAGGGCATTGCCTAAAAGTCGGGCCGGGCCGGGCCAGGACGGGCCAAAGTGTTACTGGCTAATTACTTCATTATCGACGATCATACCTACATATAATTGATGCAACATACACACATGACATTAATGAACAATCACCAAACAAAAAAGTGCACCATAAATAAGTAATTCGGAGTAAATAGCTTAAAAACCAGAAAGTGGAGCAGTGTGTAAGCGTCGCTGATCTTGGTAACATGTAAAAGAGCAATCGTTAAACGAAGTAAGATTTGAAACGTATCAAATACTTCTAGCTATCGTGATACAAATTTCCATCTGTGAGCATAGTGTTTATATTTATAGAAACGTTCTATATATAAGTAAATACCACTTTATAATGTCACTTATCGTCGTATTTAAAGCAGACACGTTGGTTAAAGTAGACCTCTTCTCCCTATACTCTCAACAGTCACACAGGTGTTCGGTCCGACTTGGCCCGGGCTGTCAAAATCAACTTTAAACTCACATAAGTATCATCAAATGGATTCACATCTATAAACTAGTATAATATCTACCTAAATACCACTTTATAGTGTCTCAGATCACTGTACTTAAAGAAAACAAGGGGCTCAAAGTGAAGCCCTTTTCCCTCTACATTCTCAACATAGTTTCTATCAGAAGTGTTTGGCTTGTGTTGGGTCCGACTTGGCCCGGGCGGTCAAAATCAACTTTAAAAAGACAGATGTATCTTCAAATGTGTTTACATCTATAGATTAGTGTTATATCTATCTATATACCACTTTATAATGTCACGGTACATCGTATTTAAAGAAAACAAGGTACTCAAATTGAAGCATTTTTACTGTATTTTCTTAAGAAAATCTCTATCAGAAGTGTTCGGTCCGACTTGGCCCGGGCTGTCAAAATCAACTTAAACCTCACAGATGTATCATCAAATGGATTCACATCTTTAGATTAGTATTATATCTACCTAAATACCACTTTATTATGTCACGGTACATCGTATTTAAAGAAAACAAGGTACTCAAATTGAAGCATTTTAACTGTATTTTCTTAAGAAAATCTATGTCAGAAGTGTTGGGTCCGACTTGGCCCGGGCTGTCAAAATCAACTTAAACCTCACAGATGTATCATCAAATGGATTCACATCTTTAGATTAGTATTATATCTACCTAAATACCACTTTATTATGTCACGGTACATCGTATTTAAAGAAAACAAGGGGCTCAAAGTAAGGTATTTTAACTGTATTTTTTTAAGAAAATCTATGTCAGAAGTGTTCGATCCGACTTGGCCCGGGCTGTCAAAATCAACTTATACCTCACAGATCCATCTTTAAATGTGTTTACATCTATAGACTAGTGTTATATGTACCTAAATACCCCTTTATAGTGTCTCGGAACGTTGTACTTAAAGAAAACAAGGTACTCAAAGTGAAGCCCTTTTCCCTCTGCATTCTCAAAATAGGTTCTATGGGAAGTGTTTGGCTTGTGTTGGGTCCGACATGGCCCGGGCGGTCAAAAGCAACTTTAAAAACACAGATGTATATTCAAATATGTTTACATCTATCGATTAGTGTAATATCTGCCTATATACCACTTTATAATGTCACGGTACATCATTTTTAAAGAAAACAAGGTACTCAAAGTAAAGTATTTTAACTGTATTTTCTTAAGAAAATCTCTGTCAGGAGTGTTCGATCCGACTTGGCCCGGGCTGTCAAAATCAACTTAAACCTCACAGATGTATCATCAAATGGATTCACATCTTTAGATTAGTATTATATCTACCTAAATACCACTTTATTATGTCACGGTACATCGTATTTAAAGAAAACAAGGTACTCAAAGTGAAGAATTTTAACTGTATTTTCTTAAGAAAATCTCTGTCAGAAGTGTTCGGTCCGACTTGGCCCGGGCTGTCAAAATCAACTTAAACCTCACAGATCTATCTTTAAATGTGTTTACACCTATAAACTAGTGTTATATCTACCTATATACCACTTTATAGTGTCTCGGAACGCTGTACTTAAAGAAAACAAGGGGCTCAAAGTGAAGCCCTTTTCCCTCTACAGTCTCAACATAGTTTCTATCAGAAGTGTTTTGCTTGTGTTGGGTCCGACTTGGCCCGGGCCGTCAAAATCAACTTTAAAAACACAGATGTATCTTCAAATGTGTTTACATCTATAGATTAGTGTTATATCTACCTATAAACCACTTTATTATGTCACGGTACATCGTATTTAAAGAAAACAAGGTACTCAAAGTAAAGCATTTTTACTGTATTTTCTTAAGAAAATCTCTGTCAGAAGTGTTCGATCCGACTTGGCCCGGGCGGTCAAAATCAACTTAAACCTCACAGATGTATCATCAAATGGATTCACATCTTTAGATTAGTATTATATCTACCTAAATACCACTTTATTATGTCAGGGTACATCGTATTTAATGAAAACAAGGTACTCAAAGTAAAGCATTTTTACTGTATTTTCTTAAGAAAATCTATGTCAGAAGTGTTCGGTCCGACTTGGCCCGGGCGGTCAAAATCAACTTTAAAAACACAGATGTATCTTCAAACGTGTTTACATCTATAGATTAGTGTTATATCTATCTATATACCACTTTATACTGTCTTGGTACATCGTATTTAAAGAAAACAAGATACTCAAAGTGAAGCATTTTCACTGTATTTTCTTAAGAAAATCTCTGTCAGAAGTGTTCGGTCCGACTTGGCCCGGGCTGTCAAAATCAACTTAAACCTCCCTGATGTATCATCAAATGGATTCACATCTTTAGATTAGTGTTATATCTACCTATATACCACTTTATAATGTCACGTTACATCGTATTTAAAGAAAACAAGGGGCTCAAAGTAAAGTATTTTAACTGTATTTTCTTAAGAAAATTTCTGTCAGAAGTGTTCGATCCGACTTGGCCCGGGCTGTCAAAATCAACTTAAACCTCACAGATGTATCATCAAATGGATTCACATCTTTAGATTAGTATTATATCTACCTAAATACCACTTTATTATGTCACGGTACATCGTATTTAAAGAAAACAAGGTACTCAAAGTAAAGCATTTTTACTGTATTTTCTTAAGAAAATCTCTGTCAGAAGTGTTCGATCCGACTTGGCCCGGGCGGTCAAAATCAACTTAAACCTCACAGATGTATCATCAAATGGATTCACATCTTTAGATTAGTATTATATCTACCTAAATACCACTTTATTATGTCAGGGTACATCGTATTTAATGAAAACAAGGTACTCAAAGTAAAGCATTTTTACTGTATTTTCTTAAGAAAATCTATGTCAGAAGTGTTCGGTCCGACTTGGCCCGGGCGGTCAAAATCAACTTTAAAAACACAGATGTATCTTCAAACGTGTTTACATCTATAGATTAGTGTTATATCTATCTATATACCACTTTATACTGTCTTGGTACATCGTATTTAAAGAAAACAAGATACTCAAAGTGAAGCATTTTCACTGTATTTTCTTAAGAAAATCTCTGTCAGAAGTGTTCGGTCCGACTTGGCCCGGGCTGTCAAAATCAACTTAAACCTCCCTGATGTATCATCAAATGGATTCACATCTTTAGATTAGTGTTATATCTACCTATATACCACTTTATAATGTCACGTTACATCGTACTTAAAGAAAACAAGGTACTCAAAGTGAAGCCCTTTTCCCTCTGCATTCTCAAAATAGGTTCTATGGGAAGTGTTTGGCTTGTGTTGGGTCCGACATGGCCCGGGCGGTCAAAAGCAACTTTAAACACACAGATGTATATTCAAATATGTTTACATCTATCGATTAGTGTAATATCTGCCTATATACCACTTTATAATGTCACGGTACATCATTTTTAAAGAAAACAAGGTACTCAAAGTAAAGTATTTTAACTGTATTTTCTTAAGAAAATCTCTGTCAGGAGTGTTCGATCCGACTTGGCCCGGGCTGTCAAAATCAACTTAAACCTCACAGATGTATCATCAAATGGATTCACATCTTTAGATTAGTATTATATCTACCTAAATACCACTTTATTATGTCACGGTACATCGTATTTAAAGAAAACAAGGTACTCAAAGTGAAGAATTTTAACTGTATTTTCTTAAGAAAATCTCTGTCAGAAGTGTTCGGTCCGACTTGGCCCGGGCTGTCAAAATCAACTTAAACCTCACAGATCTATCTTTAAATGTGTTTACACCTATAAACTAGTGTTATATCTACCTAAATACCACTTTATAGTGTCTCGGAACGCTGTACTTAAAGAAAACAAGGGGCTCAAAGTGAAGCCCTTTTCCCTCTACAGTCTCAACATAGTTTCTATCAGAAGTGTTTTGCTTGTGTTGGGTCCGACTTGGCCCGGGCCGTCAAAATCAACTTTAAAAACACAGATGTATCTTCAAATGTGTTTACATCTATAGATTAGTGTTATATCTACCTATAAACCACTTTATTATGTCACGGTACATCGTATTTAAAGAAAACAAGGTACTCAAAGTAAAGCATTTTTACTGTATTTTCTTAAGAAAATCTCTGTCAGAAGTGTTCGATCCGACTTGGCCCGGGCTGTCAAAATCAACTTAAACCTCACAGATGTATCATCAAATGGATTCACATCTTTAGATTAGTATTATATCTACCTAAATACCACTTTATTATGTCACGTTACATCGTATTTAAAGAAAACAAGGGGCTCAAAGTAAAGTATTTTAACTGTATTTTCTTAAGAAAATCTATGTCAGGAGTGTTCGGTCCGACTTGGCCCGGGCTGTCAAAATCAACTTAAACCTCACAGATGTATCATCAAATGGATTCACATCTTTAGATTAGTATTATATCTACCTAAATACCACTTTATTATGTCAGGGTACATCGTATTTAATGAAAACAAGGTACTCAAAGTAAAGCATTTTTACTGTATTTTCTTAAGAAAATCTCTGTCAGAAGTGTTCGGTCCGACTTGGCCCGGGCGGTCAAAATCAACTTTAAAAACACAGATGTATCTTCAAACGTGTTTACATCTATAGATTAGTGTTATATCTATCTATATACCACTTTATACTGTCTTGGTACATCGTATTTAAAGAAAACAAGATACTCAAAGTGAAGCATTTTCACTGTATTTTCTTAAGAAAATCTATGTCAGAAGTGTTCGGTCCGACTTGGCCCGGGCTGTCAAAATCAACTTAAACCTCCCTGATGTATCATCAAATGGATTCACATCTTTAGATTAGTGTTATATCTACCTATATACCACTTTATAATGTCACGTTACATCGTATTTAAAGAAAACAAGGGGCTCAAAGTAAAGCATTTTTACTGTATTTTTTTAAGAAAATCTATGTCAGAAGTGTTCGGTCCGACTTGGCCCGGGCGGTCAAAATCAACTTAAACCTCACAGATGTATCATCAAATGGATTCACATCTTTAGATTAGTATTATATCTACCTAAATACCACTTTATTATGTCAGGGTACATCGTATTTAAAGAAAACAAGGGGCTCAAAGTAAAGTATTTTAACTGTATTTTCTTAAGAAAATCTATGTCAGGAGTGTTCGGTCCGACTTGGCCCGGGCTGTCAAAATCAACTTAAACCTCACAGATGTATCATCAAATGGATTCACATCTTTAGATTAGTATTATATCTACCTAAATACCACTTTATTATGTCAGGGTACATCGTATTTAATGAAAACAAGGTACTCAAAGTAAAGCATTTTTACTGTATTTTCTTAAGAAAATCTCTGTCAGAAGTGTTCGGTCCGACTTGGCCCGGGCGGTCAAAATCAACTTTAAAAACACAGATGTATCTTCAAACGTGTTTACATCTATAGATTAGTGTTATATCTATCTATATACCACTTTATACTGTCTTGGTACATCGTATTTAAAGAAAACAAGATACTCAAAGTGAAGCATTTTCACTGTATTTTCTTAAGAAAATCTATGTCAGAAGTGTTCGGTCCGACTTGGCCCGGGCTGTCAAAATCAACTTAAACCTCCCTGATGTATCATCAAATGGATTCACATCTTTAGATTAGTGTTATATCTACCTATATACCACTTTATAATGTCACGTTACATCGTATTTAAAGAAAACAAGGGGCTCAAAGTAAAGTATTTTAACTGTATTTTCTTAAGAAAATTTCTGTCAGAAGTGTTTGATCCGACTTGGCCCGGGCTGTCAAAATCAACTTATACCTCACAGATCTATCTTTAAATGTGTTGACATCTATAAACTAGTGTTATATTTACCTAAATACCACTTTTTAGTGTCTCAGAACGCTGTACTTAAAGAAAACAAGGGGCTCTAAGTGAAGCCCTTTTCCCTCTGCATTCTCAAAATAGTTTCTATCAGAAGTGTTTTGCTTGTGTTGGGTCCGACATGGCCCGGCTGTCAAAATCAACTTAAACCTCACATATCTATCTTTAAATGTGTTTACACCTATAAACTAGTGTTATATCTACCTAAATACCACTTTAAAGTGTCACAGTACATCGTATTTAAAGAAAACAAGGGGCTCAAAGTGAAGCCCTTTTCCCTCTACATTCTCAACATAGTTTCTATCAGAAGTGTTTTGCTTGTGTTGGGTCCGACATGGCCCGGGCGGTCAAAATCAACTTTAAACACACAGACGTATCTTCAAATATGTTTGCATCTATGGATTAGTGTTATATCTACCTATATACCACTTTATAATGTCACGGTACATCGTTTTTAAAGAAAACAAGGTGCTCAAAAGTGAAGCATTTTAACTGTATTTTCTTAAGAAAATCTCTGTCAGAAGTGTTCGGTCCGACTTGGCCCGGGCTGTCAAAATCGACTTAAACCTCACAGATCTATCTTTAAATGTGTTTACACCTATAGACTAGTGTTATATCTACCTAAATACCACTTTATAGTGTCTCAGAACGCTGTACTGAAAGAAAACAAGGGGCTCAAAGTGAAGCCCTTTTCCCTCTATATTCTCAACATAGTTTCTATTAGAAGTGTTTGGCTTGTGTTGGGTCCGACTTGGCCCGGGCGGTCAAAATCAACTTTAAACACACAGACGTATCTTCAACTGTGTTTACATCTATAGATTAGTGTTATATCTACCTATATACCACTTTATAATGTCACGTTACATCGTATTTAAAGAAAACAAGGGGCTCAAAGAGAAGCCCTTTTCCCTCTACATTCTCAACATAGTCTCTATCAGAAGTGTTTTGCTTAAGAAAATACAGTAGAAATGGTTCACTTTGAGCCCCTTGTTTTCTTTAAATACGATGTGCCGTGACATTATAAAGTGGTATATAGGTAGATATAACACTAATCTATAGATGTAAACGCATTTGAAGATAAGCCTGTATGTTTAAAGTTGATTTTGACCGCCCGGGCCAAGTCGGACCAAACACAAGCCAAACTCTTCTGATAGAGACTATGTTGAGAATGTAAAGGGAAAAGGGCTTCATTTTGAGCCCCTTTTTGTCTTTAAATACAATGTATCGTGACATTATAAAGTGGTATATAGGTAGATTTAACACTAATCTATAGATGTAAACACATTTGAAGACACGTCTGTGTGTTTAAAGTTGATTTTGACCGCCCGGGCCAAGTCGGACCCAACACAAGCCAAACACTTCTGATAGAGACTATGTTGAGAATGTAGAGGGAAAAGGGCTTCACTTTGAGCCCCTTCTTTTCTTTAAATACGATGTACCGTGACATTATTAAGTGGTATATAGGTAGATATAACACTAATCTATAGATGTAAACACATTTGAAAATACATATGTGTGTTTAAAGTTGATTTTGACAGCCCAGGCCAAGTCGGACCCAACACAAGCCAACCACTTCTGACATAGATTTTCTTAAGAAAATACAGTAAAAATGCTTTACTTTGAGCCCCTTGTATTCTTTAAATACGATGTAACGTGACATAATAAAGTGGTATATAGGTAGATATAACACTAATCTATAGATGTAAACAGATTTGAAGATACGTCGGTGTGTTTAAAGTTGATTTTAACCACCCGGGCCAAGTCGGACCCAACACAAGCCAAACACTTCTGATAGAGAGAATGTAGAGGGAAAAGGGCTTCACTTTTGAGCACCGTGTTTGCTACTGCAATATGAGACACTAAAGTGTTATATAGGTAGATATGATATTATAATTAGTCTATAGATGTAAAGTATGTGTTGTAATTTTAGAAGCGCTTTGACAGTTATTAACACGTGTCGTGTCAGTCCTATGACATTCGCGAATATCCACTTGCAGAAAACACCCTGTGTTGGTTTAACATGAATTAGTAAAGGTTAATTAGGTATGCCAAACACGTTAATTAATGAAAGAAGAGTAGTCAAAACACTGTCATTTCGAATTCCTGCCCAGGACATCACAGCCCTGCACGCTAAGGTCGGTGAGAAACCTTCTCATCAAAGTAAAGACACAGTCAAGACACTGACTTTTCGGTATAAACTCTCGGTATGTAGCTATAATTATCAGTTTATTACATTGCTGAAGATACATTTTGATTCAAACTCAATTAAATGAGCAAAACTATCCGTTTCTGGACATTTGAGATCTGCCTAGATATGCACGTTTCGTTTTATTATTCTGCAATCCATTTTTAGTATTACCCACTGGCCCGGCTCGGCCCGACTTTTCTTGGCCCGACTTTTAGGCAATCCCCTATTAGCCATGACCTTGACTTCTCACTATCTTTGACTCTGACTGCCAGTCATGTTATAAATGTTTTTTTCAAGGTTATTGTTTCATATACTACCGCTGTTATCTTGTCGAATACCGTTTGGAAATACTTTATTACCACAAAAAAATTCATCAAGAACAGATTAATTGTTTTCCAAAATTGTCACACCTTTCTCATGTGTTACAATTAGCATGCTATCAAATATTCTACAGTCTAAAGGTCTAAAATGTGATACAATTTGTCGTTTTGTGAATGTTCATTGATTTGCTGTCAATGTATATTATCCTGTGAGATCAATGTATGATACATGAGACGACAAAATCCAGTTTTAATCTGGTAGTTGTTCATGGTCTCAGTTTTATTGCTTTGCTGTCAACAGGACTGTTTTTAATGAATATTTCAACAAAATATGTACTTTTTAGTTTTGTGTCATGTGGTGTAATTATCGAACGCGACGTGACCATAATTATGTCCAATCGTCATTAGTTCGACTTACGGGGGCGCGGGTGGCCCAGTCGTCTAAGGCGACGCGATTCGCTGTGCAGAGTTGCGTCTCTTGGGCAGGCCAGAAACCTATGATTGTGGGTTCGAATTCCGGTTCGCCTCGATTATGTTTCTCGGTTTGTCAGCACCATACCCATGCTCGTGGGTTTCACCGAAGTGGTAAACGTCTGAGACCTGCATCACTTCAGGCTTTCCTCCCACATTAAGCTGACACGCCGCGATATAACTGGAATATTGTTAAAAGCGGCGTTAAACCCAACTCACTCACTCACTAGTTCGGCTTACGTCCTCAACGATAGTCGCACATCAGTACCTAACTATTTCAGTTCCTTTTCCATACCATTGGTTATCATGCCAAATATCCTTAGTGAGTGAATGAGTGAGTGAGTTGGGTTTAACACCGCTTTTAACAGTATTCCAGTTATATCACGGCGTGTTAGCTTAATGTAGGAGGATCCGTGCCCCCGAAAATCCTTAGTGTTTTGCTTGACATATTCGTTGTTTTTTTTAGTGTTTTGTGGTGACATTTTTACCGCAAGTGAGGTTTCATATGACAGTTTATACATCTTATACATCATCTATGGTACACCTATGATACGTGGACTGCATGTGCACTAGAACTGTGTAAACGTCATGAGTACAGTGTACCACAGAGGAGTGGCGAGGTGAAATGGGGATTAACGTCATGTTCAAGATTATCGCACGTGTGCGTGCGTGCGTGCGTGCGTGCGTGCGTGCGTGCGTGCGTGCGTGCGTGCGTGCTTGCTTGCTTGCACTAGTCCGGGCTAATGCTACCATGCCGCAGTTCAACATGAATACCCTACTCAGAAACAGCATTGCCTCCGGGCCAGGCGTTGTTTTATCCCATTAATGACGAGCGAGAGACAGGGTAACAACAAGTACCATCTTTCGGTATGACGCATCCGGGATCGAACCCCTTCCGCTCTCGGGGCAGACACTCTATCCACGGAGGCGGCCTGTGCCAGAGAGGTGTCATATGTAAGCGTGCCTTCTAGTAGTAAATGGATTAGAATTTACATGCATGTTTGTGCATATATACTTTGAATTCCGTTGAGGTTAGAGTGTAATGCGGCGCAACACAGCTCCGTCACTCACTATATCACCAGCCTGTATTACATTGCACAATCTGTTATATCTCCAGCTACAGGTCCTCATGTAACTAGCCAGAAACAGTTCGAGAAGTTCTTTGAAAGATTACAAAAATCATCTTTTCATCCGAATTAATCCGTATTGTTTGTTGCCACAAGACAAGAAACTCTTTAATTGCATATAGTCTATATATTTATGCATTACTATTACACACCGTTCTGTCGAACTTACGATTATCTCAAAGTAAAAACTTGGTCCCCTGCGTGTCCCTTCTTCATTCATCATATTTCGGTTGTGTTGAACTTCGGATAACTCGGAGTATTTACGGAGATCCCTTCAACTCGGACACAACGGTGTTTGTCTGTATATACATGGGTTCCACAATACTGGAAATATCGTATATATAATTTCATCATTTGATATTTAGGGGAGGGAGCGGCTGTTTGGGGGTGGGGCTTGAATGTTTTGAAAAAAATATAATGAGAAATGCTCATCCTTTACCCCCTCTCCACCCCCAACCAAATAAAAGAGGAGAAACAACAAAGGAAAAAGAAACCCCAAAGAAAAAAAACGAAAAACGAAAAACAAACAAGCAACAACAAAAACATGTGTTGTGGGTCTTACACATATACCCACTCTTTGAGTTTTAAATGGTTTGCCCCTAACAGTACAACATTCAACCCTGAGTACAACTGCATACAACGACATGACGATACCCTTTAGATGAACAGCTCAATAGAGTTCAACCAAATTTAGACGGCAGTACATCTAACGTTGGTAAAGTTTGTAATATATGCCATTTTTATACATAAAATGTTCAATTTGGAGTGTCGCGCCATCGTCTTGCTTCGTCAGGAACGACACAACAAAACAACCCACGTCACCAGCAGCAACAGCATTGTTGACGAACCTGCAACAAAGGAGGTGGATATTATATATTACTGGAAATTAGTATAATGTTATATATTACTGAACGAATCCCCGGAAGATATCGTTTTTGTTATGGGTGTATTTAAAAACGTATCTAACGCTTGCACAGTGCTGCCGAACCTCATTCCAATGAGTGAGTGAGTTGAGTTTAACGCGTCTTTTAACATTATTCCAGTTATATAACGGCGTGTCAGCTATATGGCAGAAGTGATGCCGATCTCAGACGTTTATCTCTTCGGTGAAACCCACGAGCACGGGTATGGCGCTGACAAACCGAGAAACATAATCGGGGCGAACCGGGATTTGAACCCAAAATCACTGGTTTCTGGCGTGGCCAAGGGACGCAACTCTGCACAGCAAATCGCGTCGCCTTAGACGACTAGGCCCCCGTGCCCCTTTCATTCCAATGACCAGCCGATGCCCAAAGTAGTCCCGACTGCATCTGATGTTATTACACAATGTGTAGTAAAGGTGTATTGTTATAAAAACGGGTGATTTCTTCACGGACGAGTCATAAAATGAACATAATATACATCTTATTTACATGTTTATCACATGTACATGTAGATTTACCACAAAAATATTTAATACATTTGCATTACGTTTATACGTGAAACACCGATTGTCGAGACTTGATGAGATATGATGTGTACAGTAACGCCTTGTTCCGGTTAACATGTGGATTGTACTGAGTATACAGGACATCCCGTATTGACGTTTCTTAAAGTGGATTAAAGGGGGTTCGCTTTATGTAATTATATCACTTACAGCTCATTTCCCGGACTCCAGCATTTACTGAAACACACATTAAACTAGGTGAATATGGTGCTGCATGTAATAGGATAGGTCAAGTACTGGGAACTTCAGCAACTAACGTCCCATGCGCATAAGGCGTATATCACAAATGATTCATATGAAACCACATGTTGCTTGAAATAGCATCATGTTAACATCAGAAGAAATTATATGGTTACTATAACACACACAAAATAATAATAATAATAATAATGATAACCCCAAAAGATAACCAATGCAATAATAATAATTACCAGTGATCAAGATAAACAGTAATGATAATAATAACCAGCAATAACAATAATAATAATAATAATAATAATAGTATTATGTCTATTTACAGATGACGGTAACACAATAGCGGGGAAACATGTACTTATAAAAGTACCTGACGAAACGTCACATACACTATTAAGCAATCCACACGCACCATGAAGCATTCTGATTGCTTATGGCTATAGGACATGCAATATTAATCACCGAGCTGTGCCTCGCCACGCAGATGACGACAACACTTTGATATAGCACGCAAACTTGTATTGGCATGTTAATGTTTAACACAACATATGTTCCCGCGTATGTATCACACCTGATTGATCAGTGCACCGTTTTTAACATTATTTTGTTTTCAGTACGTGTTCATTGAATAGGTTTAACAAGCTGTTACGTATAGTTGAAAGCTACTGCCTTTGTTTGTTTGCTGATAAATGCCACACTATAGCGGTCTGTAAATAATCGAATGTGAATCAAACCTACCATGCAGTGATTGGTGTTATGTATAGGACATGGATGTGAGGGACATTCTCGCGTTCTCTCGTTCTCGCCTGTTCCGATCTGGACCTTTGGAAACAAGCTAGATAAGCCTTAAGTCCGAGAATGTGAGATGTCGAGAATGTCCCTCACAGTTATGCGTACCGTCGCACGCCGTCGGGGTACACTATCATCCAAGTTACAACCCATCCAGACAGTCGCCTCTCAAGCAAAGGTTACTGGAGATCTCATGTAATTATCGTGTCATGTATTATTACGTGTATTGTGATATTTTGTTTAGGACATGAGTGACACATTTTTAGTCATCACATTCTATTAGACACAGCTACAGATGCTTTTTAAATAAGTTGATAAGAGGTTAACGCCGCTTTGAACAGCATTTGTGTAATAATTGGCCTGTCATCTTATTCAAGGAGGGAAGACAAAAATGACACAGGTCAGGCTGACAAACCTAGAAACATAATCAGGGCAAATATGGGATCATAGGTGCCTGGCATGCCTAAGGGACACAACTCTTTGCACAGCCAGTTGCGGCACCTCAGACGACCCTCAGACAACCCATGGCCCCTTTCTAAGATAAGTGAAAATGCTACTCACTGTTGATGCCAGAACACGTCCTGGTGAAGTTGGCAGTGGCCGAGGCCAACAGACTCGGAAGACTGATGGTGTCTTGCTGACACGCTGCCAGGTCCTGTGACAGACACGCCCTGTAATCGACCAGCGACCTGCACACAGAAACAATAACCCTCTATGGTATTGCTTAACCTAAACCTCGAACCCTCGGCATTCAGCAGGTGCTTTGTCTTGACCATTACATCGCAGCTGTGAGTAACGTACGTAACGTTCAATGGGATATTTACAATTACACAGTCTCACAAGCCAATATCTTGCATAATACTTATAACGTTTGAAAAAAATATGCACCTGATACAAACAATGTTATGATTTGTTATAACCTGTTCCATTCAATTAAAGATATTGTGAGTGAGTGAAAATATTTAAAACAAAACAAATGGGGATCCTATCCTGACTTTGCAATATTTTGAATCTGATTGGTCCAGCAAGGGTTTCAAATCACAATAACCACATCTGTTGACCAGTTCATGGCGCAAGCTAATATTAAAAGAACAGTACTTCCTCCTAATGATTGTCATTGACATTGTCTGGAGTATGGTTCATATGTTTTTGAGACAACAGAAGCTAGAAATTAGGCGTTGTCTGTCTCCGAAATATTTTTCTGTGTGACGTCATGATAGTGGGATGACTGCTTCATCTTATTTAGGCTGAATAATATAATGTTTGCTGAAGCAGTAGTTTCAATGTTAATGAAACTCAGTCAAGCATTCTGACACCCCATGAAAACGAATAGTGGATTTGGGAAATGTTTTCAGCGAACTGAGAGAAAACAAACAAATTGGTGTGAGTGAGTGAGTGAGTGAGTTGGGTTTAACGCCGCTTTTTAACAGTGTTCCACTTTATCGCGGCGTGTCAGCTTAATGTGGGAGGAAAGCCAGAAGTGATGCGGGTCTCAGACGTTTACCACTTCGGTGAAACCCACGAGCACGGGTATGGTGCTGACAAACCTAGAAACATAATTGAGGCGAACCGGGATTCGAACCCACAATCATAGGTTCCTGGCGTATCCAAGGGACGCAACTCTGCACATCGAATCGCTGTGCCTTAGACGACTGGGCCACCCGTGCCCCCACAAATTGGTGTGTGGTAGTGAGGCCTGAAGGCATGCAAGATTTGAATAACGTTGTCTGAGGTTGAACCTTCATTCACGTTTTCATACCTGGGTATAAGCTACTAGTCACTGGTTTCGAGAGTCATGCGTTTTCAAAGTGTTTCAGTACATATTGATGAAAAAGCACAGGGATTGAGCTCGAGTAAAGTACAACGACATACATTTTTAAAGACTATTGCCCGTATTCTCTTCATACATTTTCAACAACCTGCTCCAAACCTTTGACTCAGTGTTTAACACAGTTAGATTCAATAGTTAACACCAATATATTCGTGTTGCTTTCGTCATGGTAGAATGAAGGAGAATAGGCTGTTTTCAATGTGGAGTTAGGTTACCTGTAGAGTTAACAGGGCTAAACTGATCATGGAACAGAACGCCCACCATCAACTCTGTAGGTTACCTAGCTTTACACTGAACGTATGTCTATCTTGTAAACATGTCATTATATATTAAACTATTTTTATCACGTATGCCATGACATACAACGATGCAAGGCCACAATTTCGATATACTCGTCTAAGGGATTGATTACTAGTGGAAATTAATGGGTGTGGCATCCACATATTGTTGCATAACTGAAATGCTCGAGGATATACACCTGTTTTCCCAGCATGAATGCCTTGTATACCTGTATATCGACAAGATATATGTATACTCACCTACAGTAATAAAGGACCACAGTGTTGTCTATGTCGCCCGTTATATAAAGACGTGATTCGCAGGACTTTAGTTTTGTTAAACATGACAAATAGCTTGGACTTGATCCTAATGACATGAAATGGATAGAAACAATTATTTCAAAAATACATCTTTGACCATTCATTTCCTTAACTCATTGGTAGCATTTTGTGACAAATGCAGCATTATTGATTCATATTTAATCATTGTATTACCTGAATGTCATTCTCTTTTAGAACTGCCAGATGTTACAGGAAGATTTGAACCAAGTTCGTTCATTCCATGACAAACATGTTCATTAGATTTTCTAAAACTTTACCACAGCGGTAACCACATCCGACTAGTGATCAAGTGTTCAACAAGCTTACCGTCTGGACTACAATACATTGCTTTATCGTTCGTCACCACCTCTCCCGGCAATGTCAATGCTGTTGCTGTGGTGTAGATGTCGTCACAGTCATCCTGCAGACTTCTCCTACACGCCAGGAAGGCATCAGCATAGCTGGGGAGAAGTGCGTGTAAGACAAGGTGTATGTATTGCTTTGGAAGGAATATACATAGCTGAGTATAGGATAGGTCTTGACTGCAATAAAGTGTACCTTCATAATCACTAGCAGTTCTAAATGAAATATACCACGAGGTGTTGACAGAAAAGCGAACCTTAATCACAAGCATTTTTTAAACGAAATATACCACGAGGTGTTGACAGCAATGAAAATAACCTTAATCAGTTTTAACAGAAATACACAGCGAGATGTTAATAGTAAACAAGTGGTCCTAAATGCCTAGTTGTTGCCTACAAAAAACCGTTGCAAATTTTTTTCAACCGTCATTGAACTGTACATTATATCTGAGAAGCGCCTTTGCGTACATGCAGTGGGCGGTCGGGTAGCCTAGTGGTTAAAGCGTTCGCTCGTCATGCCGAAGACCCTGGTTCGATTCCCGACATGGGTACATTGTGTGAAGCCAATTTCTGTTGTCCCCCGACGTGACATTGCTGGAATATTTCTAAAAGCGGCGTAAAAACATACTAACTCACTCACTCACGTACATGCAGCCCATCGGGACCCACCGGGCCACATACAGACTGACTGACTGATTAGTACAGTGTAATAAAAGCTGCAAATTCACACCAAATTAGAATACAGCTCTTGGAATGCTTGACAGCAATAGACGGATTCCATAAAGATTGTGTCATTCGAATGTATGATTCGGATTTATTCGGCAATTTTGTATGGTACTACGTATACCATTACGCGTATAACTGAACACACATGAATTCGAGAGTCAGAGTCCCGCAGGGACGTGCTGCAAAATGCGTTGTATATCGTTGTACAATCGACTCTGTTTGGGGCAGAGATTTGTTTTATGAATATGGAAATGGTTTTGTCGCTTGTATTTTTGGTTAAGATGATATCACGTCATGTTACGAATAACGTTCAGAAATACACAGCATCTGGATTATTTCATGACATCAGATGTGTGCCAAAGTAACGATCTGTTTGATTGGCATTCTTACAGTTGGTGAGTAAGTAAGAAAACGTACAATAAACCAGAAGTTGTCATCCATAAATCTGTCCGTTTTCTTACAAAGTAACGATATTTGATGTTCAAGACTAAGTGTACATGTCAATCCTGAAACATATATCTGTGTTATGAGAAAAAAGGCATCTGCCGAAACAGATTCAATTGGGCGTAAAATAGTGATGAAAATGATATGAATGGATCACTGAACATCGGTAATGACACCCGGTGTCAGCGAAAAGGGTAAACGTGTCCTCTTTAGCAGTAGCTCCTGCCACTCACATTATTTTCATAATGTAGCAAGTGCCCGTGTGTTGCCTCACGTCTAGACTGACCTGCAAAAGTCATCCCATTTCTTCTCCTCCAAACTCTGGGTGACCAGGAGTGACGTAGTCTGGCACGTGATGTACTGGCCAGCGCACGATGTGTTCCCAGTTTCTACAAAGATCACAACATGGGAGGAGAAGCAATGACACGTGTACATCCTCGATTTGTACACCATTTACAATTGAAATGGTATATATTGCCGTTGTTTGATCCATCGATACTATAATGACTTTTAGGTATAAGACCGGTAAATGTTTAAACTTCGGAGCAAGCAAAAGAATTGGGCAAAAGAATTCTTCATTTCTATACAAGAACGGTCAATGAACTTGTTTTTTGTGTTAAGGGACAACATACTATAATCGACTAAAATATGAAGTGGATATCACTTTTGGGCGAAATAACATATTATGTCCGGATTACTTTCATATTGTTTTCTGTATGCTTATTAAAGTATATTTTCATCAATCATACAATGGCGACAAGTTCTAAAATAAGGTTTCAGCCTGGTGTCTTAACTTTACGACGACCCTTAACCTAATACATGTATAAACCCAACCCTTACTCTAATATAAACTTAACCCTGACCCTAACCCTAATAAAAACCAAACCCTTACTTCAATATGAACCTCCCTCCCCCGAATATGAATATTAAGCAATATGTCATTTACCACTGATGAAATGCATCCCACTCACCTCTACGGCAGGACAAACTGACACTGTCATTCAATGCTAGAGTCATAGACGTAACGTTGAAGACTGACTGATGACAAGGTGATAGATCACGCAGAACACACACAACATACTGCTCCAGAGCGCTGCGGACAACATGTTAAATGCATTAATACACCCAAAATCGTCGATACACATATCAGATATATTAGATAAAATATTTGCTTGACACCTTTATTGTATTATTTAATTGCTTTCTGCAATCCGTCATTGTGATAATTTGGACATCACAATAGTGCATATAACGGGGTTCAACACATTCATTTGACGTTGATCCATTAGGTGTGTGTTTATTTTGATAACAGGTTTCTCCGTTGGAATTTCAAAGCAGAATTTTTAATACAGTTTCACGGCAGAATTCTTTATACATATTCAGGGCAGAATACTTAATACGGTCTCAGTGCAGGATGCTAAATACAGTTTCAGGGCAGAATACTTTATACAGTTTCAGGGCAGAGTACTTAATACAGATTCAGCGCAGAATACTTAATACCGTCTCAGTGCAGGATGCCAAATACAGTTTCAGGGCAGAATACTTAATCCAGTTTCAGGGCAGAGTACTTAATACAGATTCAGCGCAGAATACTTAATACGGTCTCAGTGCAGGATGCCAAATACAGTTACAGGGCAGAATACTTAATCCAGTTTCAGGGCAGAGTACTTAATACAGATTCAGCGCAGAATACTTAATACCGTCTCAGTGCAGGATGCTAAATACAGTTTCAGGGCAGAATACTTAATCCAGTTTCAGGGCAGAGTACTTAATACAGATTCAGCGCAGAATACTTAATACGGTCTCAGTGCAGGATGCCAAATACAGTTTCAGGGCAGAATACTTAATACAGATTCAGCGCAGAATACTTAATACGGTCTCAGTGCAGGATGCTAAATACAGTTTCAGGGCAGAGTACTTAATACAGATTCAGCGCAGAATACTTAATACGGTCTCAGTGCAGGATGCTAAATACAGTTTCAGGGCAGAATACTTAATACAGATTCAGCGCAGAATACTTAAAACAGTTTCAGGGCAGAATACTTAATACAGATTCAAGTCAGAATATTTAATCCAGTTTCAGGGCAGAATACTTAATCCAGTTTCAGGGCAGAATACTAAATCCAGTTTCAGGGCACAATACTAAATACAGTTTCAGGGCAGAATACTTAATACAGATTTATGGCAGAACGAAATAAATGGTGATTTGGTTGACCGAATTGCTGTTGAAAATAATATGAATCAGGCTGTAACGGTGTGTGTTGTGTGTGATGTAATATACATTTGGCGAGGTCAGGACAATACATGTGTGTGTCGTAGATTCCGCAAAAGAAATAAATGTCTACTGCTTAAAACTCTTCAGAATTCCTTCTATTTGAAACTGACACCTCGTGAACTGAAACAATGTTAACACTGAACATTAACACTCACTCACTCACTCACTCACACACTCTGGATACAGTACCTGCAGGCTGTGTTTGACGGACCCGCCTGGAACCGGTCGTATATCGCCAGGCAGGCACTGTGTCGTGACAGGCACTCCTGGTAGCCAGGATTATTTCCTGGAAGACACAAAGACCAATTCTTCAACAGTTGTTTTAGCTCTTACTGACACAGTACCTATGAGGTAGGTGTGTTTTTATCATTTGTTCATTACAATCTAACGTTGTGGTTAAGGCGTTCCCTCGTCAACCCTTAGTCCCTGGTTCGATTCGCTACATGGGTATAATATGTGAAGCCAAATCCTGGTGTACCCTGCTTTATAGTGCTGGAATATTGCTCATACCACACCCATCCACTCTTCACAACGATAGCTTTGTACAGTGAAACGCCGTTAACTCGACGTTCGACAAGATAACCGGGGTTATCTGTGGATCTAGACAAGCGGACAACTGGTATGGATTCTGCCGGAACCGTCAACTTACAACGTCATAATTGACTATTCGAGGTAAAGGAGTTAACGTTTCGGTGTGTGTGCGCGTGCGTCTGCGTCTACGTCTTCGTCTGCGTATGTGTGTGTACACGTACACCCAAACGTTGTTAACTCCTTTAACTCGAATAGTCGATTACGACGTTGTGTAATTATATATATCGCCTCTGATACTGGAAGGAGTATCCATTTGATTGATCTCGTATATATGAGTGAGTGAGTTGGGTTTAACGCCGCTTTTAACAGTTTTCCAGTTATATCGCGGCGTGTCAGCTTAACGTCGGAGGAAAGCCCGAAGTGATGCAGGTCTCAGACGTTTACCACTTCGGTGAAACCCACGAGCACGGGTATTGTGCTGACAAACCTAGAAACATAATCGGGGCGAACCGGGATTCGAACCCACAGTCATAGGTTTCTGGCGTGCCCAAGAGACGCAACTCTGCACAGCGAATCGCGGCGCCTTAGCCGACTGGGCCACCCGTGCCCCCGCAAACATATAAGGACTGGTTCAAAGGCATACGTTTACGCTCAAACCTGTTCGTCCGGTAATGAAGAATTGCGATTTTGCTGTACTGGTGCAGTAAGTGGTCTTGAGACGGTGTGTATGCAACGGTATAAAATGTGAGACACTGGGGACCAGGTAGTCTTGAGACCACCATTCGCTGCACAGGCTTGCTTTCCCTTAGTCGTGCGGACACAAATGATTGTGGGTTCTAATAGAAAATTACCCTGATTATGTTTCTAGGTTTGCCATCACCATACCCGTGCTCGTGGGTTTCACCAAAGTGGTGAAAGTCTACAGCTTTTTACAAGCACTCACACTCATCTTACATACAGGCCATGTATTACATAGTCTTGCATATCTTTGTGTTGAGGGTTGTCCACTCCTGATATACGTACCACTGGCGCAGTAAACAGCTTGTGTGTTTCGGGTGTGGTTGAGTAAGTTTGGGGTTGTTGTGTTACAGCCAGTGAGAGCCGCTTCCAAACACGATACATACGTCTCCGAGTGGCTGAAATGAGAGAAAGTAAAAAACAGCTGGCGACACGTGGGTAGTAAGGATATTCACGTAAGCAAGACGTCGTGCCTCCATGTCCTAATATAAACATCACAGGTTTATGACGTGTGGGGAATATTAGTCATATGCATGAATATGTATCTTACTTTGACATGCCAACAAATGAAAAGCTCACTGGAGAAGTTAGATTTTATGTACATACCCGAACGTCCACAAATAGATATGAGTTTATGCTAAAGATGGACTTCAAATAATCTTCTGACTGTAGACAGTTGTGGCTAGGTCTGTGACTTACCGACAGTATCGAATATTGTCTGTAGACTATGGACAGTTGTGGCTAGGTCTGTGACTTACCGACAGTATCGAATATAATCTGTAGACTATGGACAGTTGTGGCTAGGTCTGTGACTTACCGACAGTATCGAATATTGTCTGTAGACTGTTGTGGATTGTTCTGTGACTTACCGACAGTATCGAATATAGTCTGCTGATTCTGGACAGTTGTGGCTAGGTCTGTGACTTACCGACAGTATCGAATATTGTCTGTAGACTGTAGACAGTTGTGGCTAGGTCTGTGACTTACCGACAGTATCAAACATAGTCTGTAGACTGTAGACAGTTGTGGCTAGGTCTGTGACTTACCGACAGTATCGAATATTGTCTGTAGACTATGGACAGTTGTGGCTAGGTATGTGACTTACCGACAGTATCGAATATAATCTGTAGACTGTAGACAGTTGTGGCTAGGTCTGTGACTTACCGACAGTATCTAATATTGTCTGTAGACTGTTGTGGATTGTTCTGTGACCTACCGACAGTATCGAATATAGTCTGCTGATTCTGGACAGTTGTGGCTAGGTCTGTGACTTACCGACAGTATCGAATATAGTCTGTAGACTGTAGACAGTTGTGGCTAGGTCTGTGACTTACCGACAGTATCAAACATAGTCTGTAGACTGTAGACAGTTGTGGCTAGGTCTGTGACTTACCGAAAGTATCGAATATTGTCTGTAGACTATGGACAGTTGTGGCTAGGTCTGTGACTTACCGACAGTATCAAACATAGTCTGTAGACTGTAGACAGTTGTGGCTAGGTCTGTGACTTACCGACAGTATCGAATATTGTCTGTAGACTATGGACAGTTGTGGCTAGGTCTGTGACTTACCGACAGTATCAAACATAGTCTGTAGACTATGGACAGTTGTGGCTAGGTCTGTGACTTACCGACAGTATCGAATATAGTCTGTAGACTGTTGTGGATTGTTCTGTGACCTACCGACAGTATCGAATATAGTCTGCTGATTCTGGACAGTTGTGGCTAGGTCTGTGACTTACCGACAGTATCGAATATTGTCTGTAGACTGTAGACAGTTGTGACTAGGTCTGTGACTTACCGACAGTATCAAACATAGTCTGTAGACTGTAGACAGTTGTGGCTAGGTCTGTGACTTACCGACAGTATCGAATATTGTCTGTAGACTGTAGACAGTTATGGCTAGGTCTGTGACTTACCGACAGTATCAAACATAGTCCGTAGACTGTAGACAGTTGTGGCTAGGTCTGTGACTTACCGACAGTATCGAATATTGTCTGTAGACTATGGACAGTTGTGGCTAGGTCTGTGACTTACCGACAGTATCAAACATAGTCTGTAGACTGTAGACAGTTGTGGCTAGGTCTGTGACTTACCGACAGTATCGAATATTGTCTGTAGACTATGGACAGTTGTGGCTAGGTCTGTGACTTACCGACAGTATTGAATATTGTCTGTAGACTGTGGACAGTTGTGGCTTGGTCTGTGACTTTCCGACAGTATCGAATATAGTCTGTAGACTGTAGACAGTTGTGGCTTGGTCTGTGACTTACCGACAGTATCGAATATAATCTGTAGACTGTAGACAGTTGTGGCTTGGTCTGTGACTTACCGACAGTATCGAATATAATCTGTAGACTGTAGACAGTTGTGGCTTGGTCTGTGACTTACCGACAGTATCGAATATAATATGTAGACTGTGGACAGTTGTGGCTAGGTCTGTGACTTACCGACAGTATCGAATATAGTCTGTAGACTGTAGACAGTTGTGACTAGGTCTGTGACTTACCGACAGTATCGAATATTGTCTGTAGACTGTGGACAGTTGTGACTAGGTCTGTGACTTACCGACAGTATCGAATATTGTCTGTAGACTGTAGACAGTTGTGACTAGGTCTGTGACTTACCGACAGTATCGAATATTGTCTGTAGATTGTGGACAGTTGTGACTAGGTCTGTGACTTACCGACAGTATCGAATATACATGTAGTCTGTAGAATGTAGATAGTTGTGGCTAGGTCTGTGACTTACCGACAGTACCCCCTGTAGTCTGCTGATTGTAGACGCGAGGTTGCCATGTAAAGACTGTCCTGACAGGCTGGATTCTCGACGCAGGTCTCCCCCAAAATGAGACCTGAAGTTACATATTAACCTAAAGTGTTATTTTTGTAGATTAGTTACGTTGAAGGGATGTGTTCTCGACAAATATTTCATTGTCTAGTGTTTCAGAATGTGTGTCATTACGTGCATTTAGACCGGGTAGGGTGGGTATTTGTTTAATGCCGCACTCGGCAATATTAAAGCTATGTGACGGCGAGCTGTATATAATCAAGTCTGGACGAGACGATTCAGTGATTGACATCTTGATCATCAATCTACACAGTTGGGATACAATGACATGTATCAACCAAGTCAGCGAGCCTGACCACCCGATCCCGTAAGTCGCCTCTTACGACAAGCATAGTCGCTTTTTATGGCAAACATGGGTTGCTGAAGATCAATTCTAACTCGGATCTTCACGTGTCTTAGAGCCAAGGTCCACGTCTTATTCTGACGGGTGTTTGACTACAGTGAGTCAGGTTTTAACTTAACACGGCGCTTTTAGCAATGTACTACCAATATCACGGCGCTGGATAACGGAAATGGGCTTCACACATTTCCCAACGTCGTTGACGATCGAACGCTTTAACCACTAGACTATACGACAGCCCCCTTTGAACAAAATCATGGAGTTTTTCAAATTCCAGAGTGAAATATGTCTTTAATGTATCGTAGTATACCGACCACAAACTTCTCCTTGCCCATCTGACGTGGTTACGTAATGGATCAGAAAACGAACACCGACCCCAACATCCGGGTGTTTAATTACATTCACAAAAATAACTGCTTTGTGGAACGTAGAGACTGTTTCCTCGTAAATTTAAGTGGGCTGTTTTGGCCTAGCAAGAGTTATCTATAAAAGAGGGACAAAGGTCTGCTGAAGCTCTTTATTAAGTGTTTCTCTCATTGATCAAAGTAAGACATGAGAAAGAAAGTATAAGTATGGCAACTATACGATACGATACAATATAGAATATTATATTATATTATATATATAAAATATGGTTTTGATTTTTGTATTTGGACAGAGAAGAGGCTGATATCAGAAACTGCTTCATCCATTACTATAACAAAGCAATATACAGTATGGTTTAGCTCCAGGTAGTTTTGTTAATCTGATCGTGTTACATGTTATCTATCTATCTATCTATCTATCTATCTATCTATCTATCTATCTATCTATCTATCTATCTATCTATTTATTTATTTATTTATTTAAAGAACTAGCGACACTATACGTCTTTTATTGTACTTATTTCATTTTGAACATCTGGATAGTTGTTTCTTTGTGTGGGAAATTTTATTACACCTGTAATTGTCTTACACGTGTTCACATATGTTTATGATGTTTGTTATTTTTGTATATGTACATTATTTTTATTCTCTTCCGTATCTGTTATCTAGTTGGTTAATCACCAAGGACACATTTATTGCCAAATGTATTGCAAATGTGTTTGTGATTGTGTCGGTGAAACGTCGTTGCTTGGTACTCACTTTTTAATCGACATCTATATAAATGTTGTAAGTGCCTTACAAATCTTAATGGTTGGACACATGCTTGTTTGCACACTACACTGTACACATATCATACAGTAGGCACAGTTATGCCCCTAGGCGTACAGAAAGCTGCCACGGGGACATATAATTGAAATAATATTCAAAGCGGCGTTAAAAAAACTCGCTCACTCACGTTTTTAATTCATAACACAAACACGACATTTCTTCGGGGTTTAAGCTTTATTAGACCAACAGTCATGTTACACACTTAACATTTTGCTTGGCATTCCATATTAGTTGTATCTCAACGATATTTCATATTACTTTTGTTAATCTGTCTTGCGATGCATGTACTTTAATGTGAACGAATCGGGAAGTCCTCAACATAGTCCTATGCGCAGTATGTATAAGCCAAGTATTGTAGCAGTTAAAAATAAACTTTCAAAAACAATATTACTTCAATTTGTGTTCCTCTGTTGCCTTTCTAGCACAAACATAAAAGGTATTCCTGTGAACGAAACATGAGCAAATGACTTGAATGTAGCAAAATCGGTGCTGTAAAGGTCAGGGTTCACGTTCAGTCAATCAAATGCTCAGAGCAATTGGGTAAATGCAGACGTAGATAATATGTGCACCGAAATGTTTGTATCAGTTTCATTTCTCTAAGTTACCCTCAATAACATAAACTGAAGGCCACTTTAAAAATGAATTTGTATAAATTAAAAAAAACACATGTTCAAACAGTGAGTGAGTGAGTTGGGTTTAACGCCGCTTTTAACAGTATTCCAGTTATATCGCGGCGTGTCAGATTAATGTGGGAGGTAAGCCTGAGTGGTGCAGGTCTCGAGCTCAGGCGTTTATCACTTCGGTGAAACCCACGAGCACGGGTATGGTGCTGACAAACATAGAAACATAATCGGGGCGAATGTTCAAACAGAATCAAAGTAAAACACATCGTCCAAACAAAACTATGCACTGGTCAGAACGTGATACACGTCCACGTAACGTAATTTTGCAGAAAATGCAAAAGAAAATGACAATTATGTGCCGCTTGGGCAACCGAAACTACACGCGCAATAAGGGTATATAAATGATACGGACGGTATGTACGACACTCACACTGATAAAAAAAATAACCACAGAAATACGAGCAGGCCCTGGATATGATACATATGGGAGCCAACCATGACAACATTGCTAGAATCTTGGTTGCTCCCTTGTTGCTGTAATTAATATGATGCAAAGTTACAGACAGACTGGACAGACATCAGACAGGCCAGCAGGCAGACCCAGGGTAACTACGCCCAATAACGACCGGTACTTGCGTGCTTTGCATCTCCGGAATTGATTCCTGACAGTGAGGTCATCAGCGACGAATGCCTTAGGGCATATGGTTAGTCGATAGACAGTGGCCAGGCGACTCAGGGCTCAACTGATTAGGGCTTACCGACCTTACAGAGGACAGTTATAGACAGCGCAACATCGTCGTCAGATGACTGTACGTTGTTGTCAGCGCTGTGACTGGTAAAGGATTGTCTTCACTGATGAAATCCAGTTCTGTCTTTTCAGAGTTGATGGAAGACAGCGTGTTTACAAACGAAGGGGAGAACGAACGGCGGCATGTTGACTTCAGGGTGTCGTGCAGTATGGTGGAAGGGGTGTTATGGGGTGGGGAGGAATTTGTGGGCAGGAGAGAACACCACTGGTCATCATTAACAGAAATTGACAGCTCAGCAATAGATGGATGCCTTCTTCCGGTTGCCCTACTATTTCTACATTTTACTTCATGCATCTATCTTTTGTGGTTTTTAAACTAGAGTGATTTAAGCTATGGTAAAGTTTCTTTTGGTGGTCAGTTTATATACTAGGTTGCTAGTCCTCTTGCATCATTTCTACTAAAATACAAACTACTTTCTACACCACAGAACTCTTGATGACAATCAAGACACAAGAAGATAAGACGTACTTTGTTTCTTTAAACAACCTCGTATGTGTTTAGTATAGGTGTCTGGACCAACCTAACCATTAGACACTTAAGATACAATGTCAGTGAAATACCTTCTTAATGAAATACCTTAAAATTATACAGATAACTATGGCTTGTGTAGTCTGGATTGTCATGATTCTACTGGAACACTGTTCCACACTGCCAGACTAATCGGAAGTCGTGACGGACACTTTTGAAGATTGCGGGTAGGAATAGTTTCTTGTAACTTTGGTCCACCAACGAGTGATCCCGATGCCATTTACCACATTCATCACGTTCCGTCATCTACATGACACCGAGTGTCGCGAGCTGATCAAAACGGCTCTATGCGTCAGACCTCTTCAAATTGTTGTTAGTTAAATTGTGTTTACATTATCGCTTGAGACCCATGAAGATCCAGGTCAGAATAGGTCTTCAGCAACCAATGTTTGCCGTAAAAGGCGACTATGCTTATCGTAAGAGTCGACTAACGGGATCGGGTGGTCAGGCTCGCTGACTTGGTTGATACATGACATCGTATCCCAATTGTGTGGGTTGATGCTCATTATGTCAGTCACTGGATTGTCTGGTCCAGACTCAATTATTTACGGACCGCCGGCATAAAGCTGGAATATGGTGGCGTTAAGGAACAAACAAACACAAAATGGTCAATTGGTGTGTAACAAATGTAGCGAGTGAAAGCGTCTTGGGTGAAGTTCCAGGACAGTTTCCTGCAGCCAAAATAATCGACACAAAACGTTTCATCCTGCTCTTTCGACGTTTTTGACTGCATAAATTGATAAGTAATATTTCCGTAATATACCCTTTATTTGCATGCGTCGATGACGTTTCGGCTCCCGTGTTTTAGAATGTATGTGACGGGGTACAACCCCTTAAACACCCTGTTACTCATCGTTGTCATCTCGAACTGGTACCTACAAACCTAATTGATTTATTGCAAAATATGTCCCACGATAGATAGTATTCGGACCGCGACGTTTATATGTGTGCAGGGTTTATAACTACATAACTAATATACTGCATTCCTCTGCATAATGATAAAAACTACATATTCTAAAAGATTTATGTGTACATAAGTTCCTATTCATAATCCCTTTAGCCCAATGAAACCCATAAAACAACATGTATTGAAAACATAAAGGCTTTCATAAACTAGCCCTTGCTATATTGGTGGCAACGCCTCGTCGTATAGAATACTGAATCAGTGTTGCGCGTCTCTTTTCATATTTGTTCGAAACTAATGTTGCCAATAAAAGCCAGCGAGTTCACATTTCAATAATATGTCAGTGCGTATATCTAACGTGCTTTCATTGTCAACGGATTGCTCACAAAAGCGTATTGAAAGTCCGAAAAAGAATCATTTCTATAAAGGCATTTGTTGGAGACATTATCTAATATATATGATACATATATAATATACCTATTTGTACAAAACATATTACAGGGCCTGGTCGGAAAGACAGCTACAACGTACCCCTGTGATATTTCAGCCAGCATGAAGGTAAGAGAGGCCTCAAAAGAACACTATCGATAGCTACATTACACACACACACACACACACACACACACGCACGCACACTCACACGCACGCACGCACGCACGCACGCACGCACGCACGCACGCACGCACGCACACACACACACACACGCACGCACACATTGAAACTAATATTGTTTTTTATGTTTTGAAGTTAGAAGATCCTACTTTGCAGACACATGTCATTCATTCATTCATTCATTCTAATTAAGCCAGATGAAGGTTTATTTAACTAACATAGAAGTGCTCCTATAAGACACATGTTCATTAAATGATGCAACTTACATCTGCATCTGTTTTCATAAATAATATTCAAATAAAATAGAGAAAAATAAATATCATAGTACATAATATATAAATACAAATTTGATTTCAAGTAGAAAACATTGTTTCGGATTTCTTTGCGGAAAACGTCCGTGTTTAGACATTCGAAATGCGGGATCACATACCCGAGGCTAGGTTAATGGGGCGTAAGACGGGAGCGGCACATCTCGATAACCCAGATTCACTAGGCTGAGTAGATCACTGACCATCAACTTATTATGACTGGGAAACCCTATAACGTGTAGTAAATGTTGTTCATAGTTACGTTTTAGTTTCTATCAACAAAGACAACTAACGATGGATTAAACTGATACACAATGATGCCTTGATAGTATAGTAAGTATAGTGGGTAACCTACCACCATCAATTGGTAAATAAATGCGAATATCATAAGAAATCTCCACTTCAAGCAGAGTCCAATGTACGATTCCGGCTATATCATGAACATCTGCTTATACATCACTCTCAACTATTGAAGATACCAGGTGGTCGAGGCAAAAACAAATAGGGTACAAGTCAAAATAGGGAATTGCATCCGACATAATTTTTGTCACTGATGCGCCACATCTGGAAATGTTCTCCACATGTCTACCTCAAGCTATTTGAAATCTTTACTGCTGTCTTGACTGCTCTAGCCCCGATCAACCAATCTTTTGTAAGACTCGTGTGACGTTGTTTGAAATATTGGTACAAAGAGCATGCTCGATTGCACCTAAAACGTTGTGAAATGTAGACACCAAAGGCTGAAGCTGCTGGAATATTGCTCAACATAAAGACGTAGTAAATTGACTCGTTATAAAGAAGATGCAATGCAATGCAATGTAATGGTTATAATATGGTCCCTCATCTTGCCTTAATCTTAGATTGCAAACAATCTAACAAAAAGATGTATTCATCTGTGTTATGACTGTAGGCAAAGTGAGGACCCATCAATAGAAAGAGGTGGCTGATAAAGATGTTATACGCCCTTGTATATGTTTGGTTGAAAATGTTTGGTTGCTTGTGTTTGGACGGTATATATATTTACATGCCTGTAGCATGACGGTATATGTGTTTACATTCTTGTGTCTAGACGGAAAATATAATTACATGCTTGTGTCTAGACGGTATGTATGTTTACATGCCTGTAGCATGACAATATATACGTTTCCATGCTTGTGTCTGGACGGTATATATGTTTACATGCTTGTGTCTAGACGGTATGTATGTTTACATGCCTGTAGCATGACGGTATATATGTCTCTCTTGTGCCTGGACGGTATATATGTTTACATGCATGTGTCTGGACGGTATGTATGTTTACATGCTTGTGTCTGGACGGTATATATGTTTACATGCCTGTAGCATGACAGTATATATGTCTCTCTTGTGTCTGGACGGTATATATGTTTACATGCCTGTAGCATGACGGTATGTATGTTTACGTGCTTGTGTCTGGACGGTACATATGTTTACATGCATGTGTCTGGACGGTATGTATGTTTACATTCTTGTGTCTGGACGGTATGTATGTTTACATGCTTGTGTCTGGACGGTATATATGTTTACATGCTTGTGTCTGGACGGTATACATGTTTACATGCTTGTGTCTGGACGGTACATATGTTTACATGCTTGTGTCTGGACGGTATGTATGTTTACATTCTTGTGTCTGGACGGTACATATGTTTACATGCATGTGTCTGGACGGTATGTATGTTTACATTCTTGTGTCTGGACGGTATGTATGTTTACATGCTTGTGTCTGGACGGTATATATGTTTACATGCTTGTGTCTGGACGGTATACATGTTTACATGCTTGTGTCTGGACGGTACATATGTTTACATGCTTGTGTCTGGACGGTATGTATGTTTACATTCTTGTGTCTGGACGGTATGTATGTTTACATGCTTGTGTCTGGACGGTACATATGTTTACATGCTTGTGTCTGGACGGTATGTATGTTTACATTCTTGTGTCTGGACGGTACATATGTTTACATGCATGTGTCTGGACGGTATGTATGTTTACATGCATGTGTCTGGACGGTATGTATGTTTACATGCTTGTGTCTGGACGGTATACATGTTTACATGCTTGTGTCTGGACGGTACATATGTTTACATGCTTGTGTCTGGACGGTATGTATGTTTACATTCTTGTGTCTGGACGGTACATATGTTTACATGCATGTGTCTGGACGGTATATATGTTTACATTCTTGTGTCTGGACGGTATGTATGTTTACATGCTTGTGTCTGGACGGTATATATGTTTCTATGCTTGTGTCTGGACGGTATATATGTTTACATGCTTGTGTCTGGACGGTACATATGTTTACATGCTTGTGTCTGGACGGTATGTATGTTTACATTCTTGTGTCTGGACGGTATGTATGTTTACATGCATGTGTCTGGACGGTATGTATGTTTACATTCTTGTGTCTGGACGGTATATATGTTTACATGCTTGTGTCTGGACGGTATATATGTTTACATGCATGTGTCTGGACGGTATATATGTTTACATGCTTGTGTCTGGACGGTATGTATGTTTACATTCTTGTGTCTGGACGGTATGTATGTTTACATGCTTGTGTCTGGACGGTATATATGTTTACATGCTTGTGTCTGGACGGTATATATGTTTACATGCATGTGTCTGGACGGTATATATGTTTACATGCTTGTGTCTGGACGGTATGTATGTTTACATTCTTGTGTCTGGACGGTATGTATGTTTACAGGCTTGTGTCTGGACGGTATGTATGTTTACATGCATGTGTCTGGACGGTATGTATGTTTACATGCATGTGTCTGGACGGTATGTATGTTTACATGCTTGTGTCTGGACGGTATATATGTTTACATGCTTGTGTATGGACGGTATATATGTTTACATGCATGTGTCTGGACGGTATATATGTTTACATTCTTGTGTCTGGAGGGTATATATGTTTACATTCTTATGTCTGGACGGTATATATGTTTACATGCTTGTGTCTGGACGGAATGTATGTTTACATGCCTGTAGCATGAAGGTATATATGTTTACATGCTTGTGTCTGGACGGTATATATGTTTACATGCTTGCGTCTGGACGGTATATATGTTTACATTCTTGTGTCTGGACGGTATATGTGTTTACATGCATGTGTCTGGACGGTATATATGTTTACATGCTTGCGTCTGGACGGTATATATGTTTACATGCTTGTGTCTGGACGGTATATATGTTTACATGCTTGTGTCTGGACGGTATATATGTTTACATGCATGTGTCTGGACGGTACATATGTTTACATGCATGTGTCTGGACGGTACATATGTTTACATGCTTGTGTCTAGACGGTACATATGTTTACATGCATGTGTCTGGACGGTATGTATGTTTACATTCTTGTGTCTGGACGGTATGTATGTTTACATTCTTGTGTCTGGACGGTACATATGTTTACATGCATGTGTCTGGACGGTATGTATGTTTACATTCTTGTGTCTGGACGGTATGTATGTTTACATGCATGTGTCTGGACGGTATATATGTTTACATGATTATGTCTGGACGGTATATATGTTTACATGCATGTGTCTGGACGGTATGTATGTTTACACTCTTGTGTCTGGACGGTATATATGTTTACATGCCTGTAGCATGACGGTATGTATGTTTACATGCTTGTGTCTGGACGGTATATATGTTTACATGCTTGTGTCTGGACGGTATATATGTTTACATGCATGTGTCTGGACGGTATGTATGTTTACATTCTTGTGTCTGGACGGTACATATGTTTACATGCATGTGTCTGGACGGTATGTATGTTTACATTCTTGTGTCTGGACGGTATGTATGTTTACATGCTTGTGTCTGGACGGTATATATGTTTACATGCTTGTGTCTGGACGGTATACATGTTTACATGCTTGTGTCTGGACGGTACATATGTTTACATGCTTGTGTCTGGACGGTATGTATGTTTACATTCTTGTGTCTGGACGGTACATATGTTTACATGCATGTGTCTGGACGGTATGTATGTTTACATTCTTGTGTCTGGACGGTATGTATGTTTACATGCTTGTGTCTGGACGGTACATATGTTTACATGCTTGTGTCTGGACGGTATGTATGTTTACATTCTTGTGTCTGGACGGTACATATGTTTACATGCATGTGTCTGGACGGTATGTATGTTTACATTCTTGTGTCTGGACGGTATGTATGTTTACATGCTTGTGTCTGGACGGTATACATGTTTACATGCTTGTGTCTGGACGGTACATATGTTTACATGCTTGTGTCTGGACGGTATGTATGTTTACATTCTTGTGTCTGGAAGGTACATATGTTTACATGCATGTGTCTGGACGGTATGTATGTTTACATTCTTGTGTCTGGACGGTATATATGTTTACATGCTTGTGTCTGGACGGTATATATGTTTACATGCATGTGTCTGGACGGTATATATGTTTACATGCTTGTGTCTGGACGGTATATATGTTTACATTCTTGTGTCTGGACGGTATATATGTTTACATGCTTGTGTCTGGACGGTATATATGTTTACATGCTTGTGTCTGGACGGTATATATGTTTACATGCATGTGTCTGGACGGTATATGTGTTTACATGCATGTGTCTGGACGGTATATATGTTTACATGCTTGCGTCTGGACGGTATATATGTTTACATGCTTGTGTCTGAACGGTATATATGTTTACATGCTTGTGTCTGGACGGTATATATGTTTACATGCATGTGTCTGGACGGTACATATGTTTGCATGCATGTGTCTGGACGGTACATATGTTTACATGCTTGTGTCTAGACGGTACATATGTTTACATGCATGTGTCTGGACGGTATGTATGTTTACATTCTTGTGTCTGGACGGTATGTATGTTTACATGCATGTGTCTGGACGGTATATATGTTTACATGATTATGTCTGGACGGTATATATGTTTACATGCATGTGTCTGGACGGTATATATGTTTACATGCATGTGTCTGGACGGTATATATGTTTACATGCATGTGTCTGGACGGTATATATGTTTACATTCTTGTGTCTAGACGGTATATATGTTTACATGCTTGCGTCTGGACGGTATACATGTTTACATGCTTGTGTCTGGACGGTATATATGTTTACATGCTTGTGTCTGGACGGTATATATGTTTACATGCTTGTGTCTGGACGGTATATATGTTTACATGCTTGTGTCTGGACGGTATACATGTTTACATGCTTGTGTCTGGACGGTACATATGTTTACATGCATGTGTCTGGACGGTATGTATGTTTACATGCCTGTAGCATGACGGTATATATGTTTCCATGCTTGTGTCTGGACGGTATATATATTTCCATGCTTGTGTCTGGACGGTATATATGTTTACATGCTTGTGTCTGGACGGTATATATGTTTACATGCTTGTGTCTGGACGGTATATATGTTTACATGCTTGTGTCTGGACGGTATATATGTTTACATGCTTGTGTCTGGACGGTATGTATGTTTACATGCCTGTAGCATGACGGTATATATGTTTCCATGCTTGTGTCTGGACGGTATATATATTTCCATGCTTGTGTCTGGACGGTATATATGTTTACATGCGTGTGTCTGGACGGTACATATCTTTACATGCATGTGTCTGGACGGTACATATGTTTACATGCATGTGTCTGGACGGTATATATGTTTACATGCTTGTGTCTGGACGGTACATATGTTTACATGCATGTGTCTGGACGGTATGTATGTTAAATTCTTGTGTCTGGACGGTATGTATGTTTACATGCTTGTGTCTGGACGGTACATATGTTTACATGCTTGTGTCTGGACGGTATGTATGTTTACATGCCTGTAGCATGACGGTATATATGTTTCCATGCTTGTGTCTGGACGGTATATATGTTTCCATGCTTGTGTCTGGACGGTATATATGTTTACATGCTTGTGTCTGGACGGAATGTATGTTTACATGCTTGTGTCTGGACGGTATATATGTTTACATGCTTGTGTCTGGACGGTATGTATGTTTACATTCTTGTGTCTGGACGGTACATATGTTTACATTCTTGTGTCTGGACGGTATATATGTTTACATGCTTGTGTCTGGACGGTATATATGTTTACATGCTTGTGTCTAGACGGTATGTATGTTTACATGCTTGTGTCTGGACGGAATGTATGTTTACATGCTTGTGTCTGGACGGTATATATGTTTACATGCTTGTGTCTGGACGGTATGTATGTTTACATGCCTGTGTCTGGACGGTATGTATGTTTACATTCTTGTGTCTGGACGGTATATATGTTTCCATGCTTGTGTCTGGACGGTATATATGTTTCCATGCTTGTGTCTGGACGGTATATATGTTTACATGCGTGTGTCTGGGCGGTATATATGTTTACATGCTTGTGTCTAGGGGGTATATATGTTTACATGCCTGTAGCATGACGGTATATGTGTTTACATTCTTGTGTCTGGACGGAAAATATAATTACATGCTTGTGTCTAGACGGTATGTATGTTTACATGCTTGTGTCTGGACGGTATGTATGTTTACATGCCTGTAGCATGACGGTATATATGTTTGCATGCTTGTGTCTGGACGGTATATATGTTTACATGCTTGTGTCTGGACGGTATATATGTTTACATGCTTGTGTCTGGACGGTATATATGTTTACATTCTTGTGTCTGGACGGTATATATGTTTACATGCTTGTGTCTAGACGGTATATATGTTTACATGCCTGTAGCATGACGGTATATATGTTTCTATGCTTGTTTCTGGGCGGTATATATGTTTACATGCTTGTGTCTGGACGGTATATATGTTTACATGCTTGTGTCTAGACGGTATGTATGTTTACATGCCTGTAGCATGACGGTATATATGTTTCTTTGCTTATGTCTGGACGGTATATATGTTTCTTTGCTTGTGTCTTGACGGTATATATGTTTCTTTGCTTGTGTCTGGACGGTATATATGTTTACATGCTTGTCTCTGAACGGAATGTATGTTTACATGCTTGTGTCTGGACGGTATATATGTTTACATGCTTGTGTCTGGACGGTATATATGTTTACATGCTTGTGTCTAGACGGTATGTATGTTTAGATGCCTGTAGCATGACGGTATATATGTCTCTCTTGTGCCTGGACGGTATATATGTTTACATTCTTGTGTCTGGACGGTATATATCTTTACATGCTTGTGTCTGGACGGTATATATGTTTCTATGCTTGTGTCTAGACGGTATGTATGTTTACATGCCTGTAGCATGACGGTATATATGTCTCTCTTGTGCCTGGACGGTATATATGTTTACATTCTTGTGTCTGGACGGTATATATGTTTACATGCTTGTGTCTGGACGGTATGTATGTTTACATGCTTGTGTCTGGACGGAATGTATGTTTACATGCTTGTGTCTGGACGGTATATATGTTTACATGCTTGTGTCTGGACGGTATGTATGTTTACATGCCTGTGTCTGGACGGTATGTATGTTTACATTCTTGTGTCTGGACGGTATATATGTTTCCATGCTTGTGTCTGGACGGTATATATGTTTCCATGCTTGTGTCTGGACGGTATATATGTTTACATGCGTGTGTCTGGGCGGTATATATGTTTACATGCTTGTGTCTAGGGGGTATATATGTTTACATGCCTGTAGCATGACGGTATATGTGTTTACATTCTTGTGTCTGGACGGAAAATATAATTACATGCTTGTGTCTAGACGGTATGTATGTTTACATGCTTGTGTCTGGACGGTATGTATGTTTACATGCCTGTAGCATGACGGTATATATGTTTGCATGCTTGTGTCTGGACGGTATATATGTTTACATGCTTGTGTCTGGACGGTATATATGTTTACATGCTTGTGTCTGGACGGTATATATGTTTACATTCTTGTGTCTGGACGGTATATATGTTTACATGCTTGTGTCTAGACGGTATATATGTTTACATGCCTGTAGCATGACGGTATATATGTTTCTATGCTTGTTTCTGGGCGGTATATATGTTTACATGCTTGTGTCTGGACGGTATATATGTTTACATGCTTGTGTCTAGACGGTATGTATGTTTACATGCCTGTAGCATGACGGTATATATGTTTCTTTGCTTATGTCTGGACGGTATATATGTTTCTTTGCTTGTGTCTTGACGGTATATATGTTTCTTTGCTTGTGTCTGGACGGTATATATGTTTACATGCTTGTCTCTGAACGGAATGTATGTTTACATGCTTGTGTCTGGACGGTATATATGTTTACATGCTTGTGTCTGGACGGTATATATGTTTACATGCTTGTGTCTAGACGGTATGTATGTTTAGATGCCTGTAGCATGACGGTATATATGTCTCTCTTGTGCCTGGACGGTATATATGTTTACATTCTTGTGTCTGGACGGTATATATCTTTACATGCTTGTGTCTGGACGGTATATATGTTTCTATGCTTGTGTCTAGACGGTATGTATGTTTACATGCCTGTAGCATGACGGTATATATGTCTCTCTTGTGCCTGGACGGTATATATGTTTACATTCTTGTGTCTGGACGGTATATATGTTTACATGCTTGTGTCTGGACGGTATATATGTTTACATGCTTGTGTCTGGACGGTAAATATGTTTACATGCTTGTGTCTAGACGGTATGTATGTTTACATGCCTGTAGCATGACGATATATATGTCTCTTTTGTCCCTGGACGGTATATATGTTTACATTCTTGTGTCTGGACGGTATATATGTTTACATGCTTGTGTCTGGACGGTATATATGTTGACATGCATGTGTCTGGACGGTATATATGTTTACATGCCTGTAGCATGACGGTATATATGTTTACATTCTTGTGCCTGGACGGTATATATGTTTACATTCTTGTGTCCGGACGGTATATATGTTTACATGCTTGTGTCTGGACGGTATATATGTTTACATGCATGTGTCTGGACGGTATATATGTTTACATGCTTGTGTCTGGACGGTATATATATTTACATGCCTGAAGCATGACGGTATATATGTTTCTTTGCTTGTGTCTGGACGGTGTATATGTTTCTTTGCTTGTGTCTGGACGGTATATATGTTTACATGCTTGTGTCTGAACGGAATGTATGTTTACATGCTTGTGTCTGGACGGTATATATGTTTACATGCTTGTGTCTGGACGGTATGTATGTTTACATGCCTGTAGCATGACGGTATATATGTCTCTCTTGTGCCTGGACGGTATATATGTTTACATGCATGTGTCTGGACGGTATGTATGTTTACATGCTTGTTTCTGGACGGTATATATGTTAACATGCGTGTGTCTGGACGGTATATATGTTTACATGCTTGTGTCTAGACGGTATATATGTTTACATGCCTGTAGCATGACGGTATATATGTTAACATGCGTGTGTCTGGACGGTATATATGTTTACATGCTTGTGTCTAGATGGTATGTATGTTTACATGCCTGTAGCATGACGGTATATATGTTTACATGCTTGTGTCTGGACGGTATATATGTTTACATGCTTGTGTCTAGGCGGTATATATGTTTACATGCCTGTAGCATGACGGTATATATGTTTCTATGCTTTTGTCTGGACGGTATATATGTTTACATGCTTGTGTCCCGACGGTATGTATGTTTACATGCATGTGTCTGGACGGTATGTATGTTTACATGCGTGTGTCTGGACGGTATATATGTTTACATGCTTGTGTCTAGACGGTATGTATGTTTACATGCTTGTGTCTGGACGGTATATCTGTTTACATGCTTGTGTCTGGACGGTATATGTGTTTACATGCATGTGTCTAGACGGTATGTATGTTTACATGCTTGTGTCTAGACGGTATGTATGTTTACATGCGTGTGTCTGGACGGAATATATGTTTACATGCTTGTGTCTGGACGGTATGTATGTTTACATGCCTGTGTCTGGACGGTATATCTGTTTACATGCTTGTGTCTGGACGGTATATGTGTCTACATGCATGTGTCTAGACGGTATGTATGTTTACATATCTTGACGGAAAATATAATTACATGCTTGTGTCTAGACGATATGTATGTTTACATGCCTGTAGCATGACGGTATATATGTTTCATTGCTTATGTCTGGACGGTATATATGTTTCTTTGCTTGTGTCTGGACGGTATATATGTTTACATGCTTGTGTCTGGACGGTATATATATTTACATGCCTGTAACATGACGGTATATGTGTTTACATTCTTGTGCCTGGACAAGCATGACGCTATATGTGTTTGCATGTCTGTAGCATGACGCTCTATGTGTTTACATGTATGTATGATTACCGTATATAGCAGTATGTTTGCATGTGGGTAACTTGGATAGATATATGCTGACACTTATGTTTTTTGGGAAAAGCGATATGTAAATTCGTATCCAACGGTTCATGTGACGGCAATGGCAAGAGCACTGGAAAACTTAAAAATCTGGATCTTTGTCATCAGTACCCATACCCGAGTCATTTTTGCTTACTTATACAAAATATGGACTTGAACCAAACACATTAACGCTTTTCTACTCTAATTGGGAGAGATAATGAATGCATTAATGTGTTTAATGTTAACATGATTAACATATAAGTATGCTTCAGCAACCCTTTTGCCTTGTCAGTTCGCAAGACTACACATGAACATGTTTATTACAAGTAAACAAACGCATGCTTTACAATGAAAACATTACGTTTGATGATATGAAATCATTACAAAATATGTTAAGTAAGAATAAAAATAAATGGATAAACAACATCTTTATTACAATTAAGAGCGACGAATCGGTGTAGGTTCCAACGCCGTTATCACTTGATTAGAAGCTACACCGAAACGTTGCTCTTAATAAATTCTTATCCTTACTCAGTGCCCCAACTTCTAAATGCCTATCAAAGAAGTTACAAAATACAGTAAACTGCGGTTATAACGAACACGCTGATAAAGAACTTACGGATATTACGAACTTACTTTTTTGGTCGCGATTATTTGCTGTGGTTATGCTGTATATGTGCTTATAACGAACTACGGTTATAACGACCTGAAATTAGTAGTCCCTTTGAGTTCGTTATAACCGTACTTTACTGTATGTTGACAAAATATGAACCTACACATTCTATAAAATACATACATAACACGTTTCTAAGTCATGGGGCAAAGGGTTCCCACATACTTTGAATGTTCCGATTTAGTATAATCAGAACATAACCTATATCCATAAATCGGTGAAAGAATTTTGGGTGTGTATGTGTACATCATTGTTCCCCTCACGGAAAATCCTCAGCTCATAGAGGTCTTTGTCAGTCTGTAGTAGCCCCGTGAAAGAAAAGTCTGTATAGTAAGCTGTATACAGTGCACGGCATGCCGCGCCCTGTAAGCGAGGTCGACGGGGGTCGGTAGTCGCTAGCTATATATAGGTTTGTCAACCTGCTAGCCAGGTGCATAAAAATTGATAATCCACTGACACCAGATCCGCAAGAAAAACAACACTTTACTGCATTGACTTCAAGTATACCACATACCAGATTGTTTTGACATCCAGTAAAAATCACTTCACTGGAACCGTCTCCGTCTGACTTATTGATTGGAAAATTCGGTCAAAATGAATCTATTTATTAATATAACATAGTTTATGTCGGTCAAAAAGGTAGAAATTATTTTGACTTTTACCCGACAAACTAAATACTTATGCTAAATATAAACATTTTCCCGATTTCAAATTGGAAAATAAATGCAGCAGGTATTGTTTCAAATCTGTCAATATAACTTGTTTCAGGATATAGCTTTTAACTTTAACGGTAGTTAACGGTATATCATAATTGCATAGTTTTACACTCTAATCATCCACCTACCTGCAAGAGCAAACATCAACAACACTATCAGCGACATTATCGACTCGACGACTACAGCGATATCAATGACATTTCCTACACTCCACTCTGGAGGGGAACAAGTCTTGTCCCCTCCTTACCCCTCACGCCCACAACAAGTTGTGTTCAGGCGCGTCACGAATGCCTGCGTGTTTATGAACAGTTGTTTTGCTTTTCACTCCGTGTTTTCTTCCACGGCTTCAGGATTTGCTTTTTTTGTTGTATCATATACGTATTTGAAAATATTGTTTGTCATTGTAAACACAAAATGTTTCCGTTATGCAACGCAAAATGTGTTGTATGAAATATCTGTTTCAATGTCTGTCGTAATGAACACTTATACCTAACTAAATAATTTGCCGAGTACTATTATGTTATGATTAGGGAGAAACGGTACGTTGATTGAGGTAACGTTACTGCGAAGTGTTTGTTAAATCCATACCAGGGCCTTGAGCACCCGTAACTAAGTTAATTAAATATGGTCTTAAATGAAATGTTACTTTTATGATATTATGTTATAAGGTAACACCTTCCTGCATCTGTCATGTCTGTCTGACAGAATACATAACCATACACGTCAATAAATGCATCATAGGTTATGGTGTCTTTGAATCACTATCAAAGAGTGACGATACCAGGAGTTCGCTTAAAGGTGAGCGAAGCTGCCCCACCAGTGGCACAATCACAAACACATGCAAAGGCAAGTCAATTGTAAACCTGTAAAACAACACAACGGGAAAGGTACAAATCAAAATGGGGAATTGCACCTAACTTCCTTTTTGTCACCGATGCGTAACATTTGGAAATATCGTTTACTTGTTTAAAACATAATGATTGTAAAGCTTTATTGATGCCATGAATGTTGTGGTCGGGTGACACTCTTTGAAATCTTCGTAGAAAGAGCATGCGCGAATGTACCTCAACCGTTTTGAAATGTAGACACCAAAGGCTGGAGCTGCTGGAATACTGCTCGACATAAAGGGGAAGATGAATATTGGAATGTTGAGGACACCCTCTTGTCGTGAAGCCTTGTGCAGAGGTTTTGTCGCTCTGAATCTTAATGCATAGATCTAAATATGAAACAGATGTGGCAGTCTCACTGGTCCCATTTATGTCTATCTTAGGTGGGTTTGTTTGTTGTTTAACGCCGCACTCAGCAATATTCCAGCTAAATGACGGCGGTCTGTAAAATAATCGAGTCTGGACCAGACAGTCCAGTGATTGACAACATGAGCATCGATCTACGCAATTGGGATACGATGACATGCATCATCAACCAAGTCAGCGAGTCTGACCACCCGATCCCGTTAGTAGCCTTTCACGGCAAGCAGGGTTTGCTGAAGACCTATTCTACCCAAGATATTCACGGGTCTCAGGTACGTAAATCAGGGGGAGGGAATTGGCTATTTGACAATTATTGAACTATATAAGATCACCGGAAGCTTAAGTTCAACAACACACGCCAATTTATGAATATCGTATGCCTGACAGCCTGACAGCCTGACATTACCGTTCGTGTCGAAATATATGCCATGGTGGTGGTGGTGGTGGTGGTGGTGGTGGAGATGATGATGATGATGATGATGATGATGCTGCTGATTATGATAACGATTATAAGTTGATGACGATGATGATGCTGATGATGATGACGACGACGATGATGTGCTGACGGACAAATCCAAGCACAAGAATATCTGTATAATGAGCATATTTGAACCGGAGGAAAACTTTGAACCTCTCAACTTTCAAACATATTATTTTACGAAAACTCCAGAAAATAACTTCTATGTTGCTGCAATAGTAAATCATTAATGTGGAACTTTATGTCTCTGTTGTACAAGTGATAAGGTGCTTCAACTTCCGGTTCCCCAAATAGTGTGTCCCGTAATATGTCCCAAGGAACCGATCTTTTAATAATCTGGAGGGTAGGAGCGCAAGGATTGATGGGTTTCGAAAAAGAGCCAAATATTATTGTCTGAATATCCTTAATGTCCAATGAACGGCATTTGCGTTTAAAACCGAGGTCTAATTATTTTCACAAAGTTATGACGTCATGATTCAGCATCATTGCCGTGACGTCACACTTACATATAGAAACATGCGCACGCCACAAAGAGAGAGGTCGCGTGTGTAGTGATGGTTGTACCAACATAAAGTCACTGAGAGGCACCTACTGTCAGTGTACGTCCATATAATATTCAAACAAACGTCTAAATAAAAAGATAAAATTCATTCCATGATCATAATAACGCAGAGTCGTGCCGACTATATCATGTGTTTATGAATCACTATCAACTAGGGGTTATACAGTAAACTACGGTTAAACCGAACTCGAAGGGACCACTAATTTTAGTTCGTAATAACCGTTGTTCGTTATAAGCACATATACAGCATTTATACAACACATGGTAGGGACTAAAGAATAAGTTCGTTATATCGGTCAGTTCGTTATAAGCGTGTTCGTTATAAACGTAGTTTACTGTACCAGATATTCGCGAAAAAGTGAGCGTATCCTGCCCCAACGCTAGAAACCGTCACAAACACATACAAGGGCACGTCAAATGTTATACTGACAAAACACAGGGACATATATAAGTCAAAGAAGGGAATTGCATTTGGCATCCTTTTTGTCACTGATTCATCAAATGTCCTCCTCGTCACTGAAAGCCCCTGTCACGTTGGACGTACATCTAACATCAAGCTGACACCATAGAATATACCTGAAATACTATTAAAATCAGCCTTCAGCCAAGTCCTACATTCAATCCTATTAATAGATATATAGTGTCATCTTTTTTGAGGGTATGCTAGACGTCCTGAACGTCATTGCACCAGGTAACTGAAGAACAAAGTAAAAGTTTGCTCCAGTGCATCCATTCCCTGTTTAACTTATACCGAAAAACTGGCAAACATTCAACTGAAAAAGTGCGTGTCTTATTATAAGCAATTTGTCAAGGATGTGAAGCGGATATTAACAGTGACGCATACGTGTTGAGCCCATCTAAGGGTATAATAAGCACAAAGTATACGATAGGATTTAGAGGTGCCATGAACCACACAGTCGAGAGGTAGGTGTCAATAATGTCTGCATGGTTATATGTATAAAGGAATGTGTTATCACATAGTCAACCTGTTGATATAAATGTTGTTTCTCGATGGATTGTAAAAACGAGGATATTCAGTTCCTGCTGTTACAATATTCAGCAAACAAGCTGGGACAAGTCAGATGTATATCTCCAATTGACAATACCGTGGTATATATCCCCCGGAGAACTATACACCTGTAGTCTGAAGGTAGTCACTGTGACCAGCTACACAGGTGCGTGAGCAGCACTCCGTGTCTTTAGGGCACAAGCGTCACAACCGACTTGATATGTCAAGCAGGCCGTTGTTCTGGGCATCATATGACCACCACTCACAATGTCACTGTGACACGGATATGCAGTAGTCGCATGTGCCATCCATGGAGTAGGTTGGGCCAGCTCTACCCGGGGGTTACCCTGACCACATGACTTATAGGTAGGTGCCCATTATACAGCATGTGCCAGGACGATGTTCGTTGAATTAGGTCAGTGTGTGGTGGGATTTTTCCCGACAAAACAGTGTCATGTAGCTGTACTGGTTTGACGTTTACCAGGATATTAAAGTCATATCATAATACATGGCGAATGTCGCCATACGTTATTTGTGTTAACACCTGTAGACGCCCCGGGCGTTCGTAATGGGTGACCAAATAATTACTTTTCATGTCATTTCGACATTTCAAAAATAGAACGTTGGTTGCATATATCGACATTAATCAACTGTTCACGTACAAATCATTATCCCTATATTGTTAAACGGCGAACTTTCATACGGCTGGAGAAATTGTTTGACACGTCATTCATAGGATAAGTGTGTATCCGGCAAGGATGCAGCTTCTTCCGGAAATAATGTCCAGACCACCACGATCACCAGTTGAACACAGAATCTAGACTTGACGAGTCTCTTTGAGCAGTAAAATTATAAGCGAAGCACAACGAGTGGAGATAAGTGCTTTAGCGGTACGCCAGGTGTGGGGCGGGTGTTCTCCCTTAGCGAACGACAAAAAGCACATGTTTGTAAACTATGAGGCCAGCACGGGAAAAAACAGCAATATTCCTATGGACACTAAACACACACCTTAATGCTGATAACTCCGGCTGAAGTATGTATCAGAAGCACAGAATACACAGTTATTAATCACTGTCATTATCTTGCGTTCTCTTACGAACAATAAAGATAAAATACGACAAAAAGACAAATTTTAGCTGGGAAACATTTTGCTATTCAAAGTACATATTCTAAGTAATCTTAACTGACTAATACCATGACAAGTACAAAATAACAAGCGTCCCAGGAGTAGTCTGTGCTGTCTAAGTTGTTGTTGGGGTGGTTGGGGTGTATTGCCACGGCGGATATGTTACACTACAGTAAGCCTGGTGAAATTTGTGTGTTTAGTTATGTCAAAAATTAGAAAATAAAGGAAAAATCGGCCAGGGAGCTTTAAAACATATTTTCAACAGGTTTTAATTAATATAGTATTTTAAATAGTTTATTGATATTCATATCAAGAGTAAATGATATTTTTTAACATTTTACTTATTTCTGATATAAATAAACCCACTGCTATTCAGCTGTTATTTTTACACTTTCAAATTTTGATTTGTTGGAGTCGGCGGATTCGTAAACCGAGTTGTTGTTGTTTCAAATGTCTGGCCTATTAACACTCTGGATGATTGACAAATAAGTTACTAAACATACAATGTACCGCGTGAACACGCAGTTGAATAAGCCAACACTAGTAAGTATTTTGAGTCACTCCCAGAGAGACTCAACTAAAGAGAAGATATCACGCCCATGTTGTAACACCTGACTGATTATATTCCCAATATCATACTTATATGCTATTTAAATCACGCAGCTTAAATTGTTTATTTTTGTTGTGTCATGTATGAATGAAACCTGAATTTGAAAATAAAATGTTTTCTTGTCAATCAAAGGCACCAAGAGAGAAACCTCTTCAAATAGTGGTTAGTTAATGATATGTGCTTTACATGATCGGTTGTAAATCGATAGTATTAAAAATATCCGGCTGTTTCAGAATAGACCAAGAGAAACTCGTGAGCAACCCTGTGTCCGAGGAATCAGGTTGCATGAAATTGTTGACAATTGTGAATTAGATATAAACAGAGGATCAAATGCATCTATATCTCTCAGTTGATTTTGTCACGTGTTTGCTTTTCAATTGAAAATATCTTAAGTTTGTAGTATTATATAAACAAATGAACTGAACTTGCCCTTTGTCGGTACTCAGATGCTTCTTCATTGTTATATTCATTAAAATAAAATTTGATTTAAAAGTCTAAAAACTTTAAAACAAGGAAATTCGCACAATACAATATCTTAAGTATCTTTTCTTTTAGAATGAATTAATTTGCTTTTTTGGCACAAATTTACAACATTTCAAACATGGTAGAGGTCATGCAGATCTAAAACCATGTCTTACCCCATACTTTAGTGAACCAGTATAGTTTTAAATAAAAATACTCAACGACAAATTACTTTTTACAAATTGTTGCAGGAATGAGTGATGTTTAAATAGACATGATCACATTTAACAACAGTTCTTTCAATTTTCGGTTTGATAAAACCAAATCGGTATGCTTTCTGTTGCCCCTCAGCTTATGATACAACATGTCAGATATACGTGTAGCCTCCTTCAAGTGGAGCGTATACATGTCCTGCCCAAATTTTACAGCCCCAAGTACAACATGGCAGAATATGTTTATGTAAAAAGACGCTATTCATGAGGTTATGTGTACACCAACCATCATGTAAATGTTATATAATTTTATATCTGTATTAACCTTCAAATCCACTGAAATATTAACGATATTAAAATATTTACGTACTGTATGCTACCTGTGTTGTTCACTTGACGGCACACATGAAACACATGATAAGTAATCTTAATCTTGACTAATACCATGACAAGTACAAAATAACAAGCGTCCCAGGAGTAGTCTGTGCTGTCTAAGTTGTTGTTGGAGTGGTTGGGGTGTATTGCCACGGCGGATATGTTACACAACAATAAGCCTGATGAAATTTGTCTGTTTAAGTTAGGTCTAAAAATAAGAAAATAAAGGAAAAATCGGCCAGGGTGTTTTAAGAAAAATCTTCAACAGGTTTTAATTAATATAGTATTTTAAATAGTTTATTTATATTCATATCAAGAGTAAATGATATTTTTTTTAACATTTTACTTATTTCTGATATAAATAAACCCACTGCTATTCAGCTGTTATTTTTACACTTTCAAATTTTGATTTGTTGGAGTCGGCGGATTCGTAAACCGAGTTGTTATATATATATATTTATCTGACGCTGTCAATAACAGCAAACAACAACATTAACACTTCTTCTGTATCCGGAAAGAGTTGAACCCCATGGGTTTAATGTGCCATAACATCTGTAGCTAATTCATTTATAAATAATGAGAAGAACATAGGGCTCAGCAAACACCCTTATCTAAAACCAAATGGACAATCAAAATGATCTGTGAAATCTGTTTTAATCTAACACATACTTGATTGTCTGGTTTGTTTACAGGCCGCCGTCGCATGGCAGGTGTTCTGCTGTGCGGCGTGATGCAATTAAAACTTACATTTTTAATGCAAATTGTGTAAATGGCGGGTGCTACCTGTGGAGCAGGACATGCTTAACTCAACTCAACTCAAAATTATTCTACAAAAACACCCACGGTGGAACAAGAGAAAAGTTATAAATTTCAGGAAAGTAATTAAATATAAAGCAAAATGGCAGGATAAGCAATATAACATGAAGATATACAAATAAAATACATGTCAATGAATGATCATTCACTCATGGTAATGCACCCACATGATTATTTACAATGTATAACAATAAATCATAAGAAAAGTCAATATAGTGTACATGGGAACACACTAGTTCGTATACTATAAAGGCATGCACGAGTATAAATAAATTAGGTATTTATTTCATATTTCTTTCCATGATTGAGGAAAAATTTGGGAGCTTCTTAAGATCTATTACTTTTTTGGAAGAAATGAGTTTTTTCAATTTAGTGATATTAGAATAATATGTCCATTTATCGGCCATGAGAGAGTTTTCATATTCATTAAATGCTTCACATCTAAATAGGCAATGAAATTCACCAGCTATAGCTATAGTTAACACGTCCGTAGTTGTCTGTTTATGCCAAGCCAGCGGCCAACTTCTATATGTAAATGATGGTTACATGTTCGGAATTTCAAAATAGGGTTGTAAATATGTTTAGGTAGTAGGAGTAGTTTTTTCAAATGACGGTATATGTTTTAGGTATTTATAGTAATTTCCTTTTGAACTCCGTTCAACGTCCGCCCTCCAAAAAAACTGACCTTTCTGAATATTTTCTACCAGAGTGATTACCAACTATCTGGATACACTCTGTTGGTCGGTTACTATATATAAAAAGCAGTTAACGAGAATAGTTTTAATATTCTTGATCCAAACATTATCATAATTGCTATTTATGTGCTGAAAATATGCAAAGTATCCAGTGCAATAGTTTAATTGAAGTACACGGTTTAGAAAGCTTATGACAGTAATTGATTACGTTTAGTATACAGAGGTGTTCTACCTAGTTCTCCGTATGCCATGAAGTTAGGGGTATAGTTTCTAAGGTCACACGCCAGCTTAAGAAATTTGATGTGAATCTTTTCAATAACATCAATGTGTCCATATCACCATGTTTCGAACAGGTAAACGTCAGACATCAAAAGCTTTGAGTAGACAATCAAATGGCAAATTCAAGGAGGCAGGACATAGCCTTAGATGCGCTTTCTGTCAAACTTTATATTGCCGTCTTAAAACTTCTATTTCTGCTGAAGAAAAAGCCCAGATATGTATCGTTCACAATTTCTAGCTCAGAGTTTCCAAAGTGGAAGTATATTTTTTACTATTCCCTGATTAACCGCTTCCAAAGATAAGTATTTTTGTTTTGTGCATGTTCGCATTTAATTTCCATATATCACAATAAATTCGAAATTAGTTTGAAGTATCCTGAAATGTAGGTGTAGATTTAGCAAACAGTACAGTATCATTAACAAGGGCTGTTACATTGTGCTTTGGTGAAATCATGTTGGCTATATGTCAGCATGCGATGTATTTCATCCGTGGGTGACAGGACATGATATATTTTCTACTGGTACGGCATCCTTTACATTATCTTTGAACTGTAAGACTGCAAGCATATGCTTACTCTCAGTTTTGTTGCCTACTGTTATTTTTGGTATGAGCTTAAATACAACATAGGACATGAAATAATCGATGGCTCTACATCCTTGTTCAGAGATGTAGTTAAAAGAACCACCACTGTCTCCGACAACACGACCATTGAGTTTATGCAATCTAAATATATAAAAAAATTCAAAAGTAAATTTCCATATGCTACTATCAGTGGGGGATCTTCTTAATATGTATTCACAGTACGCTTGGTTAACCTCAGGCAAACTACATTCAGAATATCCATAACAACACCCGTACAATAAGACATGGTTGACTTCTTAACACAAACGCATATGCCCCAGTCAACCACACTTGGTAAGTTTGATTGTATTGCTAGAGAGGAGTATAATGCCACGTAGTTCAAGGCTAGCTATACATTTGTCTATATACACCACGTACGTTTCTTATAACATGTAATATCATGTGACCTAATACTGTCTAGAAAATCAATACCGCCTAGTTCACTTCGCAGACCACCTGTGTTCCATGTGTATATTCATGACAGAAGACAATTTGATTACAGTGCATTATCTATTTGGGAACGAATTATTTATGACTTGGTCCGGTCATATTCCTATTTGGATGCATTGCTCGTCTGACTTTGTTTAGGAGTCGATGAAGCCTGGAGTTTCAATAGAGCGGTATAGTCTTTTCTTCCAGTAGTCTGTACTGTGACCGTTTTATTAAGTTCTCGTGAGTACGGTCATTTGGTTCAGTTGTGTTCTTGCACTGATCTTTGTGTTGGATAACTGGACGACTATTCTTGAAAGAAGCTGTCAGTCCCCTCTGTTTGTTCTGCAACGTTTGTCTCGCTGACGTTTAGTTTGGTAATTTGAGACATCGACGGAATCCAACTGAAGACAAGGTCTCATCTTCAGTACTTCAACTGTGTCCTCACTCAATACTAATTTGGCAATAATTGGGCGTGGGCCATCAGTGTCTCGTTTCCTGCCTACATAATACCCCCGTACAATGTATATGCGAGTCCAAGCTCTATCTTTAATGTGTTTGTTAAGGATACAACAACATCTTTGCATGAATCAGAATTCTCTTGATTACTTTCCGTAATAATAACATGATCGCTGCGGCTGAACGACTCTAGTCTGTGCATGATTTTATTTTTTCTAGTTCGCGTTCAAGGAGTTCGGATTAAGTGAAAGTTAATAGATAATATCCTGCAGGTGCTGCACACTTTTCCATGTCACTCTGCACCTTTTAACTACTGTTTCTAAATGATCACATTTGTTTGTCGCCTCAGTCAACTTGGCTTTTGTTGAGTCTATTTCAGTCTGCAATGAAGTTCTAAAGTCCTTTAGCTCATTCAAGATTGCCGATTAACCAGCATTAAGGTCTACCGTTGAGATTGGACTTGGATTAGAGTCCACGTCGTTTGATAACAATAGTCTATCCCGGATTAAGTAGCTGCCACTGTTTCCTACATGAAAGGACTGTGCACGCTGCAGTGGTCAAAGGAACGTGTCTTGTGACGTCACACTGATCAGCCAAATGTAAAGGTTACCTCCTTTATTTAGTCAGACAAACTAATTGTCAGAAACAGAAACAGTTTATTCTCTCCGGGTGTGGTATGAAAGAGCGCAAAAGAATAAGCATGTACACATAAAGTATTAGTATGTGAAAAGATGACAGCATGTCATGCATGGATATATTATATCTTGTCTGTTTTGTGTTTTCTTACTGCTTTAGATATTTCATCCATAAATCCCGATAGGTTCTTTGGATCTCACGCATTTTGACAGAACAATAACCTCTTAAATGTATACAAATTAGACCATTTATTCTCGTAAGATATATCAACAGATAATGAAACTCGAGTGCAACTGAAGGAGAGTTGCACAGTTCACATACACGATCCTCTTCTTTACATTATCCCAACGGCCAGTTTCAATCTGTAAATTATGGTTACATGTTCTGACTTCCTAGATTGGGATAAACATATTTTGTTGTAATTTAAATGTTTCTTTCACATTTTGTCTGCTCTGTCAGATACTAATAAATGTAACCTTTACTGCTCACTGCCATGTTGTGTCTCCATTCTTGTACGAAAGTGATCCTGTAGTATCTTGCCTACCTTAGCAGCCAGCCATGTGGTATTACAGGTAATAGGGTTGCAGAATATATGTTAGTCACAGTTATTATGGCCTTAACCCCTACCTGCCAGGTATTACTTATGAATGTTTGTATATTTAATAAAGCTGAACATTGAGTTAAAGACTGTCGGAAGATTGTATGGGCTGAAAAGAAGAGATATTTTGTTTTATATTGAAAGGGGTAGACTGATATTGTTGAGCGTGAGAGTTGCTATAGAAGAGACATTGGTTAAAACAGGATCTAGGTCCTCTGGTGAGTTACAGTGATTATATGTGCCATTTAGATGTCTGTTTTCTTTGAAAAGGGTATAATTCAGTTTTGTATAGCCACTGATAATTCGTGAAATTGTTTTGTCTGAATAGTAACTGATTTATTAAGTGATTTCAGTACTGATGTTATATGAACGAGAATATTAATTAAATCGGGTCGGATGCTGGAATGCTTGTTTTGAATTTTTGTTATGGAGCGAAAAGAGTGTGAAATTATAAAAAAATTGAATTGGTTTATATTTGTGTGCTGTTGAGATGGCTAGTAACCAGTGTTGTAATAGAGTGATTATATTTTTCATTATGGTTGTTTGTGGTTATTTAGATGGGTTGGTCTACATGGATACCTATGACGGTGGTTGTTTTTTGTTTGTGATCCATCGCTATAAATATGGGTATGTGTTGGCCAGTTTGTTTTTATGTAACTGAGTACTGTTGTTGTTTTCTTCTGTTTTGGTTACGTTAGGTGGAGCTTGTAGTGTATTGTGAAGCGAGGTGTCTGTTTCAGGAGGAGTTTTGTCATGAATGCATTCATTTGCCTAGGGGGCATGTTGTATGTTATTCAGGTTGTGTGTTTGGAGAAGTTTATGGAGATGTGTTAAGTATGGGGCTTACTTGGGGTTGGTTTTGAATATTTGAGTGTAGATTTTCTTGTTTTGTATTTTGTTGTGATTTGTTTGCAGATAGGGTTATGTAGTACACCAGCCCCGTAATTTAAGCGGATTTGTTGCCTTCTGTGAGTGATTGAAGTTAAAAAGGGTCGGCGACAGGGTGCTACCTTGACGGCTGCCATTTTCTAATGCATCAGATAGGGTATTATGAGATTTGACTGTTATGTTTCTGTCAGAAAGGAGGGATGAATTTAAAATGGCTTTTTTCCAGTTTTTGAATGAGGCTATTGTGCCAAGTCTATAAATATGGCCAGACTGTATTGTGTTTTGTGCTTGTGCTTTCTGGTGTCTTGTTCTATATGTAAAATTAAATATGTCTATTTCATTAAAGTTTGTCTATTGGATGTGAAACCAATCAGGACTGATTGGTATTTATTATATATAGATTCCATAATTTTACAAATGTGGGAGGGAAGCGAGATGTTGGCGTCAGGAGTCCGGCTCATTGTGGGGTTTCCCCGGTTTAAGGACTGGTACCACCTTAGCTTGTTTCCATTGTTGGGGTAGTTTGCCGGTTTTCCGTATTTGGTTACAAAATTTGTAATAATAGTGTCAGAATTTTCATTGGATTTGTTTGGAATAGTGTAACTAATGGTACGAGTATGTAGGCCTGTGGCTGTGGCTATGTTATTTTTTTGTTTTTAAGAGTTGTTCATAATTCTTGTATGGTTACGGTTTTGTTGATTGGTAGGTGCGTGCGGTCTAGTCTTTAGTTCCAGATAGTATTTTTAATATTTATGTTTTAATTTGTTTTGTTTGTTTGTTTTTGTGGTTATATATGTATAATTGTTGTGCTGGGTATGTGGAGCTGCTTGGGTTAAGAATTTTTGTTCCACAGCGTTCTAGAAATTTGTTTGCCATTTTTTAAGGTCTTATAAAAGATTTGCCAGTGACTATTCATTGCTACCATGATAATTTGTTTGGTATTATTTCTGAGTTAATTAACTAAAGGCAATTTAGAACGGTCTCTTAGATTTTATTATTTCGTTGCTGGTACTGGGTTGTATAAGTGGTTTATTTCAGAGACGGGGATACATTAAGTGGCAATTTCATGCTTCATTTTATTTGTGAAGTTTTAATTGAAGGTGTCTATGTTGTTATATTGTATTTTTGTTGTGTCTGTTTGGTTGCAGAGTTTTATGAACAGCTGCCAGTTTGATTTGTTTTACAATTAAAATTTGTTAGCAGGGTATCTTGGTCTAAAAACTTGTCGTTAGCTTGTGAAGATTTATTTAGTAAATTTAAGGATATTTTGCTAGGGCCGTCACCACTTGCCCAGGTGCCATTATGAACTTCCCAGCTTGTCGTTTTGGAAAGTTTGACTGTAGTTATTGAACTGTCCACTGCAGTTGGATGTTTGTGATAGCTAGTTGGGTAAATTGTTTGTATAATTGTTGTGCCCAAGAGTGGGTGTTGCGCGTGGAAATCCCCGAGGAAATGTGTATTTGGTTTTACGTAGTTGTTAAGAATGTTAAGGTCACCCTTAAAGGGTTTGGTTTGGGTATGATAAATATATATTATAGTTAGTTTTGTTTTATGTATAGTGGTATTTAGTTTGCTTCGAGAGAATTGCATTGGTCATGGGGCTAAGTTTGAATTTGCGTTTAAATGATGGGTTTGGGGTTTACTTTAGACTGTGAATGGCTGTTAGGCAGCTGTAGAAGCATTTTTGTTACACTTTGGACTTGTGAGCAAGACTTTGGAAGTTTTTAGCAGTGGGCTACCTGATGAGAAGGTAAGCTGCTGTCAACTCTATGAGTTTGTTTGTGTTATTGTTGAATACCTTTGATGTGCACACACGGTATTTCATCCAATGTGTAGTAATAAGTGTCACAAAACTGCATAGTTCATTATCAAGCGTTAATGTTTAAAATGTGTTGTTACCATAGAAACTAGCTTCCTCGAGCATATTCGAGAAAAGCTAATTGCATTAATTGGAGCAGGGTGCCAATCAGATCACCCAGGACAATATCAATATAATGGCGTTCAAGTAAAGGAATGTTTTTGCATGTACTGATGTGCTGTCTATTCTCCCTCAACCAGCTGGTGTAAACTACATTAACTAATTGCTTCTTTTCATATTTTATTCCTCAATGTGACCGCCTCCGTGATCTAATGGTAGAGTCCGGGGTTCGATACCAAGCCGCGTCATACCAAAAGACGTTAAAAGATGGTACTTGTTGTTACCCTGTCTGGCGCTCGGCATTAAGGGGCTAAAACAAGGACTGGTCGGCTCGGAGTCAGTATACTGTGTCTGAGTGGGGTATTCATGTTAAACTGCGGCATGGTATCTCAGTGTGCTAGCACTATAAATCGGCATCAGTCCGGACTAGTACAAGCAGCCACACACACACACACACACACACACACACACACACACACACACACACACACACACACACATACACGTGCATGCACGTCGCTATATAAGTGCAATAATCTTGGACGCGACGTTAAACCCCAATTCACCTAACCTCAGCTATTCCTCTGTATAACGGAATATTTAACGATCTTCGCTACACCTGTATATTTTCTGGCTACATCATAATGGGTTTGAACATCTGAATGCCTTTGGGCATAATTGGGGAATTTGATATGAATGTGCGCAGGAGAGATACCTAGCTAGCGATAACATTCACATCAGGTATTCGACCAGACGTGCTATGCATGCTCTATGTGCACAAGCCCTATGGCACGTTAACCTACATTGTTATGAAGCTATTGTCTAGATCAACTTCTAATATTCCAGGACATAGACGGAATAGTTGTTAAATGTTTCGGAGTTTGCTGTGTAGTGTTGCGTCCATTAGTCGTATGAGAGAACAAGATTATCGTTGGTTCGAATCCCAGATTAATCTTGGTAATGATTCGTGGTTTGTCAACACATTATCCGAGCTCATTGGGGTATATCTGTGATAAACGTCTACGTCAATTTGATATTTTCCCCCACATTACACACACACGCCATGAAAAACCGTTCAAAGCTGGGATAATACCCACCTCACGTTTCTGTTAATTGCAATGCATTGGTGCAGGGGCGGTCGGGTAGCCTGGTGGTTAAAGCGTTCGCTCGTCACGCCGAAGGCCCGGGTTTAATTTCCGACATGGGTACAATTTGTGAAGCCCATTTCTGGTGTCCCCCGCCGGGATATTGCTGGAATATTGCTAAAAGCGGCGTAAAACCATACTGACTCACTCACTCACATTGGTGCAATAATGCATCTCCAGTTATTATGTATACGTATCATTTCCCATTTTGTCTTTTGTGTGCTGGGGGCACGGGTGGCGTCTAAGGCGCCGCGATTCGCAGGGCAGAGTTGCGTCCCTTGGGCACGCCAGAAACCTGATTGTGGGTTCAAATCCCGGTTCGCCCCGATTATGTTTCTCGGTTTGTCAGCATCATTCCCATGCTCGGGGGTTTCACCGAAGTGGTAAACGTCTGAGGCCTGCATCACTTCGGGCGTTCCTCCCACATTAAGCTGACACGCCGTGATATAACTGGAGTTATGTTAATAGCGGCGTTAAACTCAACTCACACAATCACTCACTTTTGTGTGCTACTGGGGTGGATGAATGATTGTTACTGGATTACCGCCGTTGGAACTTGTTTGGATATATTATGAGGTGTCCGCTTAATTCAGCTTATTTAGTCTTCAAAACAACACTATGCTGAGCTACGAAACAGAATATTGTTTGTAGACTTGCGGAGTAATGAGTGACGATATCCTCACTACCATTCATGTATTTCTTTAAGATGTTATCACCACTCTTACGAAGCCCAGGCAAACCAAGAAATAATCTGTGCGACAGAAAATCGAACCCATAATCATAGGTCTCTGGATAACGAATTGCGCCACCTAAGACAACTGGGCAACCCGTACTCCGTAACTCACATTTAAGACCACCGAACAGTATTCGACCCGTGAAGATCCGGGGTAGAATAGGTCTTCAGCAATCCATGCTTGCCGTAAAAGGCGACTATGCTTGTTGGGTGGTCGGGTCTTCAGGCTCGCTGTCTTGGTGGATGCATGTCATCATATCCCAATTGTGTGGATGATGCTCATAATGTCAATCATGAGATTGTCTGGTCGAGACCCCTATTATTTACAGACCGCCGTCATATAGCTGTAATATTGCTGAGTGCAGCGTTAAACGAGAAACAAACATTAAATATTCATATAATTGATCTTTAATGCATGTTTCTAAGATGCCGTCAAAATATATTTATTGATGATATGTACGTATATTTATATCCAGCGAACCGATATGACGATGAAGATGATGATTAGTGCACTCTTGGTTACGTGTGCCATTACCCTGTCTTCCTCGCAAAATCTTACCAACGACGACATCACCAGCATCTGCAAGGCAGTCACGGAACAGGGCAATTGTTCGTCCTGTAACTGGTGTTCTGTGAGGAAAGACGGCTTTCCCTTGACAGTGAAAGACCTGTGCCGAGTACGTAACAGCCCGAGTGATTGCAGCCTGGCTCTTTCAGATTTCCCATGTTCGAACATCACGACCTTCTATAGCCAGTCTTGTTCTGCGCTCAACAGCTGGGCACATAAGATCGTGTGTCCCATTGCTAAGTTGGCTGCTTCCTGCTTTGTAACAAGTAAGTATTATTTATTTATTTTAAAAAAAACATATTATATATATTTGTTTTATTTAAGTACCTTATAAATGAAAATTTAAAAACTTGCGCATATACTCAGGTGAAAATGTGATTTCATACTTCGATAAATGTAAGAGTAAGATCCGGGTAAAATAGGTCTTAAGCAACCCATGCTTGACGTAAAAGGCAATGTTGTAGTTCTGGTTCGCCTGATGACGAGTGCATGCTGGATAATGCTGTGTATGTGGAATATTAGACCAATGTACGTACGCCTCAGTGTTTGCTCGTTTTGTTATATACGACACTGGAATGCATCTCATAAAACACTACGACAGTTACGATCCATTTATGGTCAGGAAATACCGAGAGAAAAATAAACACGCGGACTTCCATGTTGAATTTTACCGCGGTTTGGCATCCAGGACGTGTCGTATAGGTATGCAACCCGTGAAGATCCGGGGTACAATAGGTCTTCATGCTTGCCGTAAAAGACGACTATGCTTGTAAGAGGCGACTAACGGGATCGGGTGGTCAGGCACGCTGACTTGGTTGATGCATGTCATCGATCCAAATTGAGTGGATCGATGCGCATGATATTAATCACTGGATTGCCTGGTCCAGACTCGATTATTTACAGACCGCCTCCATATAGCTTGAATATTGCTGGGTGCGGCGATAAACAACAAACAAACAACATCTACATGTAATCTTTATGGTGTATTTTATACATACTGGTACGATATTCAGGTTTGTGCATTTTTATCGGTTTTGTAATACAGGATGACAGGAAGACCGGAAAGGCATAACATGTGAGTTTAAGGGAAGGATACATATTATCTTTTACTTTACGTTTATATACTATAGGTTCTAGTATCTGCTCAAATGCAGTTTCATTTGATTCCCGACCAGTGGATCCGTATGCATTCCAGTTATCATTCTCAGCTCCATGGGGAGTATAACCCAAACTGCCTAGGGGCGCTAGAAGGTTTTTACGTCCACCTCACATACCGGGTACCCATTTCCTGCTAAATGAACAGAGGCACCTTTGAACTAAGTCACTTGCCAAGGGTGAGACCACAAGTTTTGACACTTGGGTTTCGGATGTATGCACGTATTTGTGTTTCCACCATCTGGTCTTCTACCATTAGTATTAGTATCATATATCATTTTAACTGTAAATAATTACGAAATGTATTAGTTTCACAAATTTAAGCAATTCTAATTGGCAGTGGGAATATGAAAACCTGTGCATATAATCCGGTGAATACACAAAATTCGTACTTCGATAAATGTAAGTTTGGACGGAAGAAGGAACTGCGTTCCAGTTGACAAGTCACTTGATAAACTCTATATAAGGTCGGTGTCAGGGATTTCCTGTTGTTAAACTTGGACGAAAAGGTTCACAAATACAGACATGAAATAATTATATATTGCAAAATACCAGTGTTGTTATTTTAGATTTGCATGGAATTTTCGGGTCGTGATAAAGAGCATTCCCTTCTATTGCCTTCTATTGCCCTTGACGCTTGTCGTGTATTCTTGCGAATGTCTCGATGTGGACGTATATCAAAACCATTTCTTCTGCAACGAACTTGACAGTTAGTTAATAAAAGCGACATAAACAGACTCCAATTATATACGGAAGATACCAGGTGTTCGCGAAAAGGTGAGTGTATCCTGCCCCACCTGTATTACCAAGCAACCCACGTTTGCTATAAAAGGCATCTATGCTTGTCGGCAGAAGCGACTAACGGGATCGGGTGGTCAGGCTCGCTGACTTGGTTTGTGCATGTCATCGTGTCCCGATCCCGATGCTCATGATGTCGATCACTGGATTGACTGGTGCAGACTTGATTATTTACAGACCGCCGTCATATAGCTGGAATATTGCTGAGTGCGGCGTTAAACAACAAACAAACAAACCAAACAGAAACACATGCAAAGGCAAGTCAGTAGTTCACCTGAAACAAAACATTGGGACACATGGTGAAAAGTCAAAACAGGGAATTGCATCAGTCATAACTTTTGGCACTGATGCATCAAGTATGGAAACGTCCTCCACATGACCAGCATGATACAATTTTTGAAAACTTTGCAGAGGCCTTCAATGTTGTAACTTGATAAAACAACTTGAGATAAGATATGGCATAAATTAGTTACACACACACACACACACACACACACACACACACACACACACACACACACAGCTGGAGCCCTTGTTACGATCACGCGGTGTCGCCTAGTACCACGTCACAATCAAATGACATCACTAACATCTCTGCCCCTGCGTTGGTTAGCTTTACCTTTTTAACTCCACACACGGGTTATAATGTTTACAAACTGAAATTGTAGGCAGATTTACTTTGTGTGATACATAGAATCACTGGTGCTTTCCAATCTCAAATGTATAAGACTGGTTGACAAATGTAAACTTATAGATACAGATATTCTGTATATCCCGACGTTACCTACTGACTAGAACAATGTTTGTTTCTCCACGTGGTCGCATGTGGTAAATCGTGTCGTACGATGCAGTGAGCAAGTAATTGAAAGTGTAGACACACAACTACTGACAAAGAACATTGCCCAAACATGTCATAACATAATAATATTTCGGTGTCTCTATGTCGTGATATGAGTATGTCAAGCAAACACAACTGTGTCTGGTTGGAAAATTAATACAGGATACGTATTTAATGGCACATGGAAATATACAGTATGCTGTATGTGTGAAGCCCACTTCTGGTGTCCCCCGCCTGATTTTGCTGGAATATTGCTAAAAGAGGCGTAAAACCATACTCACTCACTCAGTTGTCCAGATTAGTCTGAGAGTTTAATTTTATTAAGAATATGTGATATCAATTGAATATCATATACCATATATGAGTAATTTAGGATAAGGCGAAGACTATAAATGTTTTAAGTATGTGGTTATTGAATTGTATTGATATTATGACAGGCATTGCAAAATGAATTTTACCAAAGAAAATAATCAATTACTTATTCATGTCAAAAGACATCGTCAAAATTATTTAGATGGCAAACCAGAACGAAAAACGCGGATAAATAATCTGCATCAACACAAATGCACAATCCATTTTATGTCGCCAAATGAGTGAGTGAGTGAGTATGGTTTTACGCCGCTTTTAGCAATATTCCAGCAATATCACGGCGGGGGACACCAGAAAGTCGCCAAATGAACGCTCATGACGCTCCATGCGTCCCAAACAAATTTCACGTTTTTGCCCAGCAAGTTAGTGAGAGGGGCTGCCACATGTGAGACATTTCGACAAAATTTATGGTAGTAACCAGCCATACCCAGAAATCTCATAAGTTCCTGTTTGTTTTTTGTGGAACTTGGAATTTTGAAATAGCTTCTACCTTTGATTGTACGGGCTGTAGCTGACCTTTGCTTATGGACATTCACTTGTCACTAAACTTGTAGTCACCTTGTCTGCAGTGAGTCTCTCGAAGAAGGCACGGATCCTCTTCAGGTGTTCGTCCCACCCCATGGAATTGTTCATACTATCGTCAGCATAGGCTTTGACACCCACAAGATTGGCTGTCTTTGTCCAGCATTTATTGAATTTCCTTCTACAGAGTTTAAAGCTTGATTGGATTCATCCGGTAGGGGTGTTGTTTCACAGGCACATCGTCACCTACATCTACATCATGACATACTACATCCGTACGGCCAGATACATCCGTGGACAAGTGAGGAATCTCTTGAATTAACTCTGACACTTGAGCCTTTAGCTCAAATGATTAATGACTAAACTTAGTATCCAAGTTAGCTAAAACGTCAGAATTGTTTTGCTTAGGGCTACCATAATCAATGCCATCAAACTTGACAAAGTCACAATTCTTATCAGTATCACAACCTAATGCAATATCCACAGGAGAAACAGTGGCAACACACTGAGCAGGTACATTGTCATGTAATTCATGTTACTTTCTAATCATATTGACATGACAAAGCTGTGTCTGTTTACGACGGTCCGGTGTTTGTACAACATAGTCAGTATCACTGACCTTTCTGGCAATAACATAGGGACCGTTCTGCCTAGCACGTAATGGTTGACCAGGGATTTGCAAAAACACTAAGACGTTATTGCCAGGACTGAAGTTTCTCTTGAGACTTTTTGTCATAATGTACTTTCATTTTGTCCTGGGATTCCTTCAAGTTATCCTCAGCAACTTCAAGCTTTTGTAAGCCTAGCCCCAAATGATAAGACATGCTCCAACAAACTCATTTCAGACCTATCACTGAGCCAATGTTCCTTTAAGTCCACTAATAGTATGGCCAAAGACAAGGTGATAAAAACTAAAACCTCACAGCAAACAACAACAAATGAATGCCTCTATCCCAACCTTTCTCAGTCTCAAAACAGTAAGTCCTTATCATATTCTTAAGAGTCTTGTCTCTCTAAAGCTCCTTGAGATTCAGGGTGATATGCACGAGGCTTAACCTGAGTTATGCCTAACTGGTGCATAGCTTGTTGCAAAACACCTACCATGAAATTAGAGCCCTGATCTGACTGTATAATCTTAGCAAACCAACCATGGTGAAGAACTTTATCAAAGCCTTGATTATAACCTGAGCTGTAAGTTTCCCAGTGGAAATCTTGTGGAAGCATACATGATAGTAAACATGTACTGATTTGCTGACTTAGTTTTAGGCAAAGGACCAATACAATCAATGGTAACCCTGCTGGAAGGTTCTTCAAAGGCTGGAATGGGTTTAAAAGATGCTACTGGAATTTTCTGATTAGGTTTGCCAACCATTTGACACACATGGCATGTTTTGCAAATTCAGTCACATCATGCCGCAAATTAGGCCAAAATGGGACAGAATTTTGTCACAAGTTTTGTTTATCTGCCAAAGGAGTTTCTTGTGCCAAACTCAAAACATGCTTTCGATATGAATTTGGAAGGACAATTTGATGGACGACCTTCCGTTCATTATCAGCAGGTACATTTGGCAGCCTGCATGTCCTCATCAAAACGCTACCCTTAAAATAATAGCAAAGTGGAACCATGTCAGCTTTTCTGAAGAGAGTAAGTGCCCTGTTGGCAAGAGCTTTGAGTTATTGGCCCTCCCCCTTTAACTTAACTTACAGCTCCCTACCCAGAACTGGTTCCTCAACAGCCAAACTGTCAGAATGTTTGCACTCTCCCTCCAAGATTTAGACAGGTCAAGTGAATGATCCATAACAGTGCCAGCCAAATCATAACCGGAATCATTCTCAGAGAAACTTTGCTCAGACATATCACAACACACAAAGGGCTTATGCCTTGAATTTCTTTTTCAAGATTTTCAGTACTTTCGGAAGTGCTAGGTTCAAGACAAATAACAGGATCAGGCAAACATCTTCCCATCTTCAGCCATATCTTACAAACTCGTACGCAAAGTTATGTATACTTATAATTTCCACACAATTATGTATTTGTAAATGCCTAAATGTACGACCAAGTAACGTTAATGGTTGTTTTCTTTCAGCGGAGGCTTCTACGACCACGGTAACTACGACCACGGCAACTACAACGACCACGGCAACTACAACGACCACGGCAACTACAACCACGGTGCTTACAACGACTACAACAACCATGCCTTCAATTCCGGGACCAGACGTCGCCCGCAAAACGTTCCGTATGCGACTATTTTCAAATCTTTTTTTGCGCTACCTACTCTGTACATTTAGAGCTCGTGTTTGATCGTAGATATTCTCTGAAACGTGGACGTGCTCGTGTTTGCCCGGTCATCGATACATCACATTATATGTGAGGTGAGGTGAAATGGGGTCGCGTCCAAAATTATTGCACTTTTATAGCGACGTGCACGCACGTGAGTGTGTATGGTTGATTGTGCTTACCCACTGAGATACTATGCCGCAGTTTAACATGAATACCCCACTCTGCTTCAGTATACTGACTCCGAGCCGACCAGTCCTTGTTTTAGCCCCTTAATGCCGAACGCCAGGCAGGGTACCAAGTACCCTAAACCATCTGTTTTGGTCCGGGATCGGGTGTTCAGGCTCGCTGACTTGGTTGATGCATGTCATCGTATCCCAATTGCGTGGATCGATGATCATGATGTCAATCACGAGATTGTCTTGTCCAGACTTGATTATTTACAGATCGCTGTCATATAGCTTGAATATTGCTGAGTGCGGCGTTAAACAACAAACAAACAAAATGATGTTACTGTCAGGAGATTGAAAGTTTAATTTAGTTAAAGCTGAGAGTTGTAAAATTGTTTGTACGGTCTTCATTCTCAGTGACCCCTTGCACACAACGGTGTGTCCGCAACGACATAGTGGCCTCAGAATGCGGTGCTTCAACGCTGTCCCAAGCGTGTATCAATCTCGAGGATTCCTCGTTAGATGGTCAATACACCTGCTGTACAGGTTAATACAGGTATGGAATACACTTCAAAGGTTTATTGTAAGATCCATTTAACAAATGTCGCTTCGTAAATCAGACTTGCTTCACTATTTTTGTGTTTCGACAAAGACGATAGACAATATGGCTCTGGATCAGTCTCATGTTCATACCATTCGCACTGCTGACATGTCCTGTCAAGCAACGTATTGGAAAGCAAATCAAGTTAAAGCGTACGGGACATTATTTTAATTTCCGGTATTGTTGATAGCAGCTTCTCAACTTTCAACTCGCATTTCGCCAATGAATTAACTTCATAACCGAACACGTCACATGAATGAGAGCGGGTCTGGTAACCACTTTGAATTCAAATACAGTAAACTACGGTTATAACGAACTCAAAAGAACGTATAGTTCGTAATAACCGTAGTTCGTTATAAGCATATGTATATATATATAACAAATGACGGAGTCTAAAAAATATGTTTGTTATATCGGTCAGTTCGTTATAAGCATGTTCGTTATAATAACAATTAGAGTAAATATTTGAACAAGATATAATATATAAAGAACAATATAGTTCAAATTACTATGATGGGGTACATGATTTATTAAAATGTAGGTTATTAAAATGTAGAAGACACGTGAAGATCCAGGGTAGAATAGGTCTTCAGCAACATATGCTTACCGTAAAAGGCGACTGACTATGCGTGTCGTAAGAGGCGACCGAATCGGGTGGTCAGGCTCGCTGACTTGGTTGATGCATGTCATCGATCCCAATTGGGTGGACTGATACGACTGATGTAAATCACTGGATTGTCTGGACCAGACTCGATCATTACAGACCGCCGTCATACAGTTGGAATATTGCTGAGTGCGGCGTTTGACAGATTATTCAATACATAATACATAGGCATAATTTGTCACGTGATGTACATGGTTGGATGTTAAATTAAGTTACACAATTCTCATCATGGATCATATCAGGAAGTTTAGCAGTGTTATCCTTTAGTCTCTGCTTAAATGAATATAGAAAAAACTGCGGGTCTCTTGGGAAATCCATGCATATGAAAAGCCTTATACATAATAGATTTCTCACATCTGAAACCATTTTGTAACGCTGATATGGTTATATACCAGGCACCATTCTAAGTAACTTAAGCCAATACTTAACTAACCTTAATTGGCTGGCTACAAAAAGATCACTACGTCCTGTTTCACCAGGAAATCATAAGACCTATACATTTATAGTAAGTGACTACACTCAAAGAAGACGAACCAAAAAACAACATTTTTCATGTTTTGCAACAATACCACCATTTCTAAAAACTACAGCATTGACGTTGTTGGCTGCGAGGAAGTTAGTGACAATTCTGGCTGTATGGGCTCTAGCGTTGTCGTGCTGATACATGACACCACGTTGCTGCTATTGGATAAATGGTAGGACAACTGGACGAAGAATGTTATCCATGTAACGCTGAGCTGTCAAGTTTCCATCAACGATGACAAGCGGGGTCCTCTCCTGCCCACAGATCCCTCCCCACACCATGACACTCCCTCCACCATATGGTACGACCTCCTGCACGCAACACGCCGCCGTTCGTTCACCCCTTCGGCGGTAAACACGTTGTCTTCCATCAGCCCTAAACATACAGAATCGACTTTCGTCAGTGAAGACAACCCTCTGCCAGTCACGTCGTTGCCAACGTCGTACAGTCCGGGCCCATCTCAATCGCAGACGACGATGTTGCGCTGTCAATAGCTGTCCTCTGTATGGTCTAAAAGCTCTGATTTCATGAGCCCTGAGTCTCCTGGCCACTGTGTGTCGACTAACCCTGTGACCTAAGGCATTTGTCGCCGATGACGTCACTGTCTGGAAGCGATTTCGGAGGTGCAAGGTACGCAAGTACCGGTCATCATTGGGCGTGGTCTGTCTGGGTCTGCCTGTTTTTTGGCCTGTCAGCGGTCCGCCCTGTCTGTCTGTAACGTTGCATCAAGTTGGTAACGGCAACACGGGAACAATCGAAGGTTCGTGCAAAATGGGCGTGGGTGGCTCCCATCTGTACCATACCCAAGCCTTGTTCACGTTGTTCGACTGTGAGTCGTGGCATTTCTTTTGTGTTTTTTTATCACTGCGGATGTCTGACTGGCCGTTGCAATCGTTTTATACCCTTACCCGCACGTGCACGTGTTTTTTATTTTTTCGCGTGTTATCTCGCAAACATGTAAAGGAGGACTAACATTTTCTGCATACATTATTGTTGTATTTAGGTCATGTGTTTTAAATAGACTTCATCGACAAAAGTTATACTTTGTCTGAAATTTATATTTTTAGTTGGTAAAGTTTCTTTTGGACGTCAGTTTATTTAGAACAAAGAGGTTGTAAAACAAGCAAGTTATCAACAGTAGAGTAGTTCGGCCGGAACCCTTGAGAATCATTTGCTTCCATCCATATTCATACAGCCATACATAGCCTTCATTAATTTATTTATTTACTTTTTGTCATTATTCTTATTAAGCCTTTACGGCATCAGCATACAAATTAGAACTGAGAAAAGTCTTGCTAAACATGGTGAATTTCCTTTTAGGATCGATCTGGGTGATTACGAGAGAATCAGTGTGTTACACATGTATTCCTTATGCGGAATGACGGAGTTCTGTCTATCTTCTAAGGTGTAACAAACTAAAATGGAATTAACCATACACAAATACATTCCCGTGACCATGAAGAGGTTTCTTATAGTTTTAATTCATCCGGTGGCTCATCAGAGATGAAGGATTAGAAGGATTGGCGTTCGTATCCAAGATTGAAACATATTTCTCACCCCTTTGAAAACGTATTTAAGGTGCACAGTCCAAAATGAGACATAGAAGTGAATGGGTCAAAACGCCTACATTTGACATAAAAACATCAGTTGGGCGGGTTGCCTTTGATTTTGTATCGACATTAGATAGTTTCCAGCTACAGCTACGAACAAAACCACATGGATTGTTTTGAAGAAAAACGCCTTGCAACAATGTATATTTGGTGGGGGAATTTTCTGTCTTTTTGTCAACAGTCTGAAGCATAATTATTTTTTTTAAAGAATTTTTGGGGTCAATTTATTTTTTTCGATTAATTCACACTTTTTATTGTGTTACATTCCCACTGAAACTACAAGGCTGAAAACGGTGATGAAACTTTGTATGAATGATCCCACCTATGGTGTATCTAAAACTGCTCACAAAATCCTCACCGGCTTTAACATGGCCCAATTATTTCAACTCAATCCAGGTGAGCTACAGTGCCACCCTGATGCTTGTATATAAAACATTTATTTTGATTTTCAGAGGACATATCAACAGGGGATCCTGAACTCCACCATATCAACAGAAAGTGTACAATTAAGACAAAATGGTTGCTTGTCAAAGATCATATATTAATTGACTAATATGTATTTTCAAACCTTCGAAATGAAAATAAATTGATCGTGGAGCAATTTGCTTTCTGTCTTCAAAACGATAAAATAAATCAAGACGGTATTACGTTTCTTGTATCTGACTTGTTCTCTGATAATAGATGTATCATTTAGAACATTTGGTTCGGATGACAAACAGATGAAGTATGATACATTAGCATTGCAGCTGAGTTTTCTATGGGTTCATGACGTGCTGTTCTTAAAGTGTAGATATCATGAAAAGTAGCAATAGACTTTTCGTACATCATTATGTAGCAAGTGTGATGTACGTTACGATGGCCGAGAAAATCAGCGTGAATGTAAACTTAGCGATATTGCGCATAATTAAACGTACTTCTTTTGAGGTCAATATTTGTAACAACCCGCGAATCTTAACGGCGATAACGAGGGGGCGTGGTTTAAATAGCACGGCCGGCTAGACCTGCAAGCTGATTGGGTATTACCACCAGCCGGTACAGAATATACGCGACCGTTTCAGTAATTGTGTCATGAGTATGGCTGGTAGGGGGGTGTCAACCAACCTTGATTTAACATCTATTATATAATCTTAACATTGCAAAATATTTTCAATTTTAGGAGCGTGGGATCCATCCACCCCCTTCTACTCAATACGTGCCTTTATACCTGCTAATCTACCAGAAAATTATTTGTCTCGGTGTTGTCCCGAAGTCTAAAATAGACATAATTTTGATATTCGAGAGTTCAGTGATGGTCATGGGTTTATGAATTCAAATATGTTCGAAAGTTCGGTGTCGGTTGAGGATCAATGCACCAAGTGAGTGAGTGAGTGAGTGAGTGAGTGAGTATGGTTTTACGCCGTTTTAAGCAATATTCCAGCAACATCACGGCGGGGGACACCAGAAATGGGCTTCACACATTGTAGCCATGTCGGGAATCGAACCCGGGTCTTCGGCGTGGCGAGCAAACGCTTTAACCACTAGGCTACCCGACCGCCTTCAATGCACCAAGTACTTCAGACATGTCGGTGCTGTGTAGAAAACAAGACATATACATTTTGCCATCGTTTAATTAAATGAATGATCTCCTCTGTCCTGTCTGGAAGTAACATGTCGTGTGAGTGAGTTGGGTTTAACGCCGCTTTCAACAGTATTCCAGTTATATCACGGCGTGTCAGCTTAATGTGGGAGGAAAGCCCGAAGTGATGCAGGTCTCAGACGTTTACCACTTCGGTGAAACCCACGAGCACAGGTATGGTGCTGACAAACCTAGAAACATAATCGGGGCGAACCGGGATGCGAACCCACAATCATAGGTTTCTGGCGTGCTAAAGGGACGCGACTCTGCACAGCGAATCGCGACGCCTGAGACGACTGGGCCACCCGTGCCCCCAGTCCAACCAAGATATAACTCCGACATTCCAGCCTTGTTCGTCATAGTGGAGACTGGACTTTTATAGTTAGTGAGCTCCCTTGCCTAGTGTAGGTGGGTAATGGCGTGTCCAAGGAAGAGATGAAGACGGGAATACTGCCACTTGGGAACACAAGCAAATATTACTTTATTATTGTGAGTTCGTTTGTTTGTTTGTTGTTTAACGCCGCACTCAGCAATATTCAAGCTATATACCGGCTGTCTGTAAATAATAGAGTGTGGACCAGACAATCCAGTGACTGACATCAAGAGCATCGATCCACGCAATTGGGATACGATGACATGTATCAACCAAGTCATCGAGTCTGACCACCCGATCCCGTTAGTCGCCTCTTACGACAAGCATAGTCGCCTTTTACAGCAAGGATTGGTTGCTGAAGAGCACTTCAACCCCGGATATTCACGGGTCATATGTTTCAGTGAGTTTTAATACTGGTTTGTGATAACATTACGATAGAGACAATGTGTGCATGTCCCATAAAGAGACAAAGATACTCTACTGTAACACTATGTGCAGACCTTCGATAAGCTGCAAGTGACGACTGGTGATGTGGTGAAACGCTTTCCTGTGACAATCGTGGGACGACACCTGAAGGGAGGCAACTCTTGTATCCAAAACCCGTTAAAATTAGTGAGGCTAACGAGTGAGTGAGTTGGGTTTAGCTCCGCGTTTAACATTATTCCAGTTATATCGCGGCGCCTCAGACGACGGGGCCACCCGTGCCCCCCAAACTAGTTTTAAAACTAAAAACTGTTATATATTACTACTTGTTATACTGTCCTTCGATGAGTGTTATATAATATAGATTACATAGGTATAACGTATTCAAGTCACGATATGGCTGAATTATTGCCGATGTCGCTTAAGTTTAACCTACTCACTCTAATAATAGTCATCATTTGTTGCACATGACTGGTCGCTTTTTGAACTGAGACTTTCTAAAGGGCAGCCATCTGTATAGACAAGGTTAGGGTTGTTTCCACAATTGTTGGACCACTATTGTTCAACTACCCTGTACTTTATCATTGAATATGAAGAAGTATTTCCACAATAGCAAACATTATCTTCTTGGTCAACTGGACCATAACTTATGTTAAAAAAATCAGCTACAAAATCAAATATTTCTTTCTTTAAAACTATAAGCCTGAATGTTATTTTTAAAGCCAGGCAGTGTCACAACATGACCCGTGAAGATCCGGGGTACAAAAGGTCTTCAGCAGCCCATGCTTGCCGTAAGTGACGACTATGCTCGTCGTAAAAGGCGACTAACGGGATGGGGTGGTCAGGCTCGTTGACTTGGTTGATGCACTTCATCGTATCCCAATTGGGTGGATCGATGCTCATGATATCAATCACTGGATTGTCTCGTCCAGACTCAATTATTTACAGACCGCCGTCATATAGCTGGAATATTGCTGAGTGCGGCGTTAAACAACAAACAAACAAACAAACAACAACAACAAATAACGTCTTTTAACGTATTTTGGTATGACACGGCTGGGGATTGAACCACAGACGTTCCACTCTCCGGGCAGACTCTCTGTGCAAAGGCAATAGACAAAGGAGGGACGCGACGTTAAACCCTATTTCACTTCGAATAATTGCGGATCTGTATATTAATTCATATAAGTTGGAATTTCTGTTCTGAATGGCAAAATCAGAGCACGCCAAGAATCTTAACTTATCATTTTGATATATCGATGGCCTGATATTGTTGAAATATTTTTTAATAGCCCATTCCCTTTCAATGATTAAGACACCTGGACTAGAAATAAAAGAGACCAGTGAGATCGTTTCATCTGTTTCCTATTAACTCTACACCCATAACGATGGAACAACATATCCGCAAGATACAACTGCCAACTTTTCCTTCATGTCAAGCAATATGTAAGCAGCTTTCGCCGTTGGCATGTAAATTTCACAACAAATGAGGTACAATCGTGCATACGATGTACTTCGTTGCTAGAAATGTATTTAAATGTTTTATCTGATGATATAAACAATGTCATCTCTAGATCCATTAGCACACGCTTTGTTAGCCTCACTGGTGGCACGGGTGGCCCAGTCGTCTAAGGCGCCGCGATTCGCTGTGCAGAGTTGCGTTCCTTTAGCACGCCAGAAACCTATGATTGTGGGTTCGACTCCCGGTTCGCCCCGATTATGTTTCTAGGTTTGTCAGCACCATACCCGTGCTCGTGGGTTTCACCGAAGTAGTAACCCAATTGCGTGGATCGATGCTCTTGATGTCAGTCACTGGATTGTCTGGTCCACACTCTATTATTTACAGACAGCCGGTATATAGCTTGAATATTGCTGAGTGTGGCGTTAAACAACAAACAAACAAACGAACTCACAATAATATAGTAATATTTGCTTGTGTTCCCAAGTGGCAGTATTCAGGTCTTCATCTCTTCCTTGGAGACACCATTACCCACCTACACTAGGCAAGGGAGCTAACTAACTATACAAGTCCAGTCTCCACTATGACGAACAAGGCTGGAATGTCGGAGTTATATCTTGGTTGGACAGGGGGCACGGGTGGCCCAGTCGTCTAAGGCGCCGCGATTCGCTGTGCAGAGTTGCGTCCCTTGGGCACGCCAGAAACCTATGACTGTTGGTTCGACGCCCGGTTCGCCCCGATTATGTTTCTAGGTTTGTCAGCACCATACCCGTGCTCGTGGGTTTCACCGAAGTGGTAAACGTCTGAGACCTGCATCACCTCGGGCTTTCCTACCACATTCAGCTGACACGCCGCGATATAGCTGGAATAATGCTAAAAGCGGAGCTAACCCAACTCACTCACTCGTTAGCCTCACTAATTTTAACGCGTTATGGATACAAGAGTTGCCTCCCTTCAGGTGTCGTCCAACGATTGTCACAGGAAAGCGTTTCACCACATCACCAGCCATCACTTGCAGCTTATCGAAGGTCTGCACATAGTGTTACAGTAGAGTATCTTTGTCTCTTTATGGGACATGCACACATTGTCTCTATCGTAATGTAACCACCAACCAGTATTAAAACTCACTGAATTATATGACCCGTGAAGATCCGGGGTTGAAGAGCTCTTCAGGAACCAATCCTTGCTGTAAAAGGCGACTATGCTTGTCGTAAGAGGCGACTAACGGGATCGGGTGGTCAGACTCGATGACATGGTTGGTGCATGTCATCGTATCCCAATTGCGTGGATCGATGCTCTTGATGTCAGTCACTGGATTGTCTGGTCCACACTCTATTATTTACAGACCGCCGTCATATAGCTTGAATATTGCTGATTGCGGCGTTAAGCAGCAAACAAACAAACGAACTCACAATAATAAAGTAATATTTGCTTGTGTTCCCAAGTGGCAGTATTCCCGTCTTCATCTCTTCCTTGGAGACAACATTACCCAACTACACTAGGCAAGGGAGCTAACTATCTATAAAAGTCCAGTCTCCACTATGACGAACAAGGCTGGAATGTCGGAGTTATATCTTGGTTGGACTGGGGGCAGGGGTAGCCCAGTCGTCTAAGGCGCCGCGATTCGCTGTGCAGAGTTGCGTCCCTTGGGCACGCCAGAAACCTATGATTGTGGGTTCGACTCCTGGTTCGCCCCAATTATGTTTCTAGGTTTGTCAGCACCATACCCGTGCTCGTGGGTGTCACCGAACTGATAAACGTCTAAGACCTGCATCACTTCGAGCTTTCTTCCCACATTAAGCTGACACGCCGCGATAGAACTGGCATATTGTTAAAAGCGGCGTTAAACCCAACTCTCTCACTAAAACTAGTTTTAGAACATCCAAAAGATCATACTATGACGGACGACACAATATCAAAAGGGGCTATGCATCACCAACAACTAAAGATGTCCATGGGAACGTACATTACTTCTTCTACCTGCAGGTACCCCAGCAGGATTTTCACCATCCCTTTAGTTGCTGGCGATAGTTTACAAGTTTAGCCAGAAATAAAAATGACGAATATAATACGTTTAAAAGTCTGGCATACACAGAACATGTTGAATAGCGTGGAACGTACGTACCCTGTTAGAGGGGAAATCATGTTACGTCACTTCATGATATGACATGGAGCACTGACTCCAAGGTCACCGTAAGATAACATTAGTGTGCCGGAAGCAAAACGTATTTTCTTAGATAGATTTATGTACCTGCTCAGTGTTCGTTTGTGCTGTTGAGTTACGATAACATGTAAAGTCACTATTTTCACTACTGAATTGACATAATGAGTGAGTACCACTACGTTAAACTGATTAAATAGTGGAATGTCATAACGCATCATTCTCAGGGGGCACGGGTGGCAATGCCGTCTAAGGCGCCGCGATTCGCTGTGCAGAGTTGCGTCCCTTGGGCACACCAGGAACCTATGATTGTGGGTTCGAATCCCGGTTCGCCCCGATTATGTTTCTAGGTTTGTCAGCACCATATCCGTGCTCGTGGGTTTCACCGAAGTGGTTAACGTCTGAGACCTACATCACTTCGGGCTTTCCTCACACATTAAGCTGACAAGCCGTTATATCAATGGAATAATGTTAAAAGCGGCGTTAAACCCAACTCACTCACTCACTCATTCTCAGGGGCATTGCTCTTCTCTGTGAATTTACCTCTCCTGCCACATCTACGTGTGTGTGTGTTGCTTAACGCCGCAATATTCCAGTTCTATATAAATACAGCCTATTAATAAGCCAGTTTGGACCAGAGAATCCCGTGATCGATATTGTGAGCAGCGATCCACGCCGTCAGTGTACGACTACAAGCAAGCAGCCAAGTCGCCCAGCCTGCCTACCCGATCTATTTACTCAGTAATAGTCCAGCTATGTGTCTGTAAATAATCGAGTCTGGACTTGGAAATCCAGTGATTAATAGTATGAGCAGTGATCCACATCGTCGGGTACGGTGACACACAATCAACAGAGTCACCGCGCTATGTTCAACTGACCTACCTTGACAGATTTGTTCATCTATATTATTGTCTCGTAACTACGAGATACTGCTCGTATGCTCGTCTTCTGCTGCAGACCCGTGAAGATCCGGGATAGAATAGGTCTTCAGCAACCAATGCTTGCCGTGAAAGGCGACTAACGGGATCGTCGGTCAGGTTAGCTGACTTGGTTGATGCATGTCATCGATCCTAATTGGGTGGATCGATGCTCATGATATCAATCACTGGATTGTCTGGTCCAGACTCGATTTTTTACAGACCGCCGTCATATAGCTGGAATATTGCTGAGTGCAACGTAAACAACGAACCAAATATACTGCTGCAATGTGGCTGATGTGACGTAAAATCGTAACTCACCCGCTTTCAGAGTTTGGATTGAGATCGAGCGACCGCAGTCTTTTAACACATCGAATGGACGTCCACAGTTACGTTGGAGGCTTCACGAACGCCATTTGTAACAGACATATTTACAAAAAGGTGCATTCAGTAATCAGCATTGCCTCGAAGTGTATGTTCACTGTCCTTTCATGTGATAGTCGGAAGCCGTACAACGGTGATGAAGAAAGACTAAAAGCGCAACTGGAAATAGTTTATAACGCTTCATGATATTTTATTAAATATCATTTTTGTACAGACATTTATATTTGTTTGTTGTTTAACGCCGCACTCAGTAATATTCCAGCTATATGACGGCAGTCTGAAAATAATTGAGTCTGGACCAGACAATCCAGTTATTGACATCATGAGCATCAACCAAGTCAGCGAGCCTGACCATCCGATCGGGTTAGTCACCTCTTACGACAAGCATAGTCGCCTTTTACGGCAAGCATGGGTTGCAGCTGTAGACCTATTCTAATCCGGATCTTCACGGGTCAAAAATGTCAATAGAGAGTGTTTGATTGGTCGCCTGTTCAAGGATATCCACGCTATGACCCATCCTTGTGAACAAAACGAAGAAATGCACATCCAAACTATCGTAGAATGGACTCGATGCGTGTCTAGACTCACAGTGACAGTCTCACGTAATAAACGTTATCGGTCACTATCCGACTCCGATATTGTGACACTTGACTTTGACCTAGCAGTATCGCCAAGTCAAACAATATCAGTTAAATCAGACTTAATCGAAGCCCTGAAATCGCCGCAAGTTCACGACTTGCTTACAGACCGGATAATCAAAAAGCTGGATAGTAAATTTGATCAGGTGCTGGAGAAGATATCAGAGTGTCAGTCCGATATTAAAGCAAATGAAAGCGCCATCTCCGAGTTGAATCTGAAGCTGAGATCCAAAGATATAGAGATTGATGAGATGAGACAATATAGCAGACGAAATAATGTTCGCATCTTTGGTATCCCTTTCGTGGTTGGGGAGGAGACAGATTCCCTGGTGCTGGACTTGGCTAAACAAATGGAGGTAAAACTTGACCTATAGAGAGGAGTCACAGGTCAGGTGATCCGGCCTACTACTCTGACAGCAAACCTAGGCCAATACTTGTCAAGTTCCTGTCTTACCGCGGCAAGAAGGAATTCATCAAGCAACGATCCAAGCTTAAGTAACTCAAAGGGAAAATATACATCTACGACGATTTGACTAAATACAGATCAAGGATCGTTGCCACAGCTCGAAAGCTACAGATGGAGAGTAAGATAATAGGTACGTGGACCAGCGATGGACTCATATTCATCAAAACACACGATGAGCACATATTGAAGATTACCCGACAATCACAGATGGACGAACTCATCGACTCCCTCAAAATCCGAATCCGACTCAAACTGACCCAAGACAGTTGAACACCAACGGCTTAAACAATAACACTATAACTGTTTCTCTGGTTGACTTATCAGCTCGTGAAAAACTCATGTTCTCTTGATGGCACCAAGTGTTCTCATCTCCATGATTTGTGTGATGTGTACTTGTGACTGGAACCCTGAATCGCATGCAATTATTGATTGACACTCTAGTACAACAGGACTATATTGTTGAACAGTGACTGCGATGATGAGTAATTATTTGGCCATCTTCATTCACTCAAAAGCTTGAAATCCAATGCAGCCAAGATTGATGATGATAATCAATTACCAATTATTGGTCTAAGTATTTATACTAACAATCCGTGACAAGTTTTCACCATTGTCTATGTTCACAATATATGTGGATAATATGAACACTATGCAAATAGAAATAGTGATTGTTATTGTTATCTGAGGATCTTTTTCAGACAGTGTTGATTGTTTTTTATTGTTTCATGTGTGTGGGTGTGTGTGTGTGCGGGGGGGAGGGGGGACTCTTGGGGGTGAGTGGGGGTGTGTGAGGTGTGTTTCTGTGCAACGCCCAACCAATGGATACCTAAACCCGGTGACGAAGTTAGTCAATGATGACTGCGATGATGAGTATATATCTTGCCATCTTCATTCACCCAAAAGTGTGGAATTCAATATATCCAAGATTGATGATGATAATCAATTACCAATATTTGATCTAAGTAATAATCTGTGACAGTTTTTCAATATTGTTAATGTTCACAATATATGTGGATAATATGAACAATATGCAAACAGAAATAGTGATTGTTATTGTAATATAGGATCTTTTTCAGACTGTGTTCAGTGTGTGTTCCTAAATATCATGGTATTTGAAAAAATGTATATAATAACTTAGGTGCATGTTATCTTCTAGGTAACTAATTCTCTCTATATTTTTGTCATTTACATGGAATTATGGACAAATATAATTATCCCTCTTACACCATGGGGATTAGGTTATTAATAATCATTGTATCAAACATTTATACGTTGATACATGTTTGCACGTTTAGATTTTACAAACCACTAAGGTTTCAGTTCGCTATTGCACATGAAAACGTTAATGCGCATTACGGGTGAAGGTTAATACTTTATTTATATTATGTGGGTTATAAATCATTTTAAGCACAACGTATTTACATACTTTAGTAACTTAGGCATAGTTATACTTTTTAAGTATAATTAATAAGTAAGCTACGTTACTGTACGAATCATCACTCAAAAGTTCAATGCATGATATGGGGTGCCCGATCAAGTATGTTCTGCAACACGAAGCGTTTTACTATTATTTGTGGTAATTCAGCTAAAAAGTATCAGTACTGCGGTAACACATTATAATTATGTGTCTAACCCCATACGAAGACTCGTCTATTCAGCCTAGTCTCGTCCATGTTAACGAGTCTCCTCCACTGACCGAGCACGGCTTTCCACTGACTAACAGTAATAGGTGTCCAACCCATGTCTCCGTTAACAGCATTATTTGGCGTGTATTTCCCAACTCCAAGATAAAATCTGCAGGCACGATTGTGGATCTTGTTAACCACAGGGAAATCTTTAACACCCCAGATTGACGCTCAATATATGATTACAGGCAGGATGACGGTTTCATACAATTTGGTAAAGGCATTGTAAGGCAACCCACCCATCGCTTTGGATTTAGAAATGACTAGTCCTAGTGCTCTGCTGGCTGATTCGGACGGACGGTTTGGAACGGACTTCGCTGTTATGCTCAAATCTAGGCTTTCGTGAAGTACCAGACCCAAATAGTTGTACATTTCCACCACATCGAATGAAACATCTTCACAGGAAAACGAGAAATTGGTTTTAGGCACAGACGGGTTGCGGAAGTGTATTATGTTAGACTTTTCAGAGTTCACGGTCATATCGTCCTTAACACACCAGATGTTGAAACAGTCCACTAGACATTGGAGGTCATCTTCATTTCCCGCTAACAATACTAGGTCATCAGCATATAGTAAAACACAAATGGTATCATCGTCCACCCTAACTCCTTTACCCAGTCCCTTCAATTTCAGCGCAATATCGTTTATGAACAGATTAAATAGTAAAGGCGACAGCAGACAGCCTTGTTTGACACCACAGTTAACAGTAAACCAGTCAGTTCTAAACCCGTTAACCCGCACGCAGCTCGACACACTTGAGTATATTGCGTGCAGCGCATGTAACATGTTTCCTTTTACTCCCAGGTCGTCCAGTCGATCCCACAGTATGTTTCTATTGATAGAATCATAGGCCTTTTTGAAATCAACAAAACTAGCATACGTCAACATCTTCTTCTTCTTTCTCGTTTCGACAATATTAGTAATAGTAGATAGAATTGAAAATGTGCCACTTTTCAAGCTTACGTAATCTGTTTACGGGGAATACGGGATGGGATCTCGCCGTGTTACATAATGGTCATACAGTTAAACATTATGATGAGAGGGCTAGAAGTTTTTCGATGTTTCCGAATCGGGTACTGGTTATGTTATAAACAAGTTATTGAAGTCATTGAGTTATTGAAGGGCTCCGTAAATAACTGTTTCCCTGTTCTTTCAGATTTATTTTCTCATCTGAGGTAATTGTGATTATCTCATTCTCAATTTTGCTTTTTATTTGTTTGTTCATTTTGGTTATTTCCTGTTCTCTTAAATAAAAAGAATTGCCACTTGACTTTATTATGTTCACATGCCAAGCTAGCGCTAATGTGTATTTTATGATACTTGTAGACTTGAATTTGTTGGAGGCCACTGCTTTCCTGTGTTACGAACTCAGTTTATACGATGGCAGTTGATGTTGCACAATACAGGCAAGCGGTGGGCTCCTTTGCAGTTTATCTTTATACTAAAAACGAATCAAAATGTAAAATCTTCCTGCATTTTGTTAAGTCTCTCTGCTTATATAATTCATCAATTTCAATCTTCTTTTCAATACTGCTCCTCTGCTGTGGTAATGTTCATCTTAATCCAGGACCCTTAATAGGCACAGATTTAAAGATTATTCATCTAAACGTTCGTCGTATTAAAGACAAACTTGATATCCTTGAAGTTGAACTTAGACATTATGATGTAATTTGCATATCTGAAACATGGTTACACACGGGTATACACGACAGCGACATAATTATTCCTGGTTTCCAGGTTCCATTTAGGAAAGACAGGTCAACTCGAGGGGGTGGCGTAGCTATTTACGTCAGAGATAATATGTATGTCAAATATATGGATCGGCTTCTCATAGTTGGTCTAGAGGCGATATGGGTACATGTTAAATGCAAAACTCGTGATTATTTTATTGGTACTGTTTATCGTGTAGATAAGAGTGAAGCGTATTGGGAACTAATTGATCAATCAATAGGAAACGCAGTCGATATAAATATGTACACTGTAATTGCAGGAGATTTTAATATAGATATACTTCGAGATAAAAATCCAAAAATCGAATATTTTCAAATGGTTCATGGACTTAAACAAATTATTAGAGAGCCTACGAGGATCACCCAACATTCCAGTACGTTGATAGATATACTTTTTGTGACAGATGTTCATAGTGTATGGGACTCGGGAGTACTTGATCCAGTTTGTAGTGACCACTGTCCAATATTTGTAACCATTAAAGAAATAATCCCTAAATGTCATTCCTTCAAACGTAAAGTGTACTATTTTTCTATGGCAGACCTAAATGGCTTAAATACTGACATCCTGAATATTGATAGTGATTCATTATTCACATCGGGGGATGTGAACACAATTACTGACGAACTTACATCTCGAATTATAAAAGTTTGTGGTAAACATATTCCTTATAAAATTGTTACCATACGATCAAAGGATCCACAGTGGATCAATAATGTAATACGTTCCTTAATAAGAAAACGAAATCGCCAACATAAGAAAGCTAAAAGACGTAATACTCCAGCTGATTGGGCACATTTTAGGCTGTTAAGAAATAAAGTCCGTAAGGCAAAGAAGGCACATGCATCTAAAATTGATACTGTAATAAATAGTTCTCATGGCACAAAGACTTGGTGGCGTTTAGTAATCGAATTTCTAAAACTTAAAACTGCAAAACACAACTTTCCCCCAATTTTATTTGGGGATAGGTTGTATGATAATTCCATGGATATTGCTAATATTCTCAATAACTTCTTTGTGGACCAATCTCTCATATGTAATTCTGATATGCACCTTCCACCCGAAGAATTAGATAAAGTTGAAAATCCATTAGTAAATATAACTTTGATGGAAGATGAAGTTAGGGATATACAACTGTCCGTGGACACCACAAAGGCAACTGGCCCTGATGGTATTGGAAATAAAGTACTTAAAAACACAGCTAACAGTTTAGCCCCAATCCTTACTAAGCTATTCAATTTCTCTCTTAAACGAGCAATATCTCCACACTATGGAAAGAAGCTCTTGTCATTCCTATTCATAAGAAGAATAGCGTGAATGAATGTACAAATTACAGACCGGTTGCGCTCACAAGTTGTTAAGCAAAGATATTTGAAAATTGTATATTTAAACATGTGTACAACTATTTAAGGAATAATAATGCGCTCACTAACCTACAATCTGGATTCACGCAGGGAGACTCCACCTCAAATCAGTTAACATATTTAGCTGTATTTTGTGACGTAAGTAAAGCTTTTGATAAAGTCTGGCACAAAGGAATAATTTATAAGCGACACCATTATGGTATTTGTGGAAATTTATTGAGATGGTTTGATAGTTACTTAGAAAATCGATATCAAAAGGTAGTTATAGATGGCTATAGCTCAGATCCAAAAGCTGTCTTGGCAGGTGTGCCACAGGGCTCGGTCCTAGGACCATTATTGTTTATTATCTATATCAATGACATTGTTGAAGGAACACATAGTAATATAAGACTTGTTGCTGATGACACATCGTTGTATGTGATCATAGAAGATCCTGATATAGCGGCTTGTGCTCTCAATAATGACTTGGACAGAATTTCAGAATGGGCTGCCAGATGGCAAGTTAAATCTAGTCCCGAAAAAACTGAATCTATTCAATTTACCCGTAAAGTAATCCCTAGTCGCAAACCTAACTTATATATGAATTGTACAGAAATCAAAGAATGCTCAAACTATAGACCTGTAGCGCTTACATGTTGTTCAGCCAAATTCTTTGAAAAGTGTATACTCTAATATGTGTTTAACTTTTTCAGAGAAAACGAATTGTTGACAAATTTACAGTCGGGATTCGTGCCTGGCGATTCCACATCTTATCAACTCACTTACCTATATAATTTTATTGCTAGGGCATTGGACGAAGGTAAAGAAATCAGAGCTGTTTTTGGGGATGTCAGCAAGGCCTTTGATAGAGTATGGCACAAAGGAATTATTCATAAACTCAATGCTTACGGTATCCAAGGTGATCTTTTGAAATGGTTTGAAAGCTACTTAGAAAAAAGAGTCCAAAAAGTAGTCATTAATGGTTATACCTCAGAATCAAAATTTGTACAAGCTGGGGTCCCCCAATGGTCAGTCCTTGGACCACTGCTTTTTATTGTTTATATAAATGACATTGTCGAAGGTATCGAGAGTAATATACGCCTGTTCGCAGACGATACATCTTTATATGTCATCATTGATGATCACATCTCTGCAGCAAATTGTATCAACAATGATTTGGCAAAGATCTCAAACTGGGCCAAAAAATGGCAAGTAGGTTTCAATCCCGATAAGACCAAAACTATAACATTCAGTCGCAAAGTCAATTCTGGTTTTAGACCAAATTTATACATGGAGAGTACTGTTATTGAAGAAGTACAAAGTCATAAACATTTAGGAATTACACTTCAATCAGTTCATGGAAAATACACATTAACGAAATTATTAGAAAAATCAGTCCAATGATCAACTGCCTAAGGCGCTTTAAATACAGACTAACAAGAAATACGCTTGAAACTATGTACACATCTTTTATCCTACCAAACTTCGACTACTGCTGTCATATTTGGGACAACTGTACAAACGAACAATCATTGTTACTCGAGAATTTACACTTGGACGCATTGAGAACTATTTGTGGGGCAGTTCGGGGTACCAGTCATGTTAAAATTTAAAAGAGTCGGTATTCCCTGGCGGAAGATGTTTGGTATAACATACTGAGAATAGCGTCTGTATTCCCCGACGGAAGATGTTTGGTATAACGTACTGAGAACAGAGTCTGTATTCCGCCACGAAAGGTGTTTGGTATAACATACTGAGAACAGAGTCTGTATTCCCCGAGGAAGGATGTTTGGTATAACAAACTGAGAATAGAGTCTGTATTCCCCGACGGAAGATGTTTGGTATAACAAACTGAGAATAGAGTCTGTATTCCCCGACGGAAGATGTTTGATATAACATACTGAGAATAGCGTCTGTATTCCCCGACGGAAGATGTTTGGTATAACATACTGAGAACAGAGTCTGTATTCCCCGACGGAAGATGTTTGGTATAACATACTTAGAATAGCGTCTGAGTTCAGCGACGGAAGATGTTTGGTATAACATACTGAGTATAGAGTCTGTGTTCCGCTGACGCGAGACGTTGATGTAACCTACGGAGAATAGCGTCTGTGGTCTAAGTCATTACCCAGCTTTTCAGTTTATCCCAACTATAGCAAGAGACTGAAATTAATATAAAAAGTATTTTTCGGCCGCGGAAAGTTGAACTCGTTCTTTTGTGTTAGATAGTAGAAATATTCCAAAATATAAATTTCACATCTGTGTCATCATCTGACTCAGTGGTACCTGATGCGTCGTATAATCACTTTGAGGTATTCTACTTCGAATAGCGTCTAAGGTCTCTGACGGAAGATGTTTGTACGCAACGGTTTGAGGGAGAACATCATTCGGCCCCGACGTCCAGCGATACGGCCAATTCTGCTTCCATGTCACTGCCAGCATTTCAGTTTGGAGAAGACAGCATTTGACGTTCAGAAGTCAAGACTGCTGTGGTATACAGTTGACAGATGAGCTCAGGTTTCACCTGGACAGCTCTGATGGTCATACAAGTGTATGTGTCAATCTTTCGTTGACTGTATTGTACCTCATTTCACCAATTAGAATTATATAGAATTGGGGATACATACTCTAATTGGTGAAATGATGTACAATGTAGTCAACAAAAGATTAATAGGATGAGGTTGTCGGATAGAATTAATTATCTGCTGGTCGGCGTTTTGCAGTTGCTGTTTCCCGTTATACTGATAATACCAGTGACCAATGATTTGTGTTTTCCAGTTTTTCCGTCACTTGCCAACATGAACCAGAATGTGACGTTCCCCCGTCCTCTCATGTTAGTGTAAGTTACAAATATACGCACATAAGTGCAGTGTTAACACGCGTCACGGTGACATTTTACGAGATACATGTTTACGTTACATGATGCTGCGAAAGAAACACAAACTTAAATCTTTAGTAGTGGCGAATTGGCGATTATTGACTCCCTCGACCTTGTGCAAAACATGTCTGATTAAGTTTTTAAGTTATGAACCAACGTTTAAGTTTGTGTTTGTTCAGAAACATATTTTGTTATTATTCTTACACAATCATGTATGAAAAATTCAAAGGTCAGGAACGATTTCAAAACACGATTTCTTCAAAACATTAATACCAAAGAACACTTATTCTTATAATTACTTGACACCATGACTTGATAAGATAGGTCCCTCAATAACATGATATAACAACAGTTATAACTGTTTCATGAACAAGTGAATTTGAAACAAACTAAATGATCAACTTGGATGTCAGACCTCACCAGTTCCTCAAAATCAGCAGTTCCCCGTGTGAACATTATGAACACATCAACAGCTCCTTTTAACTTACTCTTATGGGCATTCATATATGAAATATCAAAATGTGAGGAACAATTTCACAACATTAATACGGAAAGAAAACTTATTCTTTAAATATATCTCCAAAATCTTGATTTCTCCAAAAAAGGTCCCCAAATAACATGGAATCATACAATGAAAGAAACTAAATTATTAACTTGAATGTCAGACAATACTTTAAGATCATCAGCTTGAAGTATCATTAATCTAATGCAAGTCACTGTTCATGGGTTCATGAACATGAATAATACAACCACAATTAAATGGAGTTCACCTTCCTGGTCCATTGCAACATTGTAAAACAAACTCTTAAGAATAATTGTAAATGAACACTTCAACAGTTTCAGGAACAATTTTAAAACACGAATTCCTCAGAACATCAATACAGAAAAATCACTTATTCTGTAAATGACTTGACACTGTGACCTGATAAAACAGGTCCCTCCATGATACAAAATAACAAAGTAACAGTAATGTTATGCACATCACTGCCCAAGGGTTCATGAACAATCCAACCATAACTAAATGAAGTTTACCTTCCTGGTAGTAACTGACACTTTCCTCTAAAGAGCAAAACAATAAATCTAAATTGATAAAAAGAGCTTTGTTGTAAATTTAAGCACGGAAATGATGTCAACCTAAAACTCTTTGCAGCCCTTGGTGTACCTGTATGCCTGTCACTGAATGTGTATGATGTTGCAGAAATATATTTTGTCCATAGCAACATAATTCTCATAGCAAAACAAACTCGTAAAGGCATCATAAATGAACACTTCAACAGTTCCAGGAACAATTTCAAAACATGAATTCCTCATAACGTCAATACAGAAAGATCACTTATTCTTAAACAATACAACAATAACTAAATAAATTTCACTTTCCTTGTAGAAACTGACACTTGCCCCAAAGAGCAAAACAATAAATCTACAAGCAATATTATGTCCAAACACCTTTCTGATCATCAGTTCATGAAACAGTTTTAAGGACAATAGACTTTTAACTGAAAGTTTAGTGTCCAGATGTTGATGTACAGGCCACATTATAAGTTTTATAACTTTAGATTATTGCCATAACAGTTCACAATAGACCATCAAGTTGCACATGCAACTTAGTTTCTTAGTCGATTAGTCCACTCATGAACTTTTGGTCTGTAGGAGTCATGAATTTTAACATGGCCTTGATGTCCTTTGATTTTTCTTTTGACAGTTCAGGTTTCTTTGATGAGGTAACGGCTTTAGGCCATTCAATAACAGTTGGCCTACGCGGGGGTGATGACATCCGCCGGAAGTTCTCCCGTGGACGAACTGATACCTTGGTCAGGTCGGCATCAGCAAATGAATCCTTGAACTCAATTGAGTATGGATCCTTTTTGTAGCATACCAAGTTTTTGACCTTGGTGTATGGCACTGTCGTAAAATTAAGTTTTCTTGATCCTTCAATTTATACTGAGTCAAATTAAAAAGTTCACATTTTTAAAAGTAATCCCATATATGATATACAACGGACAAATATATCAGAGAAGGTAATTTTTAATCATTAATATCCAAAGAAGGATTTTAATTAACGGTGGTAACCATAATTTGTTCCAAGCACCTACGGTATTCGGTAATAACATCAACAGTTTAAATCATAAGTCCCAAGCACGAGATTCTGATGGCACACAAGCTCAGTAGCGTGTATAGCCACCATGTGCGTTGACAACTGTCGCCCAACGCCTCCGCTTGGACCTTGTGATGCTTGTGAACACATGATTTGGAAGACGACGCCATTGTTGCTGCAAAATGGTGCCAAGATCTTGCAAATTCTGTGGTTGGTTCTGGAGAGTGCGCAGACTTCTGCCAAGAACATCCCATACGTGTTCGATGGGATTGAGGTCGGGAGACCTTGACGGCCAGTCCATGACGTTGACTCCCGCATTCTGAAGGTAATTCCTTGTCAAAATTGCTGTGTTGGGTCTGGCGTGTTGGAAGATCAAACCGGGTCAATGTGCTGCCATAAAAGGCAGAAGTTCTGGTGCCAGTACCTAAGCAGCAGCGTTGAGGTTGCCACGGATGACAAGAAGCCTGGAACGTGCATTGCCACAGAAAGCACCCCACACCATGACACTTCCGCCTCGAAATCTGTCAACTTCCTGTACACAACACTGGGCGTAACGTTCATGACGGCGCCTCCACACCCTTGCCCTACCATCAGCAAATCGAAGATTAAATCGGGATTCATCACTGAAGACGACGATTCCAATTCCTCTGAGTACATCGTAAGTGTCCCTGTGCCCACAATTGACGTTGACGTCTGTGTTATTGAGTCAGAATCGGCCCGCAGTATGGCCGTCGTGCTTGAAAGGTGAGCAGTTCTCAGACGGTTTCGAACAGTTTGCGCACTCAGTCTACCCTTAAACAGTTCATTTCTGGTTGATGTAGCCGTCAAACATCGGTTACGGAGGTGACGTAAGACAATCTGACGATCCTTTGCATGTGACGTCACACGTGGTCGACCTGGCCGATCAGCGGTAGTACCCGTTTGCTGTAGACGCGTCTGTAAATCATAAACAGTCCGTCGACTACAACCCATCGTCCTTGCGACTTCAGCTACGGACGTTCCCGTCTGCAACATGCCGATGGCACGTTCACGTTGCACGTTTGAAAGGCGTGGCATGACAAATGGCCGTAAAGACTTTTGTTTTCTTGTGTTTTTCTTTTTTTGTTAATGACTGCTAACTAGTATGGCTGAAAACACGTGCGGTATTATGGCCACGTGACCAGTTGTACGTGAAAAACCACTTTTGCCACTATAGTGCTGTGCACATGATTTTGATCGATTCACCTGCAGAAAATCGGGTGTTATCTGAAGACAATACGTGGCCATTACTATTTAAATACACAATAAGGGCCCACAATAATAACTGGTCACAATGTTAAAATTTTAGGATTGTGAAGTTTTTAATTTGGTTCAGTATATATTTTCATTAGGAGACTTATGAATTAGAGGTGAAAATCAATAAATGGGTACTCACCATAACCACAATGTCAAAAGTTCATATCCAAAATGTTCTATCTCCAAGTCATGTGATTAGTAAAGTGATTTTCATTGGCCAGGTACTTAGAACAACTTGGGTCTCAATACTGTATCAAAAATACGGAGAGAGATCAAAACAAAAACATAAAAAACAGTCTTAGAGGGCTTTTATTGACATGAAGCTTCACAGGGACATAGAATAAATGTTAAAAACCTTCAGAGACTGATTGGCTCATTTTTCACCAAAAGTGGACATAGAACACTTTGGTTTTCAGGTGACGAAGTGGTATTTAGGTAGATAGAGAATACTAATCTATAGATGTAAACACATTTGATGATACATCTATGTGTTTAAAGTTGATGTTGACAGCCTGGGCCAAGTCGGACCCAACACAAGCCAAACACTTTTAATAGAGACTGTTGAGAATGTAGAGGGAAAAGGGCTTACTTTGAGCACCTAGTTTGGTTTAAATACAAAGGATTGTGACATTATAAAGTGGTATTTAGGTAGATAGAGAATACTAATATATAGATGTAAACACATTTGATGATACATCTATGTGTTTAAAGTTGATTTTGACAGCCTGGGCCAAGTCGGACCCAACACAAGCCAAACACTTTTGATAGAGACTGTTGAGAATGTAGAGGGAAAAGGGCTTCACTTTGAGCACCTTGTTTTCTTTAAACACCGCTATCTGAGACACTATAAAGTGGTATGTAGCTAGATATTATACTAGTTTATAGATGTGAATCCATTTGATGTTACATCTGTGAGTTTTAAGTTGATTTTGACAGCCCGGGCCAAGCCGGACCGAACACTTCTGACAGAGATTTTCTTAAGAAAATACAGTAAAAGTGTTTGACTTTAACAGACCAGTTTTCTTTAAATGCGATGTACTGTGACATTATAAAGTGGAATATAGGTAGATAGTTTATAGATGTAAACACATTTGAAGATACATCTATGTTTTTAAAGTTGATTTTGACAGCCCGGGCCAAGTCGGACCCAACACAAGTCAAACACTTCTGATAGAGACTATGTTGAGAATGTAAAGGGAAAAGGGCTTCACTTTGACTTACTTACTTACTTACTTTGGAGATTTAACGTGCGCTTTCCGACTGATGCGTATTTCGCACACGGGCCCGGCCAGGCCATTTAATGTGTTTCCGAAAGGGGTGAAAGTGGTGTGTGCAACCCAAGAGGGGGCTTTGGGGGCTGCTTATATAGAATTTGGGAATTTTGAGATTTGGAATAGATGCCGATGGGGTTGGGGAGGAGAACTAAGGGAGCTGGGTATGGTGGATGTTTGTTTGTTTATGTAATTTTGATTTGGTAGATTATAGTGTTTTCAGATGCGTTTTATTAGTTCCGTTTTTATTAAGAATACGCCTAAGGCCTTGAAGGTTTCTAGTTTATTTTGTGGGTATTGCTTCTAGAGTGAGAGCCTTGTTTAGATTGAGGGTGGTTTGTAATGCGGTTCGATGTGTTAGGTACTGTGTGCAGTGGATGAGTGCGTGTTCTGGGGTTTCTAGTTGTTTGCAGTGTCGGCAGTTACCTGTAGTATGTTTTTTTTAATTTTTTTAGGTGGTTATTTAGGTTGGTGTGTCCTGTTTGGAGTTAAGTGATTACTCTGTCTATTTTTTTTGATGGATGGCGAATTTTTGGTTTGGTTAGTGGTTTGCTGAGTACTTTTTTGATTTGGCTATTTGAGTTTCGATATAGGTTATGCCATTTTTTGGTGAATTTTGGCTTGTTTACGCTTTTAATTTCTGATTTTGAGATGGGTAAGTTTAAGGTTATTTCTGGGATTTTGAGGGATAGTTTAGCTGCCTTATCGGCGTTTTCATTACCGTATATTCCTACGTGGGCGGGTATCCACAAGAAGTTTATTTGTTTGCCAGTCTTAGTTAGGTCGTTGGAGCTTTTAAGTATTTGATTTATTAATTTAGGTCGGTTTTTGGTATTTTTGTTTTGGAGGGCTTGCAGGCCACTTAGGGAGTCGGTAAGTATTAGGATTTTTTTGTGGTTTTTGGATTCTTGATTATGGAGGGCTGAGGCCATGCCCATTAGTTCTGCCGTGAATATTGATTGGTTGTTTGGGAGTCGGAAGGATTGTGTGGTTTTAGTTGGTTGTGTCGTATGGACTCCGAAACCTGTGTGTTTGGAGGTCGGATCTGAAGATCCGTCCGTGTAAATGTGACACCAATTTGGCCAATTTTCGTGTATGTATGCTAGTGTGGTGGTTTTAGCTATGTTTGGGTCGGTTTGTCTATTTATTTGGCTAGCTAGTGTTGTGTCTATTTTGGGTATTTTTAGTTTAAGGGTGAAGATATTTGATTGTTTGCAGTTTTGTTTAAGATTTTTAATTTGGTGTTCATTTAGGTAGTTTGTTATTCTTTGGGATATTGGCGTAAGTAAGGGGTGTTTACGAGCTAGAGCTTGGTTTTTTGGGCTGATATTTTGGTTTATTAAGTTTTGGATGAGAGGGTTTGATTAGGACGCGGCTCGGAAATTTAAGCTTAGCTGTTCCCTGCGTAGACTTAGCATTTCTCCTGTTAAGGCCTGAAGTGAATTGTAGGAGGTGCCATGTTGGGTGCGTGTAATTAGTTTGAGAGCTTGATATTGTATTGAGTCAAGTTTTTTAGATAGAGAGTTGTTTAGGGTGTTGTATATGGCGCAGCCGTAGTCTAGTTTTGATCTAATTAGTGATATGTAGAGAGAGAGGAGGGTATCTTTGGAGGCTCCCCAGTTAGAGCCAGTTAGGCATCTTAGGGTGTTTAGGTCTTTACTGCATTTAGTTGTTAGGTTTTGGATGTGAGCATCCCAGGTAAGTCCTAAGAATTTGGTTTGTTTTTGAAATTTGATTGTTTGGTTGTTTAGCTGGAGGATTGGGGAGGCGGGTTTCATGTTTTTATGTTTGAATACTATTCCTGTTGTTTTTTCTGAGTTAAGGGAGAAGCCCCATTTGTCAGCCCATTGTTGTATTTTATTAAGAGATTTTTGGAGTAAATTTTGGGCCATTTTAGTGCTTTTAGTGCGGATCCAGATGGCTCCATCATCCGCGAATTTTGATGTGTTTACTTTAGGGGATAGGCCCTCGAATAGATCGTTTATCATTATATTGAAGAGGGTGGGGCTGAGGATACTGCCCTGGGGAGTGCCATTTTCTAGGGGACATTGGTCCGATAGAGTTTGGTCTATACCCACGGTTATTTGACGATTGTTTAGGAAGTCCTGGATGTAGTTTATTATCTGACCTTTGAGTCCTATTTTTTAAAGTTTTTGTATTAGCCCGTCGTGCCATACCATGTCGAAAGCTTTAGAGAAGTCTAAGAAGATGCCTGTGGTATATTGTTTATTTAGTTGTCCTGTCTTAATATCTTGCTCTAGTCGGGTTGAGCGGCCAGGAGTGAAACCGCTTTGATCTGGGTTTATGATGTTATTTTGGGTTAGGTAATGTTGTAATCTATTTTTAGCCATTGATTCCATTACTTTACATAAGTTTGAAGTTAAGGATATTGGTCTATATGAGTTAGCTTGATTAGCTGATTTATTAGGTTTAGGGATTGGTATGACTAGGGCCTGTTTCCAGGGAGTAGGAACCTGTCCGTTTAGGTAGATGAGATTGTATAGTTTGAGTAGTGCCTGGAGTAGTTTTAGGGGGGAGTTTTTTAATTATTTGGTAAGAAGTTAGGTCTAATCCTGGGGCTGTGCCCTTTTTCCTGTTTTGGATTACGTAGAGGAGCTCCTCCATTGTGTAGGGTTGGTTTATTTCCAGATTGTTATTGTTGTTTGGTTCTTTTGTGGGTTTGTTTTCTGTTTTAAGTTTGTCTTGGAATTTTTGGCTGAAGTTGGTGTTACTGCTAACGGCCGAAAAGTGGTTGGCGAGATTATTTGCTTTTTGGGCGGGGTTGGTTGAGTTGTTAATGCTAGGGTTTTTTTAATGTCGTTTTAGGCCTCTAATGGCGTGGATTTTGCGCCAGACGGTTATTTATACCTTCGCAGAATTTTTTCCAGTCTCTACTTTTGGCTATTTGGACTAGTTTTTGAACCTGGTGGTTTAGTTCGTGGGCTAACTTTAGATGTTTGTAGTCGCGTTTTGCTTTATTGAAGGCTGATTTACGTTTTCGTCTAGTCTGTTCAATTTCCACATTCCACCATGGTACGGTCGGTTTGCCTGCCTTAGATGTTTTGAAGGGGATGGAGGTTTTGGCTGCGTTTATTATATAGTCTGTTAGGTATTTACAAGAGGTTTCTGGATCATTATTTTCTATTTCGTTTAAGTTAGCTTCGTTGCAGATATCTTGGAATTGGTCCCAATTAGCTTTATTGTAATGGAATTTTGGTTCTTGGTTTTCTGTTTGGATTGGTACGTTTGTATTTCCTATAGTTATGTTTATGGGGAAGTGGTCACTACCTAGCGGGACGTCGTGCACTTCCCATTGAGTACTTTGAGATAGATCTGCGGTGCATATGGTTAAGTCGATAGCCGACATTTTTTGGTTTATCTTATCGTACCTCGTGGGTTGGTTGCTATTTAGGAGTACTAGATCGTTTGTTTCTATCCATTCGGAGATTAATTTGCCATGATTATCTATTTTATCATCTATGCTCCATGTAGGATGGTGAGCGTTAAAGTCTCCTAGGAATATAGTAGATTTATCGCTTAATTGGAGTAGTTTGTTTAGATCCTCAGGTTGGACTTTTTGTTCCGCCCAGTGGTAAATATTTATGATGTTTATGTTTCGGTTATTTAATGTGATTTTAATGCCGTTGGCTTCTAGGTTTGGCGTGTCTATTTTTATTTCTTCGTTATTTATATCTTTCCTGATAAATATGATTAGTCCTCCTGCGGCTCTTCTTGTTTTGGGTTTTGCTCTGTCAGTTCTAACTGAGTTGTAGTTAGGTAGTGTAAATTTGGATTTTTTTGAGAATTTGGTTTCCTGATTCACTTTGAGCACCTTGTTTTCTTTAAATACCGGATTATAATCTGAGACACTATAAAGTGGCATATAGGTAGATATAATACTAGTCTCCAGGAAAGTTATTAACACGTGTCACAGCAGCCCTATGACATTCGCGAATATCCACTTCCAGAAAACATCCTGTGTTGGTTTAACATGAATTAGTAAAGGTTAATTAGGGATGCCCAACACGTTAATTAATGAAAGAAGAGTAGTCAAAACACTGTCGTTTCCTGCCCAGCACATCAGACACCTACACGCTAAGGTCGGTGAACAACCTTCTCATCAAAGAAAACACTCGGTCAAGACGCTGACTTTTACGAGGACTCACGGTATTTAGTCATAATTATCAGTTGATTACATTGTTAAAGATGCATTTTGATTCAAACTCAATTAAATGAGCAAAACTATACGTTTGAGATCTGCATAGATATGCACGTTTCGTTTTATTATTCTGCAATCCATTTTTAGCATTACCCGCTGGCCCGGCCCGGCCCGACTTTTCTTGGCCCGACTTTTAGGCAATCCCGTTCTATACTGATTTCTGAAAAAGCATATTTGTTTACTAACAAGAGAAAAGTCCGATCACGTGATATACCAATTAGGCTGTGGCAGTGGTGTTATGCTGAGTCACCACTGCGTCGGAGTGTGAGCGATGGTCTATTGATAAGACTATTTCCCTTACCACTATTTAAAATGAAGATTTAATTATAGTTGCATTTGTAATGGTATTCTTTTCTAATGTTTGATGCTTTCAAAAACTAAAATTAAAATAACGAAGATTATTTAATCAGATTTTAGTGACATAAATGTGTAAGAATTGCGTTGATGTAAGTTCACTTAACATATATGTTTGGTTCATATCAAACACTTGTTTGAAGGAAAGTATTATCTCAAAAGGCGTGTCGTACAATGAAAATAGACCCGAGAAACGTTATTGTTTTTTGGTTAATGGCTTAGCAACAGCATCGGATTATCCTACAATAGTCTAATAAACTTCTATAGTAAGCAGCAAAGATTTTGTTTGTATAATTGAACAATAAAATGTCTTACCTTCATCTCATGGTGAAAATCCCGCTCTCCAGATATGATGTGACACTTTTTAAGTCCCTGGATCCATCACATGTTTCCCATAATGTTCTATAACTGTCGGTTGCTGATGTTTACATTATTGTCGAGGTAGTCTTGAACTTTCTTCTATATATATATATATATATATATAATTAAATGGAGGAACAACTGCCACAGGTTTGTAAGAATTTTGGTTAATAATTCGATTTGTCCCTTCGTTAGTGTCTATAAGGTATTTACAAATTTCTTTAGTTCGAAAGTCAGTCGCGATCAGTGATTTATTCACTACAAATTCACATTCTAAATAGTACCCAAGTCCTCTTCCAATTACTCCTCGAATGAAATCGTTATCAACACGGAAACTCATATCATTTTCTTTTTTGGGGTACACCACGCAAATCGTATTTAGAAATGATCTCCCTTCCATCCATGTTTTTCAAATAAAATGTATTAAGATAAAATTAAACATTATTTCAAAACAAACTTAATGAAATTAAAAAAACAAAATACACAATAAAAATGATAAACAACAACAGTTTTGACTCAGAAGGCGCAAGTCCACGAAGTCATGTTTCTTAACTGAGGATGAATATGGTGGTTACAAAGCCGAGTCTTGTACGATCCTTCGGAAAACACACACACACACACACACACACACACACACACACACACACACACACACACACACACACACACACACACACACACACACACACACCGTTCTTGCTGAAATGTCTGTTACCTCTATATTTGCCTAAAATGAAAGACTAATAACTGGTATATATATGTATGGACGTCCAGTGGTCTAAGGCAACCGCAATTCGGTTAGATGGGTACCTTGGTAATACAGGATCCGCTGTGGTGGCGTTGGTTTCGTCTACGACCAGTGTTACTTCGGGCTTTCCATGACATAAAGCTGCCACGCCGTTTATATTTGAAAGTGGAGTTGAAAACTTGATCACTCACATTGTCAGGCTCGCTGACTTGGTTGATGCATGTCATCGATCCCAATTGCGTGGGTCGATGCTCATGATATTAATCACTGGATTGTTTGGTCCAGACTCGATTATTTACAGACAACCGTCATATACCTGTAATATGGCTGAGTGCGGCGTTAAACAACAAACAAACCAAACAAAATCATATATATTCTGACATTTATAGATCTGGAATCACTCGCTCAGATACATACAGCTATTAGACACTATTCACATTATCGGATGGTCACACGGCGTTATCAGATTTTAACATCTCCAACGATCTCAAGCACATGTAAATAATGATCACGGTGTTCGGGGAAAGGGTCAGTTTCATTTAACTGACATAAAACATGATAAATACACGTTTATTGTGGTAACATATCCCTCGGCTATGAACAGTTACCCCTATCGGATAATGGGTTGTGTTTCATTTGGTTATAATAATAACTATTTTTTTAATGTGAAGTTTACAAGATATACGGCTAGGACGAGAGGTCGGAAACATGACGTTCTTCACGTGACTGTATTCTTGAAATGGCGTAAACACTGACTACTTCCACATTCCTGGGGAAAACCCTTGGAATTCCCTGGTACGAATTCATACAGAAGCGTGGTTGCATGCCCGTTTAATATACCCTATTTATATACAACCCATCCCAGAGAAAAAACAAACGAAAAAAACATCCAAACTATCGTAGTGACAATCTACAGCAATCTATGAATTTACCTTAGTATCTATTTGACACATCTTTAAAATCACCTTTCAACGATCGGCCAATTGATCAGTGATGACAAAGGCTTGAAATAGCCACAGGTTAATTAACAACTTCGGAAATATCTCCCGTCACGTTTATCGTGTCGGCCATTTTGACGTATTGACTTGATGTAAATGTATTACGACCTCTGTCATTGTAATTGACTTACTGAGGTAATTCTGAAAAACATCTTCTCATCTAATGAGGATATTTTTTGGAATATATTTCTTGTAAACATACTAAAACATGTGGTGGGCGTGGGGGGGGGGGGGGGGGGGGGGGGGAGGGGGGACTATTTTATTCCGGGATGGCCTTTTAAAGTTAGCAGTAAGTCAAGGCACCTTGCGTGTATATGATCTGTTATTATATGTGTTTAAATTACGGTTTTGGGCGTTAATAAAATACACTGACGCCAGTATATTCTATTCAAATCAATTGGATAATTGAATATGATTTCTTTTACATATTACATAACAGCACTGCACAACATTTGAACAGTTGCAGTAACACACTACGATAATCGCATTAAACTGTACAGTATTTCAGTATTTCAGTTATATCACAGTGTACAGACTGATGTGGGATTAAAATCCGAATTGGTTCAGGCCATCCAACGGGTGTTCGGGAAAAGGTGAGCGTATCCTGCCACACAAGTGGCACCCGTCACAAACACATGCAAGGACAAGTCAATTTTTCACCTGAACAAAGCACGGAAACACACAATGATGCCCGTCCTAACTTTTACCCAGCATGTAAATTATATTGTCCGTCAAAAACATGGACGAGTTTAAACAATATGTTCATTCACGTAATACATGTCATACATTTTGACAAAATGTATTGACTCGTAGCATTATTGTTACTCACAACGTATAGACTCGGCATGCAGTTGAACTCATCACCTATCCCATTATTGATAATCCTTCTTGAAGATCTATGAAATCAGAAGCTGCAACACTTTATCTTTTAATTGACATGTCAGACTTCTGTTTCATAACTCAGTTTTATTTGCACGGATCACTATGGAAGGGTCATTTTCGCATTGTCGCATTGTCGCATTGACGCCATTACAAAAACAAGCAAAACGTGTCAAAATTAACAAAATTGGCCATTTGTCGCGTGTTTGCATTGTCGCTCTTTGAATAATCCTTTTCTTTATTTTACAAAAGGGCGACGATGCCGTAACGCGTCATTTTCAAGGTCAAAATATGTCTCGTTGTCGCATTGTCGCCCCATCACAAATGTGTACAAGAAAACATTGATGCAAAGCATCAAAGTTCCCTGCCATATGTGATGCCTCAAAAACGCATAATTATGATATTACTGAAAGGCATGAAGGAGCATAATTATATTAACAACAAATAACACAACGCTGTTGTGGAAATTTAAAAAAAATTATTTTGTGTATTGGGCAATACAGTTGATACATTTGCATAGGGTAGGTCTATTTAAAAATAGTATCTTGTTTAACGCCGCACTCAGCAGTATTCCAGCCATATGACGGCGGTCTGTAAATAATCCAGTCTGGACCAGATCATCCAGTGATTGACACCAAGAGCATCGAACTATGCAACTGGAATATGATGTTATGCATCGACCAAATCGGCGAACCTGACTACCCAATCCTGTTCGTCGCCTCTTACGACAAGCATGGGTTGCTGAAGACCTATTCTAACCTGGGTCTTTATTTAGAAAGTAGATCGAAGGAAATGGAAGCAATTTCTGGCACAAATGTAAACATGTGGAAATGGTATCAAAACTGCCAACAACATTGGCAGATGCACATACTCAAATAATAGATCACATTCTTTTTACACTTGGCATTTGGTTATGATAATGTAAACGAAAATACTAAGGGCTCCATATGGCAAAAAAAGTCATACTAGATAAGGTCTTTTTGTCACAACCACAGATGCACATACTCAAAATATTATCACATAGTTGGAGAACATTTCAATACCGGGACTAATCAATAACGGAGATTCCTCGTCTCTTGTATTACGTTTTTTGGTCAGTTTCTTTTTTGTATTTCGTTATTTCAAAGAATAGTAATTGTGATCATGATGAGTTGAGTTACTTGGTTTTTTTCTATGTAATGTTTTTTTATCCAGTGTCAGTAACTGTTGTGGAATGTGGTTTACTTGTAACAATGACTGGTTTGAGTTCATATGATGATGATTGATTGGTTTGTCGTTTAACGCCGCACTCAGCAATATTCCAGCCAAATGACGGCGGTCTGTAAATAATCGAGTCTGGACCAGACAATCCAGTGCTAAGTAAACCCGCTCCATTCGGATCAGTCTGACCCAAACCATTCCGCTGATGAGAGTCAAATAATGCATACGAATCAAAATCCGTAAAAACGGAGACATCATTAAAAGTTACCGAAAGTGACGGGGATATCAATATTGATTGTTGAAATGATCCTATGAAATTTGTTTTCCCTGCTTTAATATTTGGAACACCTGTGACGGAGCCATAAAACTGATCTGTTATGTAGACAATATCGCTTGAGGCAGTGGCTGCTGGGAGCTGATTATGACCTAAATACCCCCCATAGCCTTCGGTGTTAAAAATGTGACTGTAGAGAGCTGTGCCTTCATCCAACAGATTATCGAGATCAGTGGAACACGGTACAGACGCAAATAGTTTTGAGTCATGGGGCACAAAATATATGAGTGACCAGAGCTACGGCTTGTACATTGAATTCCATTAAACGGTTTAAAAAAGTACAGCCTTGATGCAAATTCGCCGACACACTACTCCGATTTTGACTTTGCTACCAAACGTGTCACATGTGGCTGTGTGCGGTTCACTGATGTAAAAAAAACACGGGGGACTGGGTTAATTCAAAATACGGAATATAACTATTCCAAATATTTCCAGTGAACATAAGCATCCAAACAATCAAAGTGTGGTATGTCGAATGTGTAATTCAGCCATATTACATTTAAATTGAGATGTCGTCGTTTTTCATGAATAAGCATATTCAGAACATATTTTATATTATGCTGTTATTTACGATCTCCGGAGTACAGTTCTTCTTTTGTATACACCGTGAAAATCAGAAAATTAGTCCTTGAGGAAAAAAGGACATCGGATTACACATGGATGGCTTAATAATGTCAGCTCATGACCAGAAACGGTCGGATTTATCAATTAACTACATAAAGACGATTTTGAAGTATCTCTTATTGCTGGAAAAGAATAGCATCAACATTCCACGCACATGATTTGTATGTTTTTTTCCGTAAATGCGTGGCTTGAAATTTCAAATAAACCAACATGTCGACATACATGCTACACAATTAACGTTTCCCGTATACTTCATGAATAAGCATGAAGGCGGGGAAGAATAAAAGGCGTAAAGTTTAGTTAATGTTACAGTTAGGAAGCGGTAACCAAGTTACATCTGTCGTAGAAATGCAACCTGATACATGTAAGTCTTGAAATGAAAACACAAGTCCGTCCGCCAGTCCATAACGTTTTATTGTGAGCTCTTCTCTAAAAGTGCTTAGTGTTCGACTCCCAGTTCCAAACACGTAGTACCTCATCAACAATCCACATACCTCTAGAGCAGTGGTCTTCCGGAAGATCTTACTCTTGACCGCATTAGACAACTGACGAGTGCACGCCTGACCTGTGACCTCGTTGCAACACTCATGAGGTGTTTGCCGAAGGGAGAGGGGTAGGAAATGTGTGCTCCAGCCCAGCGCAGAGCTAGCGACACACTGTATACTGAATGTTGTATACAATATATTGCAGTTGATATACTGTATACTGCATGTGATACTTATTAGCGGAAATGTTACAACTTTCAAGATTCAGGATTTAATTTGCATTTATTTCATATACAACAGACCGCCGTCATATATCACTGGAATACTGCTGAGAGCGGCGTTAAAACAATTTGTTTTCATAATGGAGCGCTGCAGTCATTTAAAATAGAACCGTAAACATATGTAGTACTAACTCACTCACTCTGTTTCGAATATTCAGCAGAAAATATATTATTAACCAGGTCTTTGGGAAGAGATATCAGATTTTTATAAGCAGTCACATAGGGATGATAAAGGACCCCTCGCTGATTAGGTTCTTGTTTACTTAAGAGCAGGGTTAGCCATGTTAGATGATATAACCAAAATCCAGGAGCTCCGGCGGGGGGCAATCTGGTCTTGTTACTGTATGGTATGAGCTGTGGCGTTGACCCAAGAGAATAATGTAAAAAATGAGACCAATTCAAGTCTATAATGATTGGGAAAGTCTAGATTTCCACAGCCCTAGCCTGCAATTAAGAATTGTTCTAGGCTCCATTTTAATTGTATTATGTTCATTTTGTAGACATGGATGGACCAACCAGGAGAGGAATGGATGGAATATTAATATCACATGTTACCACTGATCCAGTTAAATTCATCACACAATAATATATAAGTATTTGACATTACGGCATTTGATCATTAGGGCATGATCATGTATATGTTCACTGTAGTAATGTACATACCAGTCAACTTGATTATAATTTTTATTATAGTGTAGCGCGGCATCAACGATTACTTTATACTATCCTCACTTGTCATCGATGTATTGACATCGAACAATGGACGACAATTCGAAATTCTTATGAATAGCTTCAATAGGGACAGGGCCGGTGTCAGTACAATTTTCCTAGTTAAAAATATGTCTCTACAAAATATAATCTGAAGCAGACAAGAATATTTTTTTATTAATGCTTACTTTCATGGATAGAATTGAGGCAATCTAGGCTTGCCAAATCATTCTAGACTTGAGCTGGATTCCTTTTAAATTTATTCTCTATGGTCTGGGAGACGAACGGGCGTCAGTATCGCATGGAGATCTGGGACAGCCTGAATCAGTGTAATCGGATATGTTGTGAAGTTTCGGTTTTGGGCTGTTTGCTGAATAGAACAAGGGCTCACAAACAAGGGCACAATGTAGAGATTAAATCATTACCACCTCTCTTTATATCAGATATGTTATTGTGATTTGAAATCTCTTTGGGAGAATTGCGAGTTATGTATACTCTGTATTCTTTCGTCATGGTAGCATATATATTTTCTATGTTGCTTTTTGAATTATCCACAAATAATGAAAACTACAAAGTAAAACTCTCTTTGGAGATATACAATAATACTACTGAAGGGCCTATCTGAAAAATGGGATTTATCGACAAATATTTCTTTCTTAAATACTACCCGTTACAGGCATTCTGATCATTATATTATACTTTGTACAGTTTAAAAGTCAAATAATGGCAAATTGTGTATCTTTCTACATTTTGAATTAATTATAATTTCTGCAATAAAACCTTAGCATCAGATAGTGATATAAACAAATATGATCTATACTGTGATAAATGAATAATCAATTTCGTATTATGAATTAGATAAACAGAAATATGATAGTAAAACAAATTATTTTAATCTGTTCGTGTGAGTAGGTACCGAGAGATCGAGGCAACTCACTAACGTAGCCATTTGTGAAAAATGAAATATTAAATGTTTAGGGGGTTAAACATGTACATTGAATGACAGGGAAGAAAGCAACGCAATAATTAAATTATGAATCAAAATTATGTTATAAATATAACAGAATATATAGAAATATAAGTTTATTTTTTCATTTGTTGGAAGGTGTTTAACAACAGATTTTGTTTGTTTGTTGTTTAACGCCGCACTCAGCAATATACCAGCTATATGACGGTGGTTCGTAAATAATCCAGTCTGGACCAGACAATCCAGTTATTATCACCAAGAGCACCGATCTACGCAATTGGGATACAATGACATGCATCAACGAAGTCAGCGAGCCTAACCACCCGATCATGTTAGTCGCCTTCGAACAAGCATAGGTTGTTGAAGGCCTATTCTAACCCGGATCTTCACGGGTAATGTTTTTAATAATAAGGTACAATGAAATTCTGTATATGTCCATAATAGGTGTGTATAAGTAGATGGATAATATGTCCATACACGCCAATTAAATGGGTTAGACTGCATATGGTTCAATGATGAGCTCTTTCACAAGTCCATATTTCAAGACATGTATTTGATATTCATAATAAATCCACAAAAGCTACACAATGGCGACAAAACGGTACCAGCATCACAGATACCAATATTACATGAGATCCATATAATTACTTTAAAGTGAAACATGTATCTAAATAGAAATTTGGAAGGATACACTTCCGACATTTTTGTATTTTGTTTTCGTTTGGAGAGAGAAGTTATGATTGGTATCTGATGGGTGCAAACAGGTGTTCCATTCCGCCCAGGCCTTACGGCAATGCTATAGCCCAAAATGAAACAAGCCTAGATGTTTAACAGGTTCAGGCTGAAATTTCAATTCCACTTGGGCTCCTTTTAAATTTAGATATAGTTTCTCGTGTCGATATGTTTAAAAAGAAATGAATTAAATATTACAGCACTGGTGAATAGGTTTATGCGCATGTCAGCGTCGATCCTACAATATCCTTTTATGCAAAATACATATATGCTGATGAATTAACGTAGTAGTACTACGCAAATATATGTCCAGATGTATACATCAGTAACATCTCGTGATCTTTAGTCGTGCTTTACGCTCTTTTTCTACCGGAGATTCTGAGTTGTTACATCACACCAGAAAGCCAGGTCCAAATTCAAGTCATAATTTCATGGTCCGCCTGTATGTTGGAAACCAATATCGCAATATGGCTGAATATTGCTTAACGGGGTATTAACCCGATTACTCACATAATTATTCCATTTTCTACAGTCATCTGCGAACACTATCTTTAAGGAGGTATATCTATATCATCCAAATGTACATACATATATGTCAACATATATATGTATAAAGCAAGTCGTCCTGCACTCTTCCTTAATAGTAATTTTTGTTTGATTATTGTTGTTAAACGCCGCACTCAACAATATACCAGCTGTATGACGGCGGTTTGTAAATAAACCAGCCTGGGCCAGTTCCCAGTTATTGACATCAAGAGCACCGATCTACGCAATTGGGATACGATGACATGCATCAACGAAGTCAGCGAGCCTGACCACCCGATTACGTTAGTCGCCTTAGTACAAGCATGGGTTGTTGAAGGCCCATTCTAACCCGGATCTTCACGGGTATTTTTTCAATAATAAGGTACAATGAAATTCTGTAAATGTCCATAATAAGTGTGTATAAGTAAATGGATAATATATCCATACACGCCAATTAAATGGCTGCATATGGTTCTTTGATGAACTCTTTTACAAGTCTATATTTCAAGACATGCATATATTTGATATTCATAATAACTCCACAATAGCTACACAATGGCGACAAAACGGTACCAGCATCACAGATATCTATATATTTACTTTTAAGTTAAATCATGTATCTCAATAGTAAATTAGAAGGATTACTCACATAATTATTCCATTTTCTACAGTCATCTACGATCACTATCTATAAGGAGGTATATCTATATTCATCCAAATGTACATACATATATGTCCACATACATATGTATTAAGCAAGTCCCACATTCTTCCTTAAAAGATAAATGCTAAGCATTTCCTCTGTACGTATTTATGTATGTCAAAATCGTTTTTATGTCAACGCTGATGCAGTGAACGTACCACTGACCTGATGCTAGAATAACATCTAATCTCTGAAATGAACATATTTTACAGAAAAAAAACAGTTGTTAAACAATAGTTATAAAATATAACAAAAAGGAGCCAAGAGACTTTCTTCATTTTGCCAAATTTTGGGCTGTATTGGACATATTTGTTTCGGGGTCTGTATGACAGACACACCTTTAAAGTATAAAGATAAGAACATGTAAGTATAGATGTGGTATATATTCAAATATGTTTGTGATTAACCCGACCTTGAAAAATATTGAAGGGTGAGTGGTAACTATTTATGTCATTATTTCGAATTAGAATGATAGCACATCAGAAAAGCATGGCACTTTAATATACGTATTCTTGTTAGCCCAATAGTGTAATATACGTATTCTTGTTAGCCCAATAGTGTTTTAAGTAAGAGCAACATGTATATCGAGAGTATAGGTTTGGTGCGTGACTTACCCCACATTACTGTCAGAAATGTGCATGCTCTGTTTATCGGCAATAAATGACATAAGGCGATTCATGCGGGTAAATACGATTTACTTCAGAACTAGTATAGAATACTTTAGGTTAGGAGAAAATGTATGCAAGCTTCGTGCTCAGGGGGTTGTTTGCGCGGGTTTAAAGGATTCGGGTCCTGGCTTGGTCTTTGTGTTGGACGTGTAGCTGGCATTTCCAGGTTTGACGTATCAATGATGTCTGATGCAATTCTCTATTTTGACTTGTACCGTGTGTTTCCGTGCCTTTTCGGGTGAACAATTGGCTTGCCTTTGCATGTGTTTGTAGCGGGTGCCACTAGTGGATCGGGATGAGCTCGCCTTTTTGCGAGCACCCAGTGTCATCATGTTATAAGGTGAATACTGAAACATGCCTGCTCCTGGTGTTGTCGGAATCGTGCATTTGGCGCTACTTTTGGCAAGCGTTTCTTGTGATGATGGAACGGCTTATGTCGTTTTTGTCAACTGATATAATCAACTGTGATATAATGTTAGAGTATATGGTCATGTAATTAAGAAACAAACCGCGAGTAGGAGTTGTTTATTGTAGATAAACAACGACCACGACTCGTTTATTTCTTATATGAGATATCAACATTACGTACGACCGCGGCAATGCCAAATAAATCCATTTTATGAACAGGAGGGTTTGAATTTGATCTTTCCCGCATATTCTCACAATTTTCTCGTCTGTACCTTTTCTCCCAATACCGATTAACAATTCACTCTCACTTTCTGATGCGATTGTTCGGGCATTGCATTTATCTACCTTCCCCTGCTACATCTATTGGGAACAACTCACTGGACACTTCCCTCTCACAAATAACATCAAAGTTACGACGTCCTCAACTTGCGAGTGCATGTTCGAATCTCCATAAATGACGTCATGATAGAACAAGGTTTTATCGTTAAATAAATATCGCTTCCTTCTTCTTTGTTCTTTGCGATTTATCGCGTAGCTGTCTTATATCATCAAATGTCAATTTCTCATTGCTTTATCATGACGTATCCGAGTCATAACCAATCATGTAGCAATAGCAAACACAAATATAGTTGACTTCGACATAGAATAGTGTCATGATATATAATTATCCTTTGGTGTGCAATATTTCCGGTTGATAAATCTACCATATGCTTACTTTTAAGAATAGCGACTATACATTTTTATATTACTTTATCAGGTCTCTGTAACATTTGCAAAATAAAACAAATTTAATAATACAACTGAACCTAAATGTATGTTGTAATATCCTTAAGTTGCTGAGTGCGGCATTAGACCATAAACAAAACATAATATAAGAATTATGTTAATAATGTCAATGCTAAAAAATAATCTCCACAATATCCATACCTCTTTCTCTATGTTTAATGTGAAACATAATAACTCTTTTTAATGATCCGAAGGAATAATAATGACAATAATATCAAAATAATATCATCATTATTTATGTTACTTATCCTCAACTGAAGTAGTCCTCAACACTATACGTTCAGAGAAGAAACCCATGAACATATTATCAATGTAACATACATTTATCGAAATTAGATGAACATTTGATTGAACAAATGATATAATTCGGTCGAACATCTATCAGCCAATACTACATTATTAAATTGTGAGACTACAGTGATTTTTGCAAGGCTACTCTTATAAATGTCATGTCGCATTTGAGGCCAGGGTTCTTCAATACTCGCATTAATGTGCTGACTTATTATTGCGTTAATTTCATGATTTACAGTATTCATGAAGAACATTTCACGTGGGACCAACAGAGGGAAATATGACTATCGACTATTTTTATTTATATTTAGCTAGCTCAAACGATCTATTGGTTTGATTTATTGTTATGTTATCCACAAAATAAGTAGGATCCGTTTTTTCCGTTTTTGTTGTTCTTTGTGTAACGCCGCACGTAGCAATATTCCAATTATATGACGGTTCTCTGTAGTTGAGTCTGGATCCAGTGATTGATATCACGACCACCGATCCACGCAATTGAGATACGATGACATGCATCAACCAAGTCAGCGAGCCTGACCACCCGATCCCTTTAGTCGCCTCTTACGACAAGCATAGTCGCCTATAACGGCAAGCATGGGTTGCTGTAAATCTATTCTTAACCGGATTTTCAAAGGTCAAGTGGGATTCAACTGATATGTTAAGATGAAATAAAACTGAATTATATGTGCTGTTAACATATCAAAGTTTGCCAAATTGTTACACAATGTTTGGCCACAGCAAGGCTACGTATTCACAACTTATTGTGGTAGGCACAGTATAACTCATGAGTCTGGACTGAGGGAGGGCCGTATTCCTCCTTGTGGGTCACCTGCTTGGCAATATGGGACGGGAAAACTGCAGGGGGTGAGGGCAGTTAAGTTGATGGTACAGACAGATAACAGAGATCATTTTACAAATGTGAAACCTCATTCCACAAAGGAAGAGGCGAAAGCTGAAACTTGGTGAGATTTACAGAACAAAGGCAGTTATTTCTAGTTTCTTACTGACTCTGAAGGATACATTTAATAAAAATTCGTGTGTGCGACACGGCCACCAGTGACTAAATTTGGGTCACAATCTTTCTGTCTTCTTTCATTTGTCATCTGAAATACCATCCCTTCGTGCACTTGTGCTTCCTACTCAAGTTACCAAACACATCCTGTTTACGTACACATACAAGATATATATTACGCCGAGGAGAATTTACGATTATACGTTGATACGTCTATCTGCTGGCCTGGTACGCAATGTCATATTTCTTATCGCCGGGGATCACAGGTGTGATACCAGTCTCCCTCAAGGAGACGTCTGATTAAACTCTTTGCTTCGTCAATGCTTCGTCTAGCACAAACCGGTAACTGGTACCACTAGCAACGATACAATGGCTACAAAGACTTACAATGAGTCAAGCATCCGTCACTCGATTTCCATTTTGATTGATTGTTTGATTGTTTGTGAGTGAGTGAGTGAGTGAGTGAGTGAGTGAGTGAGTGAGTGAGTGAGTGAGTGAGTGAGTGAGTGAGTGAGTGAGTGAGTGAGTGCCTGTTTCACTGGTATGTCCGGATCTGGGTACGGGTCACCGGCTTAGCGTCACCGATCTAGATATATCTATGCAGAAAAAAGTCATCCATGCGGATAGCGTAATCTCAATTAATGTATTCAGGAACCTTTCGTGAACAACATTTTTTGAAAATGCTACCGAAGAATCAAACAACTTTAAGATTTGGCTTCTGTGGTGGAATCATTCTAATATTTCACATAACGTACTTCTTGAATGTTGTCACGCCATTCATTCAGACAGATCTCGAAGATATGTTAATATCTATGCGAGAACAGCGGATTAGATATCGCGAGGCCGGTTCACAATCCGTAAAAGCCTGTGATATGCCATGAATAGCCCATTGCATCTCCTGTACAAAGACTTTCTTTTGTACGTGTTGTCACAGAGCCACAAACTTAGGTCAATGGATCAGATAAAAGCAGGACTGCAGGAATCGGTTGAGGTGAACTTCCCATGACATAAACTCCTACTTGGCAACCGCTTTAAGAAAGTGCCGCCATTCATGTACACAGCCCTGTGGATGAATGAACGACCTAGCGAGGCCAGTAGCGCCACCTAGTGAGATATAATGGAAGAAGACCAACCGAGAGTTGAATCTTGACATACTCCGGTGCCATCTGCAGAACCTTGGTTAGCAATGGCACAGTAATTTATGAGAGTTTATGTGAGTCGGATTTTACGCCGCCTTAGCAATACTACAGCAATATCACGGCGGGGGATTCCAAACCTTGTGCCTATGATATGCAGAGAATCCCACCTGGACTTTCGTCACGAGGAGCGAACGCTTTTACCACTAGGCAACGCTAGCGGCCTTGATCATATGATCAACCTAATGTGTTTTCATTTTTCAAATGTTAAAGTTTGCAATCACAGATAATATTTATCACCACTGTAAAATGCAAGGATATCAGCATATCATCACCATCACCATCATCATCGCCGTCACCATCATTATCATCACCACCACCATCAGCATCAGCATCGCCACCGGTATCGTTATCACAGGTATATACGGTACTCCACACAGAGATTAACGAAGGGCATCTATTTGATCAGGGGTTATTTAAATATCTATAACAGCTGTGTGTCAGTATATCCAGTTTCTGTCAGTTCAGAAAAATACCAAGTCGGTCAGCTGTGAACACGGTTCTTCAGCATCGGATATCAGCTGTCCTTGACACGCACATTTCAGCGCATTTGAAGCTACTGAGAATGCCCCCTGCAGATATGATGTGACATGAAGTGTTGTGGTGTGATATGATACATGAGGGGATATGATGCAATATGTTATGTGTATTATAGAAATTGTGTAAATACTGTTGTTTGTTTTTTTAGTGTACATATTTTATGGCTTGCGGTCTTCCAGTGTTGAATAAATATTGATTGATTTATATGAAATAAATTGGCATGGAATGACATGGCATTATATGGTATGATATGATAAGATATGATGGGACAAGCTATGAAATTGCTTATGTGTTGTGTGATATGACATGTTGAAATGTGATATAATATAGGTGTGATATATGGTACGATGGTATGTATGGTATGTTATGATATGATAATGGTATATGAAATAATACTATATAAATTTAGTATGATCTTATAAAAATGATACAATATGATATGATGTTATAGAATATGTTGTATGATATAACAAGTTGTGATTTGGTAAAATAGAAATTATGAAATTACAGGGTATGGTATTGTACTGTATGTGTGAAATTATGTGACTGCGTTAAGATGCGAGGTGGACTGACGTGAGGTGATTTGGTGAGATATGTACAAAAGTTGTATAAAATTGTATATTCTGCAAATTGTACTATAGGCCTGTGGCCTCTTCAGTATGTGAAATAAAGATTAACCTGTGTGCAGTGTGTGTGTGCGTGCGTGCGTGCGTGCGCGCGCGCGTGTGTGTGTGTGTGTGTGTGTGGGGGGGGGGGAAACGGGGGGATAGATGATGTATTTAGCAACAGGTAAGGTCATCTTGAGCGGGACGGTTTTCATAGGCAATAGATGGATTAATTGTTATGGATAGTCACAGAGCCGTGATCCAGAGAACAGGGTGTCATTAGATAAAAATGAATTAATAATAGGATTACCAGAAAAACGGGGTATAACACCCGAGCCAATAACCTCCCCTCAGGGACACCAGAGTCAGTCAGTACAAGATTGAAAACTGCCCCATTAGTATGTTTGACAGGCTAGTCGGGTATTGCTACTTGTATATGTGAAAACAAAGTTCTTAAAATTAATAGCAAAACTGATGAAAGTCACCAATAAACTTGTATAAGTGTTATATCGTCACTGCAAAAATAATGAGTGTTGTCTTTAGTATTAACATTCAAATACGTGATATCTGTATTAGCGATATTGTCTACGTTCCACCGGTAAGTAAGCGTTAGCCTTACTATCTCGTAGTATAAATGTTTCAAGAAATTGTATTTCTGAAGACATCACGATACAGTTTTTTTACGATGCATCACGTCTGCACCAGCGCGTGATAACAACCTTGTGTTTGGGTGTTTCAGTAGTTTAAATTGCTGTTCTTGATGTTGTTGAATAAACTTTGATACTATGAACAATATAAGGTTATATGAGAGTATGACTTTAGAATGGTAACATGCGTTAATGTATATCTGATATATTTATATATATATAATAGGATGACATAAATTGAACAATGAGTAGTACGTCCAGATTAGTGTATAGGCAACATTTAAAAGTAGATGAAAGAACACAATCGTCCGGAATACAATGTATTATTCTAGTGCACTTCCATGTGACTACATAGCATACAATAAGCTTTCGGGTCCCGTTTGGGTCGGTTTTGGTGGCAGTTTAGATATCCATAGAGTAGGTTCATCTCGGAATCTCCCATATAACTGGGGCTCCTCTTCAATTTAAATGGAGTTACTTGTTTCTTTCAAAACTATACAGTTTTAGAGACTAAGCATTAGTCTGAATAGATATCACCAGTTTGGAATTTGAAACTAATCTGTTTACAGTAACAGAACACTGTTTAAGTGTCATGTACAAATGAGAAAGTGGAATCCCGTCAATTAGGCGGACGAACCTTAAAACTATTAATAAACATTAAAATAACTCAACCCTAGATAACCTCGCCCGACTAGAACAAGATATTAAGACAGGGCAACTAAATAAACAATATACCACAGGCATCTTCTTAGACTTCTCTAAAGCTTTCGACATAGTATGGCACGATGGGCTAATACAAAAACTTTAAAAAATAGGACTCAAAGGTCAGATAATAAACTACATCCAGGACTTCCTAAACAATCGTAAAATAACTGTGGGTATAGACCAAACTCTATCGGACCAATGTCCCCTAGAAAATGGCAGTATCCTCAGCCCCACCCAAGCATGAAAATGGTTCAAAATTTACTCCAAAAATCTCTTTATAAAATACAACAATGGGCTGACAAATGGGGCTTCTCCCTTAACTCAGAAAAAAACAACAGGAATAGTATTCAAACATAAAAACATGAAACCCGCCTCCCCAATCCTCCAGCTAAACAATCAAACAATCAAATTTAAAAAACAAACCAAATTCTTAGGACTTATTTTCGATGAACATCTCACCTGGGATGCTCACATCCAAAACCTAACAACTAAATGCAGTAAATACCTAAACACCCTAAGATGCCTAACTGGCTCTAACTGGGGAGCCTCGAAAGATACCCTCCTCTCTCTCTACATATCTCTAATTAGATCAAAACTAGACTACGGCTGCGCCATATACAACACCCTAAACAACTCTCTATCTAAAAAACTTGACTCAATACAATATCAGCTCTCAAACTAATTACACGCACCCAACATGGCACCTCCTACACCTCACTTCAGGCCTTAACAGGAGAAATGCCACTAAGTCTATGCAGGGAACAGCTAAGCTTAAATTTCTGGGCCGCATCCCAATCAAACCCTCTCATCCAAAACTTAATAAACCAAAACATCAGCCCCAAAAACCAAGCTCTAGCTCGTAAACACCCCTTACTTACCCCAATATCCTAAAGAATAACAAACTACCTAAATGAACACCAAATTAAAAATCTTAAACAAAACTGCAAACAATCAAATATCTTCACCCTTAAACTTAAAATACCCAAAATAGACACAACACTAGCTAGCCAAATAAATAAACAAACCGACCCAAACATATCTAAAACTACCACACTAGCATACATACACGAAAATTGGCCAAATTGGTGTCACATTTACACGGACGGATCCTCAGATCAGACCTCCAAACACACAGGTTTCGGAGTCCATACCACACAACCAACTAAAACCACACAATCCTTCCGACTCCCAAACAACCAATCAATATTCACGGCAGAACTAATGGGCATGGCCTCAGCCCTCCATAATCAAGAATCCAAAAAACACAAAAAAATCCTAATACTTACCGACTCCCTAAGTGGACTGCAAGCCCTCCAAAACAAAAATACAAAAAACCGACCTAAATTAATAAATCAAATACTTAAAAGCTCCAACGACCTAACTAAGGCAGGCAAACCGATAACCTTCCTGTGGATACCCGCCCACGTAGGAATATACGGTAATGAAAACGCCGATAAAGCAGCTAAACTATCCCTCAAAATCCCAGAAATAAGCATAAAGTTACCCATCTCAAAATCAGAAATTAAAAGTGTAAACAAGCAAAAAATCACAAAAAAATGGCATAACCTATATCTAAACTCAAATAGCCAAATCAAAAAAGTGCTCAGCAAACCACTAACCAAACCAAAAATTCTCCATCCATCCAAAAAAATCGACAGAGTAATCACTAAACTCCAAACAGGACACACCAACCTAAATAACCACCTAAAACATTTTTAAAAACACACTACAGGTAACTGCCCACACTGCAAACAACCAGAAACCCCAGAACACGCACACATCCACTGCACACACTACCTAACACATCGAACCGCATTACAAACCACCCTCAATCTAAACAAGGCTCTAACTCTAGAAGCAATACTAAACCCACAAAATAAACTAGAAAACTTCAAGGCCTTAGGCGTATTCTTAATAAAAACGGAACTAATAAAACGCATCTAAAAACACAATAACCTACCAAATCAAAATCACATAAACAAACAAACAACCACCATACCCAGCTCCCTTAGTTCTCCTCCCCAATCCCATCGGCATCTATTCCAAATCTCAAAATTCCCAAATTCTATATAAGCAACCCCTAAAACCCCCCTCTTGGGTTGCACAGACCACCTTCGCCCCTTTCGGAAACACGTTAAATTGCCTGGCCGGGCCCGTGTGCGAAATACGCATCATTCGGAAAGCGCACGTTAAATCTCCAAAGTAAGTAAGTAAGTAAGTAAGGGTGTTTTAAGACAAATCTTCAACAGGTTTTAATTAATATAGTATTTTAAAAAGTTTATTTATATTCATATCAAGAGTAAATGATATTTTTTTAACATTTTACTTATTTGTGATATAAATAAACCCACTGCTATTCAGCTGTTATTTTTACACTTTCAAATTTTGATTTGTTTGAGTCGGCGGATTCGTAAACCGAGTTGATGTTGTTTAAAATGTCTGGCCTATTAACACTCTGGATGACTGACAAATAAGTTATTAAACATATATATATTTATCTGACGCTGTCAATAACAGCAAACAACAACATTAACACTTCTTCTGTATCCGCATCAGTCGGAAAGCGCACGTTAAATCTCCAAAGTAAGTAAGTAAGTAAGTAAGTAAGCTTGTTTGCTGAATATTGTAATAGCAGGAACTGAATATCCTCGTGTTTACAATCCATCGAGAAACAACATTTATATCAACAGGTTGACTATGTGATAAACACATTCCTTCATACATATAACCATGCAGACATTATTGACACCTACCTCTCGACTGTGTGGTTCATGGCACCTCTAAATCCTATCGTATACTTTGTGCTTATTATACCCTAAGATGGGCTCAACACGTATGCGTCACTGTTAATATCCGCTTCACATCCTTGACAAATTGCTTATAATAAGACACGCACTTTTTCAGTTGAATGTTTGCCAGTTTTTCGGTATAAGTTAAACAGGGAATGGATGCACTGGAGCAAACTTTTACTGTGTTCTTCAGTTACCTGGTGCAATGACGTTCAGGACGTCTAGCATACCCTCCAAAAAGATGACACTATATACCTATTAACAGGATTGAATGTAGGACTTGGCTGAAGGCTGATTTTAATAGTATTTCAGGTATATTCTATGGTGTCAGCTTGATGTTAGATGTACGTCCAACTTGACAGGGGCTTTCAGTGACGAGGAGGACATTTGATGAATCAGTGACAAAAAGGATGCCAAATGCAATTCCCTTCTTTGACTTATATATGTCCCTGTGTTTTGTCAGTATAACATTTGACGTGCCCTTGTATAAGTTTGTGACGGTTTCTAGCGTTGGGACAGGATACGCTCACTTTTTCGCGAACATCTGGTACAGTAAACTACGTTTATAACGAACACGCTTACAACGAACTGACCGATATAACGAACTTATTCTTTAGTCCCTACCATGTGTTGTATAAATGCTGTATATGTGCTTATAACGAACAACGGTTATTACGAACTAAAATTAGTGGTCCCTTCGAGTTCGTTATAACCGTAGTTTATTGTATAACCCCTAGTTGATAGTGATTCATAAACACATGATATAGTCGGCACGACTCTGCGTTATTATGATCATGGAATGAATTTTATCTTTTTATTTAGACGTTTGTTTGAATATTATATGGACGTACACTGACAGTAGGTGCCTCTCAGTGACTCTATGTTGGTACAACCATCACTACACACGCGCGACCTCTCTCTTTGTGGCGTGCACATGTTTCTATATGTAAGTGTGACGTCACGGCAATGATGCTGAATCATGACGTCATAGCTTTGTGAAAATAATTAGACCTCGGTTTTAAACGCAAATGCCGTTCATTGGACATTATGGATATTCAGACAATAATATTTGGCTCTTTTTCGAAACCAATCAATCCTTGCGCTCCTACCCTCCAGATTATTAAAAGATCGGTTCCTTGGGACATATTACGGGACACACTATTTGGGGAACCGGAAGTTGAAGCACCTTATCACTTGTACAACAGAGACATAAAGTTCCACATTAATGATTAATTTTACTATTGCAGCAACATAGAAGTTATTTTCTGGAGTTTTCGTAAAATAATATGTTTGAAAGTTGAGAGGTTCAAAGTTTTCCTCCGGTTCAAATATGCTCGATATAGAGATATTCTTGTGCTTGGATTTGTCCGTCAGCACATCATCGTCGTCGTCATCATCAGCAGCATCATCATCGTCATCAACTTATAATCGTTATCATCATCAGCAGCAGCAGCAGCATCAGCATCATCATCATCATCATCACCACCACCACCACCACCACCACCACCACTACCACCACCATGGCATATATTTCGACACGAACGGTAATGTCAGGCTGTCAGGCATACGATATTCATAAATTGGCGTGTGTTGTTGAATTTAAGCTTCCGGGGATCTTATATAGTTCAATAATTGTCAAATAGCCAATTCCCTCCCCCTGATTTACGTACCTGAGACCCGTGAATATCTTGGGTAGAATAGGTCTTCAGCAAACCCTGCTTGCCGTGAAAGGCTACTAACGGGATCGGGTGGTCAGACTCGCTGACTTGGTTGATGATGCATGTCATCGTATCCCAATTGCGTAGATCGATGCTCATGTTGTCAATCACTGGACTGTCTGGTCCAGACTCGATTATTTTACAGACCGCCGTCATTTAGCTGGAATATTGCTGAGTGCGGCGTTAAACAACAAACAAACCCACCTAAGATAGACATAAATGGGACCAGTGAGACTGCCACATCTGTTTCATATTTAGATCTATGCATTAAGATTCAGAGCTACAAAACCTCTGCACAAGGCTTCATGACAAGAGGGTGTCCTCAACATTCCCATATTCATCTTCCCCTTTATGTCGAGCAGTATTCCAGCAGCTCCAGCCTTTGGTGTCTACATTTCAAAACGGTTGAGGTACATTCGAGCATGCTCTTTCTACGAAGTGTCACCCGACCACAACATTCACGGCATCAATAAAGCTTTACAATCGTTATGTTTTAAACAAGTGAACGATATTTCCAAATGTTACGCATCAGTGACAAAAAGGAAGTCAGGTGCAATTCCCCATTTTGATTTGTACCTTTCCCGTTGTGTTGTTTTACAGGTTTACAATTGACTTGCCTTTGCATGTGTTTGTGATTGTGCCACTGGTGGGGCAGCTTCGCTCACCTTTTAGCGAACTCCTGGTATCGTCACTCTTTGATAGTGATTCAAAGACACCATGACCTATGATGCATTTATTGACGTGTATGGTTATGTATTCTGTCAGACAGACATGACAGATGCAGGAAGGTGTTACCTGATAACATAATATCATAAAAGTTACATTTCATTTAAGACCATATTTGATTAACTTAGTTACGGGTGCTCAAGGCCCTGGTATGGATTTATCAAACACTTCGCAGTAACGTAACCTCAATCAACGTACCGTCTCTCCCTAATCATATTAACATATGAATACTCAGCAAATTATTTAGTTCTCGCGATGGTGCCGTGAAAGTATCGCGAAAGTGACTCGAAAGTGGTGCGATAATACCGCGAAAGTGGCTAGAAAATGCCGCGAAAGTTGCGCGCTATGCCGCGAAGTTTCGCGTAAGAGGCGCAAAAGTGCCGTGACAGTGCCGTGAAAGTGGCGCGATAGTGCCGCAAAAGTCGGTAATAGTGCCGAGAAAGTGGCGGCATATTGGTACACTGCATGTGCACTTCAGAAATGCTGTCGTGCGTTACTTCCCCATGTATGTCGGATGTATGTTCAATCTAACCTGGAGCTATATAAGCATGTTGCTCGTGTTATATTTAAAGAGGTGTAGGTGGTAGGTCCATTAACAGTATAAAGCTTTACATGGATAAAAAATTATGTTCTTAAAACTGTATTTTTTCCGCAAGGATGCATGACCTATTCTATATTAATCAATAAGAAATTAATGGACAAATGTTTATATTCCCTGATGTGTGTAACTCATTTGTATAAGTTATCAATAGTCTTCGGAATTGGGAGTAGTGTATGAGAACGCAATTCCCAGTGGTGCCTGAATACACTTTGTTTCTAGATTCACCCCGATTTTGGTCCTCAGTTCATCTGATTCATACACAATAAGGACTTGCGTTCGTCCGTAAATGCCTGAAATGCTGAGTGTTAACAGCGGCCATCACAGTCTCTGTTTAGCATTTAGCATTCAGGATTAAATATATGAAAATACATTTCGCTTTGATGTGCTTATGAAAACGGAATAACTTTCCTCAAAACGAAGTAGAAACCAGTTGATACACGGATGATACATACATGTAAGGAAGAGAATTTATGGATGGTAACTTTATTATGAGGAACACAATGTTTCGAAGTAATATTTACTCTTTCATCAGGTGAAGGAGTAAGTATACACTCCAAAACATTGTGTTCCCCAAATTAAAGATGTCTTCCTTATGTGTTGAACTTGTAAATGATTTTCAAAGACATGATCCATAGACGGTTTTAAAATGATAGGTCAAATACTGTTTGTTTATCTGTTCCACATAGTGGTAAGTTGTAAGATGAGTTTCTGCTCGTTAATCAGACAAACTACTGCTACACTTGGTTTGTGCAAAAGTTGATGCACGTATACACTTGTCGAGTGTCTCAGATACGCGGGGTCTACTTATTTACTACTTTAAATTGGGACTTTAACGTGCGTATTTCGCGCACGGGCCCGCCAGGCCATTTAGTGTTTGGTCGAAAAGGGTATGTCCGAGATGGTTGGGCAACCTAGGGGAGCTTTTAGGGTTGTTAACTTAATTTGGATAACAAATTTGGAATTTTGAAATATGCCATGCAAAAGATGGAGGGGGGACTAAATGTAGTTTTAGAAGATGTAGTTCTAAGTATGTTTTTGTAGATTTAGAATTTTAAGGTTTCTTGGCAGCTTGTTTGTTGTACTTTGTTAGATGCGGCCGAGTAGGCCTGTTTTGATTAGATATATGCCTAGTGCTTTAAAGGTTTGTAAGTCATTTAGGGGGTTTAGTACCGTTGCTAGTGTCATTTGATTGTTGCAGTTTAGAGTGGATTGGAGTGTTGCTCTATGTTGCTGGTACTGCGTGCAATATAGTATTATGTGTTCAGGAGTTTCTTTTAAGTTGCAGTGGGGGGCATTTCCCGGATTGGTGTTTTTTTAGTTTGGTGTAGGTGGGAGTTTAACTTAGTGTCGCCTGTTTGTAGTTTAGTTATTTTGCCACTTTTGTATTACTTTTAATTTAATCTTTTTACATTGGTAGGTTGATGCTTACTTCTTCTAATGTTAGTGCGGATTTGGCTGCTTTGTCTGCGTGTTCGTTGCCAAACACTCCAACGTGGGCAGGGATCCGTACTATTTCTATGTCTTCACCTAGTTTACGTAGATTGTTGGCGCTTTTAATTATCTGTTGTATCAGTTTTGGATGTTTTTTTGTGTTTTAGTTTTTTTATAGCCTGGAGCCCACTTAATGAATCTGAAAGGATTAGGGTTTTTGGTGGCGGGGTCTGCAGATATAATTGTGATTTGATGAATTCTTTATTCTCTAGACATTCGAGATCGAACCGGACTGCAACATTATTCACAATGAATATACTCAGAATATCTACTCCAATAAAAAAAGCACCCCACTTACTTACTTACTTACTTTGGCGATTTAACGTGCGCTTTCCGAATGATGCGTATTTCGCACACGGGCCCGGCCAGGCCATTTAATGTGTTTCCGAAAGGGGCGAAAGTGGTCTGTGCAACCCAAGAGGGTGATTTAGGGGTTGCTTATATAGAATTTGGGAATTTTGAGATTTGGAATAGATGCCGATGGGGTTGGGGAGGAGAACTAACTTAAAGGGAGCTGGGTATGGTGGATGTTTGTTTGTTTATGTGATTTTGATTTGGTAGGTTATTGTGTTTTTAGATGCGTTTTATTAGTTCCGTTTTTATTAAGAATACGCCAAAGGCCTTGAAGTTTTCTAGTTTAATTTGTGGGTTTAGTATTGCTTCTAGAGTGAGAGCCTTGTTTAGATTGAGGGTGGTTTGTAATGCGGTTCGATGTGTTAGGTAGTGTGTGCAGTGGATGAGTGCGTGTTCTGGGGTTTCTGGTTGTTTGCAGTGTGGGCAGTTACCTGTAGTGTGTTTTTTTATTTTTTTAAAATAAGTCCTAAGAATTTGGTTTGTTTTTTAAATTTGATTGTTTGATTGTTTAGCTGGAGGATTGGGGAGGCGGGTTTCATGTTTTTATGTTTGAATACTATTCCTGTTGTTTTTTCTGAGTTAAGGGAGAAGCCCCATTTGTCAGCCCATTGTTGTATTTTATAAAGAGATTTTTGGAGTAAATTTTGAACCATTTTCATGCTTTTAGTGCGGATCCAGATGGCTCCATCATCCGCGAATTTTGATGTGTTTACTTTAGGGGATAGGCCCTCGAATAGATCGTTTATCATTATATTGAAGAGGGTGGGGCTGAGGATACTGCCCTGTGGAGTGCCATTTTCTAGGGGACATTGGTCCGATAGAGTTTGGTCTATACCCACGGTTATTTTACGATTGTTTAGGACAATTGACAATACCGTGGTATATATCCCCCGGAGAACTATACACCTGTAGTATGAAGGTAGTCACTGTGACCAGCTACACAGGTGTGTGAGCAGCACTCCTTGTCTTTAGGGCACAAGCGTCACAACCGATTTGATATGTCAAGCAGGCCGTTGTTCTGGGCATCATATGACCACCACTCACAATGTCACTGTGACACGGATATGCAGTAGTCGCATGTGCCATCCATGGAGTAGGTTGGGCCAGCTCTACCCGGGTGTTACCCTGACCACATGACTTATAGGTAGGTGCCCATTATACAGCATGTGCCAGGACGATGTTCGTTGAATAAGGTCAGTGTCATGTAGCTGTACTGGTTTGAAGTTTACCAGGATATTAAAGTCATATCATAGTACATGGCGAATGTCGCCATACGTTATTTGTGTTAACACCTGTAGACGCCCCGGGCGTTCGTAATGGGTGACCAACTAATTACTTTTCATGTCATTTCGACATTTCACTAAACACACACCTTAATGCTGATATCTCCGGCTGAAGTATGTATCAGAAGCACAGAATACACAGTTATTAATCACTGCCATTATCTTGCGTTCTCTTACGAACAATAAAGATAAAATACGACAAAAAGACAAATTTTAGCTGGGAAACATTTTGCTATTCAAAGTACATATTCTAAGTAATCTTAACTGACTAATACCATGACAAGTACAAAATAACAAGCGTCACAGGAGTAGTCTGTGCTGTCTAAGTTGTTGTTGGGGTGGTTGGGGTGTATTGCCACGGCGGATATGTTACACTACAGTAAGCCTGGTGAAATTTGTGTGTTTAGTTAGGTCTAAAAATAAGAAAATAAAGGAAAAATCGGCCAGGGAGCTTTAAAACATATTTTCAACAGGTTTTAATTATGGTATTTTACATAGTTTATTTATATTCATATCAAGAGTAAATTATATTTTTTTAACCTTTTACTTATTTCTGATATAAATAAACCCACTGCTATTCAGCTGTTACTTTTACACTTTCAAATTTTGATTTGTTTTAGTCGGCGGATTCGTAAACCGAGTTGTTGTTGTTTCAAATGTCTGGCCTATTAACACTCTGGATAAGTTACTAAACATACAATGTACCGCGTGAACACGAAGTTGAATAAGCCAACACAAGTAAGTATTTTGAGTCACACCCAGAGAGACTCAACCAAAGAGAAGATATCACGCCCATGTTGTAACACCTGACTGATTATATTCCCAATATCATACTTATATGCTATTTAAATCACGCAGCGTAAATTGTTTATTTTTGTTGTGTCATGTATGAATAAAAACCTGAATTTGAGAATAAAATGTTTACTTGTCAATCAAAGGCTTCAAAAGAGAATCCTCTTCAAATAGTGGTTAGTTAATGATATGTGCTTTATAGATCGGTTGTAAATCGATAGTATTAAAAAGTTCCGGCTGTTTCAGAATAGACCAAGAGATACTCGTGAGCAACCCTGTGTCCAGGGAATCAGGTTGCATGAAATTGTTGACAATTGTGAAATAGATGTAAACAGAGGATCAAATGCAACTATATCTCTCAGTTGATTTTGTCACGTGTTTGCTTTTCAATTGAAAATATCTTAAGTTTGTAGTATTATATAAACAAATGAACTGAACTGACCCTTTGTCGGTACTCAGATGCTTCTTCATTGTTATATTCATTAAAATAAAATTTGATTTAAAAGTCTAAAAACTTTAAAACAAGGAAATTCGCACAATACAATATCTTAAGCATCTTTTCTTTTAAAATGAATAAATTTGCTTTTTTGGCACAAATTTACAACATTTCAAACATGGTAGAGGTCATGCAGATCTAAAACCATGTCTTACCCCAGTCTTTAGTGAACCAATATAGTTTTAAATAAAAATACTCAACGACAAATTACTTTTTACAAATTGTTGCAGGAATGAGTGATGTTTAAATAGACATAATCAAATTTAACAACAGTTCTTTTAATTTTCAGTTTGTTAAAAACCAAATCGGTATGCTTTCTGTTGCCCCTCAGCTTATGATACAACATGTCAGATATACGTGTAGCCTCCTTCAAGTGGAGCGTATACATGTCCTGCCCAAATTTTACAGCCCCAAGTACAACATGGCAGAATATGTTTATGTAAAAAGACGCTATTCATGAGGTTATGTGTACACCCACCATCATGTAAATGTTATATAATTTTATATCTGTATTAACCTTCAAATCCACTGAAATATTTACGATATTAAAATATTTACGTACTGTATGCTACCTGTGTTGTTCACTTGACGGCACACATGAAACACATGATAAGTAATCTTAACTGACTAATACCATGACAAGTACAAAATAACAAGCGTCCCAGGAGTAGTCATTGCTGTCTTAGTTGTTGTTGGAGTGGTTGGGGTGTATTGCCACGGCGGATATGTTACACAACAATAAGCCTGGTGAAATTTGTGTTTAAGTTAGGTCTAAAAATAAGAAAATAAAGGAAAAAACGGCCAGGGTGTTTTAACCGTGGGTATAGACCAAACTCTATCGGACCAATGTCCCCTAGAAAATGGTACTCCACAGGGCAGTATCCTCAGCCCCACCCTCTTCAATATAATGATAAACGATCTATTCGAGGGCCTATCCCCTAAAGTAAGCACATCAAAATTCGCGGATGATGGAGCCATCTGGATCCGCACTAAAAGCATGAGCATGGTCCAAAATTTACTCCAAAAATCTCTTAATAAAATACAACAATGGGCTGACAAATGGGGCTTCTCCCTTAACTCAGAAAAAACAACAGGAATAGTATTCAAACATAAAAACATGAAACCCGCCTCCCCAATCCTCCAGCTAAACAATCAAACAATCAAATTTAAAAAACAAACCAAATTCTTGGGACTTATTTTCGATGAACATCTCACCTGGGATGCTCACATCCAAAACCTAACAACTAAATGCAGTAAAGACCTAAACACCCTAAGATGCCTAACTGGCTCTAACTGGGGAGCATCCAAAGATACCCTCCTCTCTCTACATATCACTAATTAGATCAAAACTAGACTACGGCTGCGCCATATACAACACCCTAAACAACTCTCTATCTAAAAAACTTGACTCAATACAATATCAGGCTCTCAAACTAATTACACGCACCCAACATGGCACCTCCTACACCTCACTTCAGGCCTTAACAGGAGAAATGCCACTAAGTCTACGCAGGGAACAGCTAAGCTTAAATTTCTGGGCCGCGTCCCAATCAAACCCTCTCATCCAAAACTTAATAAACCAAAATATCAGCCCCAAAAACCAAGCTATAGCTCGTAAACACCCCTTACTTACCCCAATATCCTAAAGAATAACAAACTACCTAAATGAACACCAAATTAAAAATCTTAAACAAAACTGCAAACAATCAAATATCTTCACCCCTAAACTTAAAATACCCAAAAGAGACACAACACTAGCTAGCCAAATAAATAAACAAACCGACCCAAACATAGCTAAAACTACCACACAAGCATACATACACGAAAATTGGCCAAATTGGTGTCACATTTACACGGACGGATCCTCAGATCAGACCTCCAAACACACAGGTTTCGGAGTCCATACCACACAACCAACTAAAACCACACAATCCTTCCGACTCCCAAACAACCAATCAATATTCACGGCAGAACTAATGGGCATGGCCTCAGCCCTCCATAATCAAGAATCCAAAAAACACAAAAAAATCCTAATACTTACCGACTCCCTAAGTGGACTGCAAGCCCTCCAAAACAAAAATACAAAAAACCGACCTAAATTAATAAATCAAATACTTAAAAGCTCCAACGACCTAACTAAGGCAGGCAAACCGATAACCTTCCTGTGGATACCCGCCCACGTAGGAATATACGGTAATGAAAACGCCGATAAGGCAGCTAAACTATCCCTCAAAATCCCAGAAATAAGCATAAAGTTACCCATCTCAAAATCAGAAATTAAAAGTGTAAACAAGCAAAAAATCACAAAAAAATGGCATAACCTATATCTAAACTCAAATAGCCAAATCAAAAAAGTGCTCAGCAAACCACTAACCAAACCAAAAATTCTCCATCCATCCAAAAAAATCGACAGAGTAATCACTAAACTCCAAACAGGACACACCAACCTAAATAACCACCTAAAACATTTTTAAAAACACACTACAGGTAACTGCCCACACTGCAAACAACCAGAAACCCCAGAACACGCACACATCCACTGCACACACTACCTAACACATCGAACCGCATTACAAACCACCCTCAATCTAAACAAGGCTCTAACTCTAGAAGCAATACTAAACCCACAAAATAAACTAGAAAACTTCAAGGCCTTAGGCGTATTCTTAATAAAAACGGAACTAATAAAACGCATCTAAAAACACAATAACCTACCAAATCAAAATCACATAAACAAACAAACAACCACCATACCCAGCTCCCTTAGTTCTCCTCCCCAATCCCATCGGCATCTATTCCAAATCTCAAAATTCCCAAATTCTATATAAGCAACCCCTAAAACCCCCCTCTTGGGTTGCACAGACCACCTTCGCCCCTTTCGGAAACACGTTAAATTGCCTGGCCGGGCCCGTGTGCGAAATACGCATCATTCGGAAAGCGCACGTTAAATCTCCAAAGTAAGTAAGTAAGTAAGTAAGGGTGTTTTAAGACAAATCTTCAACAGGTTTTAATTAATATAGTATTTTAAAAAGTTTATTTATATTCATATCAAGAGTAAATGATATTTTTTTAACATTTTACTTATTTGTGATATAAATAAACCCACTGCTATTCAGCTGTTATTTTTACACTTTCAAATTTTGATTTGTTTGAGTCGGCGGATTCGTAAACCGAGTTGTGTTGTTTAAAATGTCTGGCCTATTAACACTCTGGATGACTGACAAATAAGTTATTAAACATATATATATTTATCTGACGCTGTCAATAACAGCAAACAACAACATTAACACTTCTTCTGTATCCGGAAAGAGTTGAACCCCATGGGTTTAATGTGCCATAACATCTGTAGCTAATTCATTTATAAATAATGAGAAGAACATAGGGCTCAACAAACACCCTTGTCTAAAACCAAATGGACAATCAAAATGATCTGTGAAATCTGTTTTAATCTAACACATACTTGATTGTCTGGTTTGTTTACAGGCCGCCGTCGCATGGCAGGTGTTCTGCTGTGCGGCGTGATGCAATTAAAACTTACATTTTTTTAATGCAAATTGTGTAAATGGCGGGTGCTACCTGAGGAGCAGGACATGCTTAACTCAACTCAACTCAAAATTATTCTACAAAAACACCCACGGTGGTACAAGAGAAAAGTTATAAATTTCAGGAAAGTAATTAAATATAAAGCAAAATGGCAGGATAAGCAATATAACATGAAGATATACAAATAAAATACATGTCAATGAATGATCATTCACTCATGGTAATGCACCCACATGATTATTTACAATGTATAACAATAAATCATAAGAAAAGTCAATATAGTGTACATGGGAACACACTAGTTCGTATACTATAAAGGCATGCACGAGTATAAATAAATTAGGTATTTATTTCATATTTCTTTCCATGATTGAGGAAAAATTTGGGAGCTTCTTAAGATCTATTACTTTTTTGGAAGAAATGAGGTTTTTCAATTTAGTGATATTAGAATAATATGTCCATTTATCGGCCATGAGAGAGTTTTCATATTCATTAAATGCTTCACATCTAAATAGGCAATGAAATTCACCAGCTATAGCTATAGTTAACACGTCCGTAGTTGTCTGTTTATGCCAAGCCAGCGGCCAACTTCTATATGTAAATGATGGTTACATGTTCGGAATTTCAAAATAGGGTTGTAAATATGTTTAGGTAGTAGGAGTAGTTTTTTTTCAAATGACGGTATATGTTTTAGGTATTTATAGTAATTTCCTTTTGAACTCCGTTCAACGTCCGCCCTCCAAAAAAACTGACCTTTCTGAATATTTTCTACCAGAGTGATTACCAACTATCTGGATACACTCCAGGTCGGTTACTATATATAAAAAGCAGTTAACGAGAATAGTTTTAATATTCTTGATCCAAACATTATCATAATTGCTATTTATGTGCTGAAAATATGCAAAGTATCCAGTGCAATAGTTTAATTGAAGTACACGGTTTAGAAAGCTTATGACAGTAATTGATTACACGTTTAGTATACAGAGGTGTTCTACCTAGTTCTCCGTATGCCATGAAGTTAGGGGTATAGTTTCTAAGGCCACACGCCAGCTTAAGAAATTTGATGTGAATCTTTTCAATAACATCCATGTGTCCATATCACCATGTTTCGAACAGGTAAACGTCAAACATCAAAAGCTTTGAGTAGACAATCAAATGACAAATTGTAATTTTCGGATTTTCAAGGAGGCAGGACATAGCCTTAGATGTGCTTTCTGTCAAACTTTATATTGCCGTCTTAAAACTTCTATTTCTGCTGAAGGAAAAGCCCAGATATGTATCGTTCACAATTTCTAGCTCAGAGTTTCCAAAGTGGAAGTATATTTTTTACTATTCCCTGATTAACCGCTCCCAAAGATAAGTATTTTTGTTTTGTGCATGTTCGCATTTAATTTCCATATATCACAATAAATTCGAAATTAGTTTGAAGTATCCTGAAATGTAGGTGTAGATTTAGCAAACACCAATTATCATTAACAAGGGCTGTTACATTGTGCTTTGGTGTTATCATGTTGGCTATATGTCAGCATGCGATGTATTTCATCCGTGGGTGACAGGACATGCTATATTTTCTACTGGTACGGCATCCTTTACATTATCTTTAAACTGTAAGACTGCAAGCATATGCTTACTATCAATTTTGTTGTCTATTGTTATTTTTGGTATGGGCTTAAATATAACATAGGACATGAAATAATCGATGGCTCTACATCCTTGTTCAGAGATGTAGTTAAAAGAACCACCACTGTCTCCGACAACACGACCATTGAGTTTATGCAATCTAAATATATAAAAAAAATTCAAAAGTAAATTTCCATATGCTACTATCAGTGGGGGATCTTCTTAATATGTATTCACAGTACGCTTGGTTAACCTCAGGCAAACTACATTCAGAATATCCATAACAAAACCCGTACAATTGACATGGTTGACTTCTTAACACAAACGCATATGCCCCAGTCAACCACACTTGGCAAGTTTGATTGTATTGCTAGAGAAGAGTATAATGCCACATAGTTCAAGGCTAGCTATATATTTGTCTATATACACCACGTACGTTTCTTATAACATGTAATATCATGCGACCTAATACTGTCTAGAAAATCAATACCGCCTAGTTCACTACGCAGACAACCTGTGTTCCATGTGTATATTCATGACAGAAGACAATTTGATTACAGTGCATTATCTATTTGGGAACGATTTATTTATGACTTGGTCCGGTCATATTCCTATTTGGATGCATTGCTCGTCTGACTTTGTTTAGGAGTCGATGAAGCCTGGAGTTTCAATAGAGCGGTATAGTCTTTTCTTCCAGTAGTCTGTACTGTGACCGTTTTATTAAGTTCTCGTGAGTACTGTCATTTGGTTCAGTTGTGTTCTTGCACTGATCTTTGTGTTGGATAACTGGACGACTATTCTTGAAAGAAGCTGTCAGTCCCCTATGTTTGTTCTGCAACGTTTGTCTCGCTGACGTTTAGTTTGGTAATTTGAGACATCGACGGAATACAACTGAAGACAAGGTCTCATCTTCAGTACTTCAACTGTGTCCTCACTCAATACTAATTTGGCAATAATTGGGCGTGGGCCATCAGTGTCTCGTTTCCTGCCTACATAATACCCCCGTACAATATATATGCGAGTCCAAGCTCTATCTTTAATGTGTTTGTCAAGGATACAACAACATCTTTGCATGAATCAGAATTCTCTTGATTACTTTCCGTAACGCCATAATATACAACATGATCACTGCGGCTGAACGACTCTAGTCTGTGCGTGATTTTATTTTTTCTAGTTCGCGTTCAAGGAGTTCGGATTAAGTGAAAGTTAATAGATAATATCCTGCAGGTGCTGCACACTTTTCCATGTCACTCTGCACCTTTTAACTACTGTTTCTAAATGATCACATTTGTTTGTCGCCTCAGTCAACTTGGCTTTTGTTGAGTCTATTTCAGTCTGCAGTGAAGATCTAAAGTCCTTTAGCTCATTCAAGATCGCCGATTAACCAGCATTAAGGTCTACCGTTGAGATTGGACTTGGATTAGATTCCACGTCGTTTGATAACAAAATAGTCTATCCCGGATTAAGTAGCTGCCACTGTTTCCTACATGAAAGGACTGTGCACGCTGCAGTGGTCAAAGGAACGTGTCTTGTGACGTCACACTGATCAGCCAAATGTAAAGGTTACCTCCTTTATTTATTCAGACAAACTAATTGTCAGAAACAGAAACAGTTTATTCTCTCCGGATGTGGTATGAAAGAGCGCAAAAGAATAAGCATGTACACATAAAGTATTAGTATGTGACAAGATGACAGCATGTCATGCATGGATATATTATATCTTGTCTGTTTTGTGTTTTCTTACTGCTTTAGATATTTCATCCATAAATCCCGATAGGTTCTTTGGATCTCACGCATTTTGGCAGAACAATAACCTCTTAAATGTTTACAAATTAGACCATTTATTCTCGTAAGATATATCAACAGATAATGAAACTCGAGTGCAACTGAAGGAGAGTTGCACAGTTCACATACACAATCCTCTTCTTTACATTATCCCAACGGCCAGTTTCAATCTGTAAATTATGGTTACATGTTCTGACTTCCTAGATTGGGATAAACATATTTTTTTGTAATTTAAATGTATCTTTCAAATTTTATCTGCTCTGTCAGATACTAATAAATGTAACCTTTACTGCTCACTGCCATGTTGTGTCTCCATTCTTGTACGAAAGTGATCCTGTAGTATCTCGCCTACCTTAGCAGCCAGCCATGTGGTATTACAGGTAATAGGGTTGCAGAATATATGTTAGTCACAGTTATTATGGCCTTAACCCCTACCTGCCAGGTATTACTTATGAATGTTTGTATATTTAATAAAACTGAACATTGAGTTAAAGACTGTCGGAAGATTGTATGGGCTGAAAAGAAGAGATATTTTGTTTTATATTGAAAGGGGTAGACTGATATTGTTGAGCGTGAGAGTTGCTTTAGAAGAGACATTGGTTAAAACAGGATCTAGGTCCTCTGGTGAGTTACAGTGATTATATGTGCCATTTAGATGTCTGTTTTCTTTGAAAAGGGTATAATTCAGTTTTGTATAGCCACTGATAATTCGTGAAATTGTTTTGTCTGAATAGTAACTGATTTATTAAGTGATTTCAGTACTGATGTTATATGAACGAGAATATTAATTAAATCGGGTCGGATGTTGGAATGCTTGTTTTGAATTTTTGTTATGGAGCGAAAAGAGTGTGAAATTATAAGAAATTTGAATTGGTTTATATTTGTGTGCTGTTGAGATGGCTAGTAACCAGTGTTGTAATAGAGTGATTATATTTTTCATTATGGTTGTTTGTGGTTATTTAGATGGGTTGGTCTACATGGATACCTATGACGGTGGTTGTTTTTGGTTTGTGATCCATCGCTATAAATATGGGTATGTGTTGGCCAGTTTGTTTTTAAGTAACTGAGTACTGTTGTTGTTTTCTTCTGTTTTGGTTACGTTAGGTGGAGCTTGTAGTGTATTGTGAAGCGAGGTGTCTGTTTCAGGAGGAGTTTTGTCATGAATGCATTCATTTGCCTAGGGGGCATGTTGTATGTTATTCAGGTTGTGTGTTTGGAGAAGCTTATGGAGATGTGTTAAGTATGGGGCTTACTTGGGTTGGTTTTGAATATTTGAGTGTAGATTTTCTTGTTTTGTATTTTGTTGTGATTTGTTTGCAGATAGGGTTATGAAGTACACCAGCCGCGTAATTTAAGCGGATTTGTTGCCTTCTGTGAGTTATTGAAGTTAAAAAAGGGCCGGCGACAGGGCGCTACCTTGACGGCTGCCGTTTTCTAATGCATCAGATAGGGTATTATGAGATTTGACTGTCAGAAAGGAGGGATGAATTTAAAATGGCTTTTTTTTCCAGTTTTTGAATGAGGCTATTGTGCCAAGTCTATAAATATGGCCAGAATGTATTGTGTTTTGTGCTTGTGCTTTCTGGTGTCTTGTTCTATATGTAAAATTAAATATGTCTATTTCATTAAAGTTTGTGTATTGGATGTGAAACCGATCAGGACTGATTGGTATTTATTATATATAGATTCCATAATTTTACAAATGTGGGAGGGAAGCGAGATGTTGGCGTCAGGAGTCCGGCTCATTGTGGGGTTTCCCCGGTTTAAGGACTGGTACCACCTTAATTTGTTTCCATTGTTGGGGTAGTTTGCCGGTTTTCCGTATTTGGTTAAAAAATTTGTAATAATAGTGTCTGAATTTTCATTGGATTTGTTTGGAATAGTGTAACTAATGGTACGAGTATGTAGGCCTGTGGCTGTGGCTATGTTATTTATTGTTTTTAAGAGTTGTTCATAATTCTTGTATGGTTACGGTTTGATGGTTGATTGGTAGGTGCGTGCGGTCTAGTCTTTAGTTCCAGCTAGTATTTTTAATATTTATGTTTTAATTTGTTTCGTTTGTTTGTTTTTATGGTTATATATATATATATATAATTTTTGTGCTGGGTATGTGGAGCTGCTTGGGTTAAGAATTTTTGTTCCACAGCGTTATAGAAATTTGTTTGCCATTTTTTAAGGTCTTATAAAATATTTGCCAGTGACTATTCATTGCTACCATGATAATTTGTTTGGTATTTTTTCTGAGTTAATTAACTAAAGGCAATTTAGAACTGTCTCTCTTAGATTTTATTATTTCGTTGCTGGTACTGGGTTGTGTGAGTGGTTTATTTCAGAGACGGGGATACATTAAGTGGCAATTTCATGCTTCATTTTATTTGTGAAGTTTTAATTGAAGGTGTCTATGTTGTTATATTGTATTTTTGTTGTGTCTGTTTGGTTGCAGAGTTTTATGAACAGCTGCCAGTTTGATTTGTTTTACAATTAAAATTTGTTAGCAGGGTATCTTGGTCTAAAAAACTTGTCGTTAGCTTGTGAAAATTTATTTAGTAAATTTAAGGATATTTTGCTAGGGCCGTCACCAGTTGCCCAGGTGCCATTATGAACTTCCCAGCTTGTCGTTTTGGAAAGTTTGACTGGAAACAACATCAACAACGTTTATCACTTCAAACACAACACGAGAAAGCCGATCTTCAATAGAAGAATGGATGGAACAACAGTGTCACATGCTTCTATCAGCTAGGATATCGGCCGAGGCCCGGATAGTTTTTCACAAGATCCTAACACTATCAACACCGGTGTTACGTTAAACGCTGATTGTCCAAGCGAAACATTCACCTTTCTAAGTTGGAATATTAATGGACTTCGAAACAAAATTGATGATGTTGATTTTATATCATACTTACAACAATTTAAAATAGCATGTCTTGTTGAAACTTTTGTCGACTGTAGTTTTGATAATAACTGGTTAGTTGGTTATGATATCTATTTTTAATCCAGCAATAAAATTATCTGACTACGGAAGGCTGTCAGGTGGTATTTGTGTATGTGTCCATCAATCCGTCAGTAAATTTTGTAAGTTAATTAAATCAGATGTAGATAATCTCCTGCGCTTGAACATATCAAAAGTGTTACTTACAATTGACAAGAACGTAAACTTGCTATGTACATACATACCACCAGCTGGTTCGCCGTATTATAACCATGTGGTCTCAAATTGTAGTATTGATCATCTTGAAGAGTTTATGTTAGATAATCAGTCGCAGCTTAAAGATTCTAACACTGTAGTCTGTGGAGATATGAATGCTCGTACTGGTCAACAAAACAATCCTCTAGTCGATATACAAAACGATTTTGTTCATAGTAACTGTTCATTCCCAGAAGATGAAAACGTATGTGTTGGAGATCGGAAATCCCATGACACCGTTATTAATAAATTTGGTCAGATACTGCTAGATATGTTGTATACATTTCAGTTGTTAATTGTCAATGGGAGAGTGTATGGGGATACCCTTTTGAGAATTTACCTATTGTGGAAACCAAGGTGCGAGCGTTAATGATTATTTTATATGTTCTCCCGATTTTTTCGATTATATTAAGATGTTGAATATTGGCGATCGTCTAGAATCTGATCATTTACCTTTGGAATTGACCTGTAAGTTCCCTCATATGAATCAAATACATACCAAATTAAAATATGAAGGTGTCACTAAGAAGAAACTAATATGGAATGACGAACTTTCGAACAACTTTCTAAGCAAACTACAAGAAAGTATAACATATTTTAAACAGTTACTTCTAGATAAACTTGATAACAATATTGAGGGGGCAATTGATGACTTTGTTGAAATTATGCTAACTTCAGCAGCCTGTATGAGAAAAGAATTAAAACTGAACATGGATAAAACTAAACCTTTTAATACTGGATGTAGAATTACAAGGCGTAACGCCCGCAAAGCGCTGCGAAGATTCAGAACAACCCGTACTAGTCTTGACAGAAAAAAATATTGCGAAAGTAGGAATAAATATAAAGGTTGCTGTCGGAAATACAAATTCGATATGCGTAGACATAGACAAGACAAACTGAAAAAGTCTATTAACGACCCTTCTGCGTTCTGGAAACAAGTACGATCTCTTAAGAATAGATCTTCTGCTACAGATGACATAACAAAGTCGCAGTGGCTTAGTCATTTTAAGAAGGTTTTTTCAAATGATGCAATATTCACTATGGCAACTGATGATATGCAAAATTATGTTAGTGAATGCTACACGGATGTTGATGAAGTTCTGCTAGATTCACCCATTGTTGAAAACGAAATACTAGATGCGATAAATCACCTCAAGAAGGGAAAAGCAGCTGGTCCTGATGATGTAGTTATCGAAATGTTGAAGTGTTCTAAGTTTGAAGTTAAGCCTTTTCTTTGCAAATGTTTTAATAAGCTATTTGAAAATGGAGTTTTCCCAAGCAATTGGTCATGTTCTATAATAATCCCCCTGCATAAAAAAGGAGACAGGAGTGACCCAGATAACTATAGAGGTATTTCATTAATGAGCCTTTTAGGAAAAGTATTTACTACAATATTAAACAATAGAATTTCGAAATGGACGACCATGCGTGATAAGATTCCTGAATTTCAAGCTGGCTTCAGCAAAAGTTATTCCACCGTAGATCATGTATTTACACTTTATGCACTTATTCAAAAAACCTTGTCACGGCGTAAGCATAAACTGTATGTAGCATTTGTAGATTTTAAAAAGGCTTTTGATTCTGTCAATCGCTTTAAGCTATGGACATGTCTACGAAAAGCTGGTTTACGTGGGAAAATGTTTACTATTCTAAAATCAATGTATTCTAATGTGAGATCATGTGTTCGTTGTGGGGATAGTTTAACAGATTTCTTTGATTGTCCTTTGGGCCTAAGACAAGGATGTATTTTGAGTCCGATCTTATTTTCATTTTTCATTAATGAATTATATTACGAAATAGCTGCCAGTGGTAAACAATGTATCCAAATGTTCCCAGATTGGATAGAAATATTAATGCTACTTTTCGCAGATGATGTCATTCTAGTGTCAGATACTGTTGTTGGTCTTCAAAGGCAATTAGATATTTTAAGTACGTACACCAAAGATTGGAAATTATCAGTAAAATTGTGATCTTCAGAAAAGGTGGTCCAATAGCGTCGAAAGAGAGATGGTCATTCGATGGTCAGTTAGTCAATATAGTACATGTAGATCACTACTCATACATGTATTTAGGAATCTGGTTCTCACACACAATGAATTGGAAAAAATGTGCCCTTGACTTGTCCTTGCGTGCAAAGAAAGCTTTAATAAGTGTAATGTCCATTTCTCATAAAGTGGGATCGATGTCACCTAATATCTTCTTTAAGCTTTTTGATACCCAGATACAACCAATTTTATTGTATGGTTCTGAAGTATGGGGATTTCAACGTTATGACTGTTTAGAGAAGGTTCATTTATTAGCATGTAAAAAGTTTCTTTGTGTCGGATCTTTTACACCAAATTGCATGGTTTATGGTGAATGTGGTAGATACCCATTATATGTTAATTCTCAGATCAGATGTTTAAAATATTGGTTTAAAATTCTTCATATGCATGAACAACGTCTCCCCAAATTAGCTTATAACATGCTTCTACATTTAGATAACATGGGAAAGAATACTTGGACATCTTTTATTTTCGCATGGTTTTGGATTTATATGGCTATGTCAGTCAGTTGGAAATGTAAATATGTTTCTTAATGAATTTCGGAATCGGTCGATAAATATGTTCTTCCAAGAATGGCACTCCACTTTAGAGGATAGTTCACGAATATTACAAAACTTTCAAGACTTTACTTCAACCAGAAATATATATATACTCACTACGGAAAACTTAAGAAAACAGTTAATTAAATATCGACTGGGTTTGCTAGACCTATTTGTAAATGAAGGAAGAAAACTGTCCATTGAAAAAATGAAAAGAATTTGTCCATTGTGTAAGCTAGAGATAGAAAATGAAATTCATTTTGTGTTTGTCTGTCCATTTTACAATGATCTCCGAAAGAAATATATCAAAGATTATTTAATAGCAATGTCACCGATAAACGCCTTTGTAGTTATTCAGACGACAAAGAACGGATCAAATATATTAAATCTTTCTCTTTATATTAAGCATGCATTAGCCAAAAGAAATGAATTAATCAAACAACGTGTATATCCCAATGTGTAACAAATATAATTGTATCTACATGCGTAACTCTTTCTTGTATATGGGCCGGTGGCCTTTTGTACAATAAACTTCTTTGACTTGACTGTAGTTATTGAACTGTCCACTGCAGTTGGATGTTTGTGATAGCTAGTTGGGTAAATTGTTTGTATAATTGTTGTGCCCAAGAGTGGGTGTTGCGCGTGGAAATCCCCGAGGAAATGTGTATTTGGTTTTATGTAGTTGTTAAGAATGTTAAGGTCACCTTGAGTAAAGGGTTTGGTTTGGGTATGATAAATATATATTATAGTTAGTTTTGTTTTATGTATAGTGGTATTTAGTTTGCTTCGAGAGAATTGCATTGGTCATGAGGCTAAGTTTGAATTTGCGTTTAAATGATGGGTTTGGGGTTTACTTTAGACTGTGAATGGCTGTTAGGCAGCTGTAGAAGCATTTTTGTTACACTTTGGACTTGTGAGCAAGACTTTGGAAGTTTTTAGCAGTGGGCTACCTGATGAGAAGGTAAGCTGCTGTCAACTCTATGAGTTTGTTTGTGTTATTGTTGAATACCTTTGATGTGCACACACGGTATTTCATCCAATGTGTAGTATTAAGTGTCACAAAATATAACTACTGCATAGTTCATTATCAGGCGTTAATGTTTAAAATGTTTCGTTACCATAGAAACTAGCTTCCTCGAGCATATTCGAGAAAAGCTAATTGCATTAATTGGAGCAGGGTGCCAATCAGATCACCCAGGACAATATCAATATAATGGCGTTCAAGTAAAGGAATGTTTTTGCATGTACTGATGTGCTATCTATTCTCCCTCGACCAGCTGGTGTAAACTACATTAACTAATTGCTTCTTTTCATATTTTATTCTTCAATGTGACCGCCTCCGTGGTCTAATGGTAGAGCCCGGGGTTCGATACCAAGCCGCGTCATACCAAAAGACGTTAAAAGATGGTACTTGTTGTTACCCTGTCTGGCGCTCGGCATTAAGGGGCTAAAACAAGGACTGGTCGGCTCGGAGTCAGTATACTGTGTCTGAGTGGGGTATTCATGTTAAACTGCGGCATGGTATCTCAGTGTGCTAGCACTATAAATCGGCATCAGTCCGGACTAAGAAGCCACACACACACACACACACACACACACACACACATACACGTGCATGCACGTCGCTATATAAGTGCAATAATCTTGGACGCGACGTTAAACCCCAATTCACCTAACCTCAGCTATTCCTCAATATAACGCAATATTCAACGATCTTCGCTACACCTGTTTATTTTCTGGCTACATCATAATGGGTTTGAACATCTGAATACCTTTGGGTATAATTGGGGAATTTGATATGAATGTGCGCAGGAGAGATACCTAGCTAGCGATAACATTCACATCAGGTATTCGACCAGACGTGCTATGCATGCTCTATGTGCACAAGCCCTATGGCACGTTAACCTACATTGTTATGAAGCCATTGTCTAGGTCAACTTCTAATATTCCAGGACATAAACGGAATAGTTGTTTAATGTTTCGGAGTTTGCTGTGTAGTGTTGCGTCCATTAGTCGTATGAGAGAACAAGATTATCGTTGGTTCGAATCCCAGATTCATCTTGGTGATGATTCGTGGTTTGTCAACACATTATCCGAGCTCATTGGGGTATATCTGTGATAAACGTCAACGTCAATTTTATATTTTCCCCTACATTACACACACACGCCATGAAAAACCGTTCAAAGCTGGGATAATACCCACCTCACGTTTCTGTTAATTGCAATACATTGGTGCAGGGGCAGTCGGGTAGCCTATTGGTTAAAGCGTTCGCTCGTCACGCCGAAGACCCGGGTTCAATTTCCGACATGGGTACAATGTGTGAAGCCCATTTCTGGTGTCCCCCGCCGTGATATTGCTGGAATATTGCTAAAAGCGGCGTAAAACCATACTGACTCACTCACTCACATTGGTGCAATAATGTATCTCCAGTTATTATGTATACGTATCATTTCCCATTTTGTATTTTGTGTGCTGGGGGCACGGGTGGCGTCTAAGGCGGCGCGATTCGCAGGGCAGAGTTGCGTCCCTTGGGCACGCCAGAAACCTATGATTGTGGGTTCGAATTCCGGTTCGCCCTGATTATGTTTCTAGGTTTTGACAGCACCATACCCATGCTCGTGGGTTTCACCGAAGTGGTAAACGTCTGAGACCTGCATCACTTCGGGCGTTCCTCCAAAATTAAGCTGACACGCCGTGATATAACTGGAGTTATGTTAATAGCGGCGTTAAACTCAACTCACACAATCACTCACTTTTGTGTGCCACTGGGGTGGATGAATGATTGCGACTGGATTACCGCCGTTGGAACTTGTTTGGATATATTATGAGGTGTCCGCTTAATTCAGCTTATTTAGTCTTCAAAACAACACTATGCTGAGCTATGAAACAGAATATTGTTTGTAGACTTGCGGAATAATGAGTGACGATATCCTCACTACCATTCATGTATTTCTTTAAGATGTTATCACCACTCTTACCAAGCCCAGGCAAACCAAGAAATAATCTGTGCGACAGAAAATCGAACCCATAATCATAGGTCTCTGGATAACGAATTGCGCCACCTTAGACAACTGGGCTACCCGTACTCCGTTACTCACATTTAAGACCACCGAACAATATTCGACCCGTGAAGATCCGGGGTAGAATAGGTCTTCAGCAATCCATGCTTGCCGTAAAAGGCGACTATCCTTGTTGGGTGGTCGGGTCTTCAGGCTCGCTGTCTTGGTGGATGCATGTCATCATATCCCAATTGTATGGATGATGCTCATAATGTCAATCACGAGATTGTCTGGTCGAGACCCCTATTATTTACAGACCGCCGTCATATAGCTGTAATATTGCTGAGTGCAGCGTTAAACGAGAAACAAACATTATATATTCATATAATTGATCTTTAATGCATGTTTCTAAGATGCCTTCAAAATATATTTATTAATGATATGTACGAATATTTATATCCAGCGAACCGATATGACGATGAAGATGATGATTAGTGCACTCTTGGTTACGTGTGCCATTACCCTGTCTTCCTCGCAAAATCTTACCAACGACGACATCACCAGCATCTGCAAGGCAGTCACGGAACAGGGCAATTGTTCGTCCTGTAACTGGTGTTCTGTGAGGAAAGACGGCTTTCCCTTGACAGTGAAAGAGCTGTGCCGAGTAGATAATTGGAGCCTGGCTCTTTCAGATTTCCCATGTTCGAACATCACGACCTTCTATAACCAGTCTTGTTCTGTGGGCACCTTGCCATGGGCACATACGGTCGTGTGTCCCATTGCTGAGTCGGCTACTTCCTGCTTTGTAACAAGTAAGTATTATTTATTTATTTTAAAAAAACCATATGATATATATTTGTTTAATTTAAGTACCTTATACATGAGAAAATCTGAAAACTTGCGCATATACTCCGGTGAAAATGTGATTTCATACTTCGATAAATGTAAGAGTAACATCTAGTCTTTATGGACCCGTGAAGATCCGGGTAAAATAGGTCTTAAGCAACCCATGCTTGACGTAAAAGGCAATGTTGTAGTTCTGGTTCGCCTGATGACGAGTGCATGCTGGATAATGCTGTGTATGTGGAATATTAGACCAATGTACGTACGCCTCAGTGTTTGCTTGTTTTGTTATTTACGACACTGGAATGCATCTCATACAACACTATGACAGTTACAATGTACGATCCATTTATGGTCAGGAAATACCGAGAGAAAAATAATCACACGCGGACTGCCATGTTGAATTTTACCGCGGTTTGGCATCCAGGACGTGTCGTATAGGTATGCAACCCGTGAAGATCCGGGGTACAGTAGGTATTTATGCTTGCCGTAAAAGACGACTATGCTTGTAAGAGGCGACTAACGGGATCGGGTGGTCAGGCACGCTGACTTGGTTGAAGTATGTTGAGTGGATCGATGCTCATTATGTTAATCACTGGATTGCCTGGTCCAGACTCGATCATTTACAGACCGCCTCCATATAGCTTGAATATTGCTGAGTGCGGCGTTAAACAACAAACAAACAACATCTAATCTTTATGGTGTATTTTATACATACTGGTACGATATTCAGGTTTGTTCATTTTTATCGGTTTTGTAATAAAGGATGACAGGAAGACCGGAAAGGCATAACTTGTGAGTTTAAGGGAAGGATACATATTATCTTTTACTATACGTTTATATACTATAGGTTCCAGTATCTGCTCAAATGCAGTTTCATTTGATTCCCGACCAGTGGATCCGTATGCATTCCAGTTATCATTCTCAGCTCCATGGGGAGTATAACCCAAACTGCCAAGGGGCGCTACACTTGGGTTTCGGATGTATGCACGTATTTGTGTTTCCACCATCTGGTCTTCTACCATTAGAATTAGTATCATATATCATTTTAACAGTAAATAATTACGAAATGAATTAGTTTCACAAATTTAAGCAATTCTAATTGGCAGTGGGAATCTGAAAACCTGTGCATGTAATCCGGTGAATGCACAAAATTCGTACTTCGATAAATGTAAGTTTGGACGGAAGAAGGAACTGCGTTCCACTTGACAAGTCACTTGATAAACTCTATATAAGGTCGGTGTCAGGGATTTCCTGTTGTTAAACTTGGACGAAAAGGTTCACAAATACAGACATGAAATAATTATATATTGCAAAATACCAGTGTTTGTTATTTTAGATTTGCATGGAATTTTCGGGTCGTGATAAAGAGCATTCCTTTCTATTGCCTTCTATTGCCCTTGACGCTTGTCGTGTATTCTTGCGAATGTCTCGATGTGGACGTATATCAAAACCATTACTTCTGCAACGAACTTGACAGTAAGTTAATAAAAGCGACATAAACAGACTCCAATTATATACAGAAGATGCCAGGTGTTCGCGAAAAGGTGAGTGTATCCTGCCCCACCTGTATTACCTAGCAACCCACGTTTGCTTAAAAGACGTCTATGCTTGTCGTAAGAAGCGACTTACGGAAACGGGTGGTCAGGCTCGCTGACTTGGTTGATGCATGTCATCGTGTCCAAATTGCGTGGATCGATGCTCATGATGTCGATCACGAGATTGACTGGTGCAGACTTGATTCTTTAGAGACAGCTGTCATATAGCTGGAATATTGCTGAGTGCGGCGTTAAGCAACAAACAAACAAACCAAACAGAAACACATGCAAAGGCAAGTCAGTAGTTCACCTGAAACAAAACATTGGGACACATGGTGAAAAGTCAAAACAGGGAATTGCATCAGTCATAACTACTGGCACTGATGCGTCAAGTATGGAAACATACTCCATAAGACATACTCCAACAAACTCATTTCAGACCTATCACTGAGCCAATGTTCCTTTAAGTCCACTAATTGTATGGCCAAAGACAAGGTGATAAAAACTAAAACCTAGGGACTCCCTCACAGCTAACAACAACAAATGAATGCCTCTATCCCAACCCTTCTCAGTCTCAAAACAGTAAGTCCTTATCATATTCTTAAGAGTCTTGTCTCTCTAAAGCTCCTTGAGATTCAGGGTGATATGCACGAGGCTTAACCTGAGTTATGCCTAACTGGTGCATAGCTTGTTGCAAAACACCTAACATGAAAATAGAGCCCTGATCTGACTGTATAATCTTAGCAAACCAACCATGGTGAAGAAATTTATCAAAGCCTTGATTATAACCTGAGCTGTAAGTTTCCCAATGGAAATCTTGTGGAAGCACACATGATAGTAAACATGTACTGATTTCCTGACTTAGTTTTAGGCAAAGGACCAATACAATCAATGATAACCCTGCTGGAAGGTTCTTCAAAGGCTGGAATGGGTTTAAAAGATGCTACTGGAATTTTCTGATTAGGTTTGCCAACCATTTGACACACATGGCATGTTTTGCAAATTCAGTCACATCATGCCGCAAATTAGGCCAAAATGGGACAGAATGTTGTCACAAGTTTTGTTTATCTGCCAAAGGAGTTTCATGTGCCAAACTCAAAACATGCTTTCGATATGAATTTGAAAGGACAATTTGATGGACGACCTTCCGTTCATTATCAGCAGGTACATTTGGCGGCCTGCATGTCCTCATCAAAACGCTACCCTTAAAATAATAGCAAAGTGGAACCATGTCAGCTTCTTCTGAAGAGTGTAAGTGCCCTGTTGGCAAGAGCTTTGAGTTATTGGCTCTCCCCCTTTAACTTAACGTACAGCTCCCTACCCAGAACTGGTTCCTCAACAGCCAAACTGTCAGAATGTTTGCACTCTCCCTCCAAGATTTAGACAGGTCAAGTGAATGATTCATAACAGTGCCAGCCAAATCATAACTGGAATCATTCTCAGAGGAACTTTGCTCAGACATATCACAAGTCACAACACACAAAGGACTTATGCCTTGAATTTCTTTTTCAAGATTTTCAGTACTTTCGGAAGTGCTAGGTTCAAGACAAATAACAGGATCAGGCAAACATCTTCCCATCTTCAGCCATATCTTACAAACTCGTACGCAAAGTTATGTATACTTATAATTTCTACACAATTATGTATTTGTAAATGCCTAAATGTACGACCAAGTAACGTTAATGGTTGTTTTCTTTCAGCGGAGGCTTCTACGACCACGGTAACTACGACCACGGCAACTACAACCACGGTGCCCACAACGACTAAAACAATTCGGTTTCAAGGCGGCGCCCGCGAAACGTTCCGTATGCGACTATTTGAAATCTTTTTTTGCGCTAACTACTCTGTGCATTTAGAGCTCGTGTTTGATCGTAGATATTCTCTGAAACGTGGACGTGCTCGTGTTTGCCCGATCATCGATACATCACATTATATGTGAGGTGAGGTGAAATGGGGTCGCGTCCAAAATTATTGCACTTATATAGCGACGTGCACGCACGTGAGTGTGTATGGTTGCTTGTGCTTACCCACTGAGATACTATGCCGCAGTTTAACACGAATACCCCACTCTGCTTCAGTATACTGACTCCGAGCCGACCAGTGCTTGTTTTAGCCCCTTAATGCCGAACGCCAGGTAGGGTAACAAGTACCCTAAACCATCTGTTTTGGTCCGGGCGTCACTTTATATGGGATCACATAGAGTGCCAGTGTCTTGCTAGAGTGCTAGAGTGTAGTTGCTGTTGCTAAAGTATATAAAACTCGGCGTATTTGGTCTAATGCAATGAAGGTCGTGTTTTAGACAAAAATAATCTGCTTTGTATTGTAGATTGGTAAATGTATTTAACAATAGAACGTGCTTCCTTTCAGAGGTAACTTGATATTAAGTCACGATCCGGGGAAGAATAGATCTTCAGCAATCAATGCTTGCCGTGAAAGGGTACTGTGTTTGTCGTAAGAGGTGACTAACGGGATCGGGTGTTCAGGCTCGCTGACTTGGTTGATGCATGTCATCGTATCCCAATTGCGTGGATCGATGTTCATGATGTCAATCACGAGATTGTCTGGTCCAGACTTGATTATTTACAGACCGCTGTCATATAGCTGGAATATTGCTGAGTGCGGCGTTAAACAACAAACAAACAAACCAAACAGAAACACATGCAAAGGCAAGTCAGTAGTTCACCTGAAACAAAACATTGGGACACATGGTGAAAAGTCAAAACAGGGAATTGCATCAGTCATAACTACTGGCACTGATGCGTCAAGTATGGAAACATACTCCATAAGACATACTCCAACAACTCATTTCAGACCTATCACTGAGCCAATGTTCCTTTAAGTCCACTAATTGTATGGCCAAAGACAAGGTGATAAAAACTAAAACCTAGGGACTCCCTCACAGCTAACAACAACAAATGAATGCCTCTATCCCAACCCTTCTCAGTCTCAAAACAGTAAGTCCTTATCATATTCTTAAGAGTCTTGTCTCTCTAAAGCTCCTTGAGATTCAGGGTGATATGCACGAGGCTTAACCTGAGTTATGCCTAACTGGTGCATAGCTTGTTGCAAAACACCTAACATGAAAATAGAGCCCTGATCTGACTGTATAATCTTAGCAAACCAACCATGGTGAAGAAATTTATCAAAGCCTTGATTATAACCTGAGCTGTAAGTTTCCCAATTGAAATCTTGTGGAAGCACACATGATAGTAAACATGTACTGATTTCCTGACTTAGTTTTAGGCAAAGGACCAATACAATCAATGATAACCCTGCTGGAAGGTTCTTCAAAGGCTGGAATGGGTTTAAAAGATGCTACTGGAATTTTCTGATTAGGTTTGCCAACCATTTGACACACATGGCATGTTTTGCAAATTCAGTCACATCATGCCACAAATTAGGCCAAAATGGGACAGAATGTTGTCACAAGTTTTGTTTATCTGCCAAAGGAGTTTCATGTGCCAAACTCAAAACATGCTTTCGATATGAATTTGAAAGGACAATTTGATGGACGACCTTCCGTTCATTATCAGCAGGTACATTTGGCGGCCTGCATGTCCTCATCAAAACGCTACCCTTAAAATAATAGCAAAGTGGAACCATGTCAGCTTCTTCTGAAGAGTGTAAGTGCCCTGTTGGCAAGAGCTTTGAGTTATTGGCTCTCCCCCTTTAACTTAACGTACAGCTCCCTACCCAGAACTGGTTCCTCAACAGCCAAACTGTCAGAATGTTTGCACTCTCCCTCCAAGATTTAGACAGGTCAAGTGAATGATTCATAACAGTGCCAGCCAAATCATAACTGGAATCATTCTCAGAGGAACTTTGCTCAGACATATCACAAGTCACAACACACAAAGGACTTATGCCTTGAATTTCTTTTTCAAGATTTTCAGTACTTTCGGAAGTGCTAGGTTCAAGACAAATAACAGGATCAGGCAAACATCTTCCCATCTTCAGCCATATCTTACAAACTCGTACGCAAAGTTATGTATACTTATAATTTCTACACAATTATGTATTTGTAAATGCCTAAATGTACGACCAAGTAACGTTAATGGTTGTTTTCTTTCAGCGGAGGCTTCTACGACCACGGTAACTACGACCACGGCAACTACAACCACGGTGCCCACAACGACTAAAACAATTCGGTTTCAAGGCGGCGCCCGCGAAACGTTCCGTATGCGACTATTTGAAATCTTTTTTTGCGCTAACTACTCTGTGCATTTAGAGCTCGTGTTTGATCGTAGATATTCTCTGAAACGTGGACGTGCTCGTGTTTGCCCGATCATCGATACATCACATTATATGTGAGGTGAGGTGAAATGGGGTCGCGTCCAAAATTATTGCACTTATATAGCGACGTGCACGCACGTGAGTGTGTATGGTTGCTTGTGCTTACCCACTGAGATACTATGCCGCAGTTTAACACGAATACCCCACTCTGCTTCAGTATACTGACTCCGAGCCGACCAGTGCTTGTTTTAGCCCCTTAATGCCGAACGCCAGGTAGGGTAACAAGTACCCTAAACCATCTGTTTTGGTCCGGGCGTCACTTTATATGGGATCACATAGAGTGCCAGTGTCTTGCTAGAGTGCTAGAGTGTAGTTGCTGTTGCTAAAGTATATAAAACTCGGCGTATTTGGTCTAATGCAATGAAGGTCGTGTTTTAGACAAAAATAATCTGCTTTGTATTGTAGATTGGTAAATGTATTTAACAATAGAACGTGCTTCCTTTCAGAGGTAACTTGATATTAAGTCACGATCCGGGGAAGAATAGATCTTCAGCAATCAATGCTTGCCGTGAAAGGGTACTGTGTTTGTCGTAAGAGGTGACTAACGGGATCGGGTGTTCAGGCTCGCTGACTTGGTTGATGCATGTCATCGTATCCCAATTGCGTGGATCGATGTTCATGATGTCAATCACGAGATTGTCTGGTCCAGACTTGATTATTTACAGACCGCTGTCATATAGCTGGAATATTGCTGAGTGCGGCGTTAAACAACAAACAAACAAACCAAACAGAAACACATGCAAAGGCAAGTCAGTAGTTCACCTGAAACAAAACATTGGGACACATGGTGAAAAGTCAAAACAGGGAATTGCATCAGTCATAACTACTGGCACTGATGCGTCAAGTATGGAAACATACTCCATAAGACATACTCCAACAAACTCATTTCAGACCTATCACTGAGCCAATGTTCCTTTAAGTCCACTAATTGTATGGCCAAAGACAAGGTGATAAAAACTAAAACCTAGGGACTCCCTCACAGCTAACAACAACAAATGAATGCCTCTATCCCAACCCTTCTCAGTCTCAAAACAGTAAGTCCTTATCATATTCTTAAGAGTCTTGTCTCTCTAAAGCTCCTTGAGATTCAGGGTGATATGCACGAGGCTTAACCTGAGTTATGCCTAACTGGTGCATAGCTTGTTGCAAAACACCTAACATGAAAATAGAGCCCTGATCTGACTGTATAATCTTAGCAAACCAACCATGGTGAAGAAATTTATCAAAGCCTTGATTATAACCTGAGCTGTAAGTTTCCCAATTGAAATCTTGTGGAAGCACACATGATAGTAAACATGTACTGATTTCCTGACTTAGTTTTAGGCAAAGGACCAATACAATCAATGATAACCCTGCTGGAAGGTTCTTCAAAGGCTGGAATGGGTTTAAAAGATGCTACTGGAATTTTCTGATTAGGTTTGCCAACCATTTGACACACATGGCATGTTTTGCAAATTCAGTCACATCATGCCACAAATTAGGCCAAAATGGGACAGAATGTTGTCACAAGTTTTGTTTATCTGCCAAGGACTTTCATGTGCCAAACTCAAAACATGCTTTCGATATGAATTTGAAAGGACAATTTGATGGACGACCTTCCGTTCATTATCAGCAGGTACATTTGGCGGCCTGCATGTCCTCATCAAAACGCTACCCTTAAAATAATAGCAAAGTGGAACCATGTCAGCTTCTTCTGAAGAGTGTAAGTGCCCTGTTGGCAAGAGCTTTGAGTTATTGGCTCTCCCCCTTTAACTTAACGTACAGCTCCCTACCCAGAACTGGTTCCTCAACAGCCAAACTGTCAGAATGTTTCTACACAATTATGTATTTGTAAATGCCTAAATGTACGACCAAGTAACGTTAATGGTTGTTTTCTTTCAGCGGAGGCTTCTACGACCACGGCAACTACAACCACGGTGCCCACAACGACTAAAACAATTCGGTTTCAAGGCGGCGCCCGCGAAACGTTCCGTATGCGACTATTTGAAATCTTTTTTTGCGCTAACTACTCTGTGCATTTAGAGCTCGTGTTTGATCGTAGATATTCTCTGAAACGTGGACGTGCTCGTGTTTGCCCGGTCATCGATACATCACATTATATGTGAGGTGAGGTGAAATGGGGTCGCGTCCAAAATTATTGCACTTATATAGCGACGTGCACGCACGTGAGTGTGTATGGTTGCTTGTGCTTACCCACTGAGATACTATGCCGCAGTTTAACACGAATACCCCACTCTGCTTCAGTATACTGACTCCGAGCCGACCAGTGCTTGTTTTAGCCCCTTAATGCCGAACGCCAGGTAGGGTAACAAGTACCCTAAACCATCTGTTTTGGTCCGGGCGTCACTTTATATGGGATCACATAGAGTGCCAGTGTCTTGCTAGAGTGCTAGAGTGTTGTTGCTGTTGCTAAAGTATATAAAACTCGGCGTATTTGGTCTAATGCAATGAAGGTCTTTTTTTAGACAAAAATAATCTGCTTTGTATTGTAGATTGGTAAATGTATTTAACAATAGAACGTGCTTCCTTTCAGAGGTAACTTGATATTAAGTCACTATCCGGGGAAGAATAGATCTTCAGCAATCAATGCTTGCCGTGAAAGGGTACTGTGTTTGTCGTAAGAGGTGACTAACGGGATCGGGTGTTCAGGCTCGCTGACTTGGTTGATGCATGTCATCGTATCCCAATTGCGTGGATCGATGTTCATGATGTCAATCACGAGATTGTCTGGTCCAGACTTGATTATTTACAGACCGCTGTCATATAGCTGGAATATTGCTGAGTGCGGCGTTAAACAACAAACAAACAAACCAAACAGAAACACATGCAAAGGCAAGTCAGTAGTTCACCTGAAACAAAACATTGGGACACATGGTGAAAAGTCAAAACAGGGAATTGCATCAGTCATAACTACTGGCACTGATGCGTCAAGTATGGAAACATACTCCATAAGACATACTCCAACAAACTCATTTCAGACCTATCACTGAGCCAATGTTCCTTTAAGTCCACTAATTGTATGGCCAAAGACAAGGTGATAAAAACTAAAACCTAGGGACTCCCTCACAGCAAACAACAACAAATGAATGCCTCTATCCCAACCCTTCTCAGTCTCAAAACAGTAAGTCCTTATCATATTCTTAAGAGTCTTGTCTCTCTAAAGCTCCTTGAGATTCAGGGTGATATGCACGAGGCTTAACCTGAGTTATGCCTAACTGGTGCATAGCTTGTTGCAAAACACCTAACATGAAAATAGAGCCCTGATCTGACTGTATAATCTTAGCAAACCAACCATGGTGAAGAAATTTATCAAAGCCTTGATTATAACCTGAGCTGTAAGTTTCCCAATGGAAATCTTGTGGAAGCACACATGATAGTAAACATGTACTGATTTCCTGACTTAGTTTTAGGCAAAGGACCAATACAATCAATGATAACCCTGCTGGAAGGTTCTTCAAAGGCTGGAATGGGTTGAAAAGATGCTACTGGAATTTTCTGATTAGGTTTGCCAACCATTTGACACACATGGCATGTTTTGCAATTTCAGTCACATCATGCCGCAAATTAGGCCAACATGGGACAGAATGTTGTCACAAGTTTTGTTTATCTGCCAAAGGAGTTTCATGTGCCAAACTCAAAACATGCTTTCGATATGAATTTGAAAGGACAATTTGATGGACGACCTTCCGTTCATTATCAGCAGGTACATTTGGCGGCCTGCATGTCCTCATCAAAACGCTACCCTTAAAATAATAGCAAAGTGGAACCATGTCAGCTTCTTCTGAAGAGTGTAAGTGCCCTGTTGGCAAGAGCTTTGAGTAATTGGCCCCCCCCCCCCCTTTAACTTAACGTACAGCTCCCTACCCAGAACTGGTTCCTCAACAGCCAAACTGTCAGAATGTTTCTACACAATTATGTATTTGTAAATGCCTAAATGTACGACCAAGTAACGTTAATGGTTGTTTTCTTTCAGCGGAGGCTTCTACGACCACGGTAACTACGACCACGGCAACTACAACCACGGTGCCCACAACGACTAAAACAATTCGGTTTCAAGGCGGCGCCCGCGAAACGTTCCGTATGCGACTATTTGAAATCTTTTTTTGCGCTAACTACTCTGTGCATTTAGAGCTCGTGTTTGATCGTAGATATTCTCTGAAACGTGGACGTGCTCGTGTTTGCCCGGTCATCGATACATCACATTATATGTGAGGTGAGGTGAAATGGGGTCGCGTCCAAAATTATTGCACTTATACAGCGACGTGCACGCACGTGAGTGTGTATGGTTGCTTGTGCTTACCCACTGAGATACTATGCCGCAGTTTAACACGAATACCCCACTCTGCTTCAGTATACTGACTCCGAGCCGACCAGTGCTTGTTTTAGCCCCTTAATGCCGAACGCCAGGTAGGGTAACAAGTACCCTAAACCATCTGTTTTGGTCCGGGCGTCACTTTATATGGGATCACATAGAGTGCCAGTGTCTTGCTAGAGTGCTAGAGTGTTGTTGCTGTTGCTAAAGTATATAAAACTCGGCGTATTTGGTCTAATGCAATGAAGGTCGTGTTTTAGACAAAAATAATCTGCTTTGTATTGTAGATTGGTAAATGTATTTAACAATAGAACGTGCTTCCTTTCAGAGGTAACTTGATATTAAGTCACGATCCGGGGAAGAATAGATCTTCAGCAATCAATGCTTGCCGTGAAAGGGTACTGTGTTTGTCGTAAGAGGTGACTAACGGGATCGGGTGTTCAGGCTCGCTGACTTGGTTGATGCATGTCATCGTATCCCAATTGCGTGGATCGATGTTCATGATGTCAATCACGAGATTGTCTGGTCCAGACTTGATTATTTACAGACCGCTGTCATATAGCTGGAATATTGCTGAGTGCGGCGTTAAACAACAAACAAACAAACCAAACAGAAACACATGCAAAGGCAAGTCAGTAGTTCACCTGAAACAAAACATTGGGACACATGGTGAAAAGTCAAAACAGGGAATTGCATCAGTCATAACTTCTGGCACTGATGCGTCAAGTATGGAAACATACTCCATAAGACATACTCCAACAAACTCATTTCAGACCTATCACTGAGCCAATGTTCCTTTAAGTCCACTAATTGTATGGCCAAAGACAAGGTGATAAAAACTAAAACCTAGGGACTTCCTCACAGCAAACAACAACAAATGAATGCCTCTATCCCAACCCTTCTCAGTCTCAAAACAGTAAGTCCTTATCATATTCTTAAGAGTCTTGTCTCTCTAAAGCTCCTTGAGATTCAGGGTGATATGCACGAGGCTTAACCTGAGTTATGCCTAACTGGTGCATAGCTTGTTGCAAAACACCTAACATGAAAATAGAGCCCTGATCTGACTGTATAATCTTAGCAAACCAACCATGGTGAAGAAATTTATCAAAGCCTTGATTATAACCTGAGCTGTAAGTTTCCCAATGGAAATCTTGTGGAAGCACACATGATAGTAAACATGTACTGATTTCCTGACTTAGTTTTAGGCAAAGGACCAATACAATCAATGATAACCCTGCTGGAAGGTTCTTCAAAGGCTGGAATGGGTTGAAAAGATGCTACTGGAATTTTCTGATTAGGTTTGCCAACCATTTGACACACATGGCATGTTTTGCAATTTCAGTCACATCATGCCGCAAATTAGGCCAACATGGGACAGAATGTTGTCACAAGTTTTGTTTATCTGCCAAAGGAGTTTCATGTGCCAAACTCAAAACATGCTTTCGATATGAATTTGAAAGGACAATTTGATGGACGACCTTCCGTTCATTATCAGCAGGTACATTTGGCGGCCTGCATGTCCTCATCAAAACGCTACCCTTAAAATAATAGCAAAGTGGAACCATGTCAGCTTCTTCTGAAGAGTGTAAGTGCCCTGTTGGCAAGAGCTTTGAGTTATTGGCCCTCCCCCTTTAACTTAACGTACAGCTCCCTACCCAGAACTGGTTCCTCAACAGCCAAACTGTCAGAATGTTTCTACACAATTATGTATTTGTAAATGCCTAAATGTACGACCAAGTAACGTTAATGGTTGTTTTCTTTCAGCGGAGGCTTCTACGACCACGGTAACTACGACCACGGCAACTACAACCACGGTGCCCACAACGACTAAAACAATTCGGTTTCAAGGCGGCGCCCGCGAAACGTTCCGTATGCGACTATTTGAAATCTTTTTTTGCGCTAACTACTCTGTGCATTTAGAGCCCGTGTTTGATCGTAGATATTCTCTGAAACGTGGACGTGCTCGTGTTTGCCCGGTCATCGATACATCACATTATATGTGAGGTGAGGTGAAATGGGGTCGCGTCCAAAATTATTGCACTTATATAGCGACGTGCACGCACGTGAGTGTGTATGGTTGCTTGTGCTTACCCACTGAGATACTATGCCGCAGTTTAACACGAATACCCCACTCTGCTTCAGTATACTGACTCCGAGCCGACCAGTGCTTGTTTTACCCCCATAGCCGAACGCCAGGTAGGGTAACAAGTACCCTAAACCATCTGTTTTGGTCCGGGCGTCACTTTATATGGGATCACATAGAGTGCCAGTGTCTTGCTAGAGTGCTAGAGTGTTGTTACTGTTGCTAAAGTATATAAAACTCGGCGTATTTGGTCTAATGCAATGAAGGTCGTTTTTTAGAAAAAAATAATCTGCTTTGTATTGTAGATTGGTAAATGTATTTAACAATAGAACGTGCTTCCTTTCAGAGGTAACTTGATATTAAGTCACGATCCGGGGAAGAATAGATCTTCAGCAATCAATGCTTGCCGTGAAAGGGTACTGTGTTTGTCGTAAGAGGCGACTGACGGGATCGGGTGTTCAGGCTCGCTGACTTGGTTGATGCATGTCATCGTATCCCAATTGCGTGGATCGATGTTCATGATGTCAATCACGAGATTGTCTGGTCCAGACTTGATTATTTACAGACCGCTGTCATATAGCTGGAATATTGCTGAGTGCGGCGTTAAACAACAAACAAACCAAACAGAAACACATGCAAAGGCAAGTCAGTAGTTCACCTGAAACAAAACATTGGGACACATGGTGAAAAGTCAAAACAGGGAATTGCATCAGTCATAACTTCTGGCACTGATGCGTCAAGTATGGAAACATACTCCATAAGACATACTCCAACAAACTCATTTCAGACCTATCACTGAGCCAATGTTCCTTTAAGTCCACTAATTGTATGGCCAAAGACAAGGTGATAAAAACTAAAACCTAGGGACTCCCTCACAGCAAACAACAACAAATCAATGCCTCTATCCCAACCCTTCTCAGTCTCAAAACAGTAAGTCCTTATCATATTCTTAAGAGTCTTGTCTCTCTCAAGCTCCCTGAGATTCAGGGTGATATGCACGAGGCTTAACCTGAGTTATGCCTAACTGGTGCATAGCTTGTTGCAAAACACCTAACATGAAAATAGAGCCCTGATCTGACTGTATAATCTTAGCAAACCAACCATGGTGAAGAACTTTATCAAAGCCTTGATTATAACCTGAGCTGTAAGTTTCCCAATGGAAATCTTGTGGAAGCACACATGATAGTAAACATGTACTGATTTCCCGACTTAGTTTTAGGCAAAGGACCAATACAATCAATGATAACCCTGCTGGAAGGTTCTTCAAAGGCTGGAATGGGTTGAAAAGATGCTACTGGAATTTTCTGATTAGGTTTGCCAACCATTTGACACACATGGCATGTTTTGCAAATTCAGTCACACCATGCCGCAAATTAGGCCAAAATTGGACAGAATTTTGTCACAAGTTTTGTTTATCCGCCAAAGAAGTTTCATGTGCCAAACTCAAAACATGCTTTCGATATGAATTTGGAAGGACAATTTGACGACCTTCCGTTCATTATCAGCAGGTACATTTGGCAGCCTGCATGTCCTCATCAAAACGCTACCCTTAAAATAATAGCAAAGTGGAACCATGTCAGCTTCTTCTGAAGAGAGTAAGTGCCCTGTTGGCAAGAGCTTTGAGTTATGGGCCCTCCCCCTTTAACTTAACTTACAGCTCCCTACCCAGAACTGGTTCCTCAACAGCCAAACTGTCAGAATGTTTGCACTCTCCCTCCAAGATTTAGACAGGTCAAGTGAATGATCCATAACAGTGCCAGCCAAATCATAACTGGAATCATTCTCAGAGGAACTTTGCTCAGACATAGCACAACACACAAAGGACTTATGCCTTGAATTTCTTTTTCAAGATTTTCAGTACTTTCGGAAGTGCTAGGCTCAATACAAATAACAGGATCAGGCAAACATCTTCCCATCTTCAGCCATATCTTACAAACTCGTACTCAAAGTTATGTATACTTATCATATCTACACAATTATGTATTTGTAAATGCCTAAATGTACGACCAAGTAACGTTAATGGTTGTTTTCTTTCAGCGGAGGCTTCTACGACCACGGTAACTACGACCACGGCAACTACAACCACGGTGCTTACAACGACTACAACAACCATGCCTTCAATTCCGGGACCAGACGTCGCCCGCAAAACGTTCCGTATGCGACTATTTTCAAATCTTTTTTTGCGCTAACTACTCTGTGCATTTAGAGCTCGTGTTTGATCGTAGATATTCTCTGAAACGTGGACGTGCTCGTGTTTGCCCGGTCATCGATACATCACATTATATGTGAGGTGAGGTGAAATGGGGTCGCGTCCAAAATTATTGCACTTATATAGCGACGTGCACGCACGTGAGTGTGTATGGTTGCTTGTGCTTACCCACTGAGATAATATGCCGCAGTTTAACATGAATACCACACTCTGCTTCAGTATACTGACTCCGAGCCGACCAGTCCTTGTTTTAGCCCCTTAATGCCGAACGCCAGGCAGGGTACCAAGTACCCTAAACCATCTGTTTTGGTCCGGGATCGGGTGTTCAGGCTCGTTGACTTGGTTGATGCATGTCATCGTATCCCAATTGCGTGGATCGATGCTCATGATGTCAATCACGAGATTGTCTGGTCCAGACTTGATTATTTACAGACCGCTGTCATATAGCTGGAATATTGCTGAGTGCGGCGTTAAACAAAAAAAAAATGATGTTACTGTCAGGAGATTGAAAGTTTAATTTAGTTAAAGCTGAGAGTTGTAAAATTGTTTGTACGGTCTTCATTCTCAGTGACCCCTTGCACTCAACGGTGTGTCCGCAACGACATAGTGGCCTCAGAATGCGGTGCTTCAACGCTGCCCGAAGCGTGTACCAACCTCGACGATTCCTCGCTTAATGGTCAATACACCTGCTGTACAGGTTAATACAGGTATGGAATACACTTCACGTAAAGGTTTATTGTAAGATCCATTTAACAAATTTCGCTTCGTAAATCAGACTTGCTTCACTATTTTTGTGTTTCGACAAAGACGATAGACAATATGGCTCTGGATCAGTCTCATGTTCATACTATTCGCACTGCTGACATGTCCTGTCAAGCAACGTATTGGAAAGCAAATCAAGTTAAAGCGTACGGGACATTATTTTAATTTTGGGTATTGTTGATAGCAGCTTCTCAACTTTCAACTTGCATTTCGCCAATGAATTAACTTCATAACCGAACACGTCACATGAATGAGAGCGGGTCTGGTAACGACTTTGAATTCAAATACAGTAAACTACGGTTATAACGAACTCAAAAGAACGTATAGTTCGTATTAACCGTAGTTCGTTATAAGCATATATATATATAACAAATGACGGAGTCTAAAAAATATGTTTGTTATATCGGTCAGTTCGTTATAAGCATGTTCGTTATAATAACAATTAGAGTAAATATTTGAACAAGATATAATATATAAAGAACAATATAGTTCAAATTACTGTGATGGGGTACATCATTTATTAAAATGTAGGTTATTAAAATGTAGAAGACACGTGAAGGTCCAGGGTAGAATAGGTCTTCAGCAACATATGCTTACCGTAAAAGGCGACTGACTATGCGTGTCGTAAGTGGCGACCGGATCGGGTGGTCAGGCTCGCTGACTTGGTTGATGCATGTCATCGATCCCAATTGGGTGGATTGATACGACTGATGTAAATCACTGGATTGTCTCGACCAGACTTGATCATTACAGACCGCCGTCATACAGTTGGAATATTGCTAAGTGCGGCGTTAGACAGATTATTCAATACATAATACATAGGCATAATTTGTCACGTGATGTACATGGTTGGATGTTAAATTAAGTTACACAATTCTCATCATGGATCATATCAGGAAGTTTAGCAGTGTTATCCTTTAGTCTCTGCTTAAATGAATATAGAAAAAACTGCGGGTCTCTTGGGAAATTCATGCATATGAAAAGCCTTATACATAATAGATTTCTCACATCTGAAACCATTTTGTAACACTGATATTGTTATATACCAGGCACCTTTCTAAGTAACTTAAGCCAATACTTAACTAACCTTATTTGGCTGGCTACAAAAAGATCACTACGTCCTGTTTCACCAGGAAATCATAAGACCTATACATTTATAGTAAGTGACTACACTCAAAGAAGACGAACCAAAAAACAACATTTTTCATGTTTTGCAACAATACCACCATTTCTAAAAACTACAGCATTGGTTTTATTAAGACTTACTTCAAGACTCCATTCAATCTCATTAAAATCAGATCTTAGTTCTCGCTACCGCTAAACAAAGATCTGAGGACATCCAATAACGTGTCAGGTCAGACCGACCTTGCGCGAACTTTGACCGACCAATGGAATGACCAATCAGAAGGCAGCTTTCTCGTGCTTTACGGCGCTAATTTCAAATTGGCAACTTAGCTTCGAAACATATTTTGACAAATTCTCGATTACAAACTTGAAACCTGAACCCCAAAAAACATTCTGGAATAGCTAATAGATGGTCTAGATTGTAAGGATTCGTTCGTTAAACCCGTAACTATCTTTCGGAATACCCCATGTTAAAGTTTTCGAGGTTGTATGATTAGAAATCATACTCCGTCACTTTAATAATCTGGTAAGCGACGCTCTGATTGGTCGGATGAAAGGTCGTTCTGACGTGACCCCTAATGGGATGTCTTCAGATCTTTGTTCAGCGGGAGCGAGAACTAAGGTCTAATTTTAATGAGATTGAGACTCCATTTACATCAATCACACTGTAACACATTTAACTGTTTTAGCCACTTGCAACATCTGACAGATGCATATATGTTTTGCAAAAGTACAAACATTTACCACACCAATTATTTATAAGTAAATACATAACTTTTTTTCCTATTAACATAGTCAAACGGTTTTTTAAAGTCAATAAATCCAAAATAAAAGCGACCTCTGGTTTTGCACAAATAAACTGACGTCCAAAAGCAACTTTTCCAGAGTTTGAAATCACTCTTGCTCAAATGCAACAAAACAAACATGCATGAAGTTAAGTGTATTAAGATCAAAATATCAACATAATCAACACTGAAAATGACAATCATACCGCGACCGAGAATGACGTCAGAGCCCCCCAAAGTTGGGTGTGGTACAAAACTCGAGCTTTCAGAATCATGGACAATAGGCAGAGTACATAAACAATCGCTCACGTTCAATAACAAGTCATTAGTAGAGTGTGTGACCACCAAATGCCTCAATATACGCAAAAGCTCTTCGACGCACAGAAAAAGTCAGTCGTCTGATGAGGTCACGTGGGATTTGACGCCATTCTTCTTGGAGGGCCAAGATCAGTTCTTGCCGGTTGGCTGGAGAGTGTGGTCGTTGTCGAACACGACGATCCATCAAGTCCCAGAGGTGTTCTATGGGGGACATGTCGGGTGAGAGTGCAGGCCACGGCAGGACGTTGACGTTGTTGGCTGCGAGGAAGTTAGTGACAATTCTGGCTGTATGGGCTCTAGCGTTGTCGTGCTGATAAATGACACCACGTGGCTGCTATTGGAGAAATGGTAGGGCAACTGGACGAATAATGTTATCCATGTAACGCTGAGCTGTCAAGTTTTCGTCAACGATGACCAGCGGTGTCCTCTCCTGCCCACAGATCCCTCCCCAAACCATGACACTCCCTCCACCATATGGTACGACCTCCTGCACGCAACACGCCGCCGTTCGTTCACCCCTTCGGCGGTAAACACGTTGTTTTCCATCAGCCCTAAACATACAGAATCGACTTTCGTCAGTGAAGACAACCCTCTGCCAGTCACGTCGTTGCCAACGTCGTACAGTCCGGGCCCATCTCAATCGCAGACGACGATGTTGCGCTGTCAATAGCTGTCCTCTGTATGGTCTAAAAGCTCTGATTTCATAAGCCCTGAGTCTCCTGGCCACTGTGTGTCGACCAACCCTGTGACCTAAGGCATTTGTCGCCGATGACGTCACTGTCAGAAAGCGATTTCGGAGGTGCAAGGTACGCAAGTACCGGTAATCATTGGGCGTGGTCTTTCTGGGTCTGCCTGTTCTTGGCCTGTCAGCGGTCCGCCCTGTCTGTCTGTAACGTTACATCAAGTTGGTAACGGCAACACGGGAACAAACGAAGGTTCGTGCAAAATGGGCTTGGGTGGCTCCCATCTGTACCATACCCAAGCCTTGTTCACGTTGTTCGACTGTGAGTCGTGGCATTTCTTTTGTGTTTTTTTATCACTGCGGATGTCTGACTGGCCGTTGCAATCGTTTTATACCCTTACCCGCACGTGCATTTGCAGTTGTCAGTGGTGCACGTGTTTTTTTATTTTTTCGCGTGTTATCTCGCAAACATGTAAAGGAGGACTAACATTTTCGGCATACATTATTGTTGTATTTAGGTCATGTGTTTTAAATAGACTTCATCGACAAAAGTTATACTTTGTCTGAAATTTATATTTTTAGTTGGTAAAGTTTCTTTTGGACGTCAGTTTATTTAGAACAAAGAGGTTGTAAAACAAGCAAGTTATCAACAGTAGAGTAGTTCGGCCGGAACTCTACTTGAGAATCATTTACTTCCATCCATATTCATACAGCCATACATAGCCTTCATTAATTTATTTATTTACTTTTTGTCATTATTCTAATTAAGCCTTTACGGCATCAGCATACAAATTAGAACTGAGAAAAGTCTTGCTAAACATGGTGAATTTCCTATCAGGATCGATCTGGGATGATTACGAGAGAATCAGTGTGTTACACATGTATTCCTTATGCGGAATGACGGAGTTCTGTCTATCTTCTAAGGTGTAACAAACTAAAATGGAATTAACCATACACAAATACATTCCCGTGACCATGAAGAGGTTTCTTATAGTTTTAATTCATCCGGTGGCTCATCAGAGATGAAGGATTAGAAGGATTGGCGTTCGTATCCAAGATTGAAACATATTTCTCACCCCTTTGAAAACGTATTTAAGGTGCACAGTCCAAAATGAGACATAGAAGTGAATGGGTCAAAACGCCTACATTTGACATAAAAACATCAGTTGGGCGGGTTGCCTTTGATTTTGTATCGACATTAGATAGTTTCCAGCTACAGCTACGAACAAAACCACATGGATTGTTTTGAAGAAAAACGCCTTGCAACAATGTATATTTGGTGGGGGAATTTTCTGTCTTTTTGTCAACAGTCTGAAGCATAATTATTTTTTTTAAAGAATTTTTGGGGTCAATTTATTTTTTTCGATTAATTCACACTTTTTATTGTGTTACATTCCCACTGAAACTACAAGGCTGAAAACGGTGATGAAACTTTGTATGAATGATCCCACCTATGGTGTATCTAAAACTGCTCACAAAATCCTCACCGGCTTTAACATGGCCCAATTATTTCAACTCAATCCAGGTGAGCTACAGTGCCACCCTGATGCTTGTATATAAAACATTTATTTTGATTTTCAGAGGACATATCAACAGGGGATCCTGAACTCCACCATATCAACAGAAAGTGTACAATTAAGACAAAATGGTTGCTTGTCAAAGATCATATATTAATTGACTAATATGTATTTTCAAACCTTCGAAATGAAAATAAATTGATCGTGGAGCAATTTGCTTTCTGTCTTCAAAACGATAAAATAAATCAAGACGGTATTACGTTTCTTGTATCTGACTTGTTCTCTGATAATAGATGTATCATTTAGAACATTTGGTTCGGATGACAAACAGATGAAGTATGATACATTAGCATTGCAGCTGAGTTTTCTATGGGTTCATGACGTGCTGTTCTTAAAGTGTAGATATCATGAAAAGTAGCAATAGACTTTTCGTACATCATTATGTAGCAAGTGTGATGTACGTTACGATGGCCGAGAAAATCAGCGTGAATGTAAACTTAGCGATATTGCGCATAATTAAACGTACTTCTTTTGAGGTCAATATTTGTAACAACCCGCGAATCTTAACGGCGATAACGAGGGGGCGTGGTTTAAATAGCACGGCCGGCTAGACCTGCAAGCTGATTGGGTATTACCACCAGCCGGTACAGAATATACGCGACCGTTTCAGTAATTGTGTCATGAGTATGGCTGGTAGGGGGGTGTCAACCAACCTTGATTTAACATCTATTATATAATCTTAACATTGCAAAATATTTTCAATTTGAGGAGCGTGGGATCCATCCACCCCCTTCTACTCAATACGTGCCTTTATACCTGCTAATCTACCAGAAAATTATTTGTCTCGGTGTTGTCCCGAAGTCTAAAATAGACATAATTTTGATATTCGAGAGTTCAGTGATGGTCATGGGTTTATGAATTCAAATATGTTCGAAAGTTCGGTGTCGGTTGAGGATCAATGTACCAAGTGAGTGAGTGAGTGAGTATGGTTTTACGCCGTTTTAAGCAATATTCCAGCAACATCACGGCGGGGGACACCAGAAATGGGCTTCACACATTGTAGCCATGTCGGGAATCGAACCCGGGTCTTCGGCTTTAACCACTAGGCTACCCGACCGCCTTCAATGCACCAAGTACTTCAGACATGTCGGTGCTGTGTAGAAAACAAGACATATACATTTTGCCATCGTTTAATTAAATGAATGATCTCCTCTGTCCTGTCTGGAAGTAACATGTCGTGTGAGTGAGTTGGGTTTAACGCCGCTTTCAACAGTATTCCAGTTATATCACGGCGTGTCAGCTTAATGTGGGAGGAAAGCCCGAAGTGATGCAGGTCTCAGACGTTTACCACTTCGGTGAAACCCACGAGCACGGGTATGGTGCTGACAAACCTAGAAACATAATCGGGGCGAACCGGGATGCGAACCCACAATCATAGGTTTCTGGCGTGCTAAAGGGACGCGACTCTGCACAGCGAATCGCGACGCCTGAGACGACTGGGCCACCCCTGCCCCCAGTCCAACCAAGATATAACTCCGACATTCCAGCCTTGTTCGTCATAGTGGAGACTGGACTTTTATAGTTAGTGAGCTCCCTTGCCTAGTGTAGGTGGGTAATGGCGTCTCCAAGGAAGAGATGAAGACGGGAATACTGCCACTTGGGAACACAAGCAAATATTACTATATTATTGTGAGTTCGTTTGTTTGTTTGTTGTTTAACGCCGCACTCAGCAATATTCAAGCTATATACCGGCTGTCTGTAAATAATAGAGTGTGGACCAGACAATCCAGTGACTGACATCAAGAGCATCGATCCACGCAATTGGGATACGATGACATGTATCAACCAAGTCATCGAGCCTGACCACCCGATCCCGTTAGTCGCCTCTTACGACAAGCATAGTCGCCTTTTACAGCAAGGATTGGTTGCTGAAGAGCACTTCAACCCCGGATATTCACGGGTCATATGTTTCAGTGAGTTTTAATACTGGTTTGTGATAACATTACGATAGAGACAATGTGTGCATGTCCCATAAAGAGACAAAGATACTCTACTGTAACACTATGTGCAGACCTTCGATAAGCTGCAAGTGACGACTGGTGATGTGGTGAAACGCTTTCCTGTGACAATCGTGGGACGACACCTGAAGGGAGGCAACTCTTGTATCCAAAACCCGTTAAAATTAGTGAGGCTAACGAGTGAGTGAGTTGGGTTTAGCTCCGCGTTTAACATTATTCCAGTTATATCGCGGCGCCTCAGACGACGGGGCCACCCGTGCCCCCCAAACTAGTTTTAAAACTAAAAACTGTTATATATTACTACTTGTTATACTGTCCTTCGATGAGTGTTATATAATATAGATTACATAGGTATAACGTATTCAAGTCACGATATGGCTGAATTATTGCCGATGTCGCTTAAGTTTAACCTACTCACTCTAATAATAGTCATCATTTGTTGCACATGACTGGTCGCTTTCTGAACTGAGACTTTCTAAAGGGCAGCCAACTGTATAGACAAGGTTAGGGTTGTTTCCACAATTGTTGGACCACTATTGTTCAACTACCCTGTACTTTATCATTGAATATGAAGAAGTATTTCCACAATAGCAAACATTATCTTCTTGGTCAACTGGACCATAACTTATGTTAAAAAAATCAGCTACAAAATCAAATATTTCTTTCTTTAAAACTATAAGCCTGAATGTTATTTTTAAAGCCAGGCAGTGTCACAACAAGACCCGTAAGGATCCGGGGTACAAAAGGTCTTCAGCAGCCCATGCTTGCCGTAAGTGACGACTATGCTCGTCGTAAAAGGCGACTAACGGGATCGGGTGGTCAGGCTCGTTGACTTGGTTGATGCACTTCATCGTATCCCAATTGGGTGGATCGATGCTCATGATATCAATCACTGGATTGTCTCGTCCAGACTCAATTATTTACAGACCGCCGTCATATAGCTGGAATATTGCTGAGTGCGGCGTTAAACAACAGACAAACAAACAAACAACAACAACAAATAACGTCTTTTAACGTATTTTGGTATGACACGGCTGGGGATTGAACCACAGACGTTCCACTCTCCGGGCAGACCCTCTGTGCAAAGGCAATAGACAAAGGAGGGACGCGACGTTAAACCCTATTTCACTTCGAATAATTGCGGATCTGTATATTAATGCATATGAGTTGGAATTTCTGTTCTGAATGGCAAAATCAGAGCACGCCAAGAATCTTAACTTATCATTTTGATATATCGATGGCCTGATATTGTTGAAATATTTTTTAATGGTCCATTCCCTTTCAATGATTAAAACACCTGGACTAGAAATAAAAGAGACCAGTGAGATCGTTTCATCTGTTTCCTATTAACTCTACACCCATAACGATGGAACAACATATCCGCAAGATACAACTGCCAACTTTTCCTTCATGTCAAGCAATATGTAAGCAGCTTTCGCCGTTGGCATGTAAATTTCACAACAAATGAGGTACAATCGTGCATACGATGTACTTCGTTGCTAGAAATGTATTTAAATGTTTTATCTGATGATATAAACAATGTCATCTTTAGATCCATTAGCACACGCTTTGTTGGCCTCACTGGTGGCCCAGTCGTCTAAGGCGCCGCGATTCGCTGTGCAGAGTTGCGTCCCTTTAGCAAGCCAGAAACCTATGATTGTGGGTTCGGCTCCCGGTTCGCCATGATTATGTTTCTAGGTTTGTCAGCACCATACCCGTGCTCGTGGGTTTCACCGAAGTAGTATCCCAATTGCATGGATCGATGCTCTTGATGTCAGTCACATGATTGTCTGGTCCACACTCTATTATTTACAGACCGCCGTCATATAGCTTGAATATTGCTGAGTGCGGCGTTAAAGGGGCACTAATCTAACGCAATTTCCCGGACTGGTTGTTGCCTTTGTTATTGTTTCCCCCCCCCCCCCCCCATGAGTACCCGGATGATACGCAACGTAACTGAGCGTGACCAGAGACTGGGCTACCGTCATCAAGGACAGCTAAATAAACTTGGAGGCTGGAGGCAATATTTGTTTTATGCATTTTTGCATAAACACTGATTGGTTAACTGTGATCTATACAGATTTCGACAAAGGGCGCATGTTAATTAATTTCTTCAGCCTAAACAAGCAGACAAAAAGAACAGCGGAGCTCATCGGATGTCGTCATTTGGAAATACCCTAGATGGTTATAGTTTTATACTAAAAAAAGTATCCATGCAGTGAAAGCATTTTCGGATTTCGGCTTGCGTCGATAATACGATTACTACTCCCTTGTTGACATCCACGTTTTCTCGTATAACCCTTCACTTGTGTATTTGTAGTCATTCACTTGATGCTCAGTTAATGAATTTATTACAGGTACAATTAGTGGTAGCACCACTTAGATTACCTGACAAAGGTTCCCATTTGGCATTTATTGTGACTTAAAAGCGACTAATGCGCTTACGAATGGCGCAGCAGAGGTCGCGAACTCGTCTAGATTTCTGCTATACATCCGGGTACTCACTGGGAAAAAACAATAACAAAGGCAACAACCAGTCCCGGGGAATTGCGTTAGATCAGTGCCCCTTTAAGCAACAAACAAACAAACGAACCCACAATAATATAGTAATATTTGCTTGTGTTCCCAAGTGGCAGTATTCCAGTCTTCATCTCTTCCTTGGAGACACCATTACCCACCTACACTAGGCAAGGGAGCTAACTAACTATACAAGTCCAGTCTCCACTATGACGAACAAGGCTGGAATGTCGGAGTTATATCTTGGTTGGACTGGGGGCACGGGTAGCCCAGTCGTCTAAGGCGCCGCGATTCGCTGTGCAGAGTTTCGTCCCTTGGGCACACCAGGAACCTATGATTGTGGGTTCGAATCCCGGTTCGCCCCGATTATGTTTCTTGGTTTGTCAACACCATATCCGTGCTCGTGGGTTTTACCGAAGTGGTTAACGTCTGAGACCTACATCACTTCGGGATTTCCTCACACATTAAGCTGACAAGCCGTTATATAAATGGAATAATGTTAAAAGCGGCGTTAAACCCAACTCACTCACTCACTCATTCTCAGGGGCATTGCTCTTCTCTGTGAATTTACCTCTCCTGCCACATCTACGTGTGTGTGTTGCTTAACGCCGCAATATTCCAGTTCTATATAAATACAGCCTATTAATAAGCCAGTTTGGACCAGAGAATCCCGTGATCGATATTGTGGGCAGCGATCCACGCCGTCAGTGTACGACTACAAGCAAACAGCCAAGTCGCCAAGCCTGCCTACCCGATCTATTTACTCAGTAATAGTCCAGCTATGTGTCTGTAAATAATCGAGTCTGGACTTGGAAATCCAGTGATTAATAGTATGAGCAGCGATCCACATCATCGGGTACGGTGACACACAATCAACAGAGTCACCGCGCTAATGTTCAACTGACCTACCTTGACAGATTTGTTCATCTATATTATTGTCTCGTAACTACGAGATACTGCTCGTGTTCTGCTGCAGACCCGTGAAGATCCGGGGTATAATAGGTCTTCAGCAACCAATGCTTGCCGTGAAAGGCGACTATGCTTGTCGTAAAAGGCGACTAGCGGGATCGTCGGTCAGGTTCGCTGACTTGGTTGATGCATGTCATCGATCCTAATTGGGTGGATCGATGCTCATGATATCAATCACTGGATTGTCTGGTCCAGACTCGATTATTTACAGACCGCCGTCATATAGCTGGAATATTGCTGAGTGCGGCGTTAAACAACGAACCAAATCTACTGCTGCAATGTGGCTGATGTGACGTAAAATCGTAACTCACCCGCTTTCAGAGTTTGGATTGAGATCGAGCGACCGCAGTCTTTTAACACATCGAATGGACGTCCACAGTTACGTTGGAGGCTTCACGAACGCCATTTGTAACAGACATATTTACAAAAAGGTGCATTCAGTAATCAGCATTGCCTCGAAGTGTATGTTCACTGTCCTGTCATGTGATAGTCGGAAGCCGTACAACGGTGATGAAGAAAGACTAAAAGCGCAACTGGAAATAGTTTATAACGCTTCATGATATTTTATTAAATATCAGTTTTGTACAGACATTTATATGTGTTTGTTGTTTAACGCCGCACTCAGTAATATTCCAGCTATATGACGGCAGTCTGAAAATAATTGAGTCTGGACCAGACAATCCAGTTATTGACATCATGAGCATCAACCAAGTCAGCGAGCCTGACCATCCGATCGGGTTAGTCACCTCTTACCACAAGCATAGTCGCCTTTTACGGCAAGCATGGGTTGCAGCTGTAGACCTATTCTAATCCGGATCTTCACGGGTCAAAAATGTCAATAGAGAGTGTTTGATTGGTCGCCTGTTCAAGGATACCCACGCTATGACCCATCCTTGTGAACAAAACGAAGAAATGCACATCCAAGCTATCGTAGAATGGACTCGATGCGTGTCTAGACTCACAGTGACAGTCTCACGTAATAAACGTTATCGGTCACTATCCGACTCCGATATTGTGACACTTGACTTTGACCTAGCAGTATCGCCAAGTCAAACAATATCAGTTAAATCAGACTTAATCGAAGCCCTGAAATCGCCGCATGTTCAAGACTTGCTTACAGACCGGATAATCAAAAAGCTTGATAGTAAATTTGATCAGGTGCTGGAGAAGATATCAGAGTGTCAGTCCGATATTAAAGCAAATGAAAGCGCCATCTCCGAGTTGAATCTGAAGCTGAGATCCAAAGATATAGAGATTGATGAGATGAGACAATATAGCAGACGAAATAATGTCCGCATCTTTGGTATCCCTTTCGTGGTTGGGGAGGAGACAGATTCCCTGGTGCTGGACTTGGCTAAACAAATGGAGGTAAAACTTGACCTGAGAGATATAGAGAGGAGTCACAGGTCAGGTGATCCGGCCTACTACTCTGACAGCAAACCTAGGCCAATACTTGTCAAGTTCCTGTCTTACCGTAGCAAGAAGGAATTCATCAAGCAACGATCAAAGCTTAAGTAACTCAAAGGGAAAATATACATCTATGACGATTTGACTAAATACAGATCAAGGATCGCTGCCACAGCTCGAAAGCTACAGATGGAGAGTAAGATAATAGGTACGTGGACCAGCGATGGACTCATATTCATCAAAACACACGATGAGCACATATTGAAGATTACCCGACAATCACAGATGGACGAACTCATCGACTCCCTCAAAATCCGAATCCGACTCAAACTGACCCAAGACAGTTGAACACCAACGGCTTAAACAATGATACTATAACTGTTTCTCTGGTTGACTTATCAGCTCGTGAAAAACTCATGTTCTCTTGATGGCACCAAGTGTTCTCATCTCCATGATTTGTGTGATGTGTACTTGTGACTGGAACCCTGAATCGTATGCAATTATTGATTGACACTCTAGTACAACAGGACTATATTGTTGAACAGTGACTGCGATGATGAGTAATTATTTGGCCATCTTCATTCACTCAAAAGCTTGAAATCCAATGCAGCCAAGATTGATGATGATAATCAATTACCAATTATTGGTCTAAGTATTTATACTAACAATCCGTGACAAGTTTTCACCATTGTCTATGTTCACAATATATGTGGATAATATGAACACTATGCAAATAGAAATAGTGATTGTTATTGTTATCTGAGGATCTTTTTCAGACAGTGTTGATTGTTTTTTATTGTTTCATGTGTGTGGGTGTGTGTGTGTGCGGGGGGGAGGGGGGACTCTTGGGGGTGAGTGGGGGTGTGTGAGGTGTGTTTCTGTGCAACGCCCAACCAATGGATACCTAAACCCGGTGACGAAGTTAGTCAATGATGACTGCGATGATGAGTATATATCTTGCCATCTTCATTCACCCAAAAGTGTGGAATTCAATATATCCAAGATTGATGATGATAATCAATTACCAATATTTGATCTAAGTAATAATCTGTGACAGTTTTTCAATATTGTTAATGTTCACAATATATGTGGATAATATGAACAATATGCAAACAGAAATAGTGATTGTTATTGTTATATAGGATCTTTTTCAGACTGTGTTCAGTGTGTGTTCCTAAATATCATGGTATTTGAAAAAATGTATATAATAACTTAGGTGCATGTTATCTTCTAGGTAACTAATTCTCTCTATATTTTTGTCATTTACATGGAATTATGGACAAATATAATTATCCCTCTTACACCATGGGGATTAAGTTATTAATAATCATTGTATCAAACATTTATACGTTGATACATGTTTGCACGTTTAGATTTTACAAACCACTAAGGTTTCAGTTCGCTATTGCACATGAAAACGTTAATGCGCATTACGGGTGAAGGTTAATACTTTATTTATATTATGTGGGTTATAAATCATTTTAAGCACAACGTATTTACATACTTTAGTAACTTAGGCATAGTTATACTTTTTAAGTATTATTAATAAGTAAGCTACGTTACTGTACGAATCATCACTCAAAAGTTCAATGCATGATATGGGGTGCCCGATCAAGTATGTTCTGCAACACGAAGCGTTTTACTATTATTTGTGGTAATTCAGCTAAAAAGTATCAGTACTGCGGTAACACATGATAATTTTGTGTCTAACCCCATACAAAGACTCGTCTATTCAGCCTAGTCTCGTCCATGTTAACGAGTCTCCTCCACTGACCGAGCACGGCTTTCCACTGACTAACAGTAATAGGTGTCCAACCCATGTCTCCGTTAACAGCATTATTTGGCGTGTATTTCCCAACTCCAAGATAAAATCTGCAGGCACGATTGTGGATCTTGTTAACCACAGGGAAATCTTTAACACCCCAGATTGACGCTCAATATATGATTACAGGCAGGATGACGGTTTCATACAATTTGGTAAAGGCATTGTAAGGCAACCCACCCATCGCTTTGGATTTAGAAATGACTAGTCCTAGTGCTCTGCTGGCTGATTCGGACGGACGGTTTGGAACGGACTTGGCTGTTATGCTAAAATCTAGGCTTTCGTGAAGTACCAGACCCAAATAGTTGTACATTTCCACCACATCGAATGAAACATCTTCACAGGAAAACGAGAAATTGGTTTTAGGCACAGACGGGTTGCGGAAGTGTATTATGTTAGACTTTTCAGAGTTCACGGTCATATCGTCCTTAACACACCAGATGTTGAAACAGTCCACTAGACATTGGAGGTCATCTTCATTTCCCGCTAACAATACTAGGTCATCAGCATATAGTAAAACACAAATGGTATCATCGTCCACCCTAACTCCTTTACCCAGTCCCTTCAATTTCAGCGCAATATCGTTTATGAACAGATTAAATAGTAAAGGCGACAGCAGACAGCCTTGTTTGACACCACAGTTAACAGTAAACCAGTCAGTTCTAAACCCGTTAACCCGCACGCAGCTCGACACACTTGAGTATATTGCGTGCAGCGCATGTAACATGTTTCCTTTTACTCCCAGGTCGTCCAGTCGATCCCACAGTATGTTTCTATTGATAGAATCATAGGCCTTTTTGAAATCAACAAAACTAGCATACGTCAACATCTTCTTCTTCTTTCTCGTTTCGACAATATTAGTAATAGTAGATAGAATTGAAAATGTGCCACTTTTCAAGCTTACGTAATCTGTTTACGGGGAATACGGGATGGGATCTCGCCGTGTTACATAATGGTCATACAGTTAAACATTATGATGAGAGGGCTAGAAGTTTTTCGATGTTTCCGAATCGGGTACTGGTTATGTTATAAACAAGTTATTGAAGTCATTGAGTTATTGAAGGGCTCCGTAAATAACTGTTTCCCAGTTTTTCAGATTTATTTTCTCATCTGAGGTAATGGTGATTATCTCATTCTCAATTTTGCTTTTTATTTGTTTGTTCATTTTGGTTATTTCCTGTTCTCTTAAATAAAAAGAATTGCCACTTGACTTTATTATGTTCACATGCCAAGCTAGCGCTAATGTGTATTTTATGATACTTGTAGACTTGAATTTGTTGGAGGCCACTGCTTTCCTGTTTTACGAACTCAGTTTATTCGATGGCAGTTGATGTTGCACAATACAGGCAAGCGGTGGGCTCCTTTGCAGTTTATCTTTATACTAAAAACGAATCAAAATGTAAAATCTTCCTGCATTTTGTTAAGTCTCTCTGCTTATATAATTCATCAATTTCAATCTTCTTTTCAATACTGCTCCTCTGCTGTGGTAATGTTCATCTTAATCCAGGACCCTTAATAGGCACAGATTTAAAGATTATTCATCTAAACGTTCGTCGTATTAAAGACAAACTTGATATCCTTGAAGTTGAACTTAGACATTATGATGTAATTTGCATATCTGAAACATGGTTACACACGGGTATACACGACAGCGACATAATTATTCCTGGTTTCCAGGTTCCATTTAGGAAAGACAGGTCAACTCGAGGGGGTGGCGTAGCTATTTACGTCAGAGATAATATGTATGTCAAATATATGGATCGGCTTCTCATAGTTGGTCTAGAGGCGATATGGGTACATGTTAAATGCAAAACTCGTGATTATTTTATTGGTACTGTTTATCCTGTAGATAAGAGTGAAGCGTATTGGGAACTAATTGATCAATCAATAGGAAACGCAGTCGATATAAATATGTACACTGTAATTGCAGGAGATTTTAATATAGATATACTTCGAGATAAAAATCCAAAAATCGAATATTTTCAAATGGTTCATGGACTTAAACAAATTATTAGAGAGCCTACGAGGATCACCCAACATTCCAGTACGTTGATAGATATACTTTATTTGACAGATGTTCATAGTGTACGGGACTCGGGAGTACTTGATCCAGTTTGTAGTGACCACTGTCCAATATTTGTAACCATTAAAGAAATAATCCCTAAATGTCATTCCTTCAAACGTAAAGTGTACTATTTTTCTATGGCAGACCTAAATCGCTTAAATACTGACATCCTGAATATTGATAGTGATTCATTATTCACATCGGGGGATGTGAACACAATTACTGACGAACTTACATCTCGAATTATAAAAGTTTGTGGTAAACATATTCCTTATAAAATTGTTACCATACGATCAAAGGATCCACAGTGGATCAATAATGTAATACGTTCCTTAATAAGAAAACGAAATCGCCAACATAAGAAAGCTAAAAGACGTAATACTCCAGCTGATTGGGCACATTTTAGGCTGTTAAGAAATAAAGTCCGTAAGGCAAAGAAGGCACATGCATCTAAAACTGATACTGTAATAAATAGTTCTCATGGCACAAAGACTTGGTGGCGTTTAGTAATCGAATTTCTAAAACTTAAAACTGCAAAACACAACTTTCCCCCAATTTTATTTGGGGATAGGTTGTATGATAATTCCATGGATATTGCTAATATTCTCAATAACTTCTTTGTGGACCAATCTCTCATATGTAATTCTGATATGCACCTTCCACCCGAAGAATTAGATAAAGTTGAAAATCCATTAGTAAATATAATTTTGATGGAAGATGAAGTTAGGGATATACAACTGTCCGTGGACACCACAAAGGCAACTGGCCCTGATGGTATTGGAAATAAAGTACTTAAAAACACAGCTAACAGTTTAGCCCCAATCCTTACTAAGCTATTCAATTTCTCTCTTAAACGAGCAATATCTCCATCACTATGGAAAGAAGCTCTTGTCATTCCTATTCATAAGAAGAATAGCGTGAATGAATGTACAAATTACAGACCGGTTGCGCTCACAAGTTGTTAAGCAAAGATATTTGAAAATTGTATATTTAAACATGTGTACAACTATTTAAGGAATAATAATGCGCTCACTAACCTACAATCTGGATTCACGCAGGGAGACTCCACCTCAAATCAGTTAACATATTTAGCTGTATTTTGTGACGTAAGTAAAGCTTTTGATAAAGTCTGGCACAAAGGAATAATTTATAAGCGACACCATTATGGTATTTGTGGAAATTTATTGAGATGGTTTGATAGTTACTTAGAAAATCGATATCAAAAGGTAGTTATAGATGGCTATAGCTCAGATCCAAAAGCTGTCTTGGCAGGTGTGCCACAGGGCTCGGTCCTAGGACCATTATTGTTTATTATCTATATCAATGACATTGTTGAAGGAACACATAGTAATATAAGACTTGTTGCTGATGACACATCGTTGTATGTGATCATAGAAGATCCTGATATAGCGGCTTGTGCTCTCAATAATGACTTGGACAGAATTTCAGAATGGGCTGCCAGATGGCAAGTTAAATCTAGTCCCGAAAAAACTGAATCTATTCAATTTACCCGTAAAGTAATCCCTAGTCGCAAACCTAACTTATATATGAATGGTACAGAAATCAAAGAATGCTCAAACTATAGACCTGTAGCGCTTACATGTTGTTCAGCCAAATTCTTTGAAAAGTGTATACTCAAATATGTGTTTAACTTTTTCAGAGAAAACGAATTGTTGACAAATTTACAGTCGGGATTCGTGCCTGGCGATTCCACATCTTATCAACTCACTTACCTATATAATTTTATTGCTAGGGCATTGGACGAAGGTAAAGAAATCAGAGCTGTTTTTTGGGATATCAGGAAAGCCTTTGATAGAGTATGGCACAAAGGAATTATTCATAAACTCAATGCTTACGGTATCCAAGGTGATCTTTTGAAATGGTTTGAAAGCTACTTAGAAAAAAGAGTCCAAAAAGTAGTCATTAATGGTTATACCTCAGAATCAAAATTTGTACAAGCTGGGGTCCCCCAATGGTCAGTCCTTGGACCACTGCTTTTTATTGTTTATATAAATGACATTGTCGAACGTATCGAGAGTAATATACGCCTGTTCGCAGACGATACATCTTTATATGTCATCATTGATGATCAAATCTCTGCAGCAAATTGTATCAACAATGATTTGGCAAAGATCTCAAACTGGGCCCAAAAATGGCAAGTAGGTTTCAATCCCGATAAGACCAAAACTATAACATTCAGTCACAAAGTCAATTCTGGTTTTAGACCAAATTTATACATGGAGAGTACTGTTATTGAAGAAGTACAAAGTCATAAACATTTAGGAATTACACTTCAATCAGTTCATGGAAAATACACATTAACGAAATTATTAGAAAAATCAGTCCAATGATCAACTGCCTAAGGCGCTTTAAATACAGACTTACAAGAAATACGCTTGAAACTATGTACACATCTTTTATCCTACCAAACTTCGACTACTGCTGTCATATTTGGGACAACTGTACAAACGAACAATCATTGTTACTCGAGAATTTACACTTGGACGCATTGAGAACTATTTGTGGGGCAGTTCGGGGTACCAGTCATGTTAAAATTTAAAAGAGTCGGTATTCCCTGGCGGAAGATGTTTGGTATAACATACTGAGAATAGCGTCTGTATTCCCCGACGGAAGATGTTTGGTATAACGTACTGAGAACAGAGTCTGTATTCCGCCACGAAAGGTGTTTGGTATAACATACTGAGAACAGAGTCTGTATTCCCCGAGGAAAGATGTTTGGTATAACAAACTGAGAATAGAGTCTGTATTCCCCGACGGAAGATGTTTGGTATAACAAACTGAGAATAGAGTCTGTATTCCCCGACGGAAGATGTTTGATATAACATACTGAGAATAGCGTCTGTATTCCCCGACGGAAGATGTTTGGTATAACATACTGAGAATAGAGTCTGTATTCCCCGACGGAAGATGTTTGGTATAACATACTTAGAATAGCGTCTGAGTTCAGCGACGGAAGATGTTTGGTATAACATACTGAGTATAGAGTCTGTGTTCCGCTGACGCGAGACGTTGATGTAACCTACGGAGAATAGCGTCTGTGGTCTAAGTCATTACCAGCTTTTCAGTTTATCCCAACTATAGCAAGAGACTGAAATTAATATAAAAAGTATTTTTCGGCCGCGGAAAGTTGAACTCGTTCTTTTGTGTTAGATAGTAGAAATATTCCAAAATATAAATTTCACATCTGTGTCATCGTCTGACTCAGTGGTACCTGATGCGTCGTATAATCACTTTGAGGTATTCTACTTCGAATAGCGTCTAAGGTCTCTGACGGAAGATGTTTGTACGCAACGGTTTGAGGGAGAACATCATTCGGCCCCGACGTCCAGCGATACGGCCAATTCTGCTTCCATGTCACTGCCAGCATTTCAGTTTGGAGAAGACAGCATTTGACGTTCAGAAGTCAAGACTGCTGTGGTATACAGTTGACAGATGAGCTCAGGTTTCACCTGGACAGCTCTGATGGTCATACAAGTGTATGTGTCAATCTTTCGTTGACTGTATTGTACCTCATTTCACCAATTAGAATTATATAGAATTGGGGATACATACTCTAATTGGTGAAATGATGTACAATGTAGTCAACAAAAGATTAATAGGATGAGGTTGTCGGATAGAATTAATTATCTGCTGGTCGGCGTTTTGCAGTTGCTGTTTCCCGTTATACTGATAATACCAGTGACCAATGATTTGTGTTTTCCAGTTTTTCCGTCACTTGCCAACATGAACCAGAATGTGACGTTCCCCCGTCCTCTCATGTTAGTGTAAGTTACAAATATACGCACATAAGTGCAGTGTTAACACGCGTCACGGTGACATTTTACGAGATACATGTTTACGTTACATGATGCTGCGAAAGAAACACAAACTTAAATCTTTAGTAGTGGCGAATTGGCGATTATTGACTCCCTCGACCTTGTGCAAAACATGTCTGATTAAGTTTTTAAGTTATGAACCAACGTTTAAGTTTGTGTTTGTTCAGAAACATATTTTGTTATTATTCTTACACAATCATGTATGAAAAATTCAAAGGTCAGGAACGATTTCAAAACACGATTTCTTCAAAACATTAATACCAAAGAACACTTATTCTTATAATTACTTGACACCATGACTTGATAAGATAGGTCCCTCAATAACATGATATAACAACAGTTATAACTGTTTCATGAACAAGTGAATTTGAAACAAACTAAATGATCAACTTGGATGTCAGACCTCACCAGTTCCTCAAAATCAGTAGTTCCCCGTGTGAACATTATGAACACATCAACAGCTCCTTTTAACTTACTCTTATGGGCATTCATATATGAAATATCAAAATGTGAGGAACAATTTCACAACATTAATACGGAAAGAAAACTTATTCTTTAAATATATCTCCAAATCTTGATTTCTCCAAAAAAGGTCCCCAAATAACATGGAATCATACAATGAAAGAAACTAAATTATTAACTTGAATGTCATACAATACTTTAAGATCATCAGCTTGAAGTATCATTAATCTAATGCAAGTCACTGTTCATGGGTTCATGAACATGAATAATACAACCACAATTAAAAGAAGTTCACCTTCCTGGTCCATTGCAACATTGTAAAACAAACTCTTAAGAATAATTGTAAATGAACACTTCAACAGTTTCAGGAACAATTTTAAAACACGAATTCCTCAGAACATCAATACAGAAAAATCACTTATTCTGTAAATGACTTGACACTGTGACCTGATAAAACAGGTCCCTCCATGATACAAAATAACAAAGTAACAGTAATGTTATGCACATCACTGCCCAAGGGTTCATGAACAATCCAACCATAACTAAATGAAGTTTACCTTCCTGGTAGTAACTGACACTTTCCTCTAAAGAGCAAAACAATAAATCTAAATTGATAAAAAGAGCTTTGTTGTAAATTTAAGCACGGAAATGATGTCAACCTAAAACTCTTTGCAGCCCTTGGTGTACCTGTATGCCTGTCACTGAATGTGTATGATGTTGCAGAAATATATTTTGTCCATAGCAACATAATTCTCATAGCAAAACAAACTCGTAAAGGCATCATAAATGAACACTTCAACAGTTCCAGGAACAATTTCAAAACATGAATTCCTCATAACGTCAATACAGAAAGATCACTTATTCTTAAACAATACAACAATAACTAAATAAATTTCACTTTCCTTGTAGAAACTGACACTTGCCCCAAAGAGCAAAACAATAAATCTACAAGCAATATTATGTCCAAACACCTTTCTGATCATCAGTTCATGAAACAGTTTTAAGGACAATAGACTTTTAACTGAAAGTTTAGTGTCCAGATGTTGATGTACAGGCCACAATATCAGTTTTATAACTTTAGATTATTGCCATAACAGTTCACAATAGACCATCAAGTTGCACATGCAACTTAGTTTCTTAGTCGATTAGTCCACTCATGAACTTTTGGTCTGTAGGAGTCATGAATTTTAACATGGCCTTGATGTCCTTTGATTTTTCTTTTGACAGTTCAGGTTTCTTTGATGAGGTAACGGCTTTAGGCCATTCAATAACAGTTGGCCTACGCGGGGGTGATGACATCCGCCGGAAGTTCTCCCGTGGACGAACTGATACCTTGGTCAGGTCGGCATCAGCAAATGAATCCTTGAACTCAATTGAGTATGGATCCTTTTTGTAGCATACCAAGTTTTTGACCTTGGTGTATGGCACTGTCGTAAAATTAAGTTTTCTTGATCCTTCAATTTATACTGAGTCAAATTAAAAAGTTCACATTTTTAAAAGTAATCCCATATATGATATACAACGGACAAATATATCAGAGAAGGTAATTTTTAATCATTAATATCCAAAGAAGGATTTTAATTAACGGTGGTAACCATAATTTGTTCCAAGCACCTACGGTATTCGGTAATAACATCAACAGTTTAAATCATAAGTCCCAAGCACGAGATTCTGATGGCACACAAGCTCAGTAGCGTGTATAGCCACCATGTGCGTTGACAACTGTCGCCCAACGCCTCCGCTTGGACCTTGTGATGCTTGTGAACACATGATTTGGAAGACGACGCCATTGTTGCTGCAAAATGGTGCCAAGATCTTGCAAATTCTGTGGTTGGTTCTGGAGAGTGCGCAGACTTCTGCCAAGAACATCCCAGACGTGTTCGATGGGATTGAGGTCGGGAGACCTTGACGGCCAGTCCATGACGTTGACTCCCGCATTCTGAAGGTAATTCCTTGTCAAAATTGCTGTGTTGGGTCTGGCGTGTTGGAAGATCAAACCGGGTCAATGTGCTGCCATAAAAGGCAGAAGTTCTGGTGCCAGTACCTAAGCAGCAGCGTTGAGGTTGCCACGGATGACAAGAAGCCTGGAACGTGCATTGCCACAGAAAGCACCCCACACCATGACAATTCCGCCTCGAAATCTGTCAACTTCCTGTACACAACACTGGGCGTAACGTTCATGACGGCGCCTCCACACCCTTGCCCTACCATCAGCAAATCGAAGATTAAATCGGGATTCATCACTGAAGACGACTTGATTCCAATTCCTCTGAGTACATCGTAAGTGTCCCTGTGCCCACAATTGACGTTGACGTCTGTGTTATTGAGTCAGAATCGGCCCGCAGTATGGCCGTCGTGCTTGAAAGGTGAGCAGTTCTCAGACGGTTTCGAACAGTTTGCGCACTCAGTCTACCCTTAAACAGTTCATTTCTGGTTGATGAAGCCGTCAAACATCGGTTACGGAGGTGACGTAAGACAATCTGACGATCCTTTGCATGTGACGTCACACGTGGTCGACCTGGCCGAGGGCGATCAGCGGTAGTACCCGTTTGCTGTAGACGCGTCTGTAAATCATAAACAGTCCGTCGACTACAACCCATCGTCCTTGCGACTTCAGCTACGGACGTTCCCGTCTGCAACATGCCGATGGCACGTTCACGTTGCACGTTTGAAAGGCGTGGCATGACAAATGGCCGTAAAGACTTTTGTTTTCTTGTGTTTTTCTTTTTTTGTTAATGACTGCTAACTAGTATGGCTGAAAACACGTGCGGTATTATGGCCACGTGACCAGTTGTACGTGAAAAAACACTTTTGCCACTATAGTGCTGTGCACATGATTTTGATCGATTCACCTGCAGAAAATCGGGTGTTATCTGAAGACAATACGTGGCCATTACTATTTAAATACACAATAAGGGCCCACAATAATAACTGGTCACAATGTTAAAATTTTAGGATTGTGAAGTTTTTAATTTGGTTCAGTATATATTTTCATTAGGAGACTTATGAATTAGAGGTGAAAATCAATAAATGGGTACTCACCATAACCACAATGTCAAAAGTTCATATCCAAAATGTTCTATCTCCAAGTCATGTGATTAGTAAAGTGATTTTCATTGGCAAGGTACTTAGAACAACTTGGGTCTCAATACTGTATCAAAAATACGGAGAGAGATCAAAACAAAAACATAAAAAACAGTCTTAGAGGGCTTTTATTGACATGAAACTTCACAGGGACATAGAATAAATGTTAAAAACCTTCAGAGACTGATTGGCTCATTTTTCACCAAAAGTGGACATAGAACACTTTGGTTTTCAGGTGACGAAGTGGTATTTAGGTAGATAGAGAATACTAATCTATAGATGTAAACATATTTGATGATACATCTATGTGTTTAAAGTTGATGTTGACAGCCTGGGCCAAGTCGGACCCAACACAAGCCAAACACTTTTAATAGAGACTGTTGAGAATGTAGAGGGAAAAGGGCTTACTTTGAGCACCTTGTTTTCTTTAAATACCGCTATCTGAGACACTATAAAGTGGTATGTAGCTAGATATTATACAAGTTTATAGATGTGAATCCAATTGATGTTACATCTGTGAGTTTTAAGTTGATTTTGACAGCCCTGGCCAAGCCGGACCGAACACTTCTGACAGAGATTTTCTTAAGAAAATACAGTAAACGTGCTTGACTTCAGCGGACCAGGTTTGTTTACATACGATGTACTGTGACAGTATAAAGTGGTATTTATGTAGATATAATACTAATCTATAGATGTAAACACATTTGAAGATACATCTATGTGTTAAAAGTTGATTTTGACAGCCTGGGCCAAGTCGGACCCAACACAAGCCAAAAACTTTTGATAGAGACTATGTTGAGAATGTAGAGGGAAAAGGGCTTCACTTTGAGCACCTAGTTTGGTTTAAATACAAAGGATTGTGACATTATAAAGTGGTATTTAGGTAGATAGAGAATACTAATCTATAGATGTAAACACATTTGATGATACATCTATGTGTTTAAAGTTGATTTTGACAGCCTGGGCCAAGTCGGACCCAACACAAGCCAAACACTTTTGATAGAGACTGTTGAGAATGTAGAGGGAAAAGGGCTTCACTTTGAGCACCTTGTTTTCTTTAAACACCGCTATCTGAGACACTATAAAGTGGTATGTAGCTAGATATTATACTAGTTTATAGATGTGAATCCATTTGATGTTACATCTGTGAGTTTTAAGTTGATTTTGACAGCCCGGGCCAAGCCGGACCGAACACTTCTGACAGAGATTTTCTTAAGAAAATACAGTAAAAGTGTTTGACTTTAACGGACCAGTTTTCTTTAAATGCGATGTACTGTGACATTATAAAGTGGAATATAGGTAGATAGTTTATAGATGTAAACACATTTGAAGATACATCTATGTTTTTAAAGTTGATTTTGACAGCCCGGGCCAAGTCGGACCCAACACAAGTCAAACACTTCTGATAGAGACTATGTTGAGAATGTAAAGGGAAAAGGGCTTCACTTTGACTTACTTACTTACTTACTTTGGAGATTTAACGTGCGCTTTCCGACTGATGCGTATTTCGCACACGGGCCCGGCCAGGCCATTTAATGTGTTTCCGAAAGGGGTGAAAGTGGTGTGTGCAACCCAAGAGGGGGCTTTGGGGGCTGCTTATATAGAATTTGGGAATTTTGAGATTTGGAATAGATGCCGATGGGGTTGGGGAGGAGAACTAAGGGAGCTGGGTATGGTGGATGTTTGTTTGTTTATGTAATTTTGATTTGGTAGATTATAGTGTTTTCAGATGCGTTTTATTAGTTCCGTTTTTATTAAGAATACGCCTAAGGCCTTGAAGGTTTCTAGTTTATTTTGTGGGTATTGCTTCTAGAGTGAGAGCCTTGTTTAGATTGAGGGTGGTTTGTAATGCGGTTCGATGTGTTAGGTAGTGTGTGCAGTGGATGAGTGCGTGTTCTGGGGTTTCTAGTTGTTTGCAGTTTGGGCAGTTACCTGTAGTATGTTTTTTTAATTTTTTTTAGGTGGTTATTTAGGTTGGTGTGTCCTGTTTGGAGTTAAGTGATTACTCTGTCGATTTTTTTTGATGGATGGCGAATTTTTGGTTTGGTTAGTGGTTTGCTGAGTACTTTTTTGATTTGGCTATTTGAGTTTCGATATAGGTTATGCCATTTTTTGGTGAATTTTGGCTTGTTTACGCTTTTAATTTCTGATTTCGAGATGGGTAAGTTTAAGGTTATTTCTGGGATTTTGAGGGATAGTTTAGCTGCCTTATCGGCGTTTTCATTACCGTATATTCCTACGTGGGCGGGTATCCACAAGAAGTTTATTTGTTTACCAGTCTTAGTTAGGTCGTTGGAGCTTTTAAGTATTTGATTTATTAATTTAGGTCGGTTTTTGGTATTTTTGTTTTGGAGGGCTTGCAGTCCACTTAGGGAGTCGGTAAGTATTAGGATTTTTTGGTGGTTTTTGGATTCTTGATTATGGAGGGCTGAGGCCATGCCCATTAGTTCTGCCGTGAATATTGATTGGTTGTTTGGGAGTCGGAAGGATTGTGTGGTTTTAGTTGGTTGTGTCGTATGGATTCCGAAACCTGTGTGTTTGGAGGTCGGATCTGAAGATCCGTCCGTGTAAATGTGACACCAATTTGGCCAATTTTCGTGTATGTATGCTAGTGTGGTGGTTTTAGCTATGTTTGGGTCGGTTTGTTTATTTATTTGGCTAGCTAGTGTTGTGTCTATTTTGGGTATTTTTAGTTTAAGGGTGAAGATATTTGATTGTTTGCAGTTTTGTTTAAGATTTTTAATTTGGTGTTCATTTAGGTAGTTTCTTATTCTTTGGGATATTGGGGTAAGTAAGGGGTGTTTACGAGCTAGAGCTTGGTTTTTTGGGCTGATATTTTGGTTTATTAAGTTTTGGATGAGAGGGTTTGATTAGGACGCGGCTCAGAAATTTAAGCTTAGCTGTTCCCTGCGTAGACTTAGCATTTCTCCTGTTAAGGCCTGAAGTGAATTGTAGGAGGTGTCATGTTGGGTGCGTGTAATTAGTTTGAGAGCTTGATATTGTATTGAGTCAAGTTTTTTAGATAGAGAGTTGTTTAGGGTGTTGTATATGGCGCAGCCGTAGTCTAGTTTTGATCTAATTAGTGATATGTAGAGAGAGAGGAGGGTATCTTTGGAGGCTCCCCAGTTAGAGCCAGTTAGGCATCTTAGGGTGTTTAGGTCTTTACTGCATTTAGTTGTTAGGTTTTGGATGTGAGCATCCCAGGTAAGTCCTAAGAATTTGGTTTGTTTTTGAAATTTGATTGTTTGGTTGTTTAGCTGGAGGATTGGGGAGGCGGGTTTCATGTTTTTATGTTTGAATACTATTCCTGTTGTTTTTTCTGAGTTAAGGGAGAAGCCCCATTTGTCAGCCCATTGTTGTATTTTATTAAGAGATTTTTGGAGTAAATTTTGGGCCATTTTAGTGCTTTTAGTGCGGATCCAGATGGCTCCATCATCCGCGAATTTTGATGTGTTTACTTTAGGGGATAGGCCCTCGAATAGATCGTTTATCATTATATTGAAGAGGGTGGGGCTGAGGATACTGCTCTGGGGAGTGCCATTTTCTAGGGGACATTGGTCCGATAGAGTTTGGTCTATACCCACGGTTATTTGACGATTGTTTAGGAAGTCCTGGATGTAGTTTATTATCTGACCTTTGAGTCCTATTTTTTAAAGTTTTTGTATTAGCCCGTCGTGCCATACCATGTCGAAAGCTTTAGAGAAGTCTAAGAAGATGCCTGTGGTATATTGTTTATTTAGTTGTCCTGTCTTAATATCTTGCTCTAGTCGGGTTGAGCGGCCAGGAGTGAAACCGCTTTGATCTGGGTTTATGATGTTATTTTGGGTTAGGTAATGTTGTAATCTATTTTTAGCCATTGATTCCATTACTTTACATAAGTTTGAAGTTAGGGATATTGGTCTATATGAGTTAGCTTGATTAGCTGATTTATTAGGTTTAGGGATTGGTATGACTAGGGCCTGTTTCCAGGGAGTAGGAACCTGTCCGATTAGGTAGATGAGATTGTATAGTTTGAGTAGTGCCTGGAGTAGTTTTAGGGGGGAGTTTTTTAATTATTTGGTAAGAAGTTAGGTCTAATCCTGGGGCTGTGCCCTTTTTCCTGTTTTGGATTACGTAGAGGAGCTCCTCCATTGTGTAGGGTTGGTTTATTTCCAGATTGTTATTGTTGTTTGGTTCTTTTGTGGGTTTGTTTTCTGTTTTAAGTTTGTCTTGGAATTTTTGGCTGAAGTTGGTGTTACTGCTAACGGCCGAAAAGTGGTTGGCGAGATTATTTGCTTTTTGGGCGGGGTTGGTTGAGTTGTTAATGCTAGGGTTTTTTTAATGTCGTTTTAGGCCTCTAATGGCGTGGATTTTGCGCCAGACGGTTATTTATACCTTCGCAGAATTTTTTCCAGTCTCTACTTTTGGCTATTTGGACTAGTTTTTGAACCTGGTGGTTTAGTTCGTGGGCTAACTTTAGATGTTTGTAGTCGCGTTTTGCTTTATTGAAGGCTGATTTACGTTTTCGTCTAGTCTGTTCAATTTCCACATTCCACCATGGTACGGTCGGTTTGCCTGCCTTAGATGTTTTGAAGGGGATGGAGGTTTTGGCTGCGTTTATTATATAGTCTGTTAGGTATTTACAAGAGGTTTCTGGATCATTATTTTCTATTTCGTTTAAGTTAGCTTCGTTGCAGATATCTTGGAATTGGTCCCAGTTAGCTTTATTGTAATGGAATTTTGGTTCTTGGTTTTCTGTTTGGATTGGTACGTTTGTATTTCCTATAGTTATGTTTATGGGGAAGTGGTCACTACCTAGCGGGACGTCGTGCACTTCCCATTGAGTACTTTGAGATAGATCTGCGGTGCATATGGTTAAGTCGATAGCCGACATTTTTTGGTTTATCTTATCGTACCTCGTGGGTTGGTTGCTATTTAGGAGTACTAGATCGTTTGTTTCTATCCATTCGGAGATTAATTTGCCATGATTATCTATTTTATCATCTATGCTCCATGTAGGATGGTGAGCGTTAAAGTCTCCTAGGAATATAGTAGATTTATCGCTTAATTGGAGTAGTTTGTTTAGATCCTCAGGTTGGACTTTTTGTTCCGCCCAGTGGTAAATATTTATGATGTTTATGTTTCGGTTATTTAATGTGATTTTAATGCCGTTGGCTTCTAGGTTTGGCGTGTCTATTTTTATTTCTTCGTTATTTATATCTTTCCTGATAAATATGATTAGTCCTCCTGCGGCTCTTCTTGTTTTGGGTTTTGCTCTGTCAGTTCTAACTGAGTTGTAGTTAGGTAGTGTAAATTTGGATTTTTTTGAGAATTTGGTTTCCTGATTCACTTTGAGCACCTTGTTTTCTTTAAATACCGCAATCTGAGACACTATAAAGTGGCATATAGGTAGATATAATACTAGTCTCCAGGAAAGTTATTAACACGTGTCACAGCAGCCCTATGACATTCGCGAATATCCACTTCCAGAAAACATCCTGTGTTGGTTTAACATGAATTAGTAAAGGTTAATTAGGGATGCCCAACACGTTAATTAATGAAAGAAGAGTAGTCAAAACACTGTCGTTTCCTGCCCAGCACATCAGACACCTACACGCTAAGGTCGGTGAACAACCTTCTCATCAAAGAAAACACTCGGTCAAGACGCTGACTTTTACGAGGACTCACGGTATTTAGTCATAATTATCAGTTGATTACATTGTTAAAGATGCATTTTGATTCAAACTCAATTAAATGAGCAAAACTATACGTTTGAGATCTGCATAGATATGCACGTTTCGTTTTATTATTCTGCAATCCATTTTTATCATTACCCGCTGGCCCGGCCCGGCCCGACTTTTCTTGGCCCGACTTTTAGGCAATCCCGTTCTATACTGATTTCTGAAAAAGCATATTTGTTTACTAACAAGAGAAAAGTCCGATCACGTGATATACCAATTAGGCTGTGGCAGTGGTGTTATGCTGAGTCACCACTGCGTCGGAGTGTGAGCGATGGTCTATTGATAAGACTATTTCCCTTACCACTATTTAAAATGAAGATTTAATTATAGTTGTATTTGTAATGGTATTCTTTTCTAATGTTTGATGCTTTCAAAAACTAAAATTAAAATAACGAAGATTATTTAATCAGATTTTAGTGACATAAATGTGTAAGAATTGCGTTGATGTAAGTTCACTTAACATATATGTTTGGTTCATATCAAACACTTGTTTGAAGGAAAGTATTATCTCAAAAGGCGTGTCGTACAATGAAAATAGACCCGAGAAACGTTATTGTTTTTTGGTTAATGGCTTAGCAACAGCATCGGATTATCCTGCAATAGTCTAATAACCTTCTATAGTAGGCAGCAAAGATTTTGTTTGTATAACTGAACAATAAAATGTCTTACCTTCATCTCATGGTGAAAATCCCGCTCTCCAGATATGATGTGACACTTTTTAAGTCCCTGGATCCATCACATGTTTTCCATAATGTTCTATAACTGTCGGTTGCTGATGTTTACATTATTGTCGAGGTAGTCTTGAACTTTCTTCTATATATATATATATATCATTAAATGGAGGAACAACTGCCACAGGTTTGTAAGAATTTTGGTTAATAATTCGATTTGTCCCTTCGTTAGTGTCTATAAGGTATTTACAAATTTCTTTAGTTCGAAAGTCAGTCGCGATCAGTGATTTATTCACTACAAATTCACATTCTAAATAGTACCCAAGTCCTCTTCCAATTACTCCTCGAATGAAATCGTTATCAACACGGAAACTCATATCATTTTCTTTTTTGGGGTACACCACGCAAATCGTATTTAGAAATGATCTCCCTTCCATCCATGTTTTTCAAATAAAATGTATTAAGATAAAATTAAACATTATTTCAAAACAAACTTAATGAAATTTAAAAAAACAAAATACACAATAAAAATGATAAACAACAACAGTTTTGACTCAGAAGGCGCAAGTCCACGAAGTCATGTTTCTTAACTGAGGATGAATATGGTGGTTACAAAGCCGAGTCTTGTACGATCCTTCGGAAAACACACACACACACACACACACACACACACACACACACACACACACACACACACACACACACACACACACACACACACACACACACACACACACACACACACACACACACACCGTTCTTGCTGAAATGTCTGTTACCTCTATATTTGCCTAAAATGAAAGACTAATAACTGGTATATATATGTATGGACGTCCAGTGGTCTAAGGCAACCGCAATTCGGTTAGATGGGTACCTTGGTAATACAGGATCCGCTGTGGTGGCGTTGGTTTCGTCTACGACCAGTGTTACTTCGGGCTTTCCATGACATAAAGCTGCCACGCCGTTTATATTTGAAAGTGGAGTTGAAAACTTGATCACTCACATTGTCAGGCTCGCTGACTTGGTTGATGCATGTCATCGATCCCAATTGCGTGGGTCGATGCTCATGATATTAATCACTGGATTGTTTGGTCCAGACTCGATTATTTACAGACAGCCGTCATATACCTGTAATATGGCTGAGTGCGGCGTTAAACAACAAACAAACCAAACAAAATCATATATATTCTGACATTTATAGATCTGGAATCACTCGCTCAGATACATACAGCTATAAGACACTATTCACATTATCGGATGGTCACACGGCGTTATCAGATTTTAACATCTCCAACGATCTCAAGCACATGTAAATAATGATCACGGTGTTCGGGGAAAGGGTCAGTTTCATTTAACTGACATAAAACATGATAAATACACGTTTATATACACGGACTATTTTATTCCGGGATGGCCTATTAAAGTTAGCAGTAAGTCAAGGCACCTTGCGTGTATATGATCTGTTATTATATGTGTTTAAATTACGGTTTTGGGCGTTAATAAAATACACTGACGCCAGTATATTCTATTCAAATCAATTGGATAATTGAATATGATTTCTTTTACATATTACATAACAGCACTGCACAACATTTGAACAGTTGCAGTAACACACTACGGTAATCGCATTAAACTGTACAGTATTTCAGTATTTCAGTTATATCACAGTGTACAGACTGATGTGGGATTAAAATCCGAATTGGTTCAGGCCATCCAACGGGTGTTCGGGAAAAGGTGAGCGTATCCTGCCACACAAGTGGCACCCGTCACAAACACATGCAAGGACAAGTCAATTTTTCACCTGAACAAAGCACGGAAACACACAATGATGCCCGTCCTAACTTTTACCCAGCATGTAAATTATATTGTCCGTCAAAAACATGGACGAGTTTAAACAATATGTTCATTCACGTAATACATGTCATACATTTTGACAAAATGTATTGACTCGTAGCATTATTGTTACTCACAACGTATAGACTCGGCATGCAGTTGAACTCATCACCTATCCCATTATTGATAATCCTTCTTGAAGATCTATGAAATCAGAAGCTGCAACACTTTATCTTTTAATTGGCATGTCAGACTTCTGTTTCATAACTCAGTTTTATTTGCACGGATCACTATGGAAGGGTCATTTTCGCATTGTCGCATTGACGCCATTACAAAAACAAGCAAAACGTGTCAAAATTAACAAAATTGGCCATTTGTCGCGTGTTTGCATTGTCGCTCTTTGAATAATCCTTTTCTTTATTTTACAAAAGGGCGACGATGCCGTAACGCGTCATTTTCAAGGTCAAAATATGTCTCGTTGTCGCATTGTCGCCCCATCACAAATGTGTACAAGAAAACATTGATGCAAAGCATCAAAGTTCCCTGCCATATGTGATGCCTCAAAAACGCATAATTATGATATTACTGAAAGGCATGAAGGAGCATAATTATATTAACAACAAATAACACAACGCTGTTGTGGAAATTTAAAAAAAATTATTTTGTGTATTGGGCAATACAGTTGATACATTTGCATAGGGTAGGTCTATTAAAAATAGTATCTTGTTTAACGCCGCACTCAGCAGTATTCCAGCCATATGACGGCGGTCTGTAAATAATCCAGTCTGGACCAGATCATCCAGTGATTGACACCAAGAGCATCGAACTATGCAACTGGAATATGATGTTATGCATCGACCAAATCGGCGAACCTGACTACCCAATCCTGTTCGTCGCCTCTTACGACAAGCATGGGTTGCTGAAGACCTATTCTAACCTGGGTCTTTATTTAGAAAGTAGATCGAAGGAAATGGAAGCAATTTCTGGCACAAATGTAAACATGTGGAAATGGTATCAAAACTGCCAACAACATTGGCAGATGCACATACTCAAATAATAGATCACATTCTTTTTACACTTGGCATTTGGTTATGATAATGTAAACGAAAATACTAAGGGCTCCATATGGCAAAAAAAGTCATACTAGATAAGGTCTTTTTGTCACAACCACAGATGCACATACTCAAAATATTATCACATAGTTGGAGAACATTTCAATACCGGGACTAATCAATAACGGAGATTCCTCGTCTCTTGTATTACGTTTTTTGGTCAGTTTCTTTTTTGTATTTCGTTCTTTCAAAGAATAGTAATTGTGATCATGATGAGTTGAGTTACTTGGTTTTTTTCTATGTAATGTTTTTTTATCCAGTGTCAGTAACTGTTGTGGAATGTGGTTTACTTGTAACAATGACTGGTTTGAGTTCATATGATGATGATTGATTGGTTTGTCGTTTAACGCCGCACTCAGCAATATTCCAGCCAAATGACGGCGGTCTGTAAATAATCGAGTCTGGACCAGACAATCCAGTGCTAAGTAAACCCGCTCCATTCGGATCAGTCTGACCCAAACCATTCCGCTGATGAGAGTCAAATAATGCATACGAATCAAAATCCGTAAAAACGGAGACATCATTAAAAGTTACCGAAAGTGACGGGGATATCAATATTGATTGTTGAAATGATCCTATGAAATTTGTTTTCCCTGCTTTAATATTTGGAACACCTGTGACGGAGCCATAAAACTGATCTGTTATGTAGACAATATCGCTTGAGGCAGTGGCTGCTGGGAGCTGATTATGACCTAAATACCCCACATAGCCTTCGGTGTTAAAAATGTGACTGTAGAGAGCTGTGCCTTCATCCAACAGATTATCGAGATCAGTGGAACACGGTACAGACGCAAATAGTTTTGAGTCATGGGGCACAAAATATATAAGTGACCAGAGCTACGGCTTGTACATTGAATTCCATTAAACGGTTTAAAAAAGTACAGCCTTGATGCAAATTCGCCGACACACTACTCCGATTTTGACTTTGCTACCAAACGTGTCACATGTGGCTGTGTGCGGTTCACTGATGTAAAAAAAACACGGGGGACTGGGTTAATTCAAAATACGGAATATAACTATTCCAAATATTTCCAGTGAACATAAGCATCCAAACAATCAAAAGTGTGGTATGTCGAATGTGTAATTCAGCCATATTACATTTAAATTTAGATGTCGTCGTTTTTCATGAATAAGCATATTCAGAACATATTTTATATTATGTTGTTATTTACGATCTCCGGAGTACAGTTCTTCTTTTGTATACACCGTGAAAATAAGAAAATTAGTCCTTGAGGAAAAAAGGACATCGGCTTACACATGGATGGCTTAATAATGTCAGCTAATGACCAGAAACGGTCGGATTTATCAATTAACTACATAAAGACGATTTTGAAGTATCTCTTATTGCTGGAAAAGAATAGCATCAACATTCCACGCACATGATTTGTATGTTTTGTTTCCGTAAATGCGTGGCTTGCAATTTCAAATAAACCAACTTGTCGACATACATGCTTCAGGGCGGTGAAGAATAAAAGGCGTAAAGTTTACCTAATGTTACAGTTAGGAAGCGGTTACCAAGTTACATCTGTCGTAGAAATTCAACCTGATACACGTAAGTCTTGAAATGAAAACACAAGTCCGTCCGCCAGTCCATAACGTTTTATTGTGAGCTCTTCTCTAAAAGTGCTTAGTGTTCGACTCCCAGTTCCAAACACGTAGTACCTCATCAACAATCCACATACCTCTAGAGCAGTGGTCTTCCGGAAGATCTTACTCTTGACCGCATTAGACAACTGACGAGTGCACGCCTGACCTGTGACCTCGTTGCAACCCTCATGAGGTGTTTGCCGAAGGGAGAGGGGTAGGAAATGTGTGCTTCAGCTCCAGCCCATACTGAATGTTGTATACAATATATTGCAGCTGATATACTGTATACTGCATGTGATACTTATTAGCGGAAATGTTACAACTTTCAAGATTCAGGATTCAATTTGCATTTATTTCATATACAACAGACCGCCGTCATATATCACTGGAATACTGCTGAGAGCGGCGTTAAAACAATTTGTTTTCATAATGGAGCGCTGCAGTCATTTAAAATAGAACCGTAAACATATGTAGTACTAACTCACTCACTCTGTTTCGAATATTCAGCAGAAATTATATTATTAACCAGGTCTTTGGGAAGAGATATCAGATTTTTATAAGCATTCACATAGGGATGATAAAGGACCCCTCGCTGATTAGGTTCTTGTTTTCTTAAGAGCAGGGTTAGCCATGTTAGATGATATAACCAAAATCCAGGAGCTCCGGCGGGGGGCAATCTGGTCTTGTTACTGTATGGTATGAGCTGTGGCGTTGACCCAAGAGAATAATGTAAAAAATGAGACCAACTCAAGTCTATAATGATTGGGAAAGTCTAGATTTCCACAGCCCTAGCCTGCAATTAAGAATTGTTCTAGGCTCCATTTTAATTGTATTATGTTCATTTTGTAGACATGGATGGACCAACCAGGAGAGGAATGGATGGAATATTAATATCACATGTTACCACTGATCCAGTTAAATTCATCACACAATAATATATAAGTATTTGACATTACGGCATTTGATTATTAGGGCATGATCATGTATATGTTCACTGTAGTAATGTACATACCAGTCAACTTGATTATAATTTTTATTATAGTGTAGCGCGGCATCAACGATTACTTTATACTATCCTCACTTGTCATCGATGTATTGACATCGAACAATGGACGACAATTCGAAATTCTTATAAATAGCTTCAATAGGGACAGGGCCGGTGTCAGTACAATTTTCCTAGTTAAAAATATGTCTCTACAAAATATAATCTGAAGCAGACAAGAATTATTTTTTATTAATGCTTACTTTCATGGATAGAATTGAGGCAATCTAGGCTTGCCAAATCGTTCTAGACTTGAGCTGGATTCCTTTTAAATTTATTCTCTATGGTCTGGGAGACGAACGGGCGTCAGTATCGCATGGAGATCTGGGACAGCCTGAATCAGTGTAATCGGATATGTTGTGGAGTTTCGGTTTGGGGCTGTTTGCTGAATAGAACAAGGGCTCACAAACAAGGGCACAATGTAGAGATTAAATCATTACCACCTCTCTTTATATCAGATATGTTATTGTGATTTGAAATCTCTTTTGGAGAATTGCGAGTTATGTATACTCTGTATTCTTTCGTCATGGTAGCATATATATTTTCTATGTTGCTTTTTGAATTATCCACAAATAATGAAAACTACAAAGTAAAACTCTCTTTGGAGATATACAATAATACTACTGAAGGGCCTATCTGAAAAATGGGATTTATCGACAAATTTTTCTTTCTTAAATACTACCCGTTAAAGACATTCTGATCATTATATTATACTTTGTACAGTTTAAAAGTCAAATAATGGCAAATTGTGTATCTTTCTACATTTTGAATTAATTATAATTTCTGAAATAAAACCTTAGCATCAGATAGTGATATAAACAAATATGATCTATACTGTGATAAATGAATAATCAATTTCGTATTATGAATTAGATAAACAGAAATATGATAGTAAAACAAATTATTTTAATCTGTTCGTGTGAGTAGGTACCGAGAGATCGAGGCAACTCACTAACGTAGCCATTTGTGAAAAATGAAATATTAAATGTTTAGGGGGTTAAACATGTACATTGAATGACAGGGAAGAAAGCAACGCAATAATTAAATTATGAATCAAATTATGTTATAAATATAACAGAATATATAGAAATATAAGTTAATTTTTTCATTTGTTGGAAGGTGTTTAACAACAGATTTTGTTTGTTTGTTGTTTAACGCCGCACTGAGCAATATACCAGCTATATGACGGTGGTTCGTAAATAATCCAGTCTGGACCAGACAATCCAGTTATTATCACCAAGAGCACCGATCTACGCAATTGGGATACAATGACATGCATCAACGAAGTCAGCGAGCCTAACCACCCGATCATGTTAGTCGCCTTCGAACAAGCATAGGTTGTTGAAGGCCTATTCTAACCCGGATCTTCACGGGTAATGTTTTTAATAATAAGGTACAATGAAATTCTGTATATGTCCATAATAGGTGTGTATAAGTAGATGGATAATATGTCCATACACGCCAATTAAATGGGTTAGACTGCATATGGTTCAATGATGAGCTCTTTCACAAGTCCATATTTCAAGACATGTATTTGATATTCATAATAAATCCACAAAAGCTACACAATGGCGACAAAACGGTACCAGCATCACAGATACCAATATTACATGAGATCCATATAATTACTTTAAAGTTAAAACATGTATCTAAATAGAAATTTGGAAGGATACACTTCCGACATTTTCGCGTATTTTGTTTTCGTTTGGAGAGAGAAGTTATGATTGGTATCTGATGGGTGCAAACAGGTGTTCCCTTCCGCCCAGGCCTTACGGCAATGCTATAGCCCAAAATGAAACAAGCCTAGATGTTCAACAGGTTTCAGGCTGAAATTTCAATTCCACTTGGGCTCCTTTTAAATTTAGATATAGTTTCTCGTGTCGATATGTTTAAAGAGAAATGAATTAAATATTACAGCACTGGTGAATAGGTTTATGCGCATGTCAGCGTCGATCCTACAATATCCTTTTATGCAAAATACATATATGCTGATGAATTAACGTAGTAGTACTACGCAAATATATGTCCAGATGTATACATCAGTAACATCTCGTGATCTTTAGTCGTGCTTGACGCTCTTTTTCTACCGGAGATTCTGAGTTGTTACATCACACCAGAAAGCCAGGTCCAAATTCAAGTCATAATTTCATGGTCCGCCTGTATGTTGGAAACCAATATCGCAATATGGCTGAATATTGCTTAACGGGGTATTAACCCGATTACTCACATAATTATTCCATTTTCTACAGTCATCTGCGAACACTATCTTTAAGGAGGTATATCTATATCATCCAAATGTACATACATATATGTCAACATATATATGTATAAAGCAAGTCGTCCTGCACTCTTCCTTAATAGTAGTTTTTGTTTGATTATTGTTGTTAAACGCCGCACTCAACAATATACCAGCTGTATGACGGCGGTTTGTAAATAAACCAGTCTGGCCCAGTTCCCAGTTATTGACATCAAGAGCACCGATCTACGCAATTGGGATACGATGACATGCATCAACGAAGTCAGCGAGCCTGACCACCCGATTACGTTAGTCGCCTTAGTACAAGCATGGGTTGTTGAAGGCCCATTCTAACCCGGATCTTCACGGGTATTTTTTCAATAATAAGGTACAATGAAATTCTGTAAATGTCCATGTCCAAGTGTGTATAAGTAAATGGATAATATATCCATACACGCCAATTAAATGGCTGCATATGGTTCTTTGATGAACTCTTTTACAAGTCTATATTTCAAGACATATATTTGATATTCATAATAACTCCACAATAGCTACACAATGGCGACAAAACGGTACCAGCATCACAGATATTTATATATTTACTTTTAAGTTAAATCATGTATCTCAATAGTAAATTAGAAGGATTACTCACATAATTATTCCATTTTCTACAGTCATCTACGATCACTATCTATAAGGAGGTATATCTATATTCATCCAAATGTACATACATATATGTCCACATACATATGTATTAAGCAAGTCCCACATTCTTCCTTAAAAGATAAATGCTAAGCATTTCCTCTGTACGTATTTATATATGTCAAAATCGTTTTTATGTCAACGCTGATGCAGTGAACGTACCACTGACCTGATGCTAGAATAACATCTAATCTCTGAAATGAACATATTTTACAGAAAAAAACAGTTGTTAAACAATAGTTATAAAATATAACAAAAAGGAGCCAAGAGACTTTCTTCATTTTGCCAAATTTTGGGCTGTATTGGACATATTTGTTTCGGGGTCTGTATGACAGACACACCTTTAAAGTATAAAGATAAGAACATGTAAGTATAGATGTGGTATATATTCAAATATGTTTGTGATTAACCCGACCTTGAAAAATATTGAAGGGTGAGTGGTAACTATTTATGTCATTATTTCGAATTAGAATGATAGCACATCAGAAAAGCATGGCACTTTAATATACGTATTCTTGTTAGCCCAATAGTGTTTTAAGTAAGAGCAACATGTATATCGAGAGTATAGGTTTGGTGCGTGACTTACCCCACATTACTGTCAGAAATGTGCATGCTCTGTTTATCGGCAATAAATGACATAAGGCGATTCATGCGGGTAAATACGATTTACTTCAGAACTAGTATAGAATACTTTAGGTTAGGAGAAAATATATGCAAGCTTCGTTCTCAGGGGGTTGTTTGCGCGGGTTTAAAGGATTCGGGTCCTGGCTTGGTCTTTGTGTTGGACGTGTAGCTGGCATTTCCAGGTTTGACGTATCAATGACCAAAATGATGTCTGATGCAATTCTCTATTTTGACTTGTACCGTGTGTTTCCGTGCCTTTTCGGGTGAACAATTGGCTTGCCTTTGCATGTGTTTGTAGCGGGTGCCACTAGTGGATCGGGATGAGCTCGCCTTTTTGCGAGCACCCAGTGTCATCATGTTATAAGGTGAATAATGAAACATGCCTGCTCCTGGTGTTGTCGGAATCGTGCATTTGGCGCTACTTTTGGCAAGCGTTTCTTGTGATGATGGAACGGCTTATGTCGTTTTTGTCAACTGATATAATCAACTGTGATATAATGTCAGGGCATATGGTCATGTAATTAAGAAACAAACCGCGAGTAGGAGTTGTTTATTGTAGATAAACAACGACCACGACTCGTTTATTTCTTATATGAGATATCAACATTACGTACGACCGCGGCAATGCCAAATAAATCCATTTTATGAACAGGAGGGTTTGAATTTGGTCTTTCCCGCATATTCTCACAATTTTCTCGTCTGTACCTTTTCTCCCAATACCGATTAACATTTCACTCTCACTTTTTGATGCGATTGTTCGGGCATTGCATTTATCTACCTTCCCCTGCTACATCTATTGGGAACAACTCACTGGACACTTCCCTCTCACAAATAACATCAAAGTTACGACGTCCTCAACTTGCGAGTGCATGTTCGAATCTCCATAAATGACGTCATGATAGAACAAGGTTTTATCGTTAAATAAATATCGCTTCCTTCTTCTTTGTTCTTTGCGATTTATCGCGTAGCTGTCTTATATCATCAAATGTCAATTTCTCATTGCTTTATCATGACGTATCCGAGTCAGAACCAATCATGTAGCAATAGCAAACACAAATATAGTTGACTTCGACATAGAATAGTGTCATGATATATAATTATCCTTTGGTGTGCAATAAATCTACCATATGCTTACTTTTAAGAATAGCGACTATACATTTTTATATTACTTTATCAGGTCTCTGTAACATTTGCAAAATAAAACAAATTTAATAATACAACTGAACCTAAATGTATGTTGTAATATCCTTAAGTTGCTGAGTGCGGCATTAGACCATAAACAAAACATAATATCTAAGAATTATGTTAATAATGTCGATGCTACAAAATAATCTCCACAATATCCATACCTCTTTCTCTATGTTTAATGTGAAACATAATAACTCTTTTTAATGATCCGAAGGAATAATAATGACAATAATATCAAAATAATATCATCATTATTTATGTTACTTATCCTCAACTGAAGTAGTCCTCAACACTATACGTTCAGAGAAGAAACCCATGAACATATTATCAATGTAACATACATTTATGGAAATTAGATAAACAGTTGATTGAACAAATGATATAATTCAGTCGAAAATCTATCAGCCAATACTACATTATTAAATTGTGAGACTACAATGATTTTTGCAAGGCTACTCTTATAAATGTCATGTCGCATTTGAGGCCAGGGTTCTTCAATACTCGCATTAATGTGCTGACTTATTATTGCGTTAATTTCATGATTTACAGTATTCATGAAGAACATTTCACGTGGGACCAACAGAGGGAAATATGACTATCGACTATTTTTTTTTATATTTAGCTAGCTCAAACGATCTATTGGTTTGATTTATTGTTATGTTATCCACAAAATAAGTAGGATCCGTTTTTTCCGTTTTTGTTGTTCTTTGTGTAACGCCGCACGTAGCAATATTCCAATTATATGACGGTTCTCTGTAGTTGAGTCTGGATCCAGTGATTGATATCACGACCACCGATCCACGCAATTGAGATACGATGACATGCATCAACCAAGTCAGCGAGCCTGACCACCCGATCCCTTTAGTCGCCTCTTACGACAAGCATAGTCGCCTATAACGGCAAGCATGGGTTGCTGTAAATCTATTCTTAACCGGATTTTCAAAGGTCAAGTGGGATTCAACTGATATGTTAAGATGAAATAAAACTGAATTATATGTGCTGTTAACATATCAAAGTTTGCCAAATTGTTACACAATGTTTGGCCACAGCAAGGCTACGTATTCACAACTTATTGTGGTAGGCACAGTATAACTCATGAGTCTGGACTGAGGGAGGGCCGTATTCCTCCTTGTGGGTCACCTGCTTGGCAATATGGGACGGGAAAACTGCAGGGGGTGAGGGCAGTTAAGTTGATGGTACAGACAGATAACGGAGATCATTTTACTAATGTGAAACCTCATTCCACAAAGGAAGAGGCGAAAGCTGAAACTTGGTGAGATTTACAGAACAAAGGCAGTTATTTCTAGTTTCTTACTGACTCTGAAGGATACATTTAATAAAAATTCGTGTGTGCGACACGGCCACCAGTCACTAAATTTGGGTCACAATCTTTCTGTCTTCTTTCATTTGTCATCTGAAATACCATCCCTTCGTGCACTTGTGCTTCCTACTCAAGTTACCAAACACATCCTGTTTACGTACACATACAAGATATATATTACGCCGAGGAGAATTTACGATTATACGTTGATACGTCTATCTGCTGGCCTGGTACGCAATGTCATATTTCTTATCGCCGGGTATCACAGGTGTGATACCAGTCTCCCTCAAGGAGACGTCTGATTAAACTCTTTGCTTCGTCAATGCTTCGTCTAGCACAAACCGGTAACTGGTACCACTAGCAACGATACAATGGCTACAAAGACTTACAATGAGTCAAGCATCCGTCACTCGATTTCCATTTTGATTGATTGTTTGATTGTTTGATTGTTTGATAGATTGATAGTTTGATACATTGTGAGTGAGTGAGTGAGTGAGTGAGTGAGTGAGTGAGTGAGTGCGTGCCTGTTTCACTGGTATGTCCGGATCTGGGTACGGGTCACCGGCTTAGCGTCACCGATCTAGATATATCTATGCAGAAATAGGTCATCCATGCGGATAGCGTAATCTCGATTAATGTATTCAGGAACCTTTCGTGAACAACATTTTTTGAAAATGCTACCGAAGAATCAAACAACTTTAAGATTTGGCTTCTGTGGTGGAATCATTCTAATATTTCACATAACGTACTTCTTGAATGTTGTCACGCCATTCATTCAGACAGATCTCGAAGATATGTTAATATCTATGCGAGGACAGCGGATTAGATATCGCGAGGCCGGTTCACAATCCGTAAAAGCCTGTGATATGCCATGAATAGCCCATTGCATCTCCTGTACAAAGACTTTCTTTTGTACGTGTTGTCACAGAGCCACAAACTTAGGTCAATGGATCAGATAAAAGCAGGACTGCAGGAATCGGTTGAGGTGAACTTCCCATGACATAAACTCCTACTTGACAACCGCTTTAAGAAAGTGCCGCCATTCATGTACACAGCCCTGTGGATGAATGAACGACCTAGCGAGGCCAGTAGCGCCACCTAGTGAGATATAATGGAAGAAGACCAACCGAGAGTTGAATCTTGACATACTCCGGTGCCATCTCCAGAACCTTGGTTAGCAATGGCACAGTAATTTATGAGAGTTTATGTGAGTCGGATTTTACGCCGCCTTAGCAATACTACAGCAATATCACGGCGGGGGATTCCCACCTTGTGCCTATGATATGCAGAGAATCCAACCTGGACTTTCGGCACGAGGAGCGAACGCTTTTACCACTAGGCAACGCCAGCGGCCTTGATCATATGATCAACCTAATGTGTTTTCATTTTTCAAATGTTAAAGTTTGCAATCACAGATAATATTTATCACCACTGTAAAATGCAAGGATATCAGCATATCATCACCATCACCATCATCATCATCATCATCACCATCATCATCGCCGTCACCATCATTATCATCACCACCACAATCAGCATCAGCATCGCCACCGGTATCGTTATCACAGGTATATACGGTACTCCACACAGAGATTAACGAAGGGCATCTATTTGATCAGGGGTTATTTAAATATCTATAACAGCTGTGTGTCAGTATATCCAGTTTCTGTCAGTTCAGAAAAATACCAAGTCGGTCAGCTGTGAACACGGTTCTTCAGCATCGGATATCAGCTGTCCTTGACACGCACATTTCAGCGGATTTGAAGCTACTGAGAATGCCCCCTGCAGATATGATGTGACATGAAGTGTTGTGGTGTGATATGATACATGAGGGGATATGATGCAATATGTTATGTGTATTATAGAAATTGTGTAAATACTGTTGTTTGTTTTTTTAGTGTACATATTTTATGGCTTGCGGTCTTCCAGTGTTGAATAAATATTGATTGATTTATATGAAATAAATTGGCATGGAATGACATGGCATTATATGGTATGATATGATAAGATATGATATATGGGACAAGCTATGAAATTGCTTATGTGTTGTGTGATATGACATGTTGAAATGTGATATAATATAGGTGTGATATATGGTACGATGGTATGTATGGTATGTTATGATATGATAATGGTATATGAAATAATACTATATAAATTTAGTATGATCTTATAAAAATGATACAATATGATATGATGTTATAGAATATATTGTATGATATAACAAGTTGTGATTTGGTAAAATAGAAATTATGAAATTACAGGGTATGGTATTGTACTGTATGTGTGAAATTATGTGACTGCGTTAAGATGCGAGGTGGAATGACGTGAGGTGATTTGGTGAGATATGTACAAAAATTGTATAAAATTGTATATTCTGCAAATTGTACTATAGGCCTGTGGCCTCTTCAGTATGTGAAATAAAGATTAACCTGTGTGCAGTGTGTGTGTGCGTGCGTGCGTGCGTGCGCGCGCGTGTGTGTGTGTGGGGGGGGGGGGGGGGGGGGGAGAACGGGGGGATAGATGATGAATTTAGCAACAGGTAAGGTCATCTTGAGCGGGACGGTTTTCATAGGCAATAGATGGATTAATTGTTATTGATAGTCACAGAGCCGTGATCCAGAGAACAGGGTGTCATTAGATACAAATGAAGTAATAATAGGATTACCAGAAAAACGGGGTATAACACCCGAGCCAATAACCTCCCCTCAGGGACACCAGAGTCAGTCAGTACAAGATTGAAAACTGCCCCATAAGTATGTTTGACAGGCTAGTCGGGTATTGCTACTTGTATATGTGAAAACAAAGTTCTTAAAATTAATAGCAAAACTGATGAAAGTCACCAATAAACGTGTATAAGTGTTATATCGTCACTGCAAAAATAATGAGTGTTGTCTTTAGTATTAACATTCAAATACGTGATATCTGTATTAGCGATATTGTCTACGTTCCACCGGTAAGTAAGCGTTAGCCTTACTATCTCGTAGTATAAATGTTTCAAGAAATTGTATTTCTGAAGACACCACGATACAGTTTTTTACGATGCATCACGTCTGCACCAGCGCGTGATAACAACCTTGTGTTTGGGTGTTTCAGTAGTTTAAATTGCTGTTCATGATGTTGTTGAATAAACTTTGATACTATGAACAATATAAGGTTATATGAGAGTATGACTTTAGAATGGTAACATGCGTTAATGTATATCTGATATATTTATATATATATAATAGGATGACATAAATTGAACAATGAGTAGTACGTCCAGAGGCAACATTTAAAAGTAGATGAAAGAACACAATCGTCCGGAATACAATGTATTATTCTAGTGCACTTCCATGTGACTATATAGCATACAATAAGCTTTCGGGTCCCGTTTGGGTCGCTTTGGGTGGCAGCTTAGATATCCATAGAGTAGGTTCATCTCGGAATCTCCCATATAACTGGGGCTCCTCTTCAATTTAAATGGAGTTACTTGTTTCTTTCAAAACTATACAGTTTTAGAGACTAAGCATTAGTCTGAATAGATATCACCAGTTTGGAATTTGAAACTAATCTGTTTACAGTAACAGAACACTGTTTAAGTGTCATGTACAAATGAGAAAGTGGAATCCCGTCAATTAGGCGGACGAACCTTAAAACTATTAATAAACATTAAAATAACTCAACCCTAGATAACCTCGCCCGACTAGAACAAGATATTAAGACAGGACAACTAAATAAACAATATACCACAGGCATCTTCTTAGACTTCTCTAAAGCTTTCGACATAGTATGGCACGATGGGCTAATACAAAAACTTAAAAAAATAGGACTCAAAGGTCAGATAATAAACTACATCCAGGACTTCCTAAACAATCGTAAAATAACCGTGGGTATGGACCAAACTCTATCGGACCAATGTCCCCTAGAAAATGGCAGTATCCTCAGCCCCACCCAAGCATGAAAATGGTTCAAAATTTACTCCAAAAATCTCTTAATAAAATACAACAATGGGCTGACAAATGGGGCTTCTCCCTTAACTCAGAAAAAAACAACAGGAATAGTATTCAAACATAAAAACATGAAACCCGCCTCCCCAATCCTCCAGCTAAACAATCAAACAATCAAATGTCAAAAACAAACCAAATTCTTAGGACTTATTTTCGATGAACATCTCACCTGGGATGCTCACATCCAAAACCTAACAACTAAATGCAGTAAATACCTAAACACCCTAAGATGCCTAACTGGCTCTAACTGGGGAGCCTCGAAAGATACCCTCCTCTCTCTCTGCATACATGTATCTCTAATTAGATCAAAACTAGACTATGGCTGCGCCATATACAACACCCTAAACAACTCTCTATCTAAAAAACTTGACTCAATACAATATCAGGCTCTCAAACTAATTACACGCACCCAACATGGCACCTCCTACACCTCACTTCAGGCCTTAACAGGAGAAATGCCACTAAGTCTACGCAGGGAACAGCTAAGCTTAAATTTCTGGGCCGCATCCCAATCAAACCCTCTCATCCAAAACTTAATAAACCAAAACATCAGCCCAAAAAACCAAGCTCTAGCTCGTAAACACCCCTTACTTACCCCAATATCCCAAAGAATAACAAACTACCTAAATGAACACCAAATTAAAAATCTTAGACAAAACTGCAAACAATCAAATATCTTCACCCTTAAACTAAAAATACCCAAAATAGACACAACACTAGCTAGCCAAATAAATAAACAAACCGACCCAAACATAGCTAAAACCACCACACTAGCATACATACACGAAAATTGGCCAAATTGGTGTCACATTTACACGGACGGATCCTCAGATCCGACCTCCAAACACACAGGTTTCGGAGTCCATACCACACAACCAACTAAAACCACACAATCCTTCCGACTCCCAAACAACCAATCAATATTCACGGCAGAACTAATGGGCATGGCCTCAGCCCTCCATAATCAAGAATCCAAAAACCACCAAAAAAAATCCTAATACTTACCGACTCCCTAAGTGGACTGCAAGCCCTCCAAAACAAAAATACCAAAAACCGACCTAAATTAATAAATCAAATACTTAAAAGCTCCAACGACCTAACTAAGGCAGGCAAACCGATAACCTTCTTGTGGATACCCGCCCACGTAGGAATATACGGTAATGAAAACGCCGATAAAGCAGCTAAACTATCCCTCAAAATCCAAGAAATAAGCTTAAACGTACCCATCTCGAAATCAGAAATTAAAAGTGTAAACAAGCAAAAAATCACACAAAAATGGCATAACCTATATCTAAACTCAAATAGCCAAATCAAAAAAGTGCTCAGCAAACCACTAACTAACCAAACCAAAAATTCTCCATCCATCAAAAAAAATGGACAAAGTAATCACTAAACTCCAAACAGGACACACCAACCTAAATAACCACCTAAAAAAATAAAAAAACACACTACAGGTAACTGCCCACACTGCAAACAACCAGAAACCCCAGAACACGCACTCATCCACTGCACACACTACCTAACACATCGAACCGCATTACAAACCACCCTCAATCTAAACAAGGCTCTCACTCTAGAAGCAATACTAAACCCACAAATTAAACTAGAAAACTTCAAGGCCTCAGGCGTATTCTTAATAAAAACGGAACTAATAAAACGCATCTAAAAACACAATAACCTACCAAATCAAAATCACATAAACAAACAAACATCCACCATACCCAGCTCCCTTAGTTCTCCTCCCCAACCCCATCGGCATCTATTCCAAATCTCAAAATTCCCAAATTCTATATAAGCAACCCCTAAAGCCCCCTCTTGGGTTGCACACACCACTTTCGCCCCTTTCGGAAACACATTAAATGGCCTGGCCGGTCCCGTTTGCGAAATACGCATCAGTCGGAAAGCGCACGTTAAATCTTCAAAGTAAGTAAGTAAGTAAGCTTGTTTGCTGAATATTGTAACAGCAGGAACTGAATATCCTCGTGTTTACAATCCATCGAGAAACAACATTTATATCAACAGGTTGACTATGTGATAAACACATTCCTTTATACATATAACCATGCAGACATTATTGACACCTACCTCTCGACTGTGTGGTTCATGGCACCTCTAAATCCTATCGTATACTTTGTGCTTATTATACCCTTAGATGGGCTCAACACGTATGCGTCACTGTTAATATCAGCTTCACATCCTTGACAAATTGCTTATAATAAGACACGCGCTTTTTCAGTTGAATGTTTGCCAGTTTTTCGGTATAAGTTAAACAGGGAATGGATGCACTGGAGCAAACTTTTACTGTGTTCTTCAGTTACCTGGTGCAATGACGTTCAGGACGTCTAGCATACCCTCAAAAAAGATGACACTATATACCTATTAACAGGATTGAATGTAGGACTTGGCTGAAGGCTGATTTTAATAGTATTTCAGGTATATTCTATGGTGTCAGCTTGATGTTAGATGTACGTCCAACTTGACAGGGGCTTTCAGTGACGAGGAGGACATTTGATGAATCAGTGACAAAAAGGATGCCAAATGCAATTCCCTTCTTTGACTTATATATGTCCCTGTGTTTTGTCAGTATAACATTTGACGTGCCCTTGTATAAGTATGTGACGGTTTCTAGCGTTGGGACAGGATACGCTCACTTTTTCGCGAACATCTGGTACAGTAAACTACGTTTATAACGAACACCCTTACAACGAACTGACCGATATAACGAACTTATTCTTTAGTCCCTACCATGTGTTGTATAAATGCTGTATATGTGCTTATAACGAACAACGGTTATTACGAACTAAAATTAGTGGTCCCTTCGAGTTCGTTATAACCGTAGTTTACTGTATAACCCCTAGTTGATAGTGATTCATAAGCACATGATATAGTCGGCACGACTCTGCGTTATTATGATCATGGAATGAATTTTATCTTTTTATTTAGACGTTTGTTTGAATATTATATGGACGTACACTGACAGTAGGTGCCTCTCAGTGACTCTATGTTGGTACAACCATCACTACACACGCGACCTCTCTCTTTGTGGCGTGCACATGTTTCTATATGCAAGTGTGACGTCACGGCAATGATGCTGAATCATGACGTCATAGCTTTGTGAAAATAATTAGACCTCGGTTTTAAACGCAAATGCCGTTCATTGGACATTATGGATATTCAGACAATAATATTTGGCTCTTTTTCGAAACCCATCAATCCTTGCGCTCCTACCCTCCAGATTATTAAAAGATCGGTTCCTTGGGACATATTATGGGACACACTATTTGGGGAACCGGAAGTTGAAGCACCTTATCACTTGTACAACAGAGACATAAAGTTCCACATTAATGATTAATTTTACTATTGCAGCAACATAGAAGTTATTTTCTGGAGTTTTCGTAAAATAATATGTTTGAAAGTTGAGAGGTTCAAATATGCTCGATATAGAGATATTCTTATGCTTGGATTTGTCCGTCAGCACATCATCGTCGTCGTCATCATCATCAGCATCATCATCGTCATCAACTTATAATCGTTATCATCATCATCATCATCATCACCACCACCACCACCACCATGGCATATATTTCGACACGAACGGTAATGTCAGGCTGTCAGGCATACGATATTCATAAATTGGCGTGTGTTGTTGAATTTAAGCTTCCGGGGATCTTATATAGTTCAATAATTGTCAAATAGCCATTTCCCTCCCCCTGATTTACGTACCTGAGACCCGTGAATATCTTGGGTAGAATAGGTCTTCAGCAAACCCTGCTTGCCGTGAAAGGCTACTAACGGGATCGGGTGGTCAGACTCGCTGACTTGGTTGATGATGCATGTCATCGTATCCCAATTGCGTAGATCGATGCTCATGTTGTCAATCACTGGACTGTCTGGTCCAGACTCGATTATTTTACAGACCGCCGTCATTTAGCTGGAATATTGCTGAGTGCGGCGTTAAACAACAAACAAACCCACCTAAGATAGACATAAATGGGACCAGTGAGACTGCCACATCTGTTTCATATTTAGATCTATGCATTAAGATTCAGAGCTACAAAACCTCTGCACAAGGCTTCATGACAAGAGGGTGTCCTCAACATTCCCATATTCATCTTCCCCTTTATGTCGAGCAGTATTCCAGCAGCTCCAGCCTTTGGTGTCTACATTTCAAAACGTTTGAGGTACATTCGAGCATGCTCTTTCTACGAAGATTTCAAAGAGTGTCACCCGACCACAACATTCACGGCATCAATAAAGCTTTACAATCGTTATGTTTTAAACAAGTGAACGATATTTCCAAATGTTACGCATCAGTGACAAAAAGGAAGTCAGGTGCAATTCCCCATTTTGATTTGTACCTTTCCCGTTTTACAGGTTTACAATTGACTTGCCTTTGCATGTGTTTGTGATTGTGCCACTGGTGGGGCAGCTTCGCTCACCTTTTAGCGAACTCCTGGTATCGTCACTCTTTGATAGTGATTCAAAGACACCATAACCTATGATGCATTTATTGACGTGTATGGTTATGTATTCTGTCAGACAGAGATGACAGATGCAGGAAGGTGTTACCTTATAACATAATATCATAAAAGTTACATTTCATTTAAGACCATATTTGATTAACTTAGTTAAGGGTGCTCAAGGCCCTGGTATGGATTTAACAAACACTTCGCAGTAACGTAACCTCAATCAACGTACCGTTTCTCCCTAATCATATTAACATAATAATACTCAGCAAATTATTTAGTTCTCGCGATGGTGCCGTGAAAGTATCGCGAAATGGACTCGAAAGTGGCGCGATAATACCGCGAAAGTGGCTAGAAAATGCCGCGAAAGTTGCGCGCTATGCCGCGAAGTTTCGCGTAAGAGGCGCAAAAGTGCCGTGATAGTGCCGTGAAAGTGGCGCGATAGTGCCGTGAAAGTGGCGCGATAGTGCCGCAAAAGTCGGTAATAGTGCCGAGAAAGTGGCGGCATATTGGTACACTGCATGTACACTTCAGAAATGCTGTCGTGCGTTACTTCCCCATGTATGTCGGATGTATGTTCAATCTAACCTGGAGCTATATAAGCATGTTGCTCGTGTTATATTTAAAGAGGTGTAGGTGGTAGGTCCATTAACAGTATAAAGCTTTACATGGATAAAAAATTATGTTCTTAAAACTGTATTTTTTCCGCAAGGATGCATGACCTATTCTATATTAATCAATAAGAAATTAATGGACAAATGTTTATATTCCCTGATGTGTGTAACTCATTTGTACAAGTTATCAATAGTCTTCGGAATTGGGAGTAGTGTATGAGAACGCAATTACCAGTGGTGCCTGAATACACTTTTTTTCTAGATTCACTCCGATTTTGGTCCTCAGTTCATCTGATTCATACACAATAAGGACTTACGTTCGTCCGTAAATGCCTGAAATGCTGAGTGTTAACAGCGGCCATCATAGTCTCTGTTTAGCATTTAGCATTCAGGATTAAATAAATGAAAATACATTTCGCTTTGATGTGCTTATGAAAACGGAATAACTTTCCTCAAAACGAAGTAGAAACCAGGTGATACACGGATGATACATACATGTAAGGAAGAGAATTTATGGATGGTAACTTTATTATGAGGAACACAATGTTTCGAAGTAATATTTACTCTTTCATCAGGTGAAGGAGTAAGTATACACTCCAAAACATTGTGTTCCCCAAATTAAAGATGTCTTCCTTATGTGTTGAACTTGTAAATGATTTTCAAAGACATGATCCATAGACGGTTTTAAAATGATAGGTCAAATACTGTTTGTTTATCTGTTCCACATAGTGGTAAGTTGTAAGATGAGTTTCTGCTCGTTAATCAGACAAACTACTGCTACACTTGGTTTGTGCAAAAGTTGATGCACGTATACACTTGTCGAGTGTCTCAGATACGCGGGGTCTGCTTATTTACTTTTTTAAATTTGGACTTTAACGTGCGTATTTCGCGCACGGGCCCGCCAGGCCATTTAGTGTTTGGTCGAAAAGGGTATGTCCGAGAAGGTGGGGCAACCTAGGGGAGCTTTTAGGGTTGTTTACTTAATTTGGATAACAAATTTGGAATTTTGAAATATGCCATGCAAAAGGGGGGACTAAATGTAGTTTTAGTAGATGTAGTTCTAAGTATGTTTTTGTAGATTTAGAATTTTAAGGTTTCTTGGCAGCTTGTTTGTTGTACTTTATTAGATGCGGCCGAGTAGGCCTGTTTTGATTAGATATATGCCTAGTGCTTTAAAGGTTTGTAAGTCATTTAGGGGGTTTAGTACCGTTGCTAGTGCCATTTGATTGTTGCAGTTTAGAGTGGATTGGAGTGTTGTTCTATGTTGCTGGTACTGCGTGCAATATAGTATTATGTGTTCAGGAGTTTCTTTTAAGTTGCAGTGGGGGGCATTTCCCGGATTGGTGTTTTTTTAGTTTGGTGTGGGTGGGAGTTTAACTTAGTGTCGCCTGTTTGTAGTTTAGTTATTTCTGATAGTTATTTTGCCAGTTTTGTATTACTTTTAATTTAATCTTTTTACATTGGTAGGTTGATGCTTACTTCTTCTAATTTTAGTGCAGATTTGGCTGCTTTGTCTGCGTGTTCGTTGCCAAACACTCCAACGTGGGCAGGGATCCGTAGTATTTCTATGTCTTCACCTAGTTTACGTAGATTGTTGGCGCTTTTAATGGCAAACACCGGTACGAAACAACGGTCCAGGGGGCGCTGCGGAATTTCCGTCCTTGTTGCTAGCTCCGTATGCTATTGTTTACATACAAAATGCCTTCGCGCTGTTGCGTACCGCAATGTGACAGTCGTTCTGACGGCCACGGTTTTCCTCAAGATCCGGATATTTGCATAAAATGGCGTGTGGCGATTAGAAGAGAGGATCCGGCATCCAAGAAATTATGGAAACCAAGTCCATACTCAGTGGTTTGTCGTAATCACTTCCTTGACAGCGACTACAAGCCATCGGACACCGGTAAGCGTCATTAGCAACGAAGTTAGTAACCGAATGAACGGACTAATGTTATTATTGTCCTGTACCTCAGAATCTGGTATTGGTGACCCACCAAATGCAATACAATATTCAGTAATTGTGATATGTAAATCAATCATGAATATAGTGTATTAGTCACGGTATATTTTTTTTTTATCTGGGTGCACAATATTGGGCTCACCCAAATATTGGCAGAAAAAAATATGCCAGTCGTCCTCTGTGCCGCATTTTACTGGGGAAAAAAAATTAAAAAATTGTCCTAATATTAATTATATGTATTGCGATGAATGACTTTCAGTCAATTCTTTTTTAAGTGTTAAATTAAATTTTAAATAATTAGAATCTATTTAAATTATTCCCACCCTGAAGTTATGCCAGTCTTGAGTAGGCTTATATATGCAAAAAACTGTTGAAGTCGATGTTCGATCTATTTAGGAGTAGACCAAATATAGTTCTATTACTATTATAGAGTTCTATACTATTAAATGAAGTTATCTTAATAATAATAGATGTTCTAGCTTAGATTTCATTCCCATAAATTTGTCCCAACTAAAATAAACACCTTTTTTAAAATTTTGCTCATTTTTTTTTAATAATTTGCTTATGTCCTCATAGATTATATGTGTTTATGAATTTACCATGTTTATTGTTACTGTGTGAACAATAACTAAATTCCTTATTACGATAAAACCTTAATTGATGATATTTTGAAATAATTCTATATATTTTATTTTCAGGAAAGAAAAGACGATTGAAGAGGGGTTGCAATACCAACAGTGTTTTCCTTTAAGAAAGTGAATGAACCAAGGAAACCTAGACACTATGTTATAGATGTGGAAGATGTTCCTGATCTTGGAAGTGAAGTTGAAATTTGTTCACCAGGATGCGATGAAATTATTTGTCAGTCAGATGCTGTTGATCATACAGAAGATGTGGCCATACAGTGCAGCTTGTTGTCGGAATCAAGCTCCAGATTCTCGATTCATCACATAACTGATAATGACAAAGCAGTTTTGTATTACACTGGCTTTGACAATTATGATCATTTTATGTATTTCTTTCATGTACTTGGCCCCTCTGACAATCATCTTTCATATCAGTGTTCTTTGATACCACCAGAAGATCAGCTTTTTATGACTTTGTTAAAATTCAGACAGGCAAGAGATGATTTTGACCTTTCCATGTTGTTTCATATCAGTGAAAGTACTGTAATTCTCACATGGACAAACTTTTTGTACTTCCAACTGACTGAGCTAAACATATGGGCATCACATGACACCGTTCAAGATACAATGCCAGAAAATTTCAAGGAGCGCTTCCCATCAACAAGGGTCATTCTAGATGCAACTGAGACTCCGATTTGTAAGCCAGGCAATGTAGATTACCAGGTACTTTCTCAAGGTACAAGAACAGGAACACTCTGAAAACTATGATTGGTTGTTCTCCTCGAGGTCTTGTTACCTATGTTAGTGACAGTTATGGTGGATCAACAAGTGACAGGCAGATTATTGAGAGGTCAGATTTGAGCATGCCAGGTGTGTTTTGTGCAGGAGACAGTATTATGGCGGACAGAGGCATTATGGTGCAGATCATATTTTCATCTTCAGATGTAAAAGTCAACACTCCAACAATGCTCAAGGGTCGAAGTCAGTTTGAACCCCAAGAGGTAGTCCACGACCACAGAGTATCATCCAAGAGAATTCATATTGAGCGTTTTATTGGACTTGGCAAAACTTACAAAATTCTTAAGAGGGAGCTTCATCCATCAAAAGTTCCACTAGGCACTAGAATTGTTCGAATTTGCTATATGTTGTCAAACTTTCGCCCAAGCATTGTAAACCGACTTGCATGAATAAATGTCCATTCTAAACATACTTCACACATTCATGTATGTTTGTATGACCTAGTGTTGTCTGTTCATAGCATTGAAAGTACAACAGTTTACTGCTAGTAGACAGGTGTGATTGTCTACTGTGACTGTATGGTAGGTATTAGACACGGCTCACTGCTGTATGATTACTGTTTACTCTGTTTCTTAATGATCTTGTTCAACTAATACAATCCGGAAACTGCAAAGGTATGTTAGTGAATGAGTTAGTTGATAAAATTAGCACATTGATGTTTGCTGATGGCATTTTGAATGCAAGTGACGCTATTGTCAAATTGCAGAAATCAGATGTAGCAAGCTTTTGTGGCAAATATGTTATGAATGTAAATTTAGATGAAACAATTATGATTGTATTTTGTAGATGAGGACTTTTCAAACAAATTGAAAAATAGTGGTTCAAAGGTGAAATACTTTAAATTGTATCAGCATACAAGTGCTTGTGGATATTTGACACCACAAAGTGTGGATGCAAGACGACAAAACTAACACTCGCATCAACAGGGTTTATTTTGTGACGTTAAACATAATACAGTTTATAGTCGGAGCCATGGCTTTAGGAACAATTGGTGACAAGTTGGTGACGAGTTGGTGACACATTGAAGCGCCGACAAGTTGATGAGGTTCAGAAAACTACAATAAACAATAGCTTTCTTTAAATTCAGAAACATCTACCAATTTTCCTAGTATTTAACTCATTCGAAATTACATCCAAATGAAGCAATAAATACATTGACTACATTGAAATTATGCAAAATTACCAAGCACACATTTGCAAATACAATGTAACAGTTGTGTGAAATATCTAAACAATTTTGAACTAAATTAATATTTTGGCATATATACAATTTCAAGGTGTTCAGTAATAAACATAAAACCTAACAATGAAAGGGAAAGGTACTCACATGTGTCTCTACATAGTTCAAATATAGCAGGCAGTAAGGTGAGAACCTGGCAGCATGGAGGTCCAATACACACTGGTGAGCATGTGCTTCAAAATGCATGAGCTTTGAAGAGGTCGCGACATGACCTGTGAGCTTTGACAATGCACATGAAGGTTAAGGTCACGAGGTAGTGGAAAGTTACTGAGAACATGAAAACATTGTATCCATGTATCTTAGATTTGATACATATTACGTGGAAATTGAATTTTAGAACATTAGTGTAATAATAAAGTGTCTTAATCATTGGACCACCATGAATAATAAGTTAAATGAATTGTAACAATTTTAACTTGTTTTCATGTCATTTCACTAACAGTTCATACTTTCAAACATTAGGAAATCTTGCATCTACACAAAGTCTTCATGGGGTTTATTGTTGACAGAATGATTGTGCCAGTCATTGGTTATGGACCAGGTATGTGGGGTTATTCACAAGTTCAGACAATTTAAAGTGTACACATGAGAACATTGTCTGTTAACACAAGTACAAATAAAGCGGTTGTTATAGTACAAGGATGTTTGTGGATTATGCACACAAAGTAAGCAGATTTATGTAGAAATGTTTATAGATTGTGGATCAATATTTAGCGACAAACATGTAACCGTACTTTGGGTTGAATTCTGAATACAAACTTGAACTTGAAAGTACAACTGGAATGTGTGAGAAATGTTCAAATATAACTTTATTGTGTTTTAACAATTGAAATGATGAATATATGTACATAACACTGTACCCATGATATTACATAATGAAAAAATACCATTGAATGTCTCACATTTGTTTGTTGATCTGTGCTTAGGATCTCTCTCTCTCTCTCTTACCACTTTAACAATGAATGCAATAGTACAACACCATCACACGGTTGTCAGACAGACATTCAGTCATGTAATTTCATTGCAAAGGAGCTCCACCACATTCCCAAGGTCAGTGTTCGAAATATACATCGGCCAGTATACTCATAGATGACAGATTTGTTCAAAGATGTTTTACAAGCTGATAATTTCCTTGATAAATGTATCACCATCTATTACCACTGAGTCTCTGGGAACTCGGTGTGATAGCAGTAATAGCTTCTGGATGACTGGTTGTATTTTGTAATTTTATATTGCAAGAGTATATCTCACTGCTTCAGATAACATGTTTGGGCCTACAGGTTTTCCATTAGGCCTACAGCTAAGAATAGAAGTAAGTACTTTACACATGGTGTCAATCAGGGATATACCTACAGGTACTCATTTGTATCATTCTCATCACCAGATTTCAATAGTTGAAAAGAACAAACTTTCATTCCTTAACTGTGAAAAGTCACTGATGTCAAATAATTTTTGAAAAGCGAGGCAAAAGTAAGTTGGATAAGACTCTTAGTACTTTTTAGATACACAGTCTTCACATGGATGTATTAATCCACAAGTGGATGTCTGTTCGTGAATCTTAACAAATGTAGTGAGTAGCAATGTAAGGTTTGAGGAAAGACTCAAAGAATAATGAGAGTCTGGGAATCAAACTTCCTGTACAGTATTCCTCATCGAGTGATATTTTCTGAACAAAGAAGTCTTTGAACGTACAAACAGCAAATAAGCAGTATTTTCGCTTTGATAGATACATCTGACCCTGCACCTGAAAGTAGTAATGACAGTTTTCTTTCAGTTGCATGAGGCCATTTCTCTCACAAAGATAAGGAAAGAGTTTCCCAGGAGCAATGACCTCATTTCTAGCACTGTAAGGACATTTAACCTCAACAATGGTGTTAGAATCAATGACACCGTCTGGGGTTGCTGCAAGGATAGGGAGTTCAGAGTCAACAAACATTCCACAACTGTGAACATGAACATTACAGGCTATCTCAAGTTTGGCAATAGCTTTGGGTTCCTACTGTAACCCATGCCTCACAGAGTTACAAACTAGTTTTCTTCCAGAGACAATTTGTTCACATAATTTAGTTTTGTTTCTCCTTGTAGTACATTTGCAAATTGTCCCAAACTGAGATGCTGTCAACCTCCATCTCCTCTCTTCATGCCACAAGCTACACTTGGCCTGCTTTCTTGTCTTTGACTCTAAGTCTGCAGCGTGGTCATCTGTAATCTGTCAAACACACAAAAACTTATCAATAAAATTCTTGAAACTCCTTTACAAATCAGAACAAAACAATTCAATCAGATAACATGACTAAAACAGTTTAACCATATCAAAAGGTTAATATATACGGTACTATTTATTTTGATATATTTTAGTCTGATACATTGAGTGAATGCATACACCACTGGCTTTGCCAGAGACCATATGCCGGTATATGGTCTTTGCTTTTGCATACATGTAGTCATTATAGCCCCAGTTCATGCAAACTGACACAGAATTGGCAAGTCTCTTGTACAATTACATACCTTTCAATCAAATCGATCTTCTTCCCGCGTGTAGTTGCTCCACGGCATCGCAACTCTGTCTTCAGCTTCTCAACTGTCAAACCGCTGTAGTGCGACATGTTTACATTAGCAACACTTCCGGGACGGAAATTCCGACGCGCCACCTGGCGGATTAGTGTACCGGTGTTTGCCATTATCTGTTGTATCAGTTTTGGGTGTTTTTTTGTGTTTTAGTTTTTTTTATAGCCTGGAGCCCACTTAATGAATCTGAAAGGATTAGGGTTTTTTGGTGGCGGGGTCTGCAGATATAATTGTGATTTTATGAATTCTTTATTCTCTAGACATTCGAGAGCGAACCAGACTGCAACATTATTCACAATGAATATACTCAGAATATCTACTCCAATAAAAAAAGCACCCCACTTACTTACTTACTTACTTTGGCGATTTAACGTGCGCTTTCCGAATGATGCGTATTTCGCAAACGGGACCGGCCAGGCCATTTAATGTGTTTCCGAAAGGGGCGAAAGTGGTCTGTGCAACCCAAGAGGGGGATTTAGGGGTTGCTTATATAGAATTTGGGAATTTTGAGATTTGGAATAGATGCCGATTGGGTTGGGGAGGAGAAGTAAGGGAGCTGGGTATGGTGGATGTTTGTTTGTTTATGTGATTTTTGATTTGGTAGGTTATTGTGTTTTTAGATGCGTTTTATTAGTTCCGTTTTGATCAAGAATACGCCTAAGGCCTTGAAGTTTTCTAGTTTATTTTGTGGGTTTAGTATTGCTTTTAGAGTGAGAGCCTTGTTTAGATTGAGGGTGGTTTGTAATGCGGTTCGATGTGTTAGGTAGTGTGTGCAGTGGATGAGTGCGTGTTCTAGGGTTTCTGGTTGTTTGCAGTGTGGGCAGTTACCTGTAGTGTGTTTTTTTATTTTTTTAAAATAAGTCCTAAGAATTTGGTTTGTTTTTGAAGTTTGATTGTTTAGCTGGAGGATTGGGGAGGCGGGTTTCATGTTTTTATGTTTGAATACTATTCCTGTTGTTTTTTCTGAGTTAAGGGAGAAGCCCCATTTGTCAGCCCATTCTTGTATTTTATTAAGAGATTTTTGGAGTAAATTTTGAACCATTTTCATGCTTTTAGTGCGGATCCAGATGGCTCCATCATCCGCGAATTTTGATGTGTTTACTTTAGGGGATAGGCCCTCGAATAGATCGTTTATCATTATATTGAAGAGGGTGGGGCTGAGGATACTGCCCTGTGGAGTGCCATTTTCTAGGGGACATTGGTCCGATAGAGTTTGGTCTATACCCACGGTTATTTTACGATTGTTTAGGACAATTGACAATACCGTGGTATATATCCCCCGGAGAACTATACACCTGTAGTCTGAAGATGGTCACTGTGACCAGCTACACAGGTGTGTGAGTAGCACTCCGTGTCTTTAGGGACAAGCGTCACAACCGACTTGATATGTCAAGCAGGCCGTTGTTCTGGGCATCATATGACCACCACTCACAATGTCACTGTGACACGGATATGCAGTAGTCGCATGTGCCATCCATGGAGTACATGTAGGTTGGGCCAGCTCTACCCGGGTGTTACCCTGACCACATGACTTATAGGTAGGTGCCCATTATACAGCATGTGCCAGGACGATGTTCGTTGAATAAGGTCAGTGTCATGTAGCTGTACTGGTTTGAAGTTTACCAGGATATTAAAGTCATATCATAATACATGGCGAATGTCGCCATACGTTATTTGTGTTAACACCTGTGGACGCCCCGGGCGTTCGTAATGGGTGACCAACTAATTACTTTTCATGTCATTTCGACATTTCACTGTCATTATCTTGCGTTCTCTTACGAACAATAACGAAAAAATACGACAAAAGACAAATTTTAGCTGGGAAACATTTTGCTATTCAAAGTACACATTCTAAGTAATCTTAACTGACTAATACCATGACAAGTACAAAATAACAAGCGTCCCAAGGAAATTCGCACAATACAATATCTTAAGTATCTTTTCTTTTAAAATGAATAAATTTGCTTTTTTGGCACAAATTTACAACATTTCAAACATGGTAAAGGTCATGCAGATCTAAAACCATGTCTTACCCCAGTCTTTATTGAACCAATATAGTTTTAAATAAAAATACTCAACGACAAATTACTTTTTACAAATTGTGGCAGGAATGAGTGATGTTTAAATAGACATAATCAAATTTAACAACAGTTCTTTCAATTTTCAGTTTGATAAAAACCAAATCGGTATGCTTTCTGTTGCCCCTCAGCTTATGATACAACATGTCACATATACGTGTAGCCTCCTTCAAGTGGAGCGTATACATGTCCTGCCCAAACTTTACAGCCCCAAGTACAACATGGCAGAATATGTTTATGTAAAAAGACGCTATTCATGAGGTTATGTGTACACCCACCATCATGTAAATGTTATATAATTTTATATCTGTATTAACCTTCAAATCCACTGAAATATTTACGATATTAAAATATTTACGTACTGTATGCTACCTGTGTTGTTCACTTGACGGCACACATGAAACACATGATAAGTAATCTTAACTGACTAATACCATGACGAGTATAAAATAACAAGCGTCCCTGGAGTAGTCTGTGCTGTCTAAGTTGTTGTTGGGGTGGTTGGGGTGTATTGCCACGGCGGATATGTTACACTACAGTAAGCCTGGTGAAATTTGTGTGTTAAGTTAGGTCTAAAAATAAGAAAATAAAGGAAAAATCGGCCAGGGAGCTTTAAAACATATTTTCAACAGGTTTTAATTATGGTATTTTAAATAGTTTATTTATATTCATATCAAGAGTAAATGATATTTTTTTAACATTTTACTTATTTCTGATATAAATAAACCCACTGCTATTCAGCTGTTATTTTTACACTTTCAAATTTTGATTTGTTTGAGTCAGCGGATTCGTAAACCGAGTTGTTGTTGTTTCAAATGTCTGGCCTATTAACACTCTGGATAATTGACAAATAAGTTACTAAACATACAATGTACATGTCGCATGGCAGGTGTTCTGCTGTGCGGCGTGATGCAATTAAAACTTACATTTTTAATGCAAATTGTGTAAATGGCGGGTGCTACCTGTGGAGCAGGACATGCTTAACTCAGCTCAACTCAAAATTATTCTACAAAAACACCCACGGTGGTACAAGAGAAAAGTTATAAATTTCAGGAAAGTAATTAAATATAAAGCAAAATGGCAGGATAAGCAATATAACATGAAGATATACAAATAAAATACATGTCGTTGAATGATCATTCACTCATGGCAATGCACCCACATGATTATTTACAATGTAAAACAATAAATCATAAGAAAAGTCAATATAATGTACATGGGAACACACTAGTTCGTATACTATAAAGGCATGCACGAGTATAAATAAATTAGGTATTTATTTCATATTTCTTCCATGATTGAGGAAAAATTTGCGAGCTTCTTAAGATCTATTACTTTTTAGGAAGAAATGAGGTTTTTAGATTTAGTGATATTAGAATAATATGTGCATTTATCGGCCATGAAAGAGGTTTCATATTCATTAAATGCTTCACATCTAAATAGGCAATGAAATCCACCAGCTATAGCTATAGTTAACACGTCCGTAGTTGTCTGTTTATGCGAAGCCAGCGGCCAACTTCTATATGTAAATGATGGTTACATGTTCGGAATTTCAAAATAGGGTTGTAAATATGTTTTGGTAGTAGGAGTAGTTTTTTCAAATGACGGTTTATGTTTTAGGTATTTATAGTAATTTCCTTTTGAACTCCGTTCAACGTCCGCCCTCCAATAAAACTGACCTTTCTGAATATTTTCTACCCGAGTGATTACCAACTATCTGGATACACTCTGTTGGTCGGTTACTATATATAAAAAGCAGTTATCGAGAATAGTTTTAACATTCTTGATCCAAACATTATCATAATTGCTATTTATGTGCTGAAAATATGCAAAGTATCCAGTGCAATAGTTTAATTGAAGTACACGGTTTAGAAAGCTTATGACAGTAATTGATTACACGTTTAGTATACAGAGGTGTTCTACCTAGTTCTCCATATGCCATGAAGTTAGGGGTATAGTTTCTAAGGCCACACGCCAGCTTAAGAAATTTGATGTGAATCTTTTCAATAACATCAATGTGTCCATATCACCATGTTTCGAACAGGTAAACGTCAAACATCAAAAGCTTTGAGTAGACAATCAAATGGCAAATTGTAATTTTCGGATTTTCAAGGAGGCAGGACAATGCCTTAGATGCCCTTTCTGTCAAACTTTATATTGCCGTCTTAAAACTTCTATTTCTGCTGAAGGAAAAGCCCAGATATGTATCGTTCACAATTTCTAGCTCAGAGTTTCCAAAGTGGAAGTATATTTTTTACTATTCCCTGATTAACCGCTCCCAAAGATAAGTATTTTTGTTTTGTGCATGTTCGCATTTAATTTCCATATATCACAATAAATTCGAAATTAGTTTGAAGTATCCTGAAATGTAGGTGTAGATTTAGGAAACACCAATTATCATTAAAAAGGGCTGTTACATTGTGCTTTGGTGAAATCATGTTGGCTATATGTCAGCATGCGATGTATGTCATCCGTGGGTGACAGGACATGATATATTTTCTACTGGTACGGCATCCTTTACATTATCTTTGAACTGTTAGACTGCAAGCATATGCTTACTCTCAATTTTGTTGTCTACTGTTATTTTTGGTATGAGCTTAAATACAACATAGGACATGAAATAATCGATGGCTCTACATCCTTGTTCAGAGATGTAGTTGAAAGAACCACCACTGTCTCCGACAACACGACCATTGAGTTTATGCAATCTAAATATATAAAAAAACCTCAAAAGTAAATTTCCATATGCTACTATCAGTGGGGGATCTTCTTAATATGTATTCACAGTACGCTTTGTTAACCCCAGGCAAACTACATTCAGAATATCCATAACAACACCCGTACAATAAGACATGGTTGACTTCTTAACACAAACGCATATGCCCCAGTCAACCACACTTGGCAAGTTTGATTGTATTGCTAGAGAAGAGTATAATGCCACGTAGTTCAAGGCTAGCTATATATTTGTCTATATACACCACGTACGTTTCTTATAACATGTAATATCATGCGACCTAATACTGTCTAGAAAATCAATACCGCCTAGTTCACTACGCAGACCACCTGTGTTCCATGTGTATATTCATGACAGAAGACAATTTGATTACAGTGCATTATCTATTTGGGAACGATTTATTTATGACTTGGTCCGGTCATATTCCTATTTGGATGCATTGCTCGTCTGACTTTGTTTAGGAGTCGATGAAGCCTGGAGTTTCAATAGAGCGGTATAGTCTTTTCTTCCAGTAGTCTGTACTGTGACCGTTTTATTAAGTTCTCGTGAGTACGGTCATTTGGTTCAGTTGTGTTCTTGCACTGATCTTTGTGTTGGATAACTGGACGACTATTCTTGAAAGAAGCTGTCAGTCCCCTATGTTTGTTCTGCAACGTTTGTCTCGCTGACGTTTAGTTTGGTAATTTGAGACATCGACGGAATCCAACTGAAGACAAGGTCTCATCTTCAGTACTTCAACTGTGTCCTCACTCAATACTAATTTGGCAATAATTGGGCGTGGGCCATCAGTGTCTCGTTTCCTACCTACATAATACCCCCGTACAATATATATGCGAGTCCAAGCTCTATCTTTAATGTGTTTGTCAAGGATACAACAACATCTTTGCATGAATCAGAATTCTCTTGATTACTTTCCGTAACGCCATAATATACAACATGATGACTGCGGCTGAACGACTCTAGTCTGTGCATGATTTTATTTTTTCTAGTTCGCGTTCAAGGAGTTCGGATTAAGTGAAAGTTAATAGATAATATCCTGCAGGTGCTGCACACTTTTCCATGTCACTCTGCACCTTTTAACTACTGTTTCTAAATGATCACATTTGTTTGTCGCCTCAGTCAACTTGGCTTTTGTTGAGTCTATTTCAGTCTGCAGTGAAGTTCTAAAGTCCTTTAGCTCATTCAAGATCGCCGATTAACCAGCATTAAGGTCTACCGTTGAGATTGGACTTGGATTAGATTCCACGTCGTTTGATAACAATAGTCTATCCCGGATTAAGTAGCTGCCACTGTTTCCTACATGAAAGGACTGTGCACGCTGCAGTGGTCAAAGGAACGTGTCTTGTGACGTCACACTGATCAGCCAAATGTAAAGGTTACCTCCATTATTTATTCAGACAAACTAATTGTCAGAAACAGAAACAGTTTATTCTCTCCGGGTGTGGTATGAAAGAGCGCAAAAGAATAAGCATGTACACATAAAGTATTAGTATGTGACAAGATGACAGCATGTCATGCATGGATATATTATATCTTGTCTGTTTTGTGTTTCCTTACTGCTTTAGATATTTCATCCATAAATCCCGATAGGTTCTTTGGATCTCACGCATTTTGACAGAACAATAACCTCTTAAATGTATACAAATTAGACCATTTATTCTCGTAAGATATATCAACAGATAATGAAACTCGAGTGCAACTGAAGGAGAGTTGCACAGTTCACATACACAATCCTCTTCTTTACATTATCCCAACGGCCAGTTTCAATCTGTAAATTATGGTTACATGTTCTGACTTCCTAGATTGGGATAAACATATTTTTTTGTAATTTAAATGTATCTTTCAAATTGTATCTGCTCTGTCAGATACTAATAAATGTAACCTTTACTGCTCACTGCCATGTTGTGTCTCCATTCTTGTACGAAAGTGATCCTGTAGTATCTCGCCTACCTTAGCAGCCAGCCATGTGGTATTACAGGTAATAGGGTTGCAGAATATATGTTAGTCACAGTTATATTGGCCTTAACCCCTACCTGCCAGGTATTACTTATGAATGTTTGTATATTTAATAAAACTGAACATTGAGTTAAAGACTGTCGGAAGATTGTATGGGCTGAAAAGAAGAGATATTTTGTTTTATATTGAAAGGGGTAGACTGATATTGTTGAGCGTGAGAGTTGCTTTAGAAGAGACATTGGTTAAAACAGGATCTAGGTCCTCTGGTGAGTTACAGTGATTATATGTGCCATTTAGATGTCTGTTTTCTTTGAAAAGGGTATAATTCAGTTTTGTATAGCCACTGATAATTCGTGAAATTGTTTTGTCTGAATAGTAACTGATTTATTAAGTGATTTCAGTACTGATGTTATATGAACGAGAATATTAATTAAATCGGGTCGGATGTTGGAATGCTTGTTTTGAATTTTTGTTATGGAGCGAAAAGAGTGTGAAATTATAAGAAATTTGAATTGGTTTATATTTGTGTGCTGTTGAGATGGCTAGTAACCAGTGTTGTAATAGAGTGATTATATTTTTCATTATGGTTGTTTGTGGTTATTTAGATGGGTTGGTCTACATGGATACCTATGACGGTGGTTGTTTTTGGTTTGTGATCCATCGCTATAAATATGGGTATGTGTTGGCCAGTTTGTTTTTAAGTAACTGAGTACTGTTGTTGTTTTCTTCTGTTTTGGTTACGTTAGGTGGAGCTTGTAGTGTATTGTGAAGCGAGGTGTCTGTTTCAGGAGGAGTTTTGTCATGAATGCATTCATTTGCCTAGGGGGCATGTTGTATGTTATTCAGGTTGTGTGTTTGGAGAAGCTTATGGAGATGTGTTAAGTATGGGGCTTACTTGGGTTGGTTTTGAATATTTGAGTGTAGATTTTCTTGTTTTGTATTTTGTTGTGATTTGTTTGCAGATAGGGTTATGTAGTACACCAGCCGCGTAATTTAAGCGGATTTGTTGCCTTCTGTGAGTTATTGAAGTTAAAAAGGGCCGGCGACAGGGCGCTACCTTGACGGCTGCCATTTTCTAATGCATCAGATAGGGTATTATGAGATTTGACTGTCAGAAAGGAGGGATGAATTTAAAATGGCTTTTTTTTCCAGTTTTTGAATGAGGCTATTGTGCCAAGTCTATAAATATGTGCTTGTGCTTTCTGGTGTCTTGTTCTATATGTAAAATTAAATATGTCTATTTCATTTAAGTTTGTGTATTGGATGTGAAACCGATCAGGACTGATTGGTATTTATTATATATAGATTCCATAATTTTACAAATGTGGGAGGGAAGCGAGATGTTGGCGTCAGGAGTCCGGCTCATTGTGGGGTTTCCCCGGTTTAAGGACTGGTACCAGCTTAATTTGTTTCCATTGTTGGGGTAGTTTGCCGGTTTTCCGTATTTGGTTAAAAAAATTGTAATAATAGTGTCTGAATTTTCATTGGATTTGTTTGGAATAGTGTAACTAATGGTACGAGTATGTAGGCCTGTGGCTGTGGCTATGTTATTTTTTGTTTTTAAGAGTTGTTCATAATTCTTGTATGGTTACGGTTTGATGGTTGATTGGTAGGTGCGTGCGGTCTAGTCTTTAGTTCCAGCTAGTATTTTTAATATTTATGTTTTAATTTGTTTCGTTTGTTTGTTTTTATGGTTATATATATATATATATTTTTTGTGCTGGGTATGTGGAGCTGCTTGGGTTAAGCATTTTTGTTCCACAGCGTTATAGAAATTTGTTTGCCATTTTTTAAGGTCTTATAAAAGATTTGCCAGTGACTATTCATTGCTACCATGATAATTTGTTTGGTATTTTTTCTGAGTTAATTAACTAAAGGCAATTTAGAACTGTCTCTCTTAGATTTTATTATTTCGTTGCTGGTACTGGGTTGTGTGAGTGGTTTATTTCAGAGACGGGGATACATTAAGTGGCAATTTCATGCTTCATTTTATTTGTGAAGTTTTAATTGAAGGTGTCTATGTTGTTATATTGTATTTTTGTTGTGTCTGTTTGGTTGCAGAGTTTTATGAACAGCTGCCAGTTTGATTTGTTTTACAATTAAAATTTGTTAGCAGGGTATCTTGGTCTTAAAACTTGTCGTTAGCTTGTGAAGATTTATTTAGTAAATTTAAGGATATTTTGCTAGGGCCGTCACCAGTTGCCCAGGTGCCATTATGAACTTCCCAGCTTGTCGTTTTGGAAAGTTTGACTGGAAGCAACATCAACAACGTTTATCACTTCAAACACAACACGAGAAAGCCGATCTTTCAATAGAAGAATGGATGGAACAACAGTGTCACATGCTTCTATCAGCTAGGATATCGGCCGAGGCCCGGATAGTTTTTCACAAGATCCTAACACTATCATCACCGGTGTTACGTTAAACGCTGATTGTCCAAGCGAAACATTCACCTTTCTAAGTTGGAATATTAATGGACTTCGAAACAAGATTGATGATGTTGATTTTATATCATACTTACAACAATTTAAAATAGCATGTCTTGTTGAAACTTTTGTCGACTGTAGTTTTGATAATAACTGGTTAGTTGGTTATGATATCTATTTTTAATTCAGCAATAAAATTATCTGACTACGGAAGGCTGTCAGGTGGTATTTGTGTATGTGTCCATCAATCCGTCAGTAAATTTTGTAAGTTAATTAAATCAGATGTAGATAATCTCCTGTGCTTGAACATATCAAAAGTGTTACTTACAATTGACAAGAACGTAAAGTTGCTATGTACATACATACCACCAGCTGGTTCGCCGTATTATAACCATGTGGTCTCAAATTGTAGTATTGATCATCTTGAAGAGTTTATGTTAGATAATCAGTCGCAGCTTAAAGATTCTAACACTGTAGTCTGTGGAGATATGAATGCTCGTACTGGTCAACAAAACAATCCTCTAGTCGATATACAAAACGATTTTGTTCATAGTAACTGTTCATTCCCAGAAGATGAAAACGTATGTGTTGGAGATCGGAAATCCCATGACACCGTTATTAATAAATTTGGTCAGATACTGCTAGATATGTTGTATACATTTCAGTTGTTAATTGTCAATGGGAGAGTGTATGGGGATACCCTTTTGAGAATTTACCTATTGTGGAAACCAAGGTGCGAGCGTTAATGATTATTTTATATGTTCCCCCGATTTTTTCGATTATATTAAGATGTTGAATATTGGCGATCGTCTAGAATCTGATCATTTACCTTTGGAATTGACCTGTAAGTTCCCTCATATGAATCAAATACATACCAAATTAAAATATGAAGGTGTCACTAAGAAGAAACTAATATGGAATGACGAACTTTCGAACAACTTTCTAAGCAAACAAACAAGAAAGTATAACATATTTTAAACAGTTACTTCTAGATAAACTTGATAACAATATTGAGGGGGCAATTGATGACTTTGTTGAAATTATGCTAACTTCAGCAGCCTGTATGAGAAAAGAATTAAAACTGAACATGGATAAAACTAAACCTTTTAATACTGGATGTAGAATTACAAGGCGTAACGCCCGCAAAGCGCTGCGAAGATTCAGAACAACCCGTACTAGTCTTGACAGAAAAAAATATTGCGAAAGTAGGAATAAATATAAAGGTTGTCTTCGGAAATACAAATTCGATATGCGTAGACATAGACAAGACAAACTGAAAAAGTCTATTAACGACCCTTCTGCGTTCTGGAAACAAGTACGATCTCTTAAGAATAGATCTTCTGCTACAGATGACATAACAAAGTCGCAGTGGCTTAGTCATTTTAAGAAGGTTTTTTCAAATGATGCAATATTCACTATGGCAACTGATGATATGCAAAATTATGTTAGTGAATGCTACACGGATGTTGATGAAGTTCTGCTAGATTCACCCATTGTTGAAAACGAAATACTAGATGCGATAAATCACCTCAAGAAGGGAAAAGCAGCTGGTCCTGATGATGTAGTTATCGAAATGTTGAAGTCTTCTAAGTTTGAAGTTAAGCCTTTTCTTTGCAAATGTTTTAATAAGCTATTTGAAAATGGAGTTTTCCCAAGCAATTGGTCATGTTCTATAATAATCCCCCTGCATAAAAAAGGAGACAGGAGTGACCAAGATAACTATAGAGGTATTTCATTAATGAGCATTTTAGGAAAAGTATTTACTACAATATTAAACAATAGAATTTCGAAATGGACGACCATGCGTGATAAGATTCCTGAATTTCAAGCTGGCTTCAGAAAAAGTTATTCCACCGTAGATCATTTATTTACACTTTATGCACTTATTCAAAAAACCTTGTCACGGCGTAAGCATAAACTGTATGTAGCATTTGTAGATTTTAAAAAGGCTTTTGATTCTGTCAATCGCTTTAAGCTATGGACATGTCTACGAAAAGCTGGTTTACGTGGGAAAATGTTTACTATTCTAAAATCAATTTATTCTAATGTGAGATCATGTGTTATTTGTGGGGATAGTTTAACAGATTTCTTTGATTGTCCTTTGGGCCTAAGACAAGGCTGTATTTTGAGTCCGATCTTATTTTCATTTTTCATTAATGAATTATATTACGAAATAGCTGCCAGTGGTAAACATGGTATCCAAATGTTCCCAGATTGGATAGAAATATTAATGCTACTTTTCGCAGATGATGTCATTCTAGTGTCAGATACTGTTGTTGGTCTTCAAAGGCAATTAGATATTTTAAGTACGTACACCAAAGATTGGAAATTATCAGTAAAATTGTGATCTTCAGAAAAGGTGGTCCAATAGCGTCGAAAGAGAGATGGTCATTCGATGGTCAGTTAGTCAATATAGTACATGTAGATCACTACTCATACATGTATTTAGGAATCTGGTTCTCACACACAATGAATTGGAAAAAATGTGCCCTTGACTTGTCCTTGCGTGCAAAGAAAGCTTTAATAAGTGTAATGTCCATTTCTCATAAAGTGGGATCGATGTCACCTAATATCTTCTTTAAGCTTTTTGATACCCAGATACAACCAATTTTATTGTATGGTTCTGAAGTATGGGGATTTCAACGTTATGACTGTTTAGAGAAGGTTCATTTATTAGCATGTAAAAAAGTTTCTTTGTGTCGGATCTTTTACACCAAATTGCATGGTTTATGGTGAATGTGGTAGATACCCATTATATGTTAATTCTCAGATCAGATGTTTAAAATATTGGTTTAAAATTCTTCATATGCATGAACAACGTCTCCCCAAATTAGCTTATAACATGCTTCTACATTTAGATAACATGGGAAAGAATACTTGGACATCTTTTATTTTCGCATGGTTTTGGATTTATATGACTATGTCAGTCAGTTGGAAATGTAAATATGTTTCTTAATGAATTTCGGAATCGGTCGATAAATATGTTCTACCAAGAATGGCACTCCACTTTAGAGGATAGTTCACGTTATGAATATTACAAAACTTTCAAGACTTTACTTCAACCAGAAATATATATATACTCACTACGGAAAACTTAAGAAAACAGTTAATTAAATATCGACTGGGTTTGCTAGACCTATTTGTAAATGAAGGAAGAAAACTGTCCATTGAAAAAATGAAAAGAATTTGTCCATTGTGTAAGCTAGAGATAGAAAATGAAATTCATTTTGTGTTTGTCTGTCCATTTTACAATGATCTCCGAAAGAAATATATCAAAGATTATTTAATAGCAATGTCACCGATAAACGCCTTTGTAGTTATTCTGACGACAAAGAACGGATCAAATATATTAAATCTTTCTCTTTATATTAAGCATGCATTAGCCAAAAGAAATGAATTAATCAAACAACGTGTATATCCCAATGTGTAACAAATATAATTGTATCTACATGCGTAACTCTTTCTTGTATATGGGCCGGTGGCCTTTTGTACAATAAACTTCTTTGACTTGACTGTAGTTATTGAACTGTCCACTGCAGTTGGATGTTTGTGATAGCTAGTTGGGTAAATTGTTTGTATAATTGTTGTGCCCAAGAGTGGGTGTTGCGCGTGGAAATCCCCGAGGAAATGTGTATTTGGTTTTATGTAGTTGTTAAGAATGTTAAGGTCACCTTGAGTAAAGGGTTTGGTTTGGGTATGATAAATATATATTATAGTTAGTTTTGTTTTATGTATAGTGGTATTTAGTTTGCTTCGAGAGAATTGCATTGGTCATGAGGCTAAGTTTGAATTTGCGTTTAAATGATGGGTTTGGGGTTTACTTTAGACTGTGAATGGCTGTTAGGCAGCTGTAGAAGCATTTTTGTTACACTTTGGACTTGTGAGCAAGACTTTGGAAGTTTTTAGCAGTGGGTTACCTGATGAGAAGGTAAGCTGCTGTCAACTCTATGAGTTTGTTTGTGTTATTGTTGAATACCTTTGATGTGCACACACGGTATTTCATCCAATGTGTAGTAATAAGTGTCACAAAATATAACTACTGCATAGTTCATTATCAGGCGTTAATGTTTAAAATGTTTCGTTACCATAGAAACTAGCTTCCTCGAGCATATTCGAGAAAAGCTAATTGCATTAATTGGAGCAGGGTGCCAATCAGATCACCCAGGACAATATCAATATAATGGCGTTCAAGTAAAGGAATGTTTTTGCATGTACTGATGTGCTATCTATTCTCCCTCGACCAGCTGGTGTAAACTACATTAACTAATTGCTTCTTTTCATATTTTATTCTTCAATGTGACCGCCTCCGTGGTCTAATGGTAGAGCCCGGGGTTCGATACCAAGCCGCGTCATACCAAAAGACGTTAAAAGATGGTACTTGTTGTTACCCTGTCTGGCGCTCGGCATTAAGGGGCTAAAACAAGGACTGGTCGGCTCGGAGTCAGTATACTGTGTCTGAGTGGGGTATTCATGTTAAACTGCGGCATGGTATCTCAGTGTGCTAGCACTATAAATCGGCATCAGTCCGGACTAGTACAAGAAGCCACACACACACACACACATACACGTGCATGCACGTCGCTATATAAGTGCAATAATCTTGGACGTGACGTTAAACCCCAATTCACCTAACCTCAGCTATTCCTCAATATAACGCAATATTCAACGATCTTCGCTACACCTGTTTATTTTCTGGCTACATCATAATGGGTTTGAACATCTGAATACCTTTGGGCATAATTGGGGAATTTGATATGAATGTGCGCAGGAGAGATACCTAGCTAGCGATAACATTCACATCAGGTATTCGACCAGTCGTGCTATGCATGCTCTATGTGCACAAGCCCTATGGCACGTTAACCTACATTGTTATGAAGCCATTGTCTAGATCAACTTCTAATATTCCAGGACATAAACGGAATAGTTGTTTAATGTTTCGGAGTTTGCTGTGTAGTGTTGCGTCCATTAGTCGTATGAGAGAACAAGATTATCGTTGGTTCGAATCCCAGATTCATCTTGGTGATGATTCGTGGTTTATCAACACATTATCCGAGCTCATTGGGGTATATCTGTGATAAACGTCAACGTCAATTTTATATTTTCCCCTACATTACACACACACGCCATGAAAAACCGTTCAAAGCTGGGATAATACCCACCTCACGTTTCTGTTAATTGCAATACATTGGTGCAGGGGCAGTCGGGTAGCCTAGTGGTTAAAGCGTTCGCTCGTCACGCCGAAGACCCGGGTTCAATTTCCGACATGGGTACAATGTGTGAAGCCCATTTCTGGTGTCCCCCGCCGTGATATTGCTGGAATATTGCTAAAAGCGGCGTAAAACCATACTGACTGACTCACTCACATTGGTGCAATAATGTATCTCCAGTTATTATGTATACGTATCATTTCCCATTTTGTCTTTTGTGTGCTGGGGGCACGGGTGGCGTCTAAGGCGGCGCGATTCGCAGGGCAGAGTTGCGTCCCTTGGGCACGCCAGAAACCTATGATTGTGGGTTCGAATTCCGGTTCGCCCTGATTATGTTTCTAGGTTTTGACAGCACCATACCCATGCTCGTGGGTTTCACCGAAGTGGTAAACGTCTGAGACCTGCATCACTTCGGGCGTTCCTCCGACATTAAGCTGACACGCCGTGATATAACTGGAGTTATGTTAAAAGCGGCGTTAAACTCAACTCACACAATCACTCACTTTTGTGTGCCACTGGGGTGGATGAATGATTGCGACTGGATTACCGCCGTTGGAACTTGTTTGGATATATTATGTGGTGTCCGCTTAATTCAGCTTATTTAGTCTTCAAAACAACACTATGCTGAGCTACGAAACAGAATATTGTTTGTAGACTTGCGGAATAATGAGTGACGATATCCTCACTACCATTCATGTATTTCTTTAAGATGTTATCACCACTCTTACGAAGCCCAGGCAAACCAAGAAATAATCTGTGCGACAGAAAATCGAACCCATAATCATAGGTCTCTGGATAACGAATTGCGCCACCTTAGACAACTGGGCTACCCGTACTCCGTTACTCACATTTAAGACCACCGAACAATATTCGACCCGTGAAGATCCGGGGTAGAATAGGTCTTCAGCAATCCATGCTTGCCGTAAAAGGCGACTATCCTTGTTGGGTGGTCGGGTCTTCAGGCTCGCTGTCTTGGTGGATGCATGTCATCATATCCCAATTGTATGGATGATGCTCATAATGTCAATCACGAGATTGTCTGGTCGAGACCCCTATTATTTACAGACCGCCGTCATATAGCTGTAATATTGCTGAGTGCAGCGTTAAACGAGAAACAAACATTATATATTCATATAATTGATCTTTAATGCATGTTTCTAAGATGCCTTCAAAATATATTTATTAATGATATGTACGTATATTTATATCCAGCGAACCGATATGACGATGAAGATGATGATTAGTGCACTCTTGGTTACGTGTGCCATTACCCTGTCTTCCTCGCAAAATCTTACCAACGACGACATCACCAGCATCTGCAAGGCAGTCACGGAACAGGGCAATTGTTCGTCCTGTAACTGGTGTTCTGTGAGGAAAGACGGCTTTCCCTTGACAGTGAAAGAGCTGTGCCGAGTAGATAATTGGAGCCTGGCTCTTTCAGATTTCCCATGTTCGAACATCACGACCTTCTATAGCCAGTCTTGTTCTGCGGGCACCTTGCCATGGGCACATACGGTCGTGTGTCCCATTGCTGAGTCGGCTACTTCCTGCTTTGTAACAAGTAAGTATTATTTATTTATTTTAAAAAAACCATATTATATATATTTGTTTTATTTAAGTACCTTATACATGAGAAAATCTGAAAACTTGCGCATATACTCCGGTGAAAATGTGATTTCATACTTCGATAAATGTAAGAGTAACATCTAGTCTTTATGGACCCGTGAAGATCCGGGTAAAATAGGTCTTAAGCAACCCATGCTTGACGTAAAAGGCAATGTTGTAGTTCTGGTTCGCCTGATGACGAGTGCATGCTGTGGAATATTAGACCAATGTACGTACGCCTCAGTGTTTGCTTGTTTTGTTATTTACGACACTGGAATGCATCTCATACAACACTATGACAGTTACAATGTACGATCCATTTATGGTCAGGAAATGCCGAGAGAAAAATAATCACACGCGGACTGCCATGTTGAATTTTACCGCGGTTTGGCATCCAGGACGTGTCGTATAGGTATGCAACCCGTGAAGATCCGGGGTACAATAGGTATTTATGCTTGCCGTAAAAGACGACTATGCTTGTAAGAGGCGACTAACGGGATCGGGTGGTCAGGCACGCTGACTTGGTTGAAGTATGTTGAGTGGATCGATGCTCATTATGTTAATCACTGGATTGCCTGGTCCAGACTCGATTATTTACAGACCGCCTCCATATAGCTTGAATATTGCTGAGTGCGGCGTTAAACAACAAACAAACAACATCTAATCTTTATGGTGTATTTTATACATACTGGTACGATATTCAGGTTTGTGCATTTTTATCGGTTTTGTAATAAAGGATGACAGGAAGACCGGAAAGGCATAACTTGTGAGTTTAAGGGAAGGATACATATTATCTTTTACTATACGTTTATATACTATAGGTTCCAGTATCTGCTCAAATGCAGTTTCATTTGATTCCCGACCAGTGGATCCGTATGCATTCCAGTTATCATTCTCAGCTCCATGGGGAGTATAACCCAAACTGCCAAGGGGCGCTACACTTGGGTTTCGGATGTATGCACGTATTTGTGTTTCCACCATCTGGTCTTCTACCATTAGTATTAGTATCATATATCATTTTAACAGTAAATAATTACGAAATGAATTAGTTTCACAAATTTAAGCAATTCTAATTGGCAGTGGGAATCTGAAAACCTGTGCATATAATCCGGTGAATGCACAAAATTCGTACTTCGATAAATGTAAGTTTGGACGGAAGAAGGAACTGCGTTCCACTTGACAAGTCACTTGATAAACTCTATATTAGGTCGGTGTCAGGGATTTCCTGTTGTTAAACTTGGACGAAAAGGTTCACAAATACAGACATGAAATAATTATATATTGCAAAATACCAGTGTTTGTTATTTTAGATTTGCATGGAATTTTCGGGTCGTGATAAAGAGCATTCCCTTCTATTGCCTTCTATTGCCCTTGACGCTTGTCGTGTATTCTTGCGAATGTCTCGATGTGGACGTATATCAAAACCATTACTTCTGCAACGAACTTGACAGTAAGTTAATAAAAGCGACATAAACAGACTCCAATTATATACAGAAGATGCCAGGTTTTCGCGAAAAGGTGAGTGTATCCTGCCCCACCTGTATTACCAAGCAACCCACGTTTGCTTAAAAGACGTCTATGCTTGTCGTAAGAAGCGACTTACGGAAACGGGTGGTCAGGCTCGCTGACTTGGTTGATGCATGTCATCGTGTCCCAATTGCGTGGATCGATGCTCATGATGTCGATCACGAGATTGACTGGTGCAGACTTGATTCTTTACAGACAGCTGTCATATAGCTGGAATATTGCTGAGTGCGGCGTTAAGCAACAAACAAACAAACCAAACAGAAACACATGCAAAGGCAAGTCAGTAGTTCACCTGAAACAAAACATTGGGACACATGGTGAAAAGTCAAAACAGGGAATTGCATCAGTCATAACTTCTGGCACTGATGCGTCAAGTATGGAAACGTCCTCCACATGACCAGCATGATTCAATTTTTGAAAACTTTGCAGAGGCCTTCAATGTTGTAACTTGATCAAACAACTTGAGCTAAGATATGGCATAAATTAGTCACACACACACACACACACACACACACACACACACACAGCTGGAAACAAGTTAAGCAGCAGCTGCAGCCCTTCGTTACGATCACGCGGTGTCGCCTAGTACTACGTCACAATCAAATGACATCACTAACATCTCTGCCCCTGCGTTGGTTAGCTTTACATTTTTAACTCCACACACTGGTTATTATTGTTTACAAACTGAAATTGTTGGCAGATTTACTTTGCGTGATACATAGAATCACTCGTGCTTTCTAATCTCAAATGTATGACTGGTTGAAAATGTAAACTTATAGATACAGATACTTTGTATATCCCGACGTTACCTACTGACTAGAACAATGTTTGTTTCTCCACGTGGTCGCATGTGGTAAATCGTGTCGTACGATGCAGTGAGCAAGTAATTGAAAGTGTAGACACACAACTACTGACAAAGAACATTGCCCGTCATAATTGTTTTGCTTAGGGCTAACATAATCAATGCCATCAAACTTGACAAAGTCACAATTCTTATCAGTATCACAACCTAATGCAATATCCACAGGAGAAACAGTGGCAACACACTGAGCAGGTACATTGTCATGTAATTCATGTTACTTTCTAATCATATTGACATGACAAAGCTGTGTCTGTTTACGACGGTCCGGTGTTTGTACAACATAGTCAGTATCACTGACCTTCTGGCAATAACATAGGGACCGTTCTGCCTAGCACGTAATGGTTGACCAGGGATTGGCAAAAACACTAAGACGTTATTGCCAGGACTAAATTTTCTCTTGAGACTTTTTGTCATAATGTAATTTCATTTTGTCCTGGGATTCCTTTAAGTTATCCTCAGCAACTTCACAAGCTTTTGTAAGCCTAGCCCCAAATGATAAGACATACTCTTACAAACTCATTTCAGACCTATCACTGAGCCAATGTTCCTTTAAGTCCACTAATCGTATGGCCAAAGACAAGGTGATAAAAACTAAAACCTAGGGACTCCCTCACAGCAAACAACAACAAATGAATGCCTCTATCCCAACCCTTCTCAGTCTCAAAACAGTAAGTCCTTATCATATTCTTAAGAGTCTACTCTCTCTAAAGCTCCTTGAGATTCAGGGTGATATGCACGAGGCTTAACATGAGTTATGCCTAACTGGTGCATAGCTTGTTGCAAAACACCTAACATGAAAATAGAGCCCTGATCTGACTGTATAATCTTAGCAAACCAACCATGGTGAAGAAATTTATCAAAGCCTTGATTATAACCTGAGCTGTAAGTTTCCCAATGGAAATCGTGTGGAAGCACACATGATAGTAAACATGTATACTGATTTCCTGACTTAGTTTTAGGCAAAGGACCAATACAATCAATGATAACCCTGCTGGAAGGTTCTTCAAAGGCTGGAATGGGTTTAAAAGATGCTACTGGAATTTTCTGATTAGGTTTGCCAACCATTTGACACACATGGCATGTTTTGCAAATTCAGTCACATCATGCCGCAAATTAGGCCAAAATGGGACAGAATGTTGTCACAAGTTTTGTTTATCTGCCAAGGACTTTCATGTGCCAAACTCAAAACATGCTTTCGATATGAATTTGAAAGGACAATTTGATGGACGACCTTCCGTTCATTATCAGCAGGTACATTTGGCGGCCTGCATGTCCTCATCAAAACGCTACCCTTAAAATAATAGCAAAGTGGAACCATGTCAGCTTCTTCTGAAGAGAGTAAGTGCCCTGTTGGCAAGAGCTTTGAGTTATTGGCCCTCCCCCTTTAACTTAACTTACAGCTCCCTACCCAGAACTGGCTCCTCAACAGCCAAACTGTCAGAATGTTTGCACTCTCCCTCCAAGATTTAGACAGGTCAAGTGAATGATTCATAACAGTGCCAGCCAAATCATAACTGGAATCATTCTCAGAGGAACTTTGCTCAGACATAGCACAAGTCACAACACACAAAGGACTTATGCCTTGAATTTCTTTTTCAAGATTTTCGGTACTTTCGGAAGTGCGAGGTTCAAGACAAATAACAGGATCAGGCAAACATCTTCCCATCTTCAGCCATATCTTACAAACTCGTACGCAAAGTTATGTATACTTATAATTTCTACACAATTATGTATTTGTAAATGCCTAAATGTACGACCAAGTAACGTTAATGGTTGTTTTCTTTCAGCGGAGGCTTCTACGACCACGGTAACTACGACCACGGCAACTACAACCACGGTGCCCACAACGACTAAAACAATTCGGTTTCAAGCCGGCGCCCCCGAAACGTTCCGTATGCGACTATTTTCAAATCTTTTTTTTGCGATACCTACTCTGTGCATTTAGAGCTCGTGTTTGATCGTAGATATTCTCTGAAACGTGGACGTGCTCGTGTTTGCCCGGTCATCGATACATCACATTATATGTGAGGTGAGGTGAAATGGGGTCGCGTCCAAAATTATTGCACTTATATAGCGACGTGCACGCACGTGAGTGTGTATGGTTGCTTGTGCTTACCCACTGAGATACTATGCCGCAGTTTAACACGAATACCCCACTCTGCTTCAGTATACTGACTCCGAGCCGACCAGTCCTTGTTTTAGCCCCTTAATGCCGAACGCCAGGCAGGGTAACAAGTACCCTAAACCATCTGTTTTGGTCCGGGCGTCACTTTATATTGGATCACAAAGAGTGCCAGTGTCTTGCTAGAGTGCTAGAGTGTTGTTGCTGTTGCTAAAGTATATAAAACTCGGCGTATTTGGTCTGATGCAATGAAGGTCGTTTTTTAGACAAAAATAATCTGCTTTGTATTGTAGATTGGTAAATGTATTTAACAATAGAACGTGCTTCCTTTCAGAGGTAACTTGATATTAAGTCGCGATCCGGGGAAGAATAGATCTTCAGGAATCAATGCTTGCCGTGAAAGGGTACTGTGTTTGTCGTAAGAGGCGACTAACGGGATCGGGTGTTCAGGCTCGCTGACTTGGTTGATGCATGTCATCGTATCCCAATTGCGTGGATCGATGTTCATGATGTCAATCACGAGATTGTCTGGTCCAGACTTGATTATTTACAGACCGCTGTCATATAGCTGGAATATTGCTGAGTGCGGCGTTAAACAACAAACAAACAAACCAAACAGAAACACATGCAAAGGCAAGTCAGTAGTTCACCTGAAACTACTGATTGGGACACATGGTGAAAAGTCAAAACAGGGAATTGCATCAGTCATAACTTTTGGCACTGATGCGTCAAGTATGGAAACATACTCCATAAGACATACTCCAACTATCACTGAGCCAATGTTCCTTTAAGTCCACTAATTGTATGGCCAAAGACAAGGGAATAAAAACTAAAACCTAGGGACTCCCTCACAGCAAACAACAACAAATGAATGCCTCTATCCCAACCCTTCTCAGTCTCAAAACAGTAAGTCCTTATCATATTCTTAAGAGTCTTCTCTCTCTAAAGCTCCTTGAGATTCGGGGTGATATGCACGAGGCTTAACCTGAGTTATGCCTAACTGGTGCATAGCTTGTTGCAAAACACCTAACATGAAAATAGAGCCCTGATCTGACTGTATAATCTTAGCAAACCAACCATGGTGAAGAAATTTATCAAAGCCTTGATTATAACCTGAGCTGTAAGTTTCCCAATGGAAATCGTGTGGAAGCACACATGATAGTAAACATGTATACTGATTTCCTGACTTAGTTTTAGGCAAAGGACCAATACAATCAATGATAACCCTGCTGGAAGGTTCTTCAAAGGCTGGAATGGGTTTAAAAGATGCTACTGGAATTTTCTGATTAGGTTTGCCAACCATTTGACACACATGGCATGTTTTGCAAATTCAGTCACATCATGCCGCAAATTAGGCCAAAATGGGACAGAATGTTGTCACAAGTTTTGTTTATCTGCCAAGGACTTTCATGTGCCAAACTCAAAACATGCTTTCGATATGAATTTGAAAGGACAATTTGATGGACGACCTTCCGTTCATTATCAGCAGGTACATTTGGCGGCCTGCATGTCCTCATCAAAACGCTACCCTTAAAATAATAGCAAAGTGGAACCATGTCAGCTTCTTCTGAAGAGAGTAAGTGCCCTGTTGGCAAGAGCTTTGAGTTATTGGCCCTCCCCCTTTAACTTAACTTACAGCTCCCTACCCAGAACTGGCTCCTCAACAGCCAAACTGTCAGAATGTTTGCACTCTCCCTCCAAGATTTAGACAGGTCAAGTGAATGATTCATAACAGTGCCAGCCAAATCATAACTGGAATCATTCTCAGAGGAACTTTGCTCAGACATAGCACAAGTCACAACACACAAAGGACTTATGCCTTGAATTTCTTTTTCAAGATTTTCGGTACTTTCGGAAGTGCGAGGTTCAAGACAAATAACAGGATCAGGCAAACATCTTCCCATCTTCAGCCATATCTTACAAACTCGTACGCAAAGTTATGTATACTTATAATTTCTACACAATTATGTATTTGTAAATGCCTAAATGTACGACCAAGTAACGTTAATGGTTGTTTTCTTTCAGCGGAGGCTTCTACGACCACGGTAACTACGACCACGGCAACTACAACCACGGTGCCCACAACGACTAAAACAATTCGGTTTCAAGCCGGCGCCCCCGAAACGTTCCGTATGCGACTATTTTCAAATCTTTTTTTTGCGATACCTACTCTGTGCATTTAGAGCTCGTGTTTGATCGTAGATATTCTCTGAAACGTGGACGTGCTCGTGTTTGCCCGGTCATCGATACATCACATTATATGTGAGGTGAGGTGAAATGGGGTCGCGTCCAAAATTATTGCACTTATATAGCGACGTGCACGCACGTGAGTGTGTATGGTTGCTTGTGCTTACCCACTGAGATACTATGCCGCAGTTTAACACGAATACCCCACTCTGCTTCAGTATACTGACTCCGAGCCGACCAGTCCTTGTTTTAGCCCCTTAATGCCGAACGCCAGGCAGGGTAACAAGTACCCTAAACCATCTGTTTTGGTCCGGGCGTCACTTTATATTGGATCACAAAGAGTGCCAGTGTCTTGCTAGAGTGCTAGAGTGTTGTTGCTGTTGCTAAAGTATATAAAACTCGGCGTATTTGGTCTGATGCAATGAAGGTCGTTTTTTAGACAAAAATAATCTGCTTTGTATTGTAGATTGGTAAATGTATTTAACAATAGAACGTGCTTCCTTTCAGAGGTAACTTGATATTAAGTCGCGATCCGGGGAAGAATAGATCTTCAGGAATCAATGCTTGCCGTGAAAGGGTACTGTGTTTGTCGTAAGAGGCGACTAACGGGATCGGGTGTTCAGGCTCGCTGACTTGGTTGATGCATGTCATCGTATCCCAATTGCGTGGATCGATGTTCATGATGTCAATCACGAGATTGTCTGGTCCAGACTTGATTATTTACAGACCGCTGTCATATAGCTGGAATATTGCTGAGTGCGGCGTTAAACAACAAACAAACAAACCAAACAGAAACACATGCAAAGGCAAGTCAGTAGTTCACCTGAAACTACTGATTGGGACACATGGTGAAAAGTCAAAACAGGGAATTGCATCAGTCATAACTTTTGGCACTGATGCGTCAAGTATGGAAACATACTCCATAAGACACACTCCAACTATCACTGAGCCAATGTTCCTTTAAGTCCACTAATTGTATGGCCAAAGACAAGGGAATAAAAACTAAAACCTAGGGACTCCCTCACAGCAAACAACAACAAATGAATGCCTCTATCCCAACCCTTCTCAGTCTCAAAACAGTAAGTCCTTATCATATTCTTAAGAGTCTTCTCTCTCTAAAGCTCCTTGAGATTCGGGGTGATATGCACGAGGCTTAACCTGAGTTATGCCTAACTGGTGCATAGCTTGTTGCAAAACACCTAACATGAAAATAGAGCCCTGATCTGACTGTATAATCTTAGCAAACCAACCATGGTGAAGAAATTTATCAAAGCCTTGATTATAACCTGAGCTGTAAGTTCCCAATGGAAATCTTGTGGAAGCACACATGATAGTAAACATGTATACTGATTTCCTGACTTAGTTTTAGGCAAAGGACCAATACAATCAATGATAACCCTGCTGGAAGGTTCTTCAAAGGCTGGAATGGGTTTAAAAGATGCTACTGGAATTTTCTGATTAGGTTTGCCAACCATTTGACACACATGGCATGTTTTGCAAATTCAGTCACATCATGCCGCAAATTAGGCCAAAATGGGACAGAATGTTGTCACAAGTTTTGTTTATCTGCCAAAGGACTTTCATGTGCCAAACTCAAAACATGCTTTCGATATGAATTTGAAAGGACAATTTGATGGACGACCTTCCGTTCATTATCAGCAGGTACATTTGGCGGCCTGCATGTCCTCATCAAAACGCTACCCTTAAAATAATAGCAAAGTGGAACCATGTCAGCTTCTTCTGAAGAGAGTAAGTGCCCTGTTGGCAAGAGCTTTGAGTTATTGGCCCTCCCCCTTTAACTTAACTTACAGCTCCCTACCCAGAACTGGTTCCTCAACAGCCAAACTGTCAGAATGTTTGCACTCTCCCTCCAAGATTTAGACAGGTCAAGTGAATGATTCATAACAGTGCCAGCCAAATCATAACTGGAATCATTCTCAGAGGAACTTTGCTCAGACATAGCACAAGTCACAACACACAAAGGACTTATGCCTTGAATTTCTTTTTCAAGATTTTCAGTACTTTCGGAAGTGCGAGGTTCAAGACAAATAACAGGATCAGGCAAACATCTTCCCATCTTCAGCCATATCTTACAAACTCGTACGCAAAGTTATGTATACTTATAATTTCTACACAATTATGTATTTGTAAATGCCTAAATGTACGACCAAGTAACGTTAATGGTTGTTTTCTTTCAGCGGAGGCTACAACCACGGTGCCTACAACGACTGCAACAACCATGCCTTCAATTCCGGGACCAGACGTCGCCCGCAAAACGTTCCGTATGCGACTATTTTCAAATCTTTTTTTGCGCTACCTACTCTGTGCATTTAGAGCTCGTGTTTGATCGTAGATATTCTCTGAAACGTGGACGTGCTCGTGTTTGCCCGGTCATCGATACATCACATTATATGTGAGGTGAGGTGAAATGGGGTCGCGTCCAAAATTATTGCACTTATATAGCGACGTGCACGCACGTGAGTGTGTATGGTTGCTTGTGCTTACCCACTGAGATACTATGCCGCAGTTTAACACGAATACCCCACTCTGCTTCAGTATACTGACTCCGAGCCGACCAGTCCTTGTTTTAGCCCCTTAATGCCGAACGCCAGGCAGGGTAACAAGTACCCTAAACCATCTGTTTTGGTCCGGGCGTCACTTTATATAGGATCACACGGGATAGAATAGATCTTCAGCTTGCCGTGAAAGGCGACTTTGTTTTTTGTTAGAGGCGACTAACGGGATCGGGTGGTCTTGGTTGATGCATGTCATCGTATCCCAGTTACGTGGATCGATGCTCATGATGTCAATCACGAGATTGTCTGGTCCAGACTTGATTATTTACAGACCGCCTTCATATAGCTTGAATATTGCTGAGTGCGGCGTTAAACAACAAACAAACAAAATGATGTTACTGTCAGGAGATTGAAAGTTTAATTTAGTTAAAACTGAGAGTTGTAAAATTGTTTGTACGGTCTTCATTCTCAGGGACCCCTTGCACTCAACGGTGTGTCCGCAACGACATAGTGGCCTCAGTATGCGGTTCTTCAACGCTTGCCGATGAGTGTACCAAGCTCGAGGTTCCCACGTTAGATGGTAAATACACCTGCTGTACAGGTTAATACAGGTATGGAATACACTTCACGTAAAGGTTTATTGTAAGATCCATTTAACAAATTTCGCTTCGTAAATCAGACTTTCTTCACTGTTTTTGTGATTCGACAAAGACGATAGACAATATGGCTCTGATCAGTCTCATGTTCATACTATTCGCACTGCTGACATGTCCTGTCAAGCAACGTATTGGAAAGCAAATTCAGTTAAAGCGTACGGGACATTATTTTAATTTTGGGTTTTGTTGATAGCAGCTTCTCAACTTTCAACATTTCGCCAATGAATTAACTTCATAACCGAACACTACACATGAATGAGAGCGGGTCTGGTAACCACTTTGAATTCAAATACAGTAAACTACGGTTATAACGAACTCAAAAGAACGTATAGTTGGTAATAACCGTAAGATCGTTATAACTATATATATATATATAAACAAATGACGGAGTCTAAAAAATATGTTTGTTATATCGGTCAGTTCGTTATAAGCTCGTCGGTATAATAACAATTAGAGTAAATATTTGAACAAGATATGATATGTAAAGAACAATATAGTTCAAATTACTATGATGGAGTACATCATTTATTAAAATGTAGGTTATTAAAATGTAGAAGACGCGTGAAGATCCAGGGTAGATTAGGTCTTCAGCAACATATGCTTACCGTAAAAGGCGACTGACTATGCACGCGTAAGAGGCGACCGGATCCGCTGGTCAGGTTCGCTTTCTTGGTTGATGCATGTCATCGATCCCAATTGGGTGGATTGATACGACTGATGTAAATCACTGGATTGTCTGGACCAGACTCGATTATTCAAACCGCCGTCATACAGTTGGAATATTGCTGAGTGCGGCGTTAGACAGATTATTCAATACATAATACATAGGCATAATTTGTCACGTGATGTACATGGTTGGATGTTAAATTAAGTTACACAATTCTCATCATGGATCATATCAGGAAGTTTAGCAGTGTTATCCTTTAGTCTCTGCTTAAATGAATATAGAAAAAACTGCGGGTCTCTTGGGAAATTCATGCATTATGAAAAGCCTTATACATAATAGATTTCTCACATCTGAAACCATTTTGTAACACTGATATGGTTATATACCAGGCACCATTCTAAGTAACTTAAGCCAATACTTAACTAACCTTAATTGACTGGCTACAAAAAGATCACTCCGTCCTGTTTCACCAGGAAATCATAAGACCTATACATTTATAGTAAGTGACTACACTCAAAGAAGACGAACAAAAAAACATTTTAATGTTTTGCAACAATACCACCATTTCTAAAAACTACAGCATTGGTTTTATTAAGACTTACTTCAAGACTCCATTCAATCTCATTAAAATCATATCTTAGTTCTCGCTACCGCTAAACAAAGATCTGAGGACATCCCATTACGTGTCACGTCAGACCGACCTTGCGCAAACTTTGACCGACCAATGGAATGACCAATCAGAAGGCAGCTTTACAAACTTGAAACCTGAACTCCAAAAACCATTCTGGAATAGCTAATAGATGGTCTAGATTGTAAGGATCCGTTCGTTAAACCCGTAACTATCTTTCGGAATACCCCATGTTAAAGTTTTCGAGGTTGTATGATTAGAAATCATATTTCGTCACTTTAATAATCTGGTAAGCGACGCTCTGATTGGTCGGATGAAAGGTCGTTCTGACGTGACCCCTAATGGGATGTCTTCAGATCTTTGTTCAGCGGGAGCGAGAACTAAGGTCTGATTTTAATGAGATTGAGACTCCATTTACATCAATCACACTGTAACACATGTAACTGTTTTAGCCACTTGCAACATCTGACAGATGCATATAAACTAGTGTCCAAAAGAAACGATACCAACTTATTTTCAAAATTGTTTTTACTAAGTGAATTGTCAAGTATGAAAACATGCCAATTCGTATTGCACATCCCAAACACAGCATAGTCGATAAAAAATACCGGGAACACGTGATCACTTCCGGGAAAAAACGTAAATTTCGTGAAAGTGACATTTCCCACTCTAGCATGTTCTGCACGTGCAGAAAAACTGTATAAAACGGCTGATCAGACACGTTGATATCAAAGCAACAAAAAGAACACAAGATATGTCACATTTGACAGCCATCGAGAGAGAGAGAGCCGTTGGAATGGTCCAACAAGGAGCGTCACACGTCGACGTCGCCAGAAGGTTGGGCTGCGCACGCATCACTATCACCAGGTTGATGCAGCGGTTACGTCAGACAGGTCAGACGTCAGACAGGCCCAGGAGTGGAAGACCACGAGTAACCACGCCCCGTGAAGATCGTTACATCCGGGTATTACACCTGAGGAACCGCACCGTAACAGCGACGTCCACGGCGGCTACAGCACTGGGACACAGGATCAGTCGACAGACCGTCTACAGGAGACTACGGCAGTATGGTATTCGGCCAAGTCATCCCTACCGCGGACCGCTCCTGACGCCTCGACACCGGAACAACAGACTGATCTTGGCCAGGCGAGTTCGACGTTGGCAACGGCGGGACTGGGCACGTGTTATGTTCTCTGATGAGAGCAGATTCCTCATCTTCAGAAACGATGGACGGCAGCTTGTATACCGACGATTTGGTGAACGTTTGGCGTATCCAACAGGTCCGGCCGTTTGGAGGTGGAGGGTTAATGGTTTGGGGTGGCATATGTGGTGACGTCAAAACGATGCTTGTCGTAATTCGAGGAAACCTGACTGCACAGCGTTATCTTGATGACATCCTACGGCCTGTTGTGGTGCCCTTTATTCAGCAACAGCCTCGTGGATTCCTTTTCCAACATGACAATGCAAGGCCACACACAGCAAGATTGACACAGAACTTCCTTGCCAACGCCAACGTACAGGTTTTGCCATGGCCCGCATGTTCACCGGACATGAATCCCATCGAGCACTTATGGGACCACCTCGATGTCTCCTCGAGGAATGGCAACGCATCACTCCCAACGTCATCAGACGTTTGACGTCATCAGTCCGTAGGCGTGTTCTGGCATGTATTGATGCTCACGGTGGACATACCCGCTACTGACTTGATTTTGAGACGTGTGGTGTGACATTTCCCGTTGTTTCTGTGATCAGTGCTCTAACGAAATGTTCATTTTTCGACCCCACCCATCTTTAAAGGCTTGTCATATTGGTTGTACAGATTTTATTGAAATGAAATTTTTGTACAGATGTTGTGAAAGGATTTCTCAAAAGCATAACACCAATCCTAAACTTCTGCATTGTTTAGTTTTTCTTTTATGTTGTTGCAAACAGGTGGTATCGTTTCTTTTGGACACTAGTGTATGTTTTGCAAAAGTACAAACATTTACCACACCAATTATTTATAAGTAAATACATAACTTTTTTTCCTATTAACATAGTCAAATGGTTTTTTAAAGTCAATAAATCCAAACTAAAAGCGACTTCTGGTTTTGCACAAATAAACTGACGTCCAAAAGCAACTTTTCCAGAGTTTGAAATCACTCTTGCTCAAATGCAACAAAACATACATGCATGAAGTTAAGTGTATTAAGAAGATCAATATATCAACATAATCAACAGTGAAAATGACAATCATACCGCGACCGAGAATGACGTCAGAGCCCCCCAAAGTTGGGTGTGGTTCAAAACTCGTGCTTTCAGAATCATGGACTATAGGCAGAGTACATAAACAATCGCTCTCGTTCAATAACAAGTCATTAGTAGAGTGTGTGAGCACCTAATGCCTCAATACACGCACAAGCTCTTCGACGCACAGAAAAAGTCAGTCGTCTGAACAGGTCACGTGGGATTTGACGCCATTCTTCTTGGAGGGCCAAGATCAGTTCTTGCCGGTTGGCTGGATAGTGTGGTCGTTGTCGAACACGACGATCCATGAAGTCCCAGAGGTGTTCTATGGGGGACATGTCGGGTGAGCGTGCAGGCCACGGCAGGACGTTGACGTTGTTGGCTGCGAGGAAGTTAGTGACAATTCTGGCTGTATGGGCTCTAGCGTTGTCGTGCTGATAAATGACACCACGTGGCTGCTATTGGAGAAATGGTAGGGCAACTGGACGAAAATGTTATCCATGTAACACTGAGCTGTGAAGTTTCCGTCAACGATGACCAGCGGTGTCCTCTCCTGCCCACAGATCCCTCCCCACACCATGACACTCCCTCCACCATATGGTACGACCTCCTGCACGCAACACGCCGCCGTTCGTTCACCCCTTCGGCGGTAAACACGTTGTCTTCCATCAGCCCTAAAGATACAGAATCGACTTTCGTCAGTAACGACAACCCTCTGCCAGTCACGTCGTTGCCAACGTCGTACAGTCCGGGCCCATCTCAATCGCAGACGACGATATTGCGCTGTCAATAGCTGTCCTCTGTATGGTCTAAAAGCTCTGATTTCAGGAGCCCTGAGTCTCCTGGCCACTGTGTGTCGACTAACCCTGTGACCTAAGGCATTTGTCGCCTATGACGTCACTGTCAGGAAGCGATTTCGGAGGTGCAAGGTACGCAAGTACCGGTCATCATTGGGCGTGGTAACGGCAACACGGGAACAAACGAAGGTTCGTCCAATATGGGCGTGGGTCGCTCCCATCTGTACCATACCCAAGCCTTGTTCACGTTGATGGACTGTGAGTCGTGGCATTTCTTTTGTGTTATTTTATCACTGCGGATGTCTGACTGGCCGTTGCAATCGTTTTATACCCTTACCCGCACGTACATTTGCAGTTGTCAGTGGTGCACGTGTTTTTCATTTTTTCGCGTGTTATCTCGCAAACATGTAAAGGAGGACTAACATTTTCTGCATACACTGTTGTTGTATTTAGGTCATGTGTTTTAGATTGACTTCATCGACGAAAATTATACTTTGTCTGAAATTTATATTTTCAGTTGGTAAAGTTTCCTTTGGACGTCAGTTTATTTAGAACAAAGAGGTTGTAAAACAAGCAAGTTATCAACAGTAGAGTAGTTCGGCCGGAACCCTACTTGAGAATCATTTACTTCCATACATATTCATACAGCCATACATAGCCTTCATTAATTTATTTATTTACTTTTTGTCATTATTCTAATTAAGCCTTTACGGCATCAGCATACAAATTAGAACTGAGAAAAGTCTTGCTAAACATGGTGAATTTCCTCTCAGGATCGATCTGGGTGATTACGAGAGAATCAGTGTGTTTCTTATAGTTTGGCTCATCAGAAATATCAACGGCTTGACAATTAGAAGGATTGGCGTTCGTATCCAACATTGAAACATATGTCTCAGGTGCACAGTCCAAAATGAGACATAGAAGTGAATGGGTCAAAACGCCTACATTTGACATAAAAACATCCATTGGGCGGGGTTGCCTTTGATTTTTTTATCGACATTAGATAGTTTCCAGCTACAGCTACGAACAAAACCACATAGATTATTTTAAAGAAAAACGCCTTGCAACAATGTATATTTGGTGGGGGAATTTTCTTTCTTTTTTTCAACAGTCTGAAGCATAATATTTTTTTTTAAAGAATTTTCGGGGTCAATTAATTTTTTTCGATTAATTCACACTTTTTATTGTGTTACATTCCCACTGAAACTACAAGGCTGAAAACGGTGATGAAACTTTGTATGAATGATCCCACCTATGGTGTATCTAAAACTGCTCACAAAATCCTCACCGGCTTTAACATGGCCCATTTATTTCAACTCAATCCAGGTGAGCTACAGTGCCATCCTGATGCTTGTATATAAAACATTTATTTTGATTTTCAGAGGACATATCAACAGGGGATCCAGAACTCCACCATATCAACAGAAAGTGTACAATTAAGACAAAATGGTTGCTTGTCAAAGATCATATATTAATTGACTAATATGTACTTTCAAACCTTCGAAATGAAAATAAATTGATCGTGGAGCAATTTGCTTTCTGTCTTCAAAACGATAAAATAAATCAAGACGGTATTACGTTTCTTGTATCTGACTTGTTCTCTGATAATATATGTATCATTTAGAACATTTGGTTCGGATGACAAACAGATGAAGTATGATACATTAGCATTGCAGCTGAGTTTTCTATGGGTTCATGACGTGCTGTTCTTAAAGTGTAGATATCATGAAAAATAGCAATAGACTTTTCGTACATCATTATGTAGCAAGTGTGATGTACGTTACGATGGCCGAGAAAATCAGCGTGAATGTAAACTTAGCGATATTGCGCATAATTAAACGTACTTATTTTGAGGTCAATATTTGTAACAACCCGCGAATCTTAACGGCGATAACGAGGGGGCGTGGTTTAAATAGCACGGCCGGCTAGGCCTGCAAACTGATTGGGTATTACCACCAGCCGGTACAGAATATACGCGACCGTTTCAGTAATTGTGTCATGAGTATGGCTGGTAGGGGGGTGTCAACCAACCTTGATTTAACATCTATTATATAATCTTAACATTGCAAAATATTTTCAATTTTAGGAGCGTGGGATCCATCCACCCCCTTCTACTCAATACGTGCCTTTATACCTGCTAATCTACCAGAAAATTATTTGTCTCGGTGTTGTCCCGAAGTCTAAAATAGACATAATTTTGATATTCGAGAGTTCAGTGATGGTCATGGGTTTATGAATTCAAATATGTTCGAAAGTTCGGTGTCGGTTGAGGATCAATGCACCAAGTGAGTGAGTGAGTGAGTGAGTATGGTTTTACGCCGTTTTCCAGCAACATCACGGCGGGGGACACCAGAAATGGGCTTCACACATTGTAGCCATGTCGGGAATCGAACCCGGGTCTTCGGCGTGGCGAGCAAACGCTTTAACCACTAGGCTACCCGACCGCCTTCAATGCACCAAGTACTTAAGACATGTCGGTGCTGTGTAGAAAACAAGACATATACATTTTGCCATCGTTTAATTAAATGAATGATCTCCTCTGTCCTGTCTGGAAGTAACATGTCGTGTGAGTGAGTTGGGTTTAACGCCGCTTTCAACAGTATTCCAGTTATATCACGGCGTGCCAGCTGAATGTGGGAGGAAAGCCCGAAGTGATGCAGGTCTCAGACGTTTACCACTTCGGTGACACCCACGAGCACGGGTATGGTGCTGACAAACCTAGAAACATAATCGGGGCGAACCGGGATGCGAACCCACAATCATAGGTTTCTGGCGTGCTAAAGGGACGCAACTCTGCACAGCGAATCGCGACGCCTGAGACGACTGGGCCACCCCTGCCCCCAGTCCAACCAAGATATAACTCCGACATTCCAGCCTTGTTCGTCATAGTGGAGACTGGACTTTTATAGTTAGTGAGCTCCCTTGCCTGGTGTAGGTGGGTAATGACGTCTCCAAGGAAGAGATCAAGACGGGAATACTGCCACTTGGGAACACAAGCAAATATTACTATATTATTGTGAGTTCGTTTGTTTGTTTGTTATTTAACGCCGCACTCAGCAATATTCAAGCTATATGACGGCGGTCTGTAAATAATAGAGTGTGGACCAGACAATCCAGTGACTGACATCAAGAGCATCGATCCACGCAATTGGGATACGATGACATGTATCAACCAAGTCATCGAGCCTGACCACCCGATCCCGTTAGTCGCCTTTTACGACAAGCATAGTCGCCTTTTACAGCAAGGATTGGTTGCTGAAGAGCTCTTCAACCCCGGATATTCACGGGTCATATGTTTCAGTGAGTTTTAATACTGGTTGGTGATTACATTACGATAGAGACAATGTGTGCATGTCCCATAAAGAGACAAAGATACTCTACTGTAACACTACGTGCAGACCTTCGATAAGCTGCAAGTGATGACTGGTGGTGTGGTGAAACGCTTTCTTGTGACAATCGTGGGACGACACCTGAAGGGAGGCAACTCTTGTATCCAAAACGCGTTAAAATTAGTGAGGCTAACGAGTGAGTGAGTTGGGTTTAGCTCCGCGTTTAACATTATTCCAGTTATATCGCGGCGCCTCAGACGACGGGGCCACCCGTGCCCCCCAAACTAGTTTTAAAACTAAAAACTGTTATATATTACTACTTGTTATACTGTCCTTCGATGAGTGTTATATAATATAGATTACATAGGTATAACGTATTCAAGTCACGATATGGCTGAATTATTGCCGATGTCGCTTAAGTTTAACCTACTCACTGTAATAATAGTCATCATTTGTTGCACATGACTGGTCGCTTTCTGAACTGAGACTTTCTAAAGGGCAGCCTACTGTATAGACAAGGTTAGGGTTGTTTCCACAATTGTTGGACCACTATTGTTCAACTACCCTGTACTTTATCATTGAATATGAAGAAGTATTTCCACAATAGCAAACATTATCTTCTTGGTCAACTGGACCATAACTTATGTTAAAAAAATCAATTACAAAATGAAATATTTCTTTCTTTAAAACTATAAGCCTGAATGTTATTTTTAAAGCCAGGCAGTGTCACAACAAGACCCGTGAAGGGCCGGGGTACAAAATGTCTTCAGCAGCCCGTATTTGCCGTAAGTGACGACTATGCTCGTCGTAAAAGGCGACTAACGGGATCGGGTGGTCAGGCACGTTGACTTGGTTGATGCACGTCATCGTATCCCAATTGGGTGGATCGATGCTCATGATATCAATCACTGGATTGTCTGGTCCTGACTCAATTATTTACAGACCGCCGTCATATAGCTGAAATATTGCTGAGTGCGGCGTTAAACAACAAACAAACAAACAAACAACAACAACAAATAACGTCTTTTAACGTATTTTGCTATGACACGGCTGGGGATTGAACCACAGACGTTCCACTCTCCGGGCAGACTCTCTGTGCAAAGGCAATAGACAAAGGAGGGACGCGACGTTAAACCCTATTTCACTTCGAATAATTGCGGATCTGTATATTAATGCATATGAGTTGGAATTTCTGTTCTGAATGGCAAAATCAGAGCACGCCAAGAATCTTAACTTATCATTTTGATATATCGATGGCCTGATATTGTTGAAATATTTTTTAATAGCCCATTCCCTTTCAATGATTAAAACACCTGGACTAGAAATAAAAGAGACCAGTGACATCGTTTCATCTGTTTCCTATTGACTCTTAGATACACCCATCACGATGGAACAACATATCCGCAAGATACAACTGCCAACTTTTCCTTCATGTCAAGCAATATGTAAGCAGCTTTCGCCGTTGGCATGTAAATTTCACAACAAATGAGGTACAATCGTGCATACGATGTACTTCGTTGCTAGAAATGTATTTTAATGTTTTATCTGATGATATAAACAATGTCATCTCTAGATCCATTAGCACACGCTTTGTTAGCCTCACTGGTGGCACGGGTGGCCCAGTCGTCTAAGGCGCCGCGATTCGCTGTGCAGAGTTGCGTCCCTTGGGCACGCCAGAAACCAATGATTGTTGGTTCGACGCCCGGTTCGCCCCGATTATGTTTCTAGGTTTGTCAGCACCATACCCGTGCTCGTGGGTTTCACCGAAGTGGTAAACGTCTGAGACCTGCATCACCTCGGGCTTTCCTACCACATTCAGCTGACACGCCGCGATGTAACTGGAATAATGCTAAAAGCGGAGCTAACCCAACTCACTCACTCGTTAGCCTCACTAATTTTAACGCGTTTTGGATACAAGAGTTGCCTCCCTTCAGGTGTCGTCCCACGATTGTCACAGGAAAGCGTTTCACCACATCACCAGCCATCACTTGCAGCTTATCGAAGGTCTGCACATAGTGTTACAGTAGAGTATTTTTGTCTCTTTATGGGACATGCACACATTGTCTCTATCGTAATGTAATCACCAACCAGTATTAAAACTCACTGAATTATATGACCCGTGAAGATCCGGGGTTGAAGAGCTCTTCAGCAACCAATCCTTGCTGTAAAAGGCGACTATGCTTGTCGTAAGAGGCGACTAACGGGATCGGGTGGTCAGACTCGATGACTTGGTTGGTGCATGTCATCGTATCCCAATTGCGTGGATCGATGCTCTTGATGTCAGTCACTGGATTGTCTGGTCCACACTCTATTATTTACAGACCGCCGTCATATAGCTTGAATATTGCTGAGTGCGGCGTTAAACAACAAACAAACAAACGAACTCACAATAATATAGTAATATTTGCTTGTGTTCCCAAGTGGCAGTATTCCCGTCTTCATCCCTTCCTTGGAGACACCATTACCCACCTACACTAGGCAAGGGAGCTCACTAACTATAAAAGTCCAGTCTCCACTGTGACGAAGAAGGCTGGAATTTTGGAGTTATATCTTGGTTGGACTGGGGGCAGGGGTAGCCCAGTCGTCTAAGGCGTCGCGATTCGCTGTGCAGAGTTGCGTCCCTTGGGCACCCCAGAAACCTATGATTGTGGGTTCGACTCCTGGTTCGCCCCGATTATGTTTCTAGGTTTGTCAGCACCATACCCGTGCTCGTGGGTGTCACCGAACTGATAAACGTCTAAGACCTGCATCACTTCGAGCTTTCCTCCCACATTAAGCTGACACGCCGCGATAGAACTGGCATATTGTTAAAAGCGGCGTTTGACCCAACTCTCTCACTAAAACTAGTTTTAGAACATCCAAAAGATCATACTAATATCAAAAGGGGCTATGCATCACCAACAACTAAAGATGTCCATGGGAACGTACATTACTTCTTCTACCTGCAGGTACCCCAGCAGGATTTTCACCATCCCTTTAGTTGCTGGCGATAGTTTACAAGTTTAGCCAGAAATAAAAATGACGAATATAATACGTTTAAAAGTCTGGCATACACAGAACATGTTGAATAGCGTGGAACGTACGTACCCTGTTAGAGGGGAAATCATGTTACGTCACTTCATGATATGACATGGAGCACTGACTCAAAGGTCACCGTAAGATAACATTAGTGTGCCGGAAGCAAAACGTATTTTCTTAGATAGATTTATGTACCTGCTCAGTGTTCGTTTGTGCTGTTGAGTTACGATAACATGTAAAGTCACTATTTTCACAACTGAATTGACATAATGAGTGAGTACCACTACGTTAAACTGATTAAATAGTGGAATGTCATAACGCATCATTCTCAGGGGGCACGGGTGGCAATGCCGTCTAAGGCGCCGCGATTCGCTGTGCAGAGTTGCGTCCCTTGGGCACACCAGGAACCTATGATTGTAGGTTCGAATCCCGGTTCGCCCCGATTATGTTTCTTGATTTGTCAGCACCATATCCGTGCTAGTGGGTTTCACCGAAGTGGTTAACGTCTGAGACCTACATCACTTCGGGCTTTCCTCACACATTAAGCTGACAAGCCGTTATATCAATGGAATAATGTTAAAAGCGGCGTTAAACCCAACTCACTCACTCACTCATTCTCAGGGGCATTGCTATTCTCTGTGAATTTACCTCTCCTGCCACATCTACGTTTGTGTGTTGCTTAACGCCGCAATATTCCAGTTCTATATAAATACAGCCTATTAATAAGCCAGTTTGGACCAGAGAATCCCGTGATCGATATTGTGGGCAGCGATCCACGCCGTCAGTGTACGACTACAAGCAAGCAGCCAAGTCGCCCAGCCTGCCTACCCGATCTATTTACTCAGTAATAGTCCAGCTATGTGTCTGTAAATAATCGAGTCTGGACTTGGAAATCCAGTGATTAATAGTATGAGCAGTGATCCACATCGTCGGGTACGGTGACACACAATCAACAGAGTCACCGCGCTAATGTTCAACTGACCTACCTTGACAGATTTGTTCATCTATATAATTGTCTCGTAACTACGAGATACTGCTCGTATGCTCGTCTTCTGCTGCAGACCCGTGAAGATCCGGGGTAGAATAGGTCTTCAGCAACCCATGCTTGCCGTGAAAGGCGACTATGCTTGTCGTAAAAGGCGACTAACGGGATCGTCGGTCAGATTCGCTGACTTGGTTGATGCATGTCATCGATCCTAATTGGGTGGATCGATGCTCATGATATCAATCACTGGATTGTCTGGTCCAGACTCGATTATTTACAGACCGCCGTCATATAGCTGGAATATTGCTGAGTGCGGCGTAAACAATGAACCAAATCTACTGCTGCAATGTGGCTGATGTGACGTAAAATCGTAACTCACCCGCTTTCTTGGATTGAGATCGAGCGACCGCAGTCTTTTAACACATCGAATGGACGTCCACAGTTACGTTGGAGGCTTCACGAACGCCATTTGTAACAGACATATTTACAAAAAGGTGCATTCAGTAATCAGCATTGCCTCGAAGTGTATGTTCACTGTCCTTTCATGTGATAGTCGGAAGCCGTACAACGGTGATGAAGAAAGACTAAAAGCGCAACTGGAAATAGTTTATAACGCTTCATGATATTTTATTAAATATCATTTTTGTACAGACATTTATATTTGTTTGTTGTTTAACGCCGCACTCAGTAATATTCCAGCTATATGACGGCAGTCTGAAAATAATTGAGTCTGAACCAGACAATCCAGTTATTGACATCATGAGCATCAACCAAGTCAGCGAGCCTGACCATCCGATCGGGTTAGTCACCTCTTACGACAAGCATAGTCGCCTTTTACGGCAAGCATGGGTTGCAGCTGTAGACCTATTCTAATCCGGATCTTCACGGGTCAAAAATGTCAATAGAGAGTGTTTGATTGGTCGCCTGTTCAAGGATATCCACGCTATGACCCATCCTTGTGAACAAAACGAAGAAATGCACATCCAAACTATCGTAGAATGGACTCGATGCGTGTCTAGACTCACAGTGACAGTCTCACGTAATAAACGTTATCGGTCACTACCCGACTCCGATATTGTGACACTTGACTTTGACCTAACAGTATCGCCAAGTCAAACAATATCAGTTAAATCAGACTTAATCGAAGCCCTGAAATCGCCGCAAGTTCACGACTTGCTTACAGACCGGATAATCAAAACGCTTGATAGTAAATTTGATCAGGTGCTGGAGAAGATATCAGAGTGTCAGTCCGATATTAAAGCAAATGAAAGCGCCATCTCCGAGTTGAATCTGAAGCTGAGATCCAAAGATATAGAGATTGATGAGATGAGACAATATAGCAGACGAAATAATGTCCGCATCTTTGGTATCCCTTTCGTGGTTGGGGAGGAGACAGATTCCCTGGTGCTGGACTTGGCTAAACAAATGGAGGTAAAACTTGACCTGAGAGATATAGAGAGGAGTCACAGGTCAGGTGATCCGGCCTACTACTCTGACAGAAAACCTAGGCCAATACTTGTCAAGTTCCTGTCTTACCGTAGCAAGAAGGAATTCATCAAGCAACGATCCAAGCTTAAGTAACTCAAAAGGAAAATATACATCTATGACGATTTGACTAAATACAGATCAAGGATCGCTGCCACAGCTCGAAAGCTACAGATGGAGAGTAAGATAATAGGGACGTGGACCAGCGATGGACTCATATTCATCAAAACACACGATGAGCACATATTGAAGATTACCCGACAATCACAGATGGACGAACTCATCGACTCCCTCAAAATCCGAATCCGACTCAAACTGACCCAAGACAGTTGAACACCAACGGCTTAAACAATGACACTATAACTGTTTCTCTGGTTGACTTATCAGCTCGTGAAAAACTCATGTTCTCTTGATGGCACCAAGTGTTCTCATCTCCATGATTTGTGTGATGTGTACTTGTGACTGGAACCCTGAATGGTATGCAATTATTGATTGACACTCTAGTACAACAGGACTATATTGTTGAACAGTGACTGCGATGATGAGTAATTATTTGGCCATCTTCATTCACTCAAAAGCTTGAAATCCAATGCAGCCAAGATTGATGATGATAATCAATTACCAATATTTGATCTAAGTAATAATCTGTGACAGGTTTTCAATATTGTTAATGTTCACAATATATGTGGATAATATGAACAATATGCAAACAGAAATAGTGATTGTTATTGTTATATGAGGATCTTTTTCAGACTGTGTTCAGTGTGTGTTCCTAAATATCATGGTATTTGAAAAAATGTATATAATAACTTAGGTGCATGTTATCTTCTAGGTAACTAATTCTCTCTATATTTTTGTCATTTACATGGAATTAAGGACAAATATAATTATCCCTCTTACACCATGGGGATTAAGTTATTAATAATCATTGTATCAAACATTTATACGTTGATACATGTTTGCACGTTTAGATTTTACAAACCACTAAGGTTTCAGTTCGCTATTGCACATGAAAACGTTAATGCGCATTATGGGTGAAGGTTAATACTTTATTTATATTAGGTGGGTTATAAATCATTTTAAGCACAACGTATTTACATACTTTAGTAACTTAGGCATAGTTATACTTTTTAAGTATTATTAATAAGTAAGCTACGTTACTGTACGAATCATCACTCATGAGTTCAATGCATGATATGGGATGCCCGATCAAGTATGTGCTGCAACACGAAGCGTTTTACTATTATTTGTGGTAATTCAGCTAAAAAGTATCAGTACTGCGGTAACACATGATAATTTTGTGTCTAACCCCATACAAAGACTCGTCTATTCAGCTTAGTCTCGTCCATGTTAACGAGTCTCCTCCACTGACCGAGCACGGCTTTCCAGTGACTAACAGTAATAGGTGTCCAACCCATGTCTCCGTTAACAGCATTATTTGGCGTGTATTTCCCAACTCCAAGATAAAATCTGCAGGCACGATTGTGGATCTTGTTAACCACAGGGAAATCTTTAACACCCCAGATTGACGCTCAATATGTGATTACAGGCAGGATGACGGTTTCATACAACTTGGTAAAGGCATTGTAAGGCAACCCACCCATCGCTTTGGATTTAGAAATGACTAGTCCTAGTGCTCTGCTGGCTGATTCGGAGGGACGGTTTGGAACGGACTTGGCTGTTATGCTAAAATCTAGGCTTTCGTGAAGTACCAGACCCAAATAGTTGTACATTTCCACCACATCGAATGAAACATCTTCACAGGAAAACGAGAAATTGGTTTTAGGCACAGACGGGTTGCGGAAGTGTATTATGTTAGACTTTTCAGAGTTCACGGTCATATCGTCCTTAACACACCAGATGTTGAGACAGTCCACTAGACATTGGAGGTCATCTTCATTTCCCGCTAACAATACTAGGTCATCAGCATATAGTAAAACACAAATGGTATCATCGTCCACCCTAACTCCTTTACCCAGTCCCTTCAAGCGCAAGATCGTTTATGAACAGATTAAATAGTAAAGGCGACAGCAGACAGCCTTGTTTGACACCACAGTTAACAGTAAACCAGTCAGTTCTAAACCCGTTAACCCGCACGCAGCTCGACACACTTGAGTATATTGCGTGCAGCGCATGTAACATGTTTCCTTTTACTCCCAGGTCGTCCAGTCGATCCCACAGTATGTTTCTATTTATAGAATCATAGGCCTTTTTGAAATCAACAAAACTAGCATACGTCAACATCTTCTTCTTCTTTCTCGTTTCGAAAATATTAGTAATAGTAGATAGAATTGAAAATGTGCCACTTTTCAAGCTTACGTAATCTGTTTACGGGGAATACGAGATGCTCGTGCATCTCGCCGTGTTACATAATGGTCATACAGTTAAACATTATGATGAGAGGGCTAGAAGTTTTTCGATGTTTCCGAATCGGGTACTGGTTATGTTATAAATAAGTTATTGAAGTCATTGAGTTATTGAAGGGTTCCGTAAATAACTGTTTCCCTGTTCTTTCAGATTTATTTTCTCATCTGAGGTAATGGTGATTATCTCATTCTCAATTTTGCTTTTTATTTGTTTGTTCATTTTGGTTATTTCCTGTTCACTTAAACAAAAAGAATTGCCACTTGACTTTATTATGTTCACATGCCAAGCTAGCGCTAATGGGTATTTTATGATACTTGTAGACTTGAATTTGTTGGATGCCACTGCTTTCCTGTGTTACGAACTCAGTTTATTCGATGGCAGTTGATGTTGCACAATACAGGCAAGCGGTGGGCTCCTTTGCAGTTTATCTTCATACTAAAAACGAATCAAAATGTAAAATCTTCCTGCATTTTGTTAAGTCTCTCTGCTTATGTAATTCATCAATTTCAATCTTCTTTTCAATACTGCTCCTCTGCTGTGGTGATGTTCATCTTAAATCCAGGACCCTTAATAGGCACAGATTTAAAGATTATTCATCTAAACGTTCGTTGTACTAAAGACAAACTTGATATCCTTGAAGTTGAACTAAGACATTATGATGTAATTTGCATATCTGAAACATGGTTACACACGGGTATACACGACAGCGACATAATTATTCCTGGTTTCCAGGTTCCATTTAGGAAAGACAGGTCAACTCGAGGGGGTGGCGTAGCTATTTACGTCAGAGATAATATGTATGTCAAACATATGGATCGGCTTCTCATAGTTGGTCTAGAGGCGATATGGGTACATGTTAAATGCAAAACTCGTGATTATTTAACTGGAACTGTTTATCGTGCAGATAAGAGTGAAGCGTATTGGGAACTAATTGATCAATCAATAGGAAACGCAGTCGATATGAATATGTACACTGTAATTACAGGAGATTTTAATATAGATATACTTCGAGATAATAATCCAAAATTCGAATATTTGCAAATGGTTCATGGATTAACACAAATTATTAGAGAGCCTACGAGGATCACCCAACATCCCAGTACGTTGATAGATTTACTTTTTATGACAGATGTTGATAGTGTAGGGGACTCGGGAGTACTTGATCCAGTTTGTAGTAACCAATGTCCAATATTTGTAACCATTAAAGAAATGTCATTCCTTCAAACGTAAAGTGTACTATTATTCTATGGCAGATCTAAATGGCTTAAATACTGACATGCTGAACATTGATAGTGATTTATTATTCACATCGGGGGATGTGAACACAATTACTGACGAACTTACATCTCGAATTATAAAAGTTTGTGGTAAACATATTCCTAATACAATTGTTACCATGCGATCAAAGGATCCACAGTGGATCAATAATGTAATACGTTCCTTAATAAGAAAACGAAATTGCCAACATAAGAAAGCTAAAAGACGTAATACTCCAGCTGATTGGGCAAATTTTAGGCTGTTTAGAAATAAAGTAATCGACTATGTCCGTAAGGCAAAGAAGGCACATGCATCTAAAATTGATACTGTAATACATAGTTCTCACGGTACAAAGACTTGGTGGCGTTTAGTAAAGGAATTTCTTAAACTTAAAACTGCAAAACACAACTTTCCCCCAATTTTATTTGGGGATAGGTTGTATGATAATTCCATGGATATTGCTGATATTCTCAATAACTTCTTTGTGGACCAATCTCGCATATGTAATCCTGATATGCAACTTCCACCCGAAGAATTAGATAAAGTTGAAAATCCATTAGTAAATATAATTTTGATGGAAGATGAAGTTAGGGATATACTACTGTCCGTGGACACCACAAAGGCAACTGGCCCTGATGGTATTGGAAATAAAGTACTGAAAAACACAGCTGACAGTTTAGCCCCAATCCTCACTAAGCTATTCAATTTCTCTCTTAAACGAGCAATATTTCCATCACTATGGAAAGAAGCTCTTGTCATTCCTATTCATAAGAAGAATAGCGTGAATGAACGTACAAATTACAGACCGGTTGCGCTCACAAGTTGTTTAGCAAAGATATTTGAAAAATGTACATTTAAACATGTGTACAACTATTTAAGGAATAATAATGCGCTCACAAACCTACAATCTGGATTCACGCAGGGAGACTCCACCTCAAATCAGTTAACATATTTATATGACTTTATTGTAAAGGCTTTAGATGAAGGTAAGGAAGTTAGAGCTGTATTTGATTTAAACAGTATTTTATTTCCATTAATGTTCAGATTTTACATTAAATAGCATTACAAAATGGAAAAAGGATTAGGAACCAGGCCAAAAAGGCCTATATTAATGCTTCTCCTAATATTGTACATTATACATGTAGATTGTAATGAAGTCTATAGAGCAGACATTAATGAGTAACACAAGATGAAATAAAATGGAAAGCAAGATACCAAATGCATTTTATATTCTTAAGTTGACACAAAACTTACGTAAAGCAATTTGTTTCAATGATGTAATTGTGAACTGATTTTATAATGTATTCATTGTCTGAGGAAGATGAATCTTCATTGCCGTGGAGTATAGTATGTATGCTGAGCTGGTTAACAAAAAGGTATTTATCAATTCTAAACTTGGCATAGCGTGGACAAGATAGAAAAAAGTGGAAAGCATCTTCTCTATTTAGGCCACATGGACAGATGGGATTATCAATCAGAAATCTGTCAAATAAATATGATTTTAAATCACTACAACCTAGCCTAAGTCTAGATAAAATCACCTGACATTGCCGCTGGCCATAACTAGCAAAAGATGTAAAATTTGCAGTAAGCTTAGTTTCTCTAGAAATTAATTGCTTAAACCGAGATAAGGAATCTACATTTCTAATATTAATATCAAGTGCATTCCAAGCTTGTATAACAGATGGCAAAAAAGATCGATTATACTGGGATAAGCGTCCTGCACTGGTATTTTGTGACGTAAGTAAAGCTTTTGATAAAGTTTGGCACAAAGGAATAATTTATAAGCTACACCATTATGGTATCTGTGGAAATTTATTGAGATGGTTTGATAGTTACTTAGAAAATCGATATCAAAAGGTAGTTATAAATGGCTATAGCTCAGATCCAAAAGCTGTCTTGGCAGGTGTGCCACAGGGCTCTGTCCTAGGACCATTATTGTTTATTATCTATATCAATGACATTGTTGAAGGAACACATAGTAATATAAGACCTTTTGCTGATGACACATCTTTGTATGTGATCATAGAATATCCTGATATAGCGGCTTGTAATCTCAATAATGACTTGGACAGAATTTCAGAATGGGCTGCCAGATGACAAGTTAAATTTAGTCCCGAAAAAACTGAATCTATTCAATTTACCCGTAAAGTAAACCCTAGTCGCAAACCTAACTTATATATGAATGGTACAGAAATCAAAGATGTACAGAGTCATAAGCACCTTGGTATGACTTTACAAAGTAATTGTACATGGAAAATGCACATTAATGATATTGTAAGGAAATGTTGTCCTCTAGTTAACTGTTTAAGGAGTTATAAATATCGTCTATCCCGAACTACCTTAGAAACTATGCACAAATCATTTATTTTACCAATTTTTGATTATTGTTGTCATATTTGGGACAACTGTACTAATGAACAAGCTAACTTATTGGAAAAATTACACTTAGATGCTCTTAGAACCGTATGTGACGCTGTCCGGGGTAAGAGTCATCAGAAGATTTACAATGAAACATATTGTAGGTCATTAAAAACAGAAGATACAACTTAAAACTGGTAATGTTTTACAAAATGAATAACCCCGGACTATCTTTGTAGGCGTATTCCTAATACAGTTTCGGAAAACACAAATTATGACTTAAGGGATAAAACTAATCTTCAAACAGTGAAGTGTAAAAGCTTATGCAGATTCATTTATACCAGCCACCACACAACTTTGGAATATGTTACCAGAAAATCAAACGGGGGCAGAGACCGTTACACAGTTTAAGAATTTGTTTCACGTAAAGGGAGTTAATGGTATACACTGGGATTTAAATTATGGAAGCAGATTATGCCAAATCATTCACAGTCGCCTCAGGTTTGGCTGCAGCGATCTTTACGCAGATCAGTATAAAAGACATATCTTTGATACAAAAACTTGTTCCTGTGGATATCATACCGAAGATGCTCTACACTTCTTTTTTGTGTGTACAAATCCCTATGCTCTTCGAAATGAAATGTATTTTTACCAACATGGTTATTCTTTATTGCTATGCGGAAATTCGGATTTGAGTAAGGAAGAGCAAATGCTAATATTAGATTCTATTCAACACTTTATATTAAAAACTGGCAGATTTTCAGTTAAATGATTGTTTAAAATAAACTGCAAATAGATTTATTAGATTTATTATATGTACACATCTAGCTTGGCATGTACAATTTATTTGTTACATCTCACCTTCATTTATGTATTCATTGTAATATGTCCTATGTGTAATGGAGCGGTATTAACATAAGCGCTTCGCTTGTTTACCACTCCATTTTCACACTTTTGTGAAAATAAATATGTTTAAACCATATCCTTGAACAGTCATCCAATCAAACACTCTCACATCCCAATGTATGCTAAAACGCTAAGTTCAAGATTTGTCTTGGAAGATGTGTATTGGAGTTTTCGTTTATCGTAAGTGCAATATCTAGATAAACCTAATGTAGGTCAAAACATCGGGTATATTTCGTTACTTATTTACCAGTTGCTTATGTGCATTGTTATGTTGATACACGGGACATATTCATATATTGTAGTCAAAATGAGAAATATTGGCGCAACTTCTTGTGCTTCAAATATGGCCCCTTCCTAAACACTTGTTGAAAAATCTGTGTAATAATTTAAGCTTTATAAATATAAACTGATTATTGTGTGGTATAACTGTTGAATGCAAATAACCAAAACTAAACAAACATCTGTAATTATCGGATTGAACTGAAATAATCTTGTCAATTTCGTATTTTCTTCTTGGATCGGCATTTAGAAGTTGGAGTACTAAGTAAGGATAAGAATTTATGGATAAACAACTTCTTTATTACAATTAGTTATAAGAGCGACGTTTCGGCGTCGGTTCTAACACCGTTATCAAACAAGTGATACACAGGGTGTGGTTGACAAGTATCTATACAAGTAGGAAGCAATGTTTATACAGTAGAGTAGATATTGTTAAACTGGAGTAGAGAAGCCTGTTATGTATACACAAGGGTAGTGATGACAATCATCGGTTAAGTCAGTGACATAAACAAAGGATGAAGCCAGTAATATAAATAACGGGATCATGGCTGATTGGGGTCTTTGATGAGTTGATGGTACGCCGGGGGTATGAAATAGCCTTGGTCACGGTTGATTGACGGCTGGAGTCTTTTGATGTTGATGGCTTCTTGTAGTTTCTTGATCTTGAAGTCTTTGAGGTTGGTGGTGAGGGCTGTGACTCTCTCCCACTGGATGCTGTGGCTTGGGTTGTCACGGATGTGGCCTGATAGAGCTGATTTAGAATCCTCTTTGGATGTTTGATGTTCTTTCATTCGGGTTTTGAGGGGCCTAGATGTTTCTCCTATGTAAGCTTGTCCACAATTGAAGGGAATGTGGTACACTGCTCCTGATGGTTCTAGCTTGTGGCTGGATGGTGGTTTCCCTGTGGCTTTAATTGTGTTCTGAATGGTAGGACTTCTTTTGAAAGCTACATCAATGTTGGCCTGTTTCTTTAAGAGTCTCTGGATTTTGTGGCTAACTGTTCCAAAGTAGGAGAGGCTGATCACAAAGGGTGCAGACTGTTGACGTGTCTCATGTACACATGACCATGTGCTTTGCTATTTATAGCGCAACCGTAAATAAGCTCCGCCCACTGTGATAGATGCAGACGCCAAACACGATCGATTCGATTCTTTATGATAAAACTACAGAAACTGTATTGACTTATATCTAGATATGGAGCCATTTGTGGTGTCCAGGGTTTGTGATTCAAGTTGATACGAAGTTTGACGGTCAATCGTGATCTTGTTTGCGTACGGTTTTCAAAAAGCTTCCCCCGGCACTCGGTTGTGTTTAAATTGTCAGTCACTGTTCGAAACTTAAACACCGCCACCTTGCGGTGTTTTATAGTCAGGGTGGGGCTTTAATCACCATTCAATGATCGGCCAATTGATCAGTGATGACAAAGACATGTAACCACTACAGGTTCATTAACAACTTCCGAAATCTCTCCCGTCACGTTTATCGTATCGGCCATTTTGACGTCTTGTACTTGATGTAAATGTATTACGACGCGCTGTCATTGTGACTGATTTACCGAGGTAGTTCTTAACAGACCTTTCTCATCTAATAAGGATATTATTTGAGTACATTTGTTACAGAAACTACAAAAGTTGTCCCTGTTGCGCATGTTGAGCATACATAAGCTCATGTCACCTCTCGTTTTGAAGAATTATTTTATTCCGCGATACAGCTGTTTGTTGTACGGCTGTCAGTGTAAACATGAAGTCACACATACTAATATAATTGTGTATAGATCAAGGTGTACGTCCTTTAAGGTAAAAATAGTGATATAAAAGAGTATAAGAAGTTACAGTAGCGGGTGACCTCGCCTTGGTGAGCACTACCAAGCTGACTGGCGTTCATTTCCCGATGAACGTCAGTATGTCATGTGATTACGTTGTCAATCGAGCGGAGACATACAGAACTACTTCAGGGGAATTCCTCAATGTCTTAAAATAACGTCAAATAGGGAAGGAATCATCATATGACAATTTCTTTTAGATTATGAACATTTCATCAAAACTAATGCCATAATCTTAATTTTCAAATAAAGAATGAATTTTCATCTTTTTATAATATATTGTTATCACAAACATCCGTTTGCTTGTATCGAACGCGTCTCGTGCGTTGAGCGAACCCCACTGGCCCATGACATCACTGATACCAGAACTATGGCGAAAGCTGATCAGGACGATTGTTTTTAATGTCCATTCAAAGCTATAACAGAGAATGCTCGACTTACCAAAAGAAATCACTGAGCTCCACACTGTCGTTTATTGCTTCGGGAAATCCAACCGCGCCGCCTCAAGCGGTAATCCCCGTCATCAGCAGCCGTAGTATGAATCAAACACACACCCAAAGTTCACAGAACGTTAATATCAATCCATTTTCAGCATCAGCCGGGTCTGGATTTTCTTCCAACTCTAACTTTACTGGGTGCAACTTTTATTTCAAGTGAATGACATTGCCGTAGCCGCCAATCAATTTACCATGATTTGCTCATGTGAGGCACTGTCTTCATCAGCTGATGAACGTCAACAAATACAACCTGACTGCTGGCACACTACTGCAGGTGCATGCCGTTGTTGTGATGTGCAAGGCTGTACCTACCTACCCACGGGTCTGCCTGTTACTTCCAGGCCATCTTCCCGAGGCAAGAGCGGTAATTAACTATATAAGTCCATTTCCATCCTTGACGAATTGGGCTGGAATTCCTGAGTTACATTTTGGCTTGACGAATGAGTCTATGCATAGTCCAATCAAAATCGTGAGACGAACTAGACATCCGGTTCGCAAAGAATGTGGATTTCTATCGACTGCAGGATTTTGCAAATATTTTCATGTTTTTAATCAAGGTGCTCAAGTTCGTAAAGGGTGGAAAACGGACTTTAATAGTCACTTAACGCCCTTGCCTCGGGAAGATGCTTCCAGACAGGAAAGAGGAGATCTACACTCGTGCACATTAATTCAATTAAACGATAGCAAAATGCATATGTCTTGTTTTCTTCACACATCACCGAACTGTCTAAAGTACTTGGTGCAATGTTGCTCAACCGACACCGAACTTTCGAAAATAGTTGAGTGTATAATCCCATGACCAGCACTGAACTGTCGAATATATAAACTATCTCTATTTTAGATTTCGACACTTCGGGGCGAATGTTCTGGTTAATAAGCACTAATTGGCTACAAGGATCAATCGCGGATCTCTATAACGGCACGGATTGAGGGGGAGGGGTGGATTGGACACGCGCTCCTAAAATTGAAAAAGAAAATATTTTGCAATGTTAAAATTATATAATAGATGATAAATCAAGGTTGGTTGACACACCCCTACCAGCCATATACCTTGACATATATGGAACCCATGTCGGTATTATATACAAACACAGGTGACACAACTACTGAAACGGTCGCGTATATTCTGTACCGCCTGGTTTGTAATACCCAATCAGCTTGCAGGCCTAGCCGGTGTCACGAAATATATTCGCCCCCAGAATAAAATCGCCCCCCGGCGAATTTATACCGGTACAGCTTATATAATTTCTGATTATCATTCTTAGTTTTACTTTTTCTCTTTTGCTGCGGTGATATCCATCCGAATCCAGGACCTTTGCATAGTCCAGATTTAAGGATTATACATCTAAACGTACGCAGTCTTAAAGACAAAGTAGATTTAATCAGTGCTGAATTAGATAGTTATGATGTTGTATGTTTAAAGCAAGGACTGGTCGGCTCGGAGTCAGTATACTGTGTCTGAGTGGGGTATCCATGTTAAACTGCGGCATGGTATCTCAGTGTGCTAGCACTATAAATCGGCATCAGTCCGGACTAGTACAAATACGAAATGCGAAATACGCACGTTAAATCTCCTACATCAGTCAGACTAGTACAAGCAGCCACACACACGCACACGCGTGCATGCACGTCTCTATAGAGGTGCAATAATCTTGGACGCGACGTTAAACCCAATTTCACCTCACCTCACTTACAATGATACCATTTTCAAATCGTAGCCTGTATTAAGGAATATATTTTAGATCTTAAATCAGAGTATAACGGACAGCCTGAGCTGGAGGCGCACGTGGATATGTTGACAGTTTTTACGTAGTTAGTGTTAAAACCGAATGTTTGCGAGGATTAATAAGATTTCTGAATTTCAGTTACGACAGTAACCGTACATGTATTTGTCACATTAAGTCATTTCATTCAAATGTGTTTGGTATGATTATGTCTTATAATTATTTTAGGATGGAAGGTACAGTTACCAAATAAAATATGCTGAAATATCAATTCATTATGACCATATTTCATAATCTATTTTTTAAAGTAACCCTCCTTACATTAAAGATAACTATTTAAAGAATATAGTACCTAAAGACATTGCAACAAACCGAATAATCAGAGGGGAGACTTTATACTGAGGGGGGCGCGAAATATATCCGCCCGGGGTAGATTTTATTTCAGAACAGATTCTCCGGGGGAGAATCTGTACCGGTATAAAATCTCCGGGGATTTTTCTATTGTTAAAGTTAAATAAACATAATCCAACATGATTTGAAGACAGAAAGCACTTTGCTCCACCAAACAATTTATTTTCACTTCGAAAGTTTGAAAATACATAGTCAATTGATATATGATCTTTGACAGGCAACTATTTTGCCATAATTGATACACTTTCTGTAAATGTGGACTTAAATGTTTGTTACATGATCTCAACTCAAATGTTCTCAATGCCATCTTTATGTTTGGTTATTCAGTGTGGTGTGGTGTGGACACCCGTAGCGTTATCTCGAAGTTTGAAAGACTTGTTTGAAAGTAATTGTGGTGGAGTTCAGGATCCCCTGTTGATATGTCCTCTGAAAATCAAAATAAATATTTTATATACAAGCATCAGGGTGGCACTGTAGCTCACCTGGATTGAGTTGAAATAATTGCGCCAGGTTAAAGTCGGTGAGGATTTTATGAGCAGTTTTAGATACACCATAGGTGGGATCATTCATACAAAGTTTCACCGTTTTCAGCCTTGTAGTTTCAGTCGGAATGTTACACAATAAAAAGTGTGATTTTATCGACAAAATTAAATTGACCCCGAAAATTATTGAAAAAATAATTATGCTTCAGACTGCTGAAAAAAGAAAGAAAAACACCGAATATACATTGTTGCAAGGCGTTTTTCTTTAAAACAATTCCGGCCAACGCCCCGTCATTCCACACAAGGAGTTAGTCAGTGACACCCGTACATGTGTAATACACTGATTCTCTCGTTGTCACCCATACCGATCTTGTAAGAAAATTCCCCATGATCAGTGAGGCCATTCTTAGTTCTAATTTGTATGCTAATACCGTAAAGGCCAAATAAGAATTCTGAAAGAAAAAAAAACATAACGAAAGAGTCAATAAATAAAAAAATGAAGGCAATTTGGTCAAGCATAATATGAGGATGAATTATGTGTAGGCTGACAGTTAAATAATAAGCATATGAAAAAATGAAAGATTTGGATAAACCTAATTCAATTGTTTGATAGGCATTACATAGAAGTTGAGGGATGACTTTGTGTCTACTTTGTAATTCCGATGTAAGAAAACGTTGGGTTCGGCGGGAGGGGTAAGGCGGCGATTGTTGGCCGTGTTGTGGTGGTACGTGCTCGAAGTGAATGGCCTTGGCCTTGGTCTTGGCGGTGGGGCTGGATAAAGGAGTTGTTAGATTTAGCGTGGCTGGTTGAACTGTAATTTAGACGCGGACGCCGCACGATTTCGATCCCCATCAGAATTGCAGAAATGTTTGTTTAGCGTGGTTTGTTTTAAAAGAGAGTTTTGTTTGGGATGGTTTGCAGATTACTGCTTTTAATGAAAGTTGAGAAGACTGCAGGTGAATTAGATTGTGCTTAAAGTGAGAAGGTGCAGATTGTTTGTTTGTTTGTTGTTTAACGCCGAACTCAGCAATATTCCAGCTATGTGACGGCGGTCTGTAAATAATCGAGTCTGGACCAGACAACCCAGTGATTGACAGCATGAACATCGATCCACGCAATTGGGATACGATGACATGCATCAACAAAGTCAGCGAGCCTGACCATCTGATCCCGTTAGTCGCCTCTTACGACGAGCATAGTCGCATTTTACGGCAAGCATGGGTTGCTGAAGACCTATTCCATCCCGGATCTTCTCGGGTCAGGTCGAATTCACAGAGTGCAGTTTGATGAGAGTGAAAAAAGATACTGTCAATATGGTTACCAAGCTCGCTCTGTTTAACTCTATAAATCAATATCTTATTCATGTGTAGCCTTAGGTTATGAAAGTAATTCATTTGTTACAAAACCAAAAAGTAAAATAATTTCCCGCACGCCTTCTCAGGCTTGTGTTGCATTAAATAGAGTGAGTGAGTGAGTGAGTTGGGGTTAACGTCGCTTTTAACAGTATTCCAGTTATATCACGGCGTGTCAGCTTAATGTGGGAGGAAAGCTCGAAGTGATGCAGGTCTCAGACGTTTACCACTTCGATGAAAGCATTAAATAGATACGTTGTTTGACAGAACATCATGTCAGCAGTGTGAATTGTATGAATAGGAGATGATCCAGAGACATATCCCATATGATCAAATTTTTCTATAGTCTTCATCAAATCACAAAAATAGTTAGTCTGATTTACGAAGCAAAAATGTCAAAAGAATCCTACTAAAAACCTTGAAGTGAAATTATTCTAACGTTTACCTGTATTAACCTTGACAGCAGGTGAATTGACCATCTAACGTGGGATAACGAAAATAATGTCCCGTACGCTTTAACTGGATTTGCTTTCCAATACGTTGCTTGACAGGACATGTCAGCAGTACGAATAGTATGAACATGGGACTGATCCAGAGCCATATTGTCTATCGTCTTTGTCGAATCACAAAAATATTGAAGTAAGTCTGATTTACGAAGCGAAATTTGTTAAATGGATCTTACAATAAACCTTTACATGAAGTGTATTCCATACCTGTATTAACCTGTACAGCAGGTGTATTGACCATCAAACGAGGAATCCTCGAGCATGGTACACGTTTCGGGCAGCGTTGAAGCACCGCATTCTGAGGCCACTATGTCGTTGCGGACACACCGTTGTGTGCAAGGGGTCTCTGAGAATGAAGACCGTACAAACAATTTTACAACTCTCAGCTTTAACTAAATTAAACTTTCAATCTCCTGACAGTAACATCATTTTGTTTGTTTGTTGTTTAACGCCGCACTCAGCAATATTCAAACTATATGACGGCGATCTGTAAATAATCGAGTCTGAACCAGACAGTCCGGGGACTGAAATGAGCATGGATCTACGCAATTGGAATATAGTGACATGCATCAACCAAGTCAGCGAGCAGGACCACCCGATCCGGTTAGTCGCCTCTTACGACAAGCATAGTCGCCTTTTACGGCAAGAATGGGTTGCTGAAGACCTGTTCTACCCCGGATCTACACGAGCCGACTGTAATATCAAGTTATCTCTCAAAGGAAGCACGTTCTATTGTTAAATACACCTACCAATCTGCAATACAAAACAGAATGAAACAAATTCGTGCGACCTTCATTGCATTAGTCCAAATACGCAGAGTTTTATATACTTTAGCAGCAGCAACATCCCTCTAGTACGACACTGAGACACTCTATGTAATCACATATAATGTGATGTATCGATGACCGGCCAAACACAAGCACGTCCATGTTTCAGAGAATATCGACGATCAAACACGATGCACAGAATTGGAAGCGCCAAGAGGATGTGAAAATACTTACTGCAGCATAATATTGTTTTAAAATAAAACCACTAGTCTCACACTTTCTCGCTTGTTTCTCCAAGTACTTACTACTGCAAATACCTTCTCAGGGATGAGAAGGAGAGCACAAAACGTATTTGTTCTATTATGAAAAACTGCCTTCAAATGCTTGGCAGCTTGAACCTTCCAATAACAATCTTTGACTATTTCAGTTAATAGGAATACCAGTAAACATTCAATTTTCTGACTGTAAAACCAAGCTTCCTCTCAAAGGAAGTACTCTCTATTTACCATTTAGTGCCATATGAGATCGATCGGCAATGCATTGTCCAAATAAGCTGTCTTTAATACACGACACGAAAAGACGGATTTTACACCTTTTAAACAAAGCAAATTCAGAAGGAAATGCATGCAATGACCTGATTTGCGAATACTTCCCACAATCACCATTATCACGAATGCTGTGAGAGCAGCAATGCCATGGCTATTTGTATAGTTACATGATGAACAAATAATTATGTATCGAACGCAAGAGCTTCCACGTTCCAAATCTATACGATCAAACAAACGCTCTAATTGTACAGAAATTAAAAAAAGGTTTATTACGAAACGTTTTAGAGGCGACTCTTGGCAGTGTTGATCCTTCAGTTACAGATTCGCAGTTCTGCGTCGTTGACGACATTGGAATTGAGCACACCAACAGCAAGAAGATAACCACGAGAGACATCACCTTGGATCCTAAGGATACAGTGGATACAAATAAGCGACATTGATGTGTAGAATATATTCGTCAACATTTAAACACTGGATGCGGCCATTGCTAATAGCACGCATGAAAACAGATATAAGGTACCATTTAGTAAAAGAGTTTGATTTATAGTACAGGGCCTGAATTGTATTATATTTTCATTAACAGGCTTAGTGCCTTCGACGTCTGACTTTTCACTTTTCCGCCGTTCTGTATTGTTACACAGGCCTGATAAACTAGGTGACCAGTAAGTTTTATTTACTTCTATTATAGTGAGTGAGTGAGTTTGGTTTTACGCCGCTTTTAGCAATATTCCAGCAATATCGGGACACCGGAAATGGGCTTCACACATTGTACCCCATGTCGGGAATCGAACCCGGGTCTTCGGCGTGAGGAGCGAACGCTTTAACCACTAGGCTACCCGACCGCCCCATTCTTTTATAGCCGTGAACGGCCATTGTTTAATAACACTGGACATCTATGAGCGCTTGGACGATGGGATGACGTTGCTATGCTATGGAACTGTGAAGCAATGTAATGAAAAGTGAAAAAACTACGAAACAATAAATGTCCAGGCATTATCTGTTGTCTGTTAGATAATGAGCGCCAAAGCTTATTTCATTTCAATTCTATTATTACCTATATTGTCGTATGATTGCTTTTGTTAGACTCTAAATGTTGTGATTATAATATACAAACTGAACCGTTCAGCTAAAAGAAATGTAACCGCCAGCGGCTCTAAATTTTGGTTTACTTACTGTTAATTCTGTTTATCGAATAATGTTGGGTTTTAACGGCGTTTGTAACGTCGGAACTGTTTTTCGGAATTTTATGATTATAATGTGTACTTATATTGCATCAGCCTCCATACACGAGGTGCATGGTCAAAGCGCTAACAGTATTTTCCTGGTCAATGGGTCAGTGTGCACTCAGATTAGATATTTTCTGGGTTTTTACGATGGACACATTGATAACTATCTTAATTTTGAGGCAGGAGAAACGTGTTTTCTTTCAATCAATCAGTCAAGCAGTCGTTTTGTCAAGTCATCTTTTGCTCAGTGTCAAAGCTCTTCAAATTCTTGATGAATTAGTTCATTTATCTTTGATTTGTTTGTTTGTTTGTTTGTTTACCGCCTCACTCAGCAATATTCCAGCTATATGACGGCGGTCAGTAGAAAATCGAGTCGTGACCAGACAACCCAGTGATTGACATCATGAGCATCGATCCACGCAATTGGGATACGATGACATACATCAACCAAGTCAGCGAGCGAGTTCCTGCACACTACATTCATTAACTGGAGCAGGTACCTGCAACACACTGCCATCGTTTGAATAAGTCTAACAGTTTAATGTATTTGCTCTTTTCTCACGCGGGTGTTTTTTTTCGAGAATAAATAGTTGAGTAAGTGAGTGAATATTTACAATATTAGCAATCTTGTAACTATTCGTGACGAAGAATTAACAGTTGGTGTTGACACTAGCGCCGGCACAATGATAATGTAATCAGAACTGATTAATTCGAAACTTGTTTCAAGCTAGTTGAATATATGCACCAGTAATACGACTTAACCCTGAAAAGTGAAGGCTGTGCGAGAATTGCGCTCACGCGGCACTGGATCTACCTCTGGCTATAAAATTACGCAGAGGTGGAGAATGTTAAATTTCCTATTTGATGGTGTAAATTTAACTGCAAATATTAAACCGGTTTAAAAAAAGGACACTTCTAAGTGTTGTCCGAGAATTAATTCTGCGTTGAAAAACAGTAAACTTCTTCGCTTTTTATCGTACACCGATAAAAGTACTGTGCGACGATTTTGTTTATTTAGAAGTTTTACGGAAACTGTGAGCGAACAAAATACTGCCTAATATCTGAACGACATAACTATATATGAAATGGAGTTATATGCGTATGTATAAGGACATACGTTCAATGCCAAAAATAGCATGCTGAAAATGACGAAAACTGATTTTTTTTCTCTATGACGTAAAAAGGCGACAGAGAGGTTACACACGTACAAAGAAAAGGGGGCATAACTCCGCTATGCTTAGCACTAGTTTATTGTAACTCGGGTCACTTGGTGAGAATTTGCTGTGTACAATATATTTTCGTGGTGTTTTGTTCACGAGGAACTAAACTATTCCGACGCAAATATCGATATTGAAACTGTATACGTTTAGTTATAAAAAAAACAAAAACATAAGAAAGGATGAAATCGTACTTGGTCAAAAAGAGGTAATAGAGAAATGGATGGCACTTTCTAACCTATAACTTAGTCCTTAGATTCCAACATTCTCCTGAATGTGTAAGTGTAATTTGACTAATGTTGCACCATTATTAATGGAACACAAGCCTTATCAAATGTAATAGAATACCCAAAAAATTAACACCATTCTATTTGACGTCATGGCTGATTTTATATCTTTGGTAACGTCGGAGAAAGACGACACTGATATTTTGATTAATATATATCTCCCCTAATTTTCGTTCATGGTATGGGAAATCTCGATGTGTAGAACTGAATTTGACGCTTTTTCGACACGACATAAAATGACTGCTTTCACCAAGTAAATAATGTATTGGATATATAAACAATTAGATCATTTATCGTATATCTTAATTGGACAGGACACGCACCTGTTTGGCATCAATTTACGTAATAAAATACCTAAAAGTCTATTTCAAAACAACCAAAATTATATTCAATATTGGACATATATTTGTTCATTATTATGTAATTGTTTCTCTTCATCTCATCTCTGAATTACACAATAAAAGATGCGAAGAAAGCTCTATTGGTATAGAATTATCAGGATAATCGTATAAGGTTGAACCAATGGGGTACATGACATGGGTTTTATTTTTTAACTTTTTACAATTCCTGGAGAAATAAAGTAAACAGTTCAATATCCTGTGATCACAATATGGAAAAAAGAATGAACCCATTGATTATATAATGCAAAACGAGAGGAATAATTCGTAAATTGTTTGTGACTAACGCGCACCTGGCGAAAAGTTAAATATCACTGTTCTGTGTATCAAACATGTCAAACGACATAAAAATAAACAATTCCAAGATCAAGACAATTCTTTCAGAAATGTGTGTGTAGCGGCCATAAAATTTCCGAGTCACGTGATGGGATTCGAACCACGGACCTTCTGATCCAAGGTGGGACGCCTTGTCCACATGACCAAAGAGGTTAACTCCGTCAGCTAGCTGACAAGGTAAGGATGTCATCTGTCGGGTGACTCCACGCCCTGCTACATACTCCCTCGTCAACGGAAGGCACGTCCCGGGCCGCATAGTAGGGCACTGAGGCTTATTTTGCTCAAATTTAATATGAAAGTGCTCAGCCCCACGTTGGGCGCCAAATTTGTAGCCGGGGTGGTGTGTATGATCTTGCTCGGGCCGTTGGAGAAAACAGACAGAGGAAGATGATGATAATGTGTTTATTATAATGGGGGTGGCTGCTGTTGAAGAAATATCTCAAGAAAAGAAAATATCCTTCCTCCTCAACAGCAGCAAATGAAGTCATATATTTGCAGATTTACAGGTATTTATCTTAAATATAGAAGTACAAAAGCCATTTTGTAACCATAATAAAACTAACTTTAATGTTAAATTTAACTACAATCAGTTGACTATAGGACACTTGAAAAGCACATGGGCCAAAATGAACCATGTGGTTAATTATTTTACAAAGTAGTTTTATAATATTAATATTCCATTTAAAAATTTAATATTACTTTAAATGGTACTATATATTTTATTCAATTTAACTCAGCACCCTTATATAGATATCAATTTCTGACAGAAGCAGATGAAAACAGATTGAAAAGGGGCCATTCAATACCTGAAGAAAAGAAAATATCCTTCCTCCTCAACAGCAGCACATGAAGTGAGGAGGAAGTCAGGTATGGAAGGAAGCTACCTGTAGAGGACCAGGGTGGCCAATTAGAAGACAGATTACATTAAGCATCAAAGGAAGTGCTTTCGTGGACATTGGTATACGAACTTATAATATTGACTATTGTACATCCCAAGAAAAACGCACATGCTGCAGTTACATTTACATTTCATCTGGTAACACTTGTCCAAAGGAAAGAAATACCGTATTCGACACTATATAAACCTATCAATTTTTATGTAAACAATGTTCAAACAAACAGGAGATTATCAAAGGTTCGTTCATACATGTTCATTTTGAACATTGACAAATATCCAAAGTGAAATTAATTATGTGAAAAAATATATAAAAGTTATGCAAAATGTACATCATAACTGAAACTGTAAACAGCATGATACAATGATCGTGTGCACTCTCATTCAAGGACCTTCACCTAAAAAAAATTACCAAATATGTACAACAATGTTGACGTATGACTCCACTACCGGTGACCGACTTTTACAAAATGGTGTGTTCAATGTACAACAGTACGCGGGATTGTACGAGGGGACTTTCATTGATTCAGCGATCGTATATACATAAATGTGACATGTAAGTAATCAGAAACAATCTGACAATGTATGTACTGTTATTTGTTGTTATATTTTTCATTGAAACTAACGGCAATAGTCAGAAATTCCGATAAATACCGTTGTCGTTGTGCGTGATTTTGCGTCAGTCATGGCGTCACACAGGACGGTAACTTTTCACAATTTCTGTTGAAAATATCAAATCATTGCAATGGATCTATTTTAAATTCCCTAATTCTTCCTATGATTCTCTTCCCATGCATATTCTGAAAAGGTTGAGTCAATATCTTGAACGAATAGACAAATGGAATGCTACACAGTGTAAAATCTGAATTTTGCTTTGTTTACATTTCAAACAAGTGCAGTTTCTCGAGCACAGCGTTCGTTTTCACACCTAACTTATTTTGCTTGATTTCATCTAGGCAATTTGCATTGGTGACAAAGACCATTAGTCATTTGATTCTAAAATGTATGAGGAATTCAAGGATGTATGTAGATCTATAGCAGCTAAGTTTGAAATATACGTGATGTTACAGGCGTCTCATAACCGGTGTACGTGAAACGTGATTTTGTAAACACTCTCCACCTATATGCTGGAATGTTCACTTCGGCGTTCCACTCTCCTACCCAGAGTTCCATGCGGCCGGCAGCCAGCCAGCATATAGTACCTCTGCCACAGGCCAGCGCCATGTGACGATTCGTACCATATCGTTCACGAGATATCGTCCGTTTCACGTTTGACAAGTCCACACGTTTTCACATACAAATGAATGGTGACGGTTCATTAAGAAAGTATCCTAATACGTGAAAATCTCCTTGTTTTTGCGTAGTTATCCTTTGTTTACATTGGTTGTACCAGAGCTCCAGATAAGCTGCGTATCTGCGTAAAATACGCATTAGAAATGCAGAAATACGCAATGAAATATAATCCAAGCGTATCAAATACGCAACGAACATTACAGATAAGCTACAAAAATAAAACTTGTGCGTATCATCAAAATATTGTGAAGTATACCTGCGTATTCGTTTAGCAAATCAGCAACTTATTTTGAAATTATAAACGGACAATCCGTCAACCTTGCCAAACTCCACGATGACAGTTACATCTAAATCATTTACCATCACACTTTCTTGTGGAAGTATCGGGTATTTTTTAGTCCTATAAAGCTCTCGAACCCACACGACACCAGTTTGCAGGGACTAGATGAATAGTGTTTTTAAATATTTAACTTAAATACCCACGTGTGTAAAACTAGTGGGTAACAGAAATTTGAATACCCAGATAGAATTACTGATAGCCAATGATTTTAAAATGCATGGGTAAAATACCCACAACACCAAAAGCTTATCTTGAGCTCTGTTGTACGGCTCCACGTGCCGTCATCGAAGCCCAACGGAGAGCTAGCGATTGATGCGTAAATATTGCAGTAGCATATTTATAAGTTTATGCAAAACAATATTAAAGCGCCCGAAAATACTTGCATTATCCGTTCTATTCTGATTTCTGAAAATGCGTTTTTGTTTACAAACAAGAGAAAAGTCTGGTCACGTGATATGCAAATTAGCCCGTGGCAGTGGTGTTATGCTGAGTCCCCACTGCGCCGGAGTGTTCGGCGTTCGTGTTAGCGTATTTTCCAAAACATATTCTAAACGATTGTAGGGTTATCGGCGACGTTTTGGAATGATAATTGGTGATTTCATAAAAGACAGATACCCGTGATCACTAATATGCTATTTATGAAAATCCATTTCTCCGAGTTAATATCCGAAATTTAGATTTCAAACATGCTGTAAATAACGCCGTAAGTGGTGATTTAGTAATGTGTACAAAATTGTGTACATTTACGGTGTACCTACTTTTCTGAGGGCATTTTCAGTACTTTTGCTTGGCCTAAAATGCCAGTGGCTGATATCACAGAACAGGGAATTTCCCACCTTATTCCAAACTGTGAAGTGTATTTGTGTGGGTGGTGTATTTTGAATTTTATTCGACTTCAAAGTGAGGGTTGTAGAGGAGGGACATATATGTCCCTGAGGGTAAGGGGCACAGTAGAGTAATGAAAACTTTAGATTTTAAAATGAAGTTAAAATATGATCATATATCATGGATACAACAGTCATTCTGTACGTGTTTCCATGTTTATCATATAATGCATACCCAGCTATCACACGACGTTGTCACAACGTTGTGGAAAGGTTGTGGATTGGTAACGTCGTGATATTACGTTGTCACAACGTTGTTATAACGTCAACGTGCAACGTTATTTCACAACGTTATAACAACGTTGCACATTCACGTTGTGAAAACGTTGTGCATTGGACATCACACAACGTTTTGTAGCTACGTTTCTGAAACGTCGGTAAAACGTTATAGAGTTTGCTTCTCGAACGTCATAAAGGAATAGAACTGCTTTAACTGATAACTGCTTTATCAAAATCAACATGAATTTATCAGAATACCAAGGCAGTAATTACTATAGGTTTCTCGGCAGGATAAAGCCAACGGATAAAAACGATTATATCAAAGTAGGGACTATACTTTCAGTGTTTACAAACATGGCGTCGCCCTTCTCATTCGGCGATCGAGTCAGAATTAACCGTCGGGAATCTGGAGACACTGCTGGGAAAATTGCTATCATTTTGAAAAGAATAGTCTAATATACTGAAAATCAGTGCATATAACTGTGGCGTAGCCAAGGTATTTTACAAGTTTGGGCAACTATGGCGAAACTATTTAGCGAGGATACTAGCCTAGCGGGATCAGTTTCATATCTGTGCTTGTACACACACACACACACGCGCGCGCGCATTCTGTGCTCGAAAAATCTTACAGTGCTAGCCCACTGAGATACCATGACGCAGCTTAACATGGATACCCACAGGCACGGTGCTGAACTGACGATAACACCGCCAACGCTAGAGTAACACCTCACCCAAAGAGGAACCGACTTGTAATTGTCAATAATAAGTTTAATAGCGTACGCACTCGTGACGAGGAGAAAAACATATATAGACAGATTGCATTAAGGCACATTGACAAAGATAAACAGAAGTTGAAGGATTTATTAGTGAATGGGTGAGTTGGGTTTAACGCCGCTTTACACAGTATTCCAGTTATATCACAGGGCGTCAGCTTAATGTGGGAGGAAAGCCCGAAGTGATGCAGGTCTCAGACGCTTACCACTTAGGTGAAACCCACGAGCACGGGTATGGCGCTGACAAACCTAGAAACATAACCGGGATTCGAACCCACAATCATAGGTTTCTGGCGTGCCCAAGGGACGCAACTCTGCACAGCGAATCGCGGCGTCTTAGATGACTGGGCCACCCGTGCCCCTAAGGATTTTTTAACCCTGAGCAGCAACCCAAGCCAAAGTATTCAGGCTTAAGTCAGCAGACATAAGGCGAGACACGTCTAACAGGCGAATAGTCACAAGTTAGCAACACCGACTGTTGCGGCAAGAAACACATTATGCTGATGCTCTCACCAAAACTTTATTCCCGTTTTTCGTTTGCAAAAAAAACAAATGTCCTCGTAACTCTGTAGCGTTGCAGCGTTAGCGTTATTAGAATACATACGTTGCATGGTTGAATAATGATGATTAGGTGCAGACAAACTACAAAGAGAAACAAAACACTTGCTATGTGTACACCACAAACCCGAATCGTTCAAAGTCTACAAATATTCAACTTCCAAACTGCATAAAAAATAATTATTAAATCAAATGTGTTCTATTTTAGATCAATTGTACATCAATACATTACAGAGATAAGGAAACAGACCTCACATCTGTATTCTGCCACACCCACCCTTGAACCCTGTAACAAACATTGAGGTGAGGTGAGGTGAGGTGAAATTGGGTTTAACGTCGCGTCCAAGATTATTGCACTTATATAGCGACGTGCATGCATGTGTGTGTGTGTGTGTGTGTGGCTGCTTGTACTAGTCCGGACTGATGCCGATTTATAGTGCTAGCTCACTGAGATACCATGCCGCAGTTTAACATGAATACCCCACTCAGACACAGTATACTGACTCCGAGCCGACCAGTCCTTGTTTTAGCCCCTTAATGCCGAGCGCCAGACAGGGTAACAACAAATACAATCTTTTAACGTCTTTTTGTATGACGCGGCCCGGGATCGAACCCTGGACCTTCCGCTCTCCGGGCGGACGCTCTACCACAAGACCACGGAGGCGGTCTCAAACATTGAGACCTTCTGTCCAACTCACGACATGCGCTCCTGATCATGTGATCAGAAGCCAGGGTGCAGGTTTATAACATAAGGTGCAAAAGTTTAGGCAACTGGCTGTGTTTGAACACTGTACCTCAGTATTACTAAATGCTTAACTTGTCGGTCCAAGAGTTTTACTCATGAAACCAAGGACACTTGTAGAGTTTGATGATACTATAAAATATTATAATTAACTGAAACTTTCTATAATTTGAAACGTTAAAACAAGTGTACACTGATAGTAACTTATCGGTACTAAATATACAACAGACCTCAATTAATATAACTATCCACAGAGGGTATCAAATCTAAGACAGATATGCACTTGCCACGACGCCATTCTAAATAGTTCAACCGACTTGTGTTCAAACCACCTGTTACGTCACCAGCGTCTGTCTTCACAGCTGGACAACGACTCATGTCCTTTGATGTTGTGTCGGGGCACACTAACGCGCGAACTGACGTTCTGGAATTTCTTCCATTGAGTCACATTAAGCTTTAAAAGGTGAGATGCGACAAGGCGCGGACGTCGGAGTGGACATATCCGTTCGGGGATCTTTCAACCTAAGCGACCCGCCAAGGCTGTTAAGTACGTTTTTAACAAACTTGAATCCGATGTGATGGATTAGCATTTAAACTATCATGCGTAATAACACCAGCATGATGCGATGCAGTGTTTGCACTTTAAGAGCATGTGTTATATACAATTAAGGCCCAATTCGTTTTTCGTTACCGCCTAAAGGTAACATTTAGCGTTAGCGTTATTAGAATACATACGCTGCATGGTTGAATAATGATTATGAAGTCTCGTGTAGCAACTTTATAAATGTATTATATAAGAAAGCTACGCGATAAATCGCAAAGAACAGTGAAGATCGAAGCGTGGTTTATTTCACGATAAAACATTGTTCTATCATGACGTCAATTCTGGAGATTCGAACATGCGCTCGCAACTTGACGACGACGTAAATTGGAAGACGGTATTTTTGAGAGGGAAGTATCCAGTGAGTTGTTCCCCTTAGAGGTAACTGGACAGTGTACATAAACTACCAGTCGTCTAAGGCGCCGCGATTCGCTGTGCAGAGTTGCGTCCCTTGGGCACGCCTGAAACCTATGATTGTTGGTTCGAATCCCCTGATTCTAGGTTTGTCAGCACCATACCCGTGCTCGTGGGTTTCACCTAAGTGGTAAACGTCTGAGACCTGCATCACCTCGGGCTTTCCTCCCACATTAAGCTGACACGCCGCGATGTCACTTGAATACTGTTAAAGCGGCGTTCAACCCAACTCACTCACTCACTAGAAATTGGTCGACACAAAAATTACATTGCTGCACGGTGTTTTTCTTTAAACAAACCAGGGTCATAGTTTTAAACACTGCACTGAAACTCGTGTGATATTTATGTAATAATACAGTAACAGGGAACTCTCTGGATAATCTTCAAAAGTATCAAAACACTATGTCGTAATTACTTGACGTATATTTCGTGTCAGGATAGGTATAATGAATGTCAAAGTACTTGCTGGGAAGTTTGGACGCCTCCTTGGTTGGGAAAGGTTTATCCGACTTATAAAAACCGTGACTAGCGAGCGGAGTGAGTGAGTGAGTGAGTGAGAATTTTCGCCGCTTTAGCAATATTCCAGCACTATCACGGCGGGGCACACCAGAAGTTGGCTTCTCATATTGTACGGAATGGAACCCGGGGCTTCGGCGTGACGAGCGAACGCTTTAACCAATAGGCTACCCCGACGCTCTGTCCAGCTATAGGAAGACCAGTGGGCCCGTGTATGTGATTGCGTTGTTTTATGCTTAACACAGCAATATTCCAGCTGTATGACGGCGGCCTGGAAATAATCGAATCCTGCGCAGACAATCCAGTGATTGACATCATGAGCATCGATCCACGCCTGCGGGTTACGATATCAACCAAATCACCGAACGTGACCACCCGATCCACTTAGTCCGTCTTTCGACAAGCATAGGTTAGTGATTGTGTTGATACATGCAAGGTAGACACAAAGAGTGAGTGGTTGAGTTGGGATTTACGCCGCTTCAAGCAATATCCCGGCATTACCACGACTTGGGACACGAGAAATCGGCTCCTCACATTGTACCCATTTGGCGACATATCAACGAGTGTTGGAGAACGCTATTCAGCTTCTTCTTTTTTGCTTGCCCTATCCATCTAAATAGACACAAGGAATTAAATCAGCCATGTAGCATTTAATGTAATTTACCTTTCAAGAAAATGGGTGAGACCATCCTCGAAAGTACAATGCCATGAGTACATCTCTCCACTTTAACACATGGTAACGAAAAAGGCATGCAGAGTGTTTAAAACGCCCATAAAATGCTTATAATAGGTTGTCGTACATAACTATTTGTGAGCGAAATCAAGATCAGTGTGGATGCTGTCGGTACGTTAGTGTCGACACTTTAGAGAACAAGGAGCTAAGAAATGGGCAAGGTGATAAAATTATAAATGTTCACATTATTTAGGGACTTTTTATTTATTAGGGAGGGGTATGAACAATTGTTCCATACAGTCATAAAACTAATCCTAAGCACCTAAAACTAGCACCTAAGATTCACGATACGGAATTACTATTGGCAGCCATTCAGTCAAAAATACAAATTTGAACAAAGGATAAAAATACGCAATAATAGTCAAACTTTACAAAGATAGTGTTAAATGTTACTAATAAAGGTCAAAATACAAAACAAACAGACGCCGGTTAAAAAATACGAAGCTGAAATATAGGTCAAAATTACGCAAAAATAGTCTAAGTTAACGAAAAGACGTCATATAAAAAGGAAGGACAATGTGTAGAAAAGCACATCAGTGCGCACGAAAGGACACTCAACTGCTGAAGGACGTTGACAATAAAGAACGCCAGGTGGCGCTGCGATCTGTAAAACATTCCGAGCTTAATCGGCTTGCTCCGCTGTATATATGATAAAAGCATGCCGAGGTGCACAATTATAACGTTTCAATTTAAATTTTAATTAATAATGTAATTTTCTTTAAGATATTGTATTCATTTGCCATTTTCTTTTCTAATTCATAACAAGATAAATCATTCTGCTTTTTTATCTCATTCAGCCATTCTCAGCCTTTAAAGGTTCACAGTGGGAGTTAACAGCTTGTTAAATATTTTGGGGGGAATTATTATCCCCTGTCACGAAGTGGGAGGGATAAGAGCATAACTTAGAAACCGTTTAATTCTTTATTACGAAACTGTCACGTGCTCGTGGGTTTCACCAAAGTGGTAAACGTCTGAGACTCGCATCATTTCGGGCTTTGCTCCCACATTAAGCTGACACGCCGTGATATACTGGAATACTGTTAAAAGCGGTGTTCAACCCAACTCAACTATTACGAAACTCGGCACATGTCTTAAGCAGATGCTGAACTGGTGTTTGTTTGTTTGTTGTTTAACTGGTGCCTTTTGGTGTTTTGGTATTTCTACCTCCACAAAAATACACCTCGGTAAAACAAAAGCTAGTTGAGAGTACCACTACACGACATACCTCTAGCTACAGTGTCACGTTTCTTTAGCAGTAGCCCCAGTTCAATGAAATATTCCCGTCAAAGTGATACTCTGCATGACGTCATACAATACTTATGACGTCATACAATACTTATGACGTCACTTAGTAACATAGTATTGCGTGACTTTAAACCACGGTGGTCATTGCAAGATACGAAGACGTTACAGGAGTTCGCGAATACGTTCATCTGTGAAATGTGGCACGACCGATACCACTAGCTCTGTAAGTATATTTTTTGAAAGCAGATAGTGGTACCATTCTTTAGTCAGTAACGACTTCAACAAACCAATAACAAATCACCACAATTGTTATGATTGTCACTGATTTACGCACATGTACCAAATGTTTGTATCGACGATTAACAAGATGCACATCATATTTACGCCCTGGCGCATAATTTGAGACACCAGGGGGTACTAAATCAGGTTCCCAAACAAAATTTGGAATTACTCATAGTTATGCGATCCTTTGTTGTCTTGTATGGCAGTAATTTGTAACCTGGTGTATGTCATAAGATAATAAAAAAGAAAAAGTTCGCGTTTGCCCAGTGCATGTCGATTTTGTTTAGTGTTTCCATTCTGTTTTCATCCAATTAAAAGGCGAAATACTAATTTGGGGAATAAATGCATGAGTGTATATCTATTTTCGATTCGTACAGCAATATTTAATTATTATTATTATTATTATTATTATTATTATTATTATTGGTTTTCAATGAGATACAGTAGAATAGATCTTCAGCAGTCCATGCTTGCCGTAATAGGCGACTATGCTTGTCATAAGAGGCGACTAACGGGATCGGGTGGCTCGTATCCCAGTTGCGTGGATCGATGCTCATGAAGTCAGTCACTGGATTGTCTGGTTCAGACTCGATTATTTACAGACCGCCGTCGTGTAGCTGAACTATTGCTGAGTGCGGCGTTAAAAGACAAACAAACAATCGAATAAAAATTGCGAAAGTATGATGAATTGAAAATCTGCCGAATTGGGCATATGTGTATCATATACAGATCACGTTCAAAACCATACAATAGCCGCGGTTCCTATTCTAAATATTTAAGGCGGACGAATATATTAACAACCATTGCAGTATATAAAGTCTTGCAGTATGTGAACCAACACCTGAATTTGTTGAGCAATTTAATCATGCAAAAGTTTAACCTCAGTGTTTAACACGTGAAGTTACATTGAAGGGGGTTGGCAACGTTCCAACTGGTAAACGAATATACTTCCAACTTTCAGTCAATCAAACATCACTGCAGAGTGATCTATAAAACCTGACAGGTGTTACTTACGCGTTCAATTACCGATCGTTCAACAGATGTGACACTTTGTGTGAAAACTGTTGTAAATTTCACAGATGTATTGATTAGCAAAATAATAAGTGATGACAGTAGATAAGGGCGTCACATAATAATAAACCATTTTCCATATTTTTTAAATAGCTTAAGTAACAAAAATTAAGCAAGTGATTTCCTGCAAAAGGCGGCTAGCTTGCGAAATATGTTGTCGAGAAACCGTAAATGGAGAAAGACTGCTGTCATTCAGGATGTTTATAAACGTTTGGGCAAAGTCTAGAGACAATTTTGTTGTTATTCTATGCTGATGTATTTTCGATCTTATGTTTGCAGTGTTTCGGCGACTGTTTTGATAACGTTTCAAGTTTGAAGTATTTTCATTTTTACCAGTAACAAAAAAAAATTGTAGACTGAACAAACCGTGTCGGTCCAATAGATATTTGGCTTTCCTTTAACCCCCTAGATGCCACAGGGACACATATGTCCCTCCTTTACAAGTCGCTATAGGGCTGGAATAATGCCGATGCGACGTTAAATTTTAACTCACTCACTCATTTACAACCCTCACTTTGAAGTCGAATAAAATTCAAAATACATCACCCACACAGATAAACTTTACAGTTTTGAATAAGATGGGAAATTCCCTGTTCCGTGATATCATCCACTGGCGTTTCAGGCCAAGCAAAAGTCGGTCACCGGTAGTGGTGTCTTACGTCAACATTGTTGTAGATATTTGGTTATTTCTTTGAGGTGAAGGTTCTTGAATGAGAGTGCACACGATCATTGTATCATGCTGTTTACAGTTTCAGTTGTGATGTAGATTTTGCATATCTTTTATACATTTTTACACAATTAATTTCACTTTGGATATTTGTCAATGTTCAAAATGATACCATACGTAAATATAGGCCACAATATGTATGAACGAAACTTTGATAATCTCCTGTTTGAACATTGTTTACATAAGAATTGATAGGTTTATAGTGTCGAATACAATATTTCTATCCTTTGGACAAGTGTTACAAGATGATGTGTAAATGTAACTGCAGCATGTACGTATTTCTTGGGATGTGTAATTGTCAATATTATAATTAGTTCATATAACCAATGTCCATGAATAGCCGTTTCATTTTATTTTATAACTAAAACTGAATATATTTCTTTAACAAATTGGATAATATTTTTCGTTAAAATATATGCACACATTTCTGAAAGAATTGACAGTGATATCTTACGCTTCGCCAGGTGCTCGTTAGTCACAAACAATTTACAAATTATTCCTCTCGTTTTGCATTATATAATCAACGGGTTCATTCTTTTTTTCAATATTGTGATCACAGGATAAAAAAACCTGTTTACTTTATTTCTCCAGGAATTGTAAATCGTATAAAAAAAAAACCATGCCATGTACCCCGTTGTTTCAACATTATACGATTATTCTGATAATTCTATCAATAGAGCTTTCTTCGCATCTTTTATTGAGTAATTCTGAGACGAGATGAAGAGAAATAATAACATAATAATGAACAAATATATGTCCAATATTGAATATAATTTTGGTTGTTTTGAAATATTCTTTTCGGTATTACATCACGTAAATTGATGTCAGACAGTTTGGGGAGGTAGTTTGAACAGCGTCACGACGTCAGCCCATTAAAAATGTAACTAAAAAAGTGTTCTCGTACTTTAACTTTAATAATTCAGGGCAGAACTGTGCTTTATTAAGTAAGGGTATGATTTATGGATGAACAACTTCTGTTTTACAATTAAGACCGACGTTTCAGTGTAGGTTCTAACACCGTTATCAATTACTTACTTATATTAGGAGATTTTACGTGCGCTTTCCGACTGGAGCGTATTTCGCACACGGACCGTTATCAAGCAAGTATTGGCAAGTATATATACAGGTAGGAGGTAATGTTTATACAGTAGAGTAGATATCAGATGGTGTTATACTGGAATGGAGAAGCCTGTTATGTACACACAAGGGTAGTTAAGACAATTATGACTTCAAATCAGCTCTATCAGACCATATCCATGACAACCCAAACCACAGCATCCAGTGGGATGAAGTAAAAGCCCTCACCACCAACCCCAAAGACTACAAAATCAGAAAACCTAAAGAAACCATCAACATCAAATGACTCCAACCGTCTAGACTATGAACACACATATTTCTTTGTCAAAACTCTTAACTTATCAAAACACAACACTTACTAAGTATTTTAATCTCCTACTAATTTTGGAGATTCTCTTGTTCTTGTCCAATCTTTTCCGTAACTGGCTTGCTTACTAGCCTCTCATGGGCTTTTGATAACAATAGCTTGACTATGAACACAACTATTTTTTTCAAAGGATAAATAACTTATGAAAACGCACAGAGTTCCCATTTCACCTATTGGGTGTTGAGAGGAAATATTTAAACAACAACATATTTCAAAGCAACTCCAAGTTTTTTTTCAACAGAGAGTAAAGTAATAAAAACATGCAGAATGGACTTGTCCACAATTAATGTGAGGGGTGCATTTTTCATAGCGTAGGCAAAGTGCACTAAAAACTAGAAAATAACTGTATTTTGTCTGAAACAAAAATTCCAATCAACGGCAGCGTTTGCCTGATACAGTTGTTTTGTTTAAAAGTAACATTTATCACATTTTGCAAATAATATTGTTGATGGACCTGTTACATTTATGAGTATTTAAAGTATGGTCAAGAAAAGGGTTATTTTTAACTAAAGGCTATCAAATCACATGTGCTTTAAATGTACAACATATTTTACTGAATAAATCACAAATACCCATTCGTCTTGATGTGAATAACTATGTTCGGCACGGACTTCTCCGGTTCGAACCCGATAAGTGTTTCGTCAAACTGTTCTATCAAAAAGAAAAATTAACGGGAGAACGTTCCGCCATTGCCAAGAGAACTGATTGAGTGAGAATATTTTAGAGAGAGAGCGAGGGAAAGCGAGAGTGTGAATACTTACAAGGTCTTGGAGTGTGCTTCAGAAATGAGATCAACGACTGATGAATCAGAGAGTTAAACAGAAGTGAATTCAATCAATTATATACAGTCTTGTTCACATCTGCTGCCTCCATATAACCTAGATATATGTGGCACAAATCTAACCATCTGTGCAACACGTTTTATATATTCTCGAAATAATAAGTTTATTGTAAATGTCAGGTGCTTGTAGTTTTAATTTAAAGTTTGCAGTATCTGTTTTTTCAAACCAATGATTCATTGGCAAATAGTTTCACCCTCAGATAGGAAATAGAGAATCTCACCCGAGCGTCTTTTGATATCAAATATATCAACACGAGTTGATAAAAGTGGAAAAATTTCGAGGCTTGCCGAGGATTTTTGCCACTTTTATCAAAGAGTGTTGATAGGTTACTGGCGTGCCCAAGGGACGCAACTCTGCACAGCGAATCGCAGCGCCTTAGACGACTGCGCCACCCGTGCCCCCATCCTATGATGTACACAAAAGGGGCGATATCATCTTAACAGGTGAGTGAGTGACAAAGGGATTATGACTGATTGGAGTCTTTGATGAGTTTATGGTACGCAGGAGGTAATTAATAGCCTTGATTACAGTTGAATGCTGGTTTTGATGTTGATGGCTTCTTGGAGTTTTCTGATTTTGAAGTCTTTGAGGTTGATTGTAAGGGCTTTGATTTTGTCCCGATGGATGCTGCGGCTGGGGTTGTCACGGATATTATAAAGGTAACGCTATTTTTCAGGGCATTATCATTTGCAGAAGCACGCGGTCTTCCATTAACTGCCCGACGAAGCTAAAATGGATGGAATTTGTTATCAAATAAAAAGAAACAACAATATCGGTTTTGAAACATTTACTGCAATCAATATGAATGTCTGACCCACTTTTACAAATATGGATACGTCATAGAACAAATCAGATGACGTCACTATTGAACGTGACGTCATCTATCCCTATCTTATGACGTCACCTAACAACGGGTGATAATAATTCTATCCATTAAATAGCTATAATGTCCGATAGAGCTGACTAAGAGTCAACTTTGGACCTTTTATGTTCTTTAATTCTGGTTTTGAGAGGCCGTTCGGTGAATGGTTGGAGGCATAGTGAACATACTGATCTGTGTGGGTTGGTTTGCGGTAAACAGTGGTCTGGAGTTTGTCGTTATTGTCTTTCTGTACAAGTACATCAAGGAAGGGTAGTTGTCGATTAGATTCTTTCTCCATGGTGAACTGGATACGTGGGTTTTGGGAGTTCAGGTGGTTCAGTAGGGTTCTTGGGTCACTGTTTGGATGTAGGATAGCAAAGGTATCATAAACATTGCGGAATCAGTAGAGGGGCGTTATGGGGGATGTTTCCAGGGCTTTTTCCTCGAGGACGGTCATAAAGATCTCGGTGATTAAGGTTGATAGTGGGTATCCCATGGGGATGATGTTGCTTGCTGACAGGTTAATTCTTCAGGTGAAGTATGCGGAGCTGATACAGGAGTATAAGCCAGATAATGATGTCAGTAGTTAGGCGGGTGTCTAGGGATGGCTGGATTTCATCAATGCGGGTTCTGATGATGTCCTTGGCCTCGTCAGGGGGTACATTGGTAAACATTGTTAGGGTTTTTTTCCCTGTTTCTGAGTTTGACACTTGAAAGTAAAGTAAACAAAAGAGAGAATGAGACATCACCTCATGCATCTAGTAGATACACCTTCCAACACTTTCAGATGCCTCATATTTGCCTAATACCATGAGCGGCTAGATTTGTTTAGTACAGAAAGACTCTCCGAAGATGCAAAATGTTTTTGATGTGGCAAGTCACTTGTCCTCAAACTCCCAAGACTGTGTAAGGAACAGACGTGACGTCATTGATTGTTGTTTATCATGTATAATACTGTGATATTTTTCAGAAAGATACATGGAAACAAACGAGTGGTAGTTGGAACGAACCCCTTGCCTTGACGAAAGGCCAACAACAGAAACAAAACATGATGAGTGACAGCCAGAACAAAGTTATCCACACGTACAGCTGTGTCAGTGCTGGTGACGACGAGCTCATGGTTCGCAACGACTTCAAGGATGAAGGTGATGGCGGAGGTATGCGCCGACGACCAACTCACTGCAGTAATTACGTCTGCTTCAGCTCTACTCAACACCAAACCAAACTGTCAGGTGACATAGCCTCCGCAGCCTCTCCAGCTCATCATACTCGTAAAGCCGGGACAATGTCAGCTCCCGATTCAGCTCACCAACACTCCTATAGTCCTAGCTGTTGGCCGGCCACCAAGACCCCAAACATCTTAAGGAGAACATCTCGGAAGCGGGAGGCCGGTTTTGATAGCCATGGAAACAATACTAAACAGACACTGAGCTTTAAAGAAAAACGTTCATCAAAAAGCTGTTCTAATAAATGTTTGAAGAAGTCTGTCAACAATATTTGTGATCAGCAAAGACAATCTGGCAGTTTTTGTGCAGACAAGCTCGTGGAGTCCCTGACGGAAACATGTAGTGTAGCTGTCAAAAGTGAGCATGTCCCTAATTTCCCACAAGGTATAAATCATAGCCTTGGAACGGTTCTCCCATTTCATACCCTGGGTGCAAATCATGACAGATATAATCGTTCTCTTTCGTCAGATGGTGAAACACCTTGTCAACCTACAGTGACTTCTGTAGTCACGTCCAGACCAATATATATATCACCTGTGGAAACTGCAGATCATACGCTTACATCTCCCACAGAGCAGATACTACCTTTTACGAGTGCTTGTCCATCAGCCAAGTTTCCTACACAACTCATGGGAAATACGAATTTTGAGAAGGTCAAAGGTACAACACTGCTTTCTGGATGCCTGCCTGTTCAGATTGGTCGTGCAGTTTCCATACAAGTGAGTCGCACCAACAGGGACGTCGAGGGAAATAAAGACTCCTCATGTGCTGTGCTGCTACGTCCACAACCTTGGAGAACTGTGCGGACCATTCCCGATAGACCTGTTTCAGTTTTGCCTGATGTAATAAAGTCTGAAACTAATATTCTACCAGCATGTGATCATGATGTAGATCCTGCAGATCTGAAAGAACCTTGCGATGGCAGATCCTTCTCATCACAGAACGACAGCAGCCATGTTGACGACTCCGGCCTTGACTCATCATGGCAGTTTGGAAAAAGAGTTTCCAAGAGAGGAAAACCAAAACCAAAGACAGCCTTGACTTCTGATGTGAACTCTGCACACACGGGGGGCACGATTAATGCAACAGTAGCAACACCTCATCCACTACTTTCTAAATCAAAGGTCACACCTTCCAAGGAAACCGACCCATCGACTACATGCACACTGCCTACAGTCGGTTCTGCACTATTTGACCCAATGGCATACACACTTGGTAACACAGGTCGGTCGCCATTTGGATTCTACCATAATGACAAACTTTACTTGTACGTGCCTGATACAGACACTGATGTTGGCCAGGCCAATATGAAGGAAGGAATACAGAAGGGGTTAGTAGCTATTCAACCAAAGTCTAAGAAAAGTCCGCTGAGCCTGCAGGCTGACCAGTTGATGGGCACGTCAGAGAAGTTGGTCAGCCGCATTAAGGATAGTTCTGACACAATCCCAGTTGTCATCATGAGGCCGAAACGAAAAGCTGAACTACCTCCGAGAGATGAAGTGCACAGAGGTAAGGAAACTGTAGCTTGTGGGACAAAGCATAGACAAAAGACCGGGTGTAGTTCCACGAGTAGGAAATCAGATGAAAGTATTGGTAAGAAAATAACACCGACTTGCCATTCTGATAAAGACAACGCCACCAACCCTGCTACTAGTGCAGAATGTGAGCATGGTTTTGGTTTCAGCGATATTCTTTGTGGTATAAGTCGTATATATAAACAACGCAAGGACAACAAAAAAACAGCAAGCCCATGGCCTGTTCAGTTGAAGGAATGTTACATAGACATGGGGACGAGGAAGTCCTTACCCGACAAGCTAACACTGGATCACCAGCAACAAAATGCCACATATCAGCAGTCAAGGGAGAAGCAAACAAATATGACAATGTCATGCAAAGGACGAAATAAATGCCACAAGCATATGGCAACTCAGGTGACAAAAGCAGATGTCAAACCTGTCTCGTTATCAAAGTCTAAAGTTGTAGCTAGCTGTTCTGAAAAGAGTCGAAACTTGGGGAAAGGTGGAAAAGTTACAATAAAGCAGGAGCCAGATCAGCTTCCAGGAAGCACCGTTGATAACAGGATGACATCCTTGCTCTCACAGTACCTTGTCAGAGACAACAAGCAATCTAAAGACAGTACGCAGCAGCCCTTTAAAGTCATTCTGCAAACTGAAGCATCGAAAACGGTTCTTATGATACCAAACAAATGTTCTGGTAAAGTCAAATCACAAAAACGGCTTGTTAAACAGGAGTGCACTGAAGCACCATCTACCTCTGATGGTAATTCAGTAACCAAAGCGCATCAATCAGCAGGATCAGTCTGTATCAATGTAATGCAGAAAAGACCAAAGACAAAGACGTCATGTTGTTTATCTGACCATTGCCGACCAATAACACACAGAGATGAAAAGCTACCAAAAGGCAGTGGAGGTAAACCAAACATTAAAATAACTGGCATGAACTTGAGGTCACCAGAAGAAAAGCTGTGTTATTCAAATGACACGTCAAATACCAAGCCAAACGCATGTAATTCACAAATAATGGCTGGGTGTCCAATAACAACAGTTCTTGGGTCGATTGGATTGCAAAGAAGCGTGAAGTCAGAATATAAGAACACACCAAACATACAGAGACATTGGTTTCAGGGTGTGGACCAGCTATTCTATGCAGCTGGGGCACAGATTAACGTCACAAACACCTTTACAACATCACAGAGGACAACTATTTTTACAATTTACTTCACGAATCAAGACTCCTTCCTTAAAAGTGAACACGGTGTACCGTCCAGCCTTCCCGCTTACCTCTCATACTCGGATGACCATGTTGTCACCACGATCTTCACTAGCCAAATGTGTTCTGGGTTCTTCCTCGTGACGCCAACTGGCATGGTAAAGGATGACCCCCAAAGACCCTATCTGTACACAGAGTCTGCATTACTGGAACCCTACTCCGCCAAACATCCACTTCCTGCTCATGCATTATGCCTGGTCATTGGGCCGCTGGAGGAGGACTGGAAAATATCGCTCCAGCTTGCAAATAGTTTGCCAAAGCGGACATCTATAGATAAGGTGGTGGAGCACTTTATTGGCGGAGAGGAGTGTAGGTGCCTCTCCACATCACTTAGTACAGAACAGATCGGAACCAGCGACTCTTACAAGAGACGTCCGATGTCGAATCTCCAGTACAAACAACACCGAGACCACATTGAGGTCTTGAGCTGTAGGTGCAAAGAATGTAACCCACTCAGCAGGTGGCGGAGAGGGAAGAAGACAACTTCTGTAAATCCTCCTAGTAGCGGTGATGATCAGAGTGTGTTGAACACGTCAACAGGTGATGAGGATAAAAGCTTCTTGAATACCTCCCAGTCTCCTGTCCATGATGCCAATCTCCCGAATGATGGTTTCATTTGTTCAGGATACAGAGACACTCATTTACCAATTAAAACCGAATGTCAAGGTGAGACATACGGTGCTGGTTGTGCTACAGTATCTCCTGTAAGGCTCAGCTCGACAAACAACCATGCAAAGGTCAGGCAGATGAAGATGGTTGAGGTTACACGGAAGCAAGCAGCAGACGTTAAGCAGATTGTGGTGGTTGACTCTGTGACATCAACCCGGAAGCAGAAAGAGGGAAAAATGGTTGTGAAGATGGGATTTCCCTTTAAACGTGTCTGTGATCACCAAGTTAGGCAGTAGCGAGACATGCAAATAGATTGGCGAAACAGCAACATGATATATATACATGCACACAGACTGTACAAGACAAGACTGTGTTTTAGGTAAAGCTTCAGGCCACGAATGATAATGAAATGCTAACCATTTATACATCTAAAGAATTCTCCAGCATATCTTTTATTGTCGTTACATGAGTTTGAATGGACGTTTCATTGATGGAGCCAAGGTTCCTCCAGTGAAAAAGCAATCAACAATATCCAACTTTTTGTGGAAAAACAAAAGTGCCAGATTAATGTTGATCTCTAGTTGGATCAATACTACCAGTCCAGTAATTTTCAGAAATGACACTGTATCGGATTGACTTCTTGTTGCAATAAAACTGCCAAATACATATGTTCCTTTTTGTCACAATAATACTGTTTCTCTCCCTTTCGTGGAAAGGGTACTGTCTGTCCCAGATTTCTCTCCCTTGAGAACAATACTGTCTGTCTCAGATATTTCTCTCATGAAACGATACTGATCTCATATTTCACTCACATGGGACTAATACTGGATGTCTTTTCTGTAGGTACATATTATTTTTGGTTTGACATGTATGCCAACACTGACTAGGAACACTTCTGTGGACGTACCTTGAATCATGGTATGTAAACCAAGTTTGTAGAAGCTGTTTGGTTTATCAGGATGTGGGACACTGAAGGCGGGTGACCACTGCAGACTGAGTGGTTAATGAAAAGATACCTCCCCTTGGCAATGGCTTCTCTTCCTATATTTTGACAGCATGCGGTAAAGAAATTAGCTGGAATTGTTTATCTCAAAATGGATTTTTTGTTCAAACATGACTGTTGCACGCCATCGAGTAGTCTAACTATAAAGAATTATCAAGTTTGAGAGCAAATCAACCAATAAATACAGTTTTACCATCATGTTAATGTACTGTCATCCACTGATCACGGGTTCGAGGCCCAGCTTTTGTCCTAATATCGATCATTGGTTTGGTTTCACCATACCAGAGATGGGATTCGAACCAGGCACGTTTTTATCCGACGCCTTGTCCACACGACCAAAGGGCTAACCCCATCAGCAAGCTGACAAGGTATGGATGTCTTCTGTGGAATGACTCCACACCTTGTTACATACTCCTCCGTCAACAGACGGCACGTCCCGGACCGCATAATAGTAGGCTGAAACTTATTTTGCAGAAATCGGAAAAAACGGTCATTAACGTTCCGAATATGGCGAAAATGGTAACAACGAAAATGAAAATACTGAAATTTCTCGTTTCATGGTTTGTCATTTGTAATGAAATATTTTATTTTCTGGTAGACAACTACACAAAAAGTATATAATAAATAGGATATTCCATCCTATCTCTCTCATCTCGTGACGGGGGGAAAAGGAGATATTTGAATATATGGATAGAGATGAGAGAAACATGATATTTCACTCGACACATGAAATATCCTCTATGTATTGAGTATTTTTTAAATAAAAGGAACAAATGGTGAATGTGATTTGCGTTACCGCCGAATTCGAATGCTTAAATAAGTTAATGATTTACGCTGATTGATTCGCACCTTTGTTGATTCACGTTGTGATTCATTTAAGTTGTTGCCATCAATATGTCGGCGGTTTAAATTAAATTATGTGTAGGACAACCTAACACGTCATTCAGTCATTCATTTTTTCATTCATTAATTCATTCATTCGTTCCATTTCATTCATTCATTCGGTCTATTCCATATCAGTGCTCATTAGTTCATGCTTTCTACCCATTCATTTAAGTTGCTGCCACCAATATGTCGGCGGTTTAAATGGAATTGTCTGCAGGACACCCTAGCACGTCATTCATTCAGTCAGTCAGTCAGTCAGTCAGTCAGTCATCCATTCATCCACCCCTATTACAACTCTTTCTACACAACACTGGAGACCTAGAATCAACACTGAAATCACCACATGTTCACAGTAACAGGTAAATACTACATGTTAAATATACAAGAGTACATATGGTTCCCACAGTTTGCGGATGATGTCATTTTAATACCTGATGTTGATGGATAAACGTCTTAGCCCCAGCATGTGAGAGCAGAGCAACATACCCGTCATACACCCGTAATAGCCCACCTAAAGGAATGGGTTTTAACCCAGCCTGTCTACTCTGTGTTTGTAACAATACACCCTCAATACACCCTCACCTCTCTCTCACCGCGTGAAATAAATCCGTGTTTGCCTTTGAAATTACACTGTTATAATAACATTATGTTACATCTATTTAATCAATATTAAAATCAAATCGGGTGTGTCTATTATTCTCACGGTATATTATTCACGACGTTGTAATGTGATGTGTTTGTGTACAATAACGTTTGCATTCTTTTCGCTATAATGTAAATGTACTCTTCCGGTGAATTACGTTCTGTTGCACACAGAAAAGAATTCTACAATGCGTGATTTTAATTTTACATTTAGTTTGCCCTTAGTTTGGGTTACAATAACTTCACTCACAAATGTTGCCATGGCAACGGCGCAACCCAGCTGTGATAACCTCAATTCTCAGGCCCTCGGGTGCATCAACGTGCAGGTAATGGAGGCTATGCTATCATATTACGTCTCGAGTTTACATCGACATGACTATTAATTATTTATATAATGTTGTTCAAAGGGTACATCCAGCTGGGTATGTGGTGGGGTATAGTCCCCTCGGGTGTTGCATGTGCGGACTAAGGTAGAGATCGTTGAAGGGCGGGGTTGGAGTCAGTGAGTGAATGTACTTATCAACCGCAGTCTAATATTTCATATGTCAAGGACCCGTGAAGATCCGGGGTAGAATAGGTCTTCAGCAACCCATGTTTCCCGTAAAAGGCGACTATGCTTGTCGTAAGAGGCGACTAACGGAATCGGGTGGTCAGGCTCGCTGACTTGGTTGATGCATGTCATAGTATCCCATTTGCCTGGATCGATGCTCATGATGTCAATCACTGGATTGTCTGGTCCAGACAACAAACACACACACATACACACACATACACACACACTCATATGTCTGAGTGTCTGCTGACCAACTTTTAGTTTAGTCCCAGAAATGAAAACATACTGATGGAAACGAGGAAACAATGAAAAATATAGGAAAATAAGATTTTATGTCAGCACATTTGGAATAGTGCGCATACAAATTCAACACATGTCAGATTCAAATGTTGAGATGTGTTTGTGTGGACTTTTTCAACATGTATTTGGTAAACAAGTTTGGTAACCCATGATAGCATATACTTTTACTGTGTCTAAAACTAAGCGTTTCCTTATTCATTTTCGTTAATATAGTTTAAGATAGATTTTGTTAAATAACTCTTCATTTCAGAAAACTGGAGAAATCAAGACATAATAAACCATTGTAGACGTGCTAAAGGATGCCTGTAAATCGTTGAATTTGGTTTGCCCGATTGTTGATAGCATGAGCAACTATTACCATCGCCGGGACATAAGCAACTATTACCATCGCCGGGACATGAGCAACTATTACCATCGCCGGGACATGAGCAACTATCACCATCGCCGGGACATGAGCAACTGTCACCATCGCCAGGACATGAGCAACTATATCCATCGCAGGGACATCGGCAACTATCACCATCGCCGGGACATGAGCAACTATCACCATCGCCTGGACATGAGCAACTATCACCATCGCCGGGACATCGGCAACTATTACCATCGCCGGGACATAAGCAACTATCACCATCGCCGGGACATGAGCAACTATATCCATCGCCGGGACATGAGCAACTATCACCATCGCCGGGACATGAGCAACTATCACCATCGCCGGGACATGAGCAACTGTCACCATCGCCGGGACATGAGCAGCTATCACCATCGCCGGGACATGAGCAACTATATCCATCGCCGGGACATGAGCAACTATCTCCATCGCCGGGACACCGGCAACTATTACCATCGCCGGGACATGTGCAACAATCACCATCGCCGGGACATGAGCAACTATATCCATCGCCGGGACATGAGCAACTATCTCTCCATCGCCGGGACATGTGCAACAATCACCATCGCTGGGACATGAGCAATTATATCCATCGCCGGGACATGTGCAACAATCACCATCGCCGGGACATGAGCAACTATATCCATCGCCGGGACATGAACACCTATCACCATCGCCGTGACACCGGCAACTATTACCATCGCCGGGACATGAGCAGCTATCACCATCGCCGGGACATGAGCAACTATATCCATCGCCGGGACATGAGCAACTATCACCATCGCCGGGACACCGGCAACTATTACCATCGCCGGGACATGTGCAACAATCACCATCGCCGGGACATGAGCAAATATATCCATCGCCGGGACATGAGCAACTATCTCTCCATCGCCGGGACATGAGCAACTATCTCTCCATCGCCGGGACATGAGCAACTATCACCATCGCCGGGACATGAGCAGCTATATTCATCGCCGGGACATGTGCAACAATCACCATCGCCGGGACATGAGCAACTATATCCATCGCCGGGACATGAGCAACTATCACTATCGCCGGGACATGAGCAACTATTACCATCGCCGGGACATGAGCAACTATCACCATCGCCGGGACATGAGCAACTATTACCATCGCCGGGACATGAGCAACTATCACCATCGCCGGGACATGAGCAACAATCACCATCGCCGGGACATGAGTAACTGTCACCATCGCCGGGACATGAGCAGCTATCACCATCGCCGGGACATGAGCAACTATCACCATCGCCGGGACATGAGCAACTATCTCTCCATCGCCGGGAAATGAGCAACTATCTCTCCATCGCGGGACAGGAGCAACAATCACCATCGCCGGGACATGAGCAACTATCTCTCCATCGCCGGGACATGAGCAACAATCACCATCGCCGGGACATGAGCAACTATTACCATCGCCGGGACATGAGCAACTATCACCATCGCCGGGACATCAGCAGCTATTACCATCGCCGGGACATGAGCAACTATCACCATCGCCGGGACATCAGCAGCTATTACCATCGCCGGGACATGAGCAACTATCACCATCGCCTGGACATGAGCAGCTATTACCATCGCCGGGACATGAGCAACTATCACCATCGCCGGGACATGAGCAGCTATTACCATCGCCGGGACATGTGCAACAATCACCATCGCCGGGACATGAGCAACTATATCCATCGCCGGGACATGAGCAACTATCACCATCGCCGGGACATGAGCAACTATTACCATCGCCGGGACATGAGCAACTATCACCATCACCGGGACATCGGCAACTATTACCATCGCCGGGACATAAGCAACTATCACCATCGCCGGGACATGAGCAACTATATCCATCGCCGGGACATGAGCAACTATCACCATCGCCGGGACATCAGCAACTATCACCATCGCCGGGACATGAGCAACTGTCACCATCGCCGGGACATGAGCAGCTATCACCATCGCCGGGACATGAGCAACTATCACCATCGCCGGGACATGAGCAACTATCTCTCCATCGCCGGGAAATGAGCAACTATCTCTCCATCGCCGGGACATGAGCAACAATCACCATCGCCGGGACATGAGCAACAATCACCATCGCCGGGACATGAGCAACAATCACCATCGCCGGGACATGAGCAACTGTCACCATCGCCGGGACATGAGCAACTATCACCATCGCCGGGACATGAGCAACTATCATCATCGCCGGGACATGAGCAGCTATCTCCATCGCCGGGACATGATCAACTGTCACAACCGCCGGGACATGAGCAGTTATCTCCATCGCCGGGACATGAGCAACTATCTCCATCGCCGGGACATCGGCAACTATATCCATCGCCGGGACATGAGCAACTATCTCTCCATCGCCGGGACATGAGCAACTATCACCATCGCCGGGACATGAGCAACTATCACCATCGCCGGGACATGAGCAACTATCACCATCGCCGGGACATGAACAGCTATTACCAACGCCGGGACATGAGCAGCTATTACCATCGCCGGGACATGAGCAACTATCACCATCGCCGGGACATGAGCAACTATTACCATCGCCGGGACATGAGCAACTATCACCATCGCCGGGACATGAGCAGCTATTACCATCGTTGGGACATGAGCAACTATCACCATCGTTGGGACATGAGCAACTATTACCATCGCCGGGACATGAGCAACTATCACCATCGCCGGGACATCAGCAGCTATTACCATCGCCGGGACATGAGCAACTATCACCATCGCCGGGACATCAGCAGCTATTACCATCGACGGGACATGAGCAACTATCACCATCGCCGGGACATGAGCAGCTATTACCATCGCCTGGACATGAGCAACTATTACCATCGCCGGGACATGAGCAACTATTACCATCGCCGGGACATGAGCAACTATTACCATCGCCGGGACATGAGCAGCTATCTCCATCGCCGGGACATGAGCAGATATTACCATCGCCGGGACATGAGCAACTATTACCATCGCTTGGTATGATGACACAGGATCATCCAAGTGACACCTTTCACCCACCCGATCGTCTTTAGTCTTGGGACTTATTCTCCCACCGAGATGAGGCCACGTGCTGCAGAGGTTTGGCTGGTGGCATCCTACCCTGACACTGGTCAACGATGCTCTCGTTGTTGGACACTTGGTTTTTCAGATCCGAATAGCCATGCAACGTCGTTATGTAAAGATGTATTTTATCTTAACACAATCATACTTGTATATTGTGGACGAATCCTCTGGACATCTGGCTTCTGCAAATAATAGTGCCCTGGAAAATAGCGTTACCATTTACTGCTGGGCAAAAGAAAGTATAAGCCCATGTGTGACGGTGGCTAAAACTGAAATTAACAAGAAATTAATTTGATTTTGATGTATTTGATACGGGTTCTATAGCTGCGTTCTGAACCTTCAGTTTGCAGTGATTCGGCGACTGTTTTAAGCCTATTAACGTTTCGAAAACGTTTATAATATCTTGTTCAATCCTCACTTTCAAGTGTATACTTTCTTTTGCCCGGCAGTTTATATCACTCTTCATAGCTTATTTCTATCCCCCAACTACACCCTGTACGATATCACACTAAACGTAACACTTCTCTCTCACACACAGCCATATTCCGTATTATATACACTATATAGCCTCTCTCTATCCCAAACCGCCTCGGTGGTCAAGTGGTTGAGCGGTCAAACGAAATTCGTTCCCTCATTCATTAACCTTATCATGTAGTTCACCATGAAGTAGACCAAACATTATTATTATATGCTGTTCTATGTAGCGCGGGGCGCCAGACTGGCCATATCGAGGGTTGGCGGTATGTATCCTCATGCTTGACACTCACTGTATGTGTTGTACTAGGAATACCGGTCGCCTTCATCATTCCGTGACGTGGTATTTGACGTGACGTTACGTGTCGGAATCCCAGAATCGCCCTGATTATGTTCTTGGTTTGTTACCACCATACCCATACTCGTGGTCTGTTTACCAAAGTGGCATCAACTTTCCACAACCTGCGGGGCGGTCGGGTAGCCTAGAGGTTAAAACGTTTGCTCGTCACGCCGAAGACCCGGGTTCGATTCCCGACATGGGTACAATGTGTGAAGCCCATTTCTGGTGTCCCCAGCCGTGATATTGCTGGAATATTGCTAAAAGCGGCGTAAAATCAAACTCACTCACTCACTCATTCACTCCACAACCTGCACCACTTCCGATGCAGCTGGCACGACACGCTGTACGTGTTCTTACAGAGAGACTGTTCAAAGCGGCGTCAGGTTAACAGGGCAATTAGCACTATGCCAACCAACAGTCTAAAAGCTAGGTATGGGAGTTAGACGGACTAAAAGCATCTGGATCATTCGGAATTCTTTTTAAGAAATAGCAGCCTATTGTGACTTATTTTATATGCATGCGTGAATGCAACACTGGACATAGATCCGGTTGCACAGTGGTTGGTTGGTTGTTTTACGCCGCACTCAGCAATATTTCAGCTATATGACGGCGGTCTGTAAATAATCGAGTCGGGACCAGACAATCTAGTGATTAATATCATGAGCATCGATCCACGCAATTGGGATCGATGACATTCATCAACCAAGTCAGCGAGCCTGACCACCCGATCCCGTTAGTCGCCTTTTACGACAAACATAGTCGTCTTTTACGGCAAGCATGGGTTGCTGAAGACCTATTCTACCCCGGAATCTTCACGGGTCGGTTGCACAGTGGCATAATTAATAAAATTTATAATGGTCATATCGGAGCAATAACGGCAGTTCATCTAATGTGAAGATGTATTTCTGAGTTGACGATTATGTCGAGATGATGTTGACACGAATCGGGATTTATGCCTAGCCATCGGTGAACCTCAAAATACCTTCATTTTTCAATTAGGCCTTGGTGGAATTGATCTTAACCAATATTAGACTCTGTGGGATTCGGGGTGAGAACATAGGTCCCCAACAACATGTGCCTGGCGATTAAATGGATCGGGTGGTCAGGCTGGGTGACTTGAATGATTGCATGTCACCGTATCCTAATTGCGTAGATCGATGCTCATGATGCCAGTCACTTGATTGTCTGTTCCAGACTTGATTACTTACATTTATTTAGTTTGAGTATTGTTGACTGCGTCGTTGAACAATCAATCAAACAATCATGTTTATGAATATTCGAACCACATGACACATTCTACCCACAAGGAAAGGAACTCCCTGTCGACACAAATATTGAAGAGCAATATTACATTGCCGGGCGGATCAAACAAAGTGACGTCAAGCCATATACAACAAGAGGTATGTTCTGTCTTTTGCTTATATTGAAATTAAATCATCGATCTTTCTTGGTTCGGTTAAAAGAGTAACTCTCCCACTGGTGTGCGAATGTTGTGCAAGTCTATGAGTGTACCGCTATAGTCATGGTCCGCTGGACCTGCAGGGGGCGGGGCTGTGTCCCCATGTGACTCGAGTTATCATTCCCCTATTCTGACCAGCAATAAAAGACAAATCGAACTGCATGTTCCTACCACGTGATATATTTACTAAACTGGTATAAAAGCGAAAAAGTTATTAATATATCTAGTATTGCCGACACGCATAAGACGACGCACATAAGAAGACGCCAGTCCAGAAGGCACTCGTGCGGTGGAGCCAGTCGTCTTTCTTCACGGCAAACGTCTGCAGCGGTAAGTACAATTGTCTATGTGTTATTCACATGGTGTAGATGATGATGATGATAATGATGATGATGCTGATGATGATGATTACTATTATTTTTAATTTATTTTTATTGTTGTTGTTATTATTATTCTATCGATTCCTACAATTTCCTGCAAATGTATGACTACCATTTCAAGTGTCTCCCGCCGTGATGTTTCCGAAATATTGTTTGAACTGGCGCAAATCTCTACTTACTAACTCTCTATGATATTGTGTATGGATGGGTTGCAAGCAATCTCTCGGTAAGCAAGTATGTCTTTGGGAGTAATTGTTTGTCGCCAAAAAAGTATAGTACGTACATATTCGAGACGTGTATGTTTTGTGCCGGCAAGAACTTTATCTTTTATCCATAATATTCATGAATTAAGAATCACCTCTTGCCACGTCTACAAAAGCTGCTTTCTTGTGGGTCCTATTTTTTCTTTTCCCATAATCCCACATGTCAACTATGTGTAACTTAGTTTTTAATGATGAGTGTGAGTGAGTTGGGTTTAACGCCGCTTTTAACAGTATTCCAGTTATATCGCGGCGTGTCAGCTTAATGTGGGAGGAAAGCTCGAAGTGATGCAGGTCTCAGACGTTTACCACTTCGGTGAAACCCACGAGCACGGGTATGGTGCTGACAAACCTAGAAACATAATCGGGGCGAACCGGGATTCGAACCCACAATCATTTGGCGTGCCCAAGGGACGCAACTCTGCACAGCGAATCGCGGCGCCTTAGACGACTGGGCCACCCGTGCCCCCTTTTAATGATGGAAGAAAGCTAGACTGAGTGATGAAGGGCATAGACGAATGGATTGAAAGAAAGTTACAATCGGCGTGAATCTGATACCAGGGGGGGGGGGGGGGGCGGCAATTCATACCTTATTCTGCATGCCAAGTATAAAAGTCTGTCGCGGTTTTGTTGTGTAACATTATGACATAGCTTCTGATAATGACATCTAATTATTTCTATAATATTGTACATAATAGGATCTATCTGAATGCAGGTGGGGGCGGTCGGGTAGCCTTATGGTTAAAGCGTTCGCTCGTCACGCCGAAGACGCGGGTTCGATTCTCCACATGGGTACAATGTGTGAAGCCCATTATAGCTGTTCCCCGACGTGATATTGCTGGAATATTGCTCAAAGCGGCGAAAAACCAAACTCACTCACTCACTGTGAGTAAGATAGCAATGAGGTATACACATCTCCTTCCAGTCACGTCTTCAGCAACCCACGCTTGCCGTAAAAGGCGACTAATGGGATCGGGTGGTCAGGCTCGCTGACTTGGTTGATGCATGTCATTGATCCTAATTGCGTGGAACGATGCTCATGATATTAATCACTGGATTGTCTGGTCCCGGCTCGATTATTTACAGACCGCCGTCATATAGCTGGAATATTGCTGAGTGCGGCGTTCAACAACAAACCAACCAACCAACCTTCCAGTCACACCGATCTCACACCTGATGTAATGTTTTCCATGCCAGCCTTTTCTTCTGGTCGAGACATCTGCACACCAGCATGAAGTTGAGCATTCCTCTCCTTGCCGTGGCGGCGCTCCTGGTAGCATCTGGTAGGTGACTTCTCTGTCGGTGACTGTATTGTAAATCTTGCTGATGTGTGGTACATAAAGATACATAAAGATACATAAAGATACATAAACTGTCCAACGGAAAAAAAATATTGGTCAAAGTGATATCACAATTGTCAGAATTGCATGTCCGTGTTATATGTCATCATCTGACGTAAGGACGTTTTACGCCTCAGTGGCCTCGCTTCCAGCTCTGTGTTTGTTTGTTTGTTTGTTAGTTTGCTTGTTGTTTAACGCCGCACACGGCAATGTTCCAGCTGTATGACGACGGTCTGTAAATAATCGAATCTGGATCAGACAATCCAGTGATTGAAATCACGAACATCGATCTACGCAATTGGGATACGATGACATGCATCAAACAAGTCAGCGAGCCTGACCACCCGATCCCGTTAGTCGCCACTTACGACAAGCATTGGTTGCTGAAGACCTACTCTACCCCGGACCTTCACGGGTCTCTAGCTCTGTGATTGTCCTTGCCACGTATAGAATAGGTCTTCAGCATCTGTTATACACACAGTGCGGTTCAAGGCATGTTTATGTTTAATACGAACACTACTATATGTTTAATGGCTGCTATTCGGGGGTAAGTGTTGTTTAGTTATTATATTAATATCATTACTGCCGGGCAAAGGGTATACACCCATGTTTGATGGTGGCTCAAACTGAAACAAACAAGAACGGGTTATTCGAAGGTACTGTATTTAGTAAGGGTATCATAGTTGTATTTTGGACGTTAAGTTTGCAGTGTTTCGGCGACTGTTTTGACGTTTTGATAACGTTTGTAATTGTTTTGACACATCCAATTTACAAGTGTATAGTTTCTTGTCTTAATAGTTTATGTAATCCTACCCTGGCATACTAAAGCCGAAAAACTGCCGACATAACTGACTCGTAATCACAACCTATAAGAGATAAGATAAGATAAAATAAGATAAAACTTAATCATACCAAGGAAAATTCATTTTGCACAGTTGAGTAGCACTAAAATATGTGATATTAAAATATGTACATAAGAATATAGGACACTTACTACTATAACCACGAGTACAAACGTGTAGAAAATTGAACATTAGAAAATTGACAGTGACGACAAGGAATGGTATTTCAAAAGTATATGTATTTATATCACAACAAGAGTAAACTTTAATAAAAGGGATAATGACATGCTAAGATTTGTGTACAGCGAACTGTTAAAAAGTATCAAACAGATTAAACATTTAGAAGACTTATACTGACTGGTATGAATGGTTTCCGGGCCCAGTTCGTTTTCAGCATCAGCATGCGCTGTCGGCGGCCAGAAGGTGGAAACTGATATTCGGAATGAAGTATATGACTGCTGTCATTTAGTATCCTACGCGCCTTTTTGACAATTTGCTGCTCATAAATTTCGCTGATGTGTTGAAATTGGGTACCTAAGGTTTGGCATGCTGTATTTAAAATTTTATGTATTTTAGATTTATTTGCAACAGACAGGCTCCCATACCAGCAGTTAGAGATATGGATCTATATGCCATGTACAGAACAGACTGAAGATAATTCCAGGGCGTTAACTTGTTTCTTATCTACTCCTTTGTATTCCCAGTGAATGGGGACTTCCACTGTGGTCGGAGTGACGGTCTCTGTCAAAACGGTGGTAGTTGCGACCTTGATACTGGAGTGTGTGCGTGCGCCGCCACCTTCACCGGGTACGACTGTAGCGCCGTCATGGGTAAGTTGCGTCACACACTTCCTGTCTGAATGGACCCGGCCACCTTCACAGCATATCACTGTAGCGCCGTCATGGGTAAGTTGTGTCACACCCTACCTGTCTGAATGGACCCGGCCACCTTCACAATATATGACTCTAGCGCCGTCACAGGTAAGTTGTGTCACACCCTACCTGTCTGAATGGACCCGGCCACCTTCACAGCATATGACTGTAGCGCCGTCATGGGTAAGTTGTGTCACACCCTACCTGTCTGAAAAGACCCGGCCACCTCCACAGTAAATGACTGTAGCGCCGTCACAGGTAAGTGTGCGTCACATCCTACCTGTCCGATAGACCCGGCCACCTTCACAATACATGACTTGTAGCGCCGTCATGGGTAAGTTGTGTCACACTCTACCTGTCTGACGAGACCCGGCCACCTTTCACAATACATGACTTGTAGCGCCGTCATGGGTAAGTTGTGTCACACTCTACCTGTCTGACGAGACCCGGCCACCTTTCACAATACATGACTTGTAGCGCCGTCACGGCTAAGTTGTGTCACACCCTACCTGTCTGACGAGACCCGGCCACCTTCACAATACATGACTTGTAGCGCCGTCATGGGTAAGTTGTGTCACACTCTTCCTGTCTGAATAGACCCGGCCACCTTCACAATATATTACTTGTAGCGCCGTCATGGGTAAGTTGTGTCACACTCTTCCTGTCTGAATAGACCCGGCCACCTTCACAATACATGACTTGTAGCGCCGTCACAGGTAAGTTGTGTCACACCCTACCTGTCAGAATAGTGAGTGAGTGAGTGAGTATGGTTTTACGCCGCTTTTAGCAATATTCCAGCAATATCAGTGCGGGGGACACCAGAAATGGGCTTAACACATTGTACCCATGTCGGGAATCGAACCCGGGTCTTCCGCGTGACGAGCGAACACTTTAACCACTAGGCTACCCGACCGCCCCTGTCAGAATAGACCCGGCCACCTTCACAATACATGACTGAGGCCCCGCCATGGGTAAGTTGTGTGAGAGATCCCAAAACAATCATGAGGCCTTATACGTTTCCCCGTTTGTCAAATCCCACGGGCAAGGGTGTGGTACTGACTAACTGAGTATCATCATCAATGCGAATCTGGGATTCCAGCCAAAGATCAGAATCCTGGTTCGCTAAAGGGGCGCAACTGTCAACATAGGTTTGTACTAATCATATGGAATCCGTTACCAAAGTTAACTTCTTAGTATATAGCTACAGTAGAATATTATTTAATAAACATCGATAATAGCGTACTAACGACTAAAAATAACTACATGAATTTCAAAAGTCCCAACTACTGTACTAGAGATTACTACTCGATAAACAAATGCTTTACAACGAATTAGCGTTTTTCACCGTCAAACAAAGCTAAAGATCAATATTTGTCCTATACACACGCGGAGATCACACGTGTACATTATTTCTATCGCATTTACTTTTACAGCTGAGGTAGACAAGGGGAACTGTAATTCGACTTCTACCTGTCAGAACGGGGGCACATGTCACAGCAATGGAACATCATACACGTGCCTTTGTCCAGAGGAGTACATCGGGACTGACTGTAACACTCTCCGCTGTATGTACGATCCCAGCACAAACCTGTAACATTGGCCAGGGCTGTAGTTTTTGTTTGTGTGTTGTTTAACGTGGCAATATTCCAGCTATATGACGGCGGTCTGTAAATAATCGAGTCTGAACCAGACAATCCAGTGATTGACATTATGAGCATCGATCCACGCAATTTGGATCGAGGACATGCATCAGCAAAGTCAGCGAGTCTCACCATCCGATCCCGTTATTACGGCAAGCATGGGTTGCTGAAAACCTATTCTAACCTGGATCTTCAAGGGTCCCACGGCTTTATCCGGTTCAGTAAACCCCGACCGTATTCTGATGAGAATTTCCGTTTTATCCAAAGTCTATATTAATCTACAACATTTCTCATCATTTGTCAGTTTTGTTGTACAACAGGGAGCTCCGATATCTCAAATCTCAAGATAAGAAGGTCACTCACCATTTATCAAATTATACTGTATAATATGGGAGGTCCCATTTCTCACCACTTGCCAGTGCAACAGAAAGATAAGAAGGTCACTCACCATTTATCAAATTATACTGTATAATAGGGGAGGTCCCATTTCTCACCACTTGCCAGTGCAACAGAAAGATAAGAAGGTCTCTCACCATTTATCAAATTATACTGTATAATATGGGAGGTCCCATTTCTCACCACTTGCCAGTGCAACAGAATGATAAGAAGGTCTCTCACCATTTATCAAATTATACTGTATAATATGGGAAGTCCCATTTCTCACCACTTGCCAGTGCAACAGAAAGATAAGAAGGTCACTCACCATTTATCAAATTATACTGTATAATAGGGAAGGTCCCATTTCTCACCACTTGCCAGTGCAACAGAAAGATAAGAAGGTCACTCACCATTTATCAAATTATACTGTATAATAGGGGAGGTCCCACTTCTCCCCACTTGCCAGTGCAACAGAATGATAAGAAGGTCTCTCACCATTTATCAAATTATACTGTATAATAGGGAAGGTCCCATTTCTCACCACTTTCCAGTGCAACAGAATGATAAGAAGGTCACTCACCATTTATCAAATTATACTGTATAATAGGGGAGGCCCCACTTCTCACCACTTGCCAGTGTAACTGAATAATATGGAGTGAGTGAGTATGGTTTTACGCCGCTTTAAGCTATATTCCAGCAATATCACGACGGGGGACACCAGAAATGGGCTTCATACTTTGTACTCATGTCGGGAATCGAACCCGGGTCTTCGGCGTGACGAGCAAACGCTTTAACCACTAGGCTACCCTACCGCCCCGAATAATATGGAGCTCCTCACCATCTATCAATTTACTGTATAATAAGGAGATGTTATATTTCACCATTTGTCAATTTACGGTATAATAAGGAGATGATATATCTCACCATTTATCACTTTACTGTATAATAAGGAGATGCTATATAACTATTTATCACTTTACTGTATAATAAGGAGATGCCATATATCACCATTTGTCACTTTACTGTATAATAAGATGCTATATGTCACCATTTGTCAATTTACGGTATAATAAGGAGATGATATATCTCACCATTTATCACTTTACTGTATAATAAGGAGATGCTATATAACCATTTATCACTTTACTGTATTAATAAGGAGATGCCATATCTCACCATGTGTCACATTTAAGTGAATAATAAGGAGTTCCTTACCATATATCAGATTACTGGACAATAGTGGCCATTCTATTTCTCACCATTTGTCAAGGTAATCGAAACATAAGAAGTTCGTCACCATTTATTAATTTTCCTGATATATAGGGGAGTTCCCACATCTTACATATGTCAATTTAGCAGAATAATTAGGAGCTCGTCACCACTTATTGCACTGTTTGTTTGTTTTTCACCGCTGCACTCATCAATATTCCAGTTATATGACGGCGGTCTGTAAATAATCAAGTCTGGACCAGATACTCCAGTGATTTACATCATGAACATCGATCCGCGCAATTGAGATCGATGACATGCATCAACCAAGTCAGCGAGCCTGACCACCTGATGCCGTCAGTCGCCTTTTACGGCAAGCATAGTCGCCTTTTACGGCAAGCATGGGTTGCTAAAGACCTCTTCAAATAAGGAGATCACATGTCAGTGCTGCTGTATGCTGAGAAGCTCCTCTATCTCACCAGATGGTTACAGCTTAACAACATAGAACGTTGATGCATCACGGTTTGTATTTCTTCCTCAGATGAAGTGACTTGCAGCCCAGATTCAATGTCCCTTGAGATCACGCCGTTTGTACCCAGCTTCTTGGGGACCATATTTGTGGAGGGAAACCAAGGAAAGGCAGCTTGTACCTTTACCGATAACGGGGGAGTCCAGCGGATCAACATCACAGACATAAACGCCGACTGCGGCAACGCAACGTTTGACAGCGCTGTGAGTACAGTCAGCCAGAACCAGTCCACCGTGCTTCCGAGATTGTTGTTATAGTACTTACTTACTTACTCATTTTGAGGTTGGCGGATGTCGGAGCGAGGATTATTCGTATGTTATGCAAACATACTTATATGAATTATTTCCTTAAAATAGGCATTTTTGTTCGTAACGCAACAGTATAGTCATTAGACATATAAACATATTTATGAGAAAATGAAGCCTATACATGTTACATATACAATGTACTAAATCTTAATCTTGTCATACACAATTTCAAGGGTATTTAACTCTGTGTCACCTAGGAACAGTATATACGATTAGTTCACACCTTAGAAAATACATTAAAACGAGGCCGTATTTACAAAACCTCATCATATATGTATATAGTGACATGAATGGTATTTTATTTCATTACCTGCGTATTAAATGTTAATAAGGCAGCCACGTGATACATTCATTTCAAACGCTGGTCATATGGGCCTCAGATGACACGTTGATTTCCTAACATGTGGAAAAAACTTCCCTCAGGCACTTACTCGCACACTCTCTTCTACAGACAGGAACCTCGACTAGATGTTTCTATGTTCTCTTCAACCCAAATACATTCACGTCACGTGACCAGAGGATTTGCGCCGTCTGTGGGGCTGGTGACACCATCAACAAAACCATCGGTGCCGTCAATGTTACGGTCATAGACAGGTAGCATGCCCCTTAATTTATAAGTACATAATCATTTACTGAACAGATTAACCTTCATCTGTAAATTCAATACCCAAGAGAACGATCTTTCTCGATATGCTGCCCAAACAGATTCCATAGGGCGTTAAAGGCAAAATAGTGATGAACATTATATGACTGGACCACTGAAATTCAGTGATGACACCAGGTGTTAACGAAGTGGGTACTCACGTCCTGCTGTACTGGTAGCAACAGCCACTCACACGATTTGATAATAAAGTAAGTTTTTGTTGCCCAGCGCTGCACCCTGCACTACTCCGGCCATATGACGGCGGCAAATATTTAAGTTGCCTCACAAAAGTAGTAATTGCATAAAATAACAGTCGAGGCTTTGTTGAAGAAAGACCTTTTTCTTGCAACCATTATATACCTTCACTTGGGGGTAAACATATATTGAGTGAGTGAGTATGGTTTTACGCCGCTTTTAGCAATATTCCAGCAATATCACGGCGGGGGACACCAGAAATGGGCTTCACACATTGTACCCATGTCGGGAATCGAACCCGGGTCTTCGGCGTGACGAGCGAACGCTTTAACCACTAGACTACCCAACCGCCCCTAAAAATATAATAAAATTATAATAATAATAATAATAATAATATATAAAAAATTATTGTTATTACGGGGCCTTAGGCAGATCTGTCCCACGTCTCATGACCTAACGTGTTTTCCCTACTGGGGTGATTCTTGATTGATATTAGCATACATTGAAAATATTAGGACAATTCCAATTGTTACCTTGTATATGATATATCAAGTCTTGAAACATGAAGACATGAAACTCTTACGGATAACAACAGGTGCAGTCACCTTTCTTTGTGACGTTTCTGGGCTTCGTCTTGTCCCTTCATCAAGAGAATTCACCAAATGAAGGGGTAAAAAGTAGCCATGAAACGTCATGTTATCCATAACAGTTTTCATATCTTCATACATTATAATATCATATCATATCATATCATATCATATCATATCATATCATGTATTCAGCAGGTACTAGTTTCAGCTCAAATGCGGTTTTATGTGTTCACTGACAAGGGGATCTGTTTACCTTCCAATCATCATTCTCAACTCCCTTGGGAGTATACAACCCAAGTTGCCTTCGGGCCTTAGAGGGTTTATACATCCACCTGACATATCGAGTACCTATTCCCTGCTGGGTGAACAGAGGCATAATTGCCCGGGGTGACACCACACGTTTTAACACTTGTCTTTCCGGTGTATATTCGTCTTCCTGTTTCCACCAACTGGTGATCGACCACGTGGGTCCTTTTGAGTGCACAGGATGTATGTACTGTACACTAATACTAATTGAATGAGTAATTGGGTTTGTTCAAAAGATAAGGAGCTTGTTACATTTCAACTTGGGTTGTCTCCCCGTAGTGACCTTGATAGTCGTACTCTGGGGAACACCCCCCTGGACTCGGATGTGGACATGGCTCTGTACGTGAATGGTTCTGCCGTCACCTCCCCCCTTCAGCTCGGGGACCTCGTACTCATCAACATCTCACTCTCGGCAGACGGACTTAAACGTAAGTAAATCACTGGGAATCAGTGAATACCATTTTATGGCACAGTCTACTTTGTTGATTTTACGCCGCATTCAGCAAAAGTCAAGCTATATGGCGGCGGCTATTTTTGACTGCGTATGCTGCGTATGCTACAGTCTCCTAGTGGTATACTAATATAGCTATAATGTATATTTTAACCACATCCAGCAGTCATTCAGCTAATGGATGCTAGTTGACGAAAATGCTCTGTGGTTTCCCGCCCTAAAGCACACGGGTGACCCTGTATGCGACATTAGTGTAATAATATAGCATTGCTTGGAGCGGCGACCTGGCCTCGATGCCGTGGTTGTTCCGATTCCTTGTCAATGGTTTATCGGCGTGCTGTATAATGATGCAAAGTTATAGTAACAAGTTTGCTTTCGTCCCAGGCTTTGACAGCATCAGAGTAGAGAGGTGTGTGGCCACCAATACCCTGGCGGCCAATAACGTAAACTATAAGGATGCTAAATTCATAGAAGGCAGGTAAGTGTCATACAAGATCATCTGTTTTAAATATGTATACCGTGGATCCCAGGTAATCCTGCCAGCGTCATTTTCAGTCAAAATCGTCCGGATATTGAATTGTCCGGACAACTGAAAAAAGTGTCTTGGTTGAACAGTTATAGATGGTGGTAAGACGAACAATATTGTAACCGGAATTAGATGACACCAGTCAAGATAAATACGAAATAAATAGATAGATACAAACCTTAACATACGGCAATTGCTTCGGCAGTCGGGATCTTTGTTGGTACGATAATTTGATGCATGTTTATAAAGCTTAACTTCAACTCTTTCACTAATACATGTAGCGCCTTGACGACTAAATATGTCATGGCTCGTCCACAGCTGCAAGTCAACCGACCTTGGTCTGCTGATGGTCAACGACCTGAACGGCACGGTTACCGGAGGACCGGAGGTCACTTTCGGCTTCTCGGCCTTCAAATTCATCTATGGTTCTTCTGTCGACGTCACGTGTGCCGTCAGAACCTGCCAGAGAGCGTCGGCGTGTGCCCCGGTGCGTTCCCTGTGTCACGTGACTACAGAATACAGTGTAGGGGTAGTGGGATAGCCTCGTGGCTAACATTTTGGCTCATAATGCCTGATGGCCGAGGTGATTCTCTATATGGGTACGATGCGAAAGCTATTTCTGGTTTCCTCCGTCGTGATATTGTTGGGATATTGCGACAAGCGGCGTAAGACCACACTCACTCCAACTATTTTTTTTGTCCAAGAACCGCTAAACACACCTCCATGAATGTACTTTGAATTGATATCAGTGCTTAGGGTTAAACGGAATATTTTTTAAATTCGGGTTTCAAATTCTCTGCTCTATTTTCCCATCCAGTTAATATGTATAATTAATAAGTGATACGAAAAAAGGTCGGAGTTCTTTGAATTAACGAAATGAGAGAAAAGAAGTTTTTAATAAAATTCAAGAAAAAGAGATCTACCCTTTCTATTTTGACTCTTTTTCCATGCTTTAATCATTTTTTCCTCATATAAGAAATGTTAGATGTGCGGATTCGTGAACTCAGTTATCTGTGAGTACCTATGAATAACGTTAATGAATGCGTTGCAGGTAAACTGCACAGCTGGAGAGAACACGGGATATGGACGACGAAAGCGACAGGCTGAGGGGAGTGAAGACAAGGTGCTCCGGGGGATGTACACTATCGGAGAGCGTCAAACGTCAGACACCACGGGTACGAGCGTACACGCAGTATAACCACCACCCACACCCCTACCCCTACCCCCATCCCTTCTCTCTCTCTCTCTCTCTCTCTCTCTCTCTCTCTCTCTCTCTCTCTCTCTCTCTCTCACACACACACACACACATACAAAATTGCATGGAGTAATGTTCCTATGTAAACTGCCAACTAAACTGAAATGAGAAAAAAAAAAAAAAAAGGTTATTCGATGATGCTGCATTTGGTTCGGTTTCATAGTTCTGTTAGGGGCTTTAATTTTGCAGTGTTTTGACACTTATTTTCAAAATGGAACGGTTTTGTTAACTTAGGGGTCAAATACAATTTCCAAGTGCATACTTTCTTTTTCCCGGTAGTTTATATGAAAGTCCCGAAAGATAATCGGCCTGTCAGTGTATTTTGGTTTGGCAGTATAAGACGCTGCGTGTTGTTTGTGTATTTCTTTTAAAATAACAGAACATGAACATTTGATGAATGGTGCACGTCGTTTAGATTCATTACGTCAACAGCTGAGTGGGTTGTTGTGCTAGACTATGGAAACTGGAAGGGACTTTCTCGCCATTCGTTATCTAAACTCTTGGCACGGCTTATATGCTTTAAGTGCGTAGTTACTAAAACGCATTTACCATAATTTTTCTTGTCGAGATAGCAAGTTTGTCAGATTTGCGCATTCGCCTCTTGGAAAAAATACAATCTTCTAACATGAGAATTGGGTGTCTATCGTTGATACATGCGGCGCTCTTTTCAGCTGTCCAGAAGAAAGAAGAGACGGCGGAATGTACAATGGACTCCAAGATGATCACCACTGTGGTGGCGCTGTCCGTCGGGCTCCTATTGGTGCTCCTCCTTTGTATCATCCTCATCGTCAAGGCCATCCTCAGCCGCACCACCGTCTACCGCGACGACACCAGCAGCTCCACCACCCATCTGCCACACCTCCCTACTCTTGTTAGCAACAAGATGTAAAGGCAGATCTGCTGTAAAGGCGACACCTTTATAATGACACTGGAATTCGATTAACTCTGACCAACGTCTAATATCTTTTCATTATCTCGAATAAATATACCACTGCATGTCATCAATGTTGTGGCGTTCGTGTTGTCAATAACGTCCATCCAAGATGTTTGATCAATACATTATGAGAGTGAGCTTTGCCGCTTTGAACGGTGTCTTTTGTTATCTGTGTCTATTTAATGTGGAAGGAAAACCAATGGTAACGCAGGGTCGAAGATGGTTTCCATTTTCATGACTCCACAGAGCACGGACGCGGCCCTGACAGACATGTTCATTATCAGAACTCATCTGGTACTAAAACAGCAGATACTGGCACGGCTAAGGGACGAAACTCTATACGGCGAATTGCTGCGCCTTGGATCACTGAGTCACTCGTTCCTTTTCCCATGCTGAGATAAAATGAAGGCTCGATACATACGACCGCCTGACCTCCACAACGCGTTTCGATAGGTTTGCGCCTTTGTCTATGTTGGCTTCATAAAGTGTACAGAACACAAACCTTGATCCTCTGTCTAAGGAAGTTGTTTTACATTTTAGAATTGTCCCATTGACCCATCTATAAATTCACGTTTTCAGTGTATACACGGAATCTTGCATGGACAATTTGGAGATAAACCTAGTGTGTTTTCAAATTTGGAGGTTTCGAGCGTAGATTCCATATCAGAAAAGGTTATCTCCAAAATGTCCATCCATGAAACATGCCTTTATAGGTGGGTCAATGGGCCCTCGGTTATCCAGGTGTAGGCAGAGCGCTGAATTACGGAGGTATTGGCCTTCCATCACTGGAGTATCTGATCTCGGTTGTTACAGCATGTCACACTGCAGTCTCGAATATCTGCCGAAACAGATTCAATTAAACGTAAGCGGGAAAATAGTAGTGAAAATATGTGGTGACACCAGGTGTTCGCAAAAAAGGTGCCACGTGTCGCAATTTATTCAAACACGATGATACCCAAACAACGTAGCCATGCATTGGACCGTTGTTCCATTAACATATCAGTAATATAATAAGTAATAAGTTATAAACAAGCATACATCTTAAGGAAACAAAGATGGAAGAGTGTGGAGGATCCGTGGTATTCTCTGACGATGCTGAGTGTTGTAAATTACAACTATTTATCCCTTGGGCGGTGGGTAGCCTAATGGTTTAAGCGTTCGCTCGTCACACCCAAGTTCGATTCAACACATGGGTAATTGTGCGAAACCCATTCCCGGTGTCCACTATCCTGATATTGTTGCAATAGCGGCATAAAACTATACTCACCCACACTTTAATTATCGAGAGCTAATATTGATAAAATCGAACTTTTTTACATTGTCGGTTGGCATCAAGTGAAAAATTTTAAATAATTATTATATCGTTTCTTTTTATATATTTGGCGATAAATAGTTATGAGACGCCAGAATACTTTCGGCTAACCTCACCTTATCTATAACCGGAAATAGCCGATCGTGTTCAAATAGGTCGTAATACAGCATATATTGTTTTATATTTTATATATATTTTGTTTAAAAGCTGTTGTCGGTGATTCCTGTTGTTCTGATCGACAACCCACACAAAATATTTGACTCATGTCGTTTCATTCAATTTGTTCATCTTGTCAAAAGTATCACATCACCAAGATCTTTTGATAATCAGAAGAGAGAGGTAAGGAGAAGCTGGAAGGCGAAACAAAAGCAATCAAAGTGTTACTCTAGACACGATTCCTACCATCAGTGTGGTGCAATAAAGACCAATTAATCCTCCTCAGTGACCCCAAGATACAATACTTTCGACGAGGTGTATACTTGCTAGCATCAAAGAGTTCGCGTTTGATTTTGTCATGGTAGAAGTGAAAGGTATGTCATGGCAGAAGCGTTTTCCATGAAGAACTAGGTCACATGTAGATTTAGCAGCGCTAAATCAAATTGGAACCGAATACATAGTTTTAGTATTTATTTAAAGATTGACTGTGGTTTTTTTTCGGTTCATTGAGGTATGAATCGAAAAACCGATGTGCAAACTGTATGAATCCGCGTAGCAAACTGTATGAATCCGCGTAGCGGATTCTTACAAAAGTTTGCACATCGGTTTTTCGATTCATACCTCAATGAACCGAAACAAATATACAGTCAATGCTTAAATTAAATACGACAACGTAAAACATGTTTTATCTACAATAGTTTAACCCAAAACAGTTGCATATATCAAAACAGACAAAAATGACGACATTGATAAACATTCCAGGTGTAGGAATACATACAGTGGCGTGACATGAACCAGATGATCGTTTAATTTATGCACATAACTTGACACGCCTACACAGTCAGTAGCCAACGGAGAGTGGGATTTAATCAATGTTCATTGGACCTGTCAATTAAGGCAAGAGGCGAAAAGAACTGCAACAGTCAGACTGTAACGAACCGGAAGAAATATGTCCGAGAGAAGGCGGCTGTTTCAAATAACATGGTCATTTACTGCTGATTCAAACATTACTTCCCTGATTACGGTAAAACACAGTTGGAGAAATGCTAGTTAGAAATGAAACCCGAAGACATGAAAGTTGAACCGAGGCGAGCGGGAAAAAAACAGGCGAGCGAGCCTGCACGTTTGCTATTTCATTCATTCTCGGCCTTCGGTTTCAAAGGGTAGTTTGGACAATGAATATGCATGAAAGTCGCTAAATGTCATGTGCATGACGATACACGTGAGCAGAAAGGGAATTCCCTCGACTGTAATATCGGGATTCCCCGACATTCCGCAGTAATAAAAGTAGTGCGCCGCGGTGGGCGTGGCTTAATTTTTTACATTCATTGGGAAATGAATGCAATAACACGTGACCAATTCAGCTAATCAGAATGCAGGAATTTCCATGAACACAACGAAAATTTAATTATTCAATAATAACATTTCGTTTGTCTGGTTGTTGTTTAACGCCGCACTGAGCAATGTTCCAGCTATATGTCGACGGACGGTAATTAATTGAATCTGGACAAGACAATCCAGTGACTAATATTATGACCCACGCCGCCGGGATACGATGAACTGACGTATAGGAATGCAACAATGACAGTGGGGGTCTTGAAGTTATCTTCTTGAATATGACATACATGTATTTGTTTTTAATATAATTGTCTTGCCTAGAAGTCTATAGTTTCTTTAAAGTGGATATCAAGACAAACTGACAAGGAGCTTCTTTGGAGAAAAGACTTTATTAATTGTCAAAATACGTAATTGTATACACTTAAATATTGTTCAAAACAAACAACACATATTTAACAATGTACATTCTTTGAAATTGATATCAAGAAATTACTTCTTTAATGCAAAGATGCATTTCACATGTTGACATAAAGTTTCTTTGGAGAACGGGACTTTATTGCTTTGGTGCACGCTCGGTTGGTGTGCCAAGCAACGTTGCTATAACGTCAATACTGGGCAGCCTTGATGCATTCCGAAGATAAGGAACCAAAAATAGTAGTTACGTGTTCGCGCAACGATAAAGTGTAATTTCCCACAGACAGAGGAACCATGTTTTATAAAGTATGAAATACAGTATTGTATAGGATTTATGATAACTCAGACAAATTACATTCCCAACAATTTACAGATACGCCTGTACTGGCCTCAAGTCTTGGCTTGTCATGGGCAGTATGTACAATGAAGCTGACGTGGCAAAAGTTCAAGTATGCCCAGATAGAAATGCGGCAAGCAAGGAACTCTTACATTTCTTTGGCATTTATTGCATGCCTGTATTAATTTCAAGATTTACAGTATAACAAAGAGAATGCTTTTTAACGAAACGAACGGCAAGGGTTTAGTAATTTCGTGTCGAAAGCGCTCGAAGACCTGGGTTCGATTCCCGACATGGATACAATGTGTGAAGCCCATTTCTGGTGTCCCTCGCCGTAATATTGCTGGAACATTGCTAAAAGCGGCGTAAAATCAAACTCACTCACACACTCACTTAAAACTCGGAAAAAAAATAAAGAGAAAACTATTTATAGTGTTACAGGCCTTGGGCCATGTTTGAGGCCAGTAGTGCAAATGGTAAAAGAGAGAATATATTTGAATTCCCTTTTCCGTTACTAATTGATTACTTGATTGATAATAACGATATTGTTGGTTATTTAATTGTTAGTTAGTTATTGTGCTTAGGCGCTCTTGACTAAAATGATACTGTAGTCGATTGTCTAGTGCCTCCTTCAGCAATGTAATTAGGGTCACCACTGTGACAGATTCACGTAATAATAATAATAATAATAATAATAATAATAATAGTATACCTTAAAAGTGAAACAGAAGGCTTTCTGTTTGCTGCTCAGGACCAGTCACTACAAACTCGAAACCGTCAATGTGTGATTTTGCATCAAAATGTAAATATGAAATGTAGATTATGTAATGAATTTAATGAGACTCTTCAACACATTGTCAGTGGATGCCCAGATTTGGCACAAACACAGTATCTTAAGCGACATGATGGTGTGGCTCGATCGTTTTTGTACCGTCTTCGCCATGCTTGTGGTTTTGACACAGAGGTCCATCCATGGTACGACCAGGAATATGTAGAGGGCGTCATGGAAAATTATCAATACCAAATTCTTTGGAAAAGGGCCGTATACAGCCTCAGACGTATCCATGTCAACAATCCTGATCTTGTCCTTTTTGTTATAATCCAATGAAATCATTTATATTATTGAATTATCTGTGTCTTTTGACACCAATGTGATTGACAAGATTCAGGAACACATGGCAAATATGCAGACATCGCGTTCGAAATGCCACGTTTGTCTGACTTCCTATTGTTCTCGGTGCCTTAGGTTTGGTACCTCCCACTCTGTTGACTGTCATTGGGAGAGTACCCGGGTTTGTTACCAGGAATACAACCCTTCTGACAATTTGGATAATGCAGAAGGCTGCAGTGTTGGTGAGTCTTCACATTCTCCCAAAATTTCTCGCCGGGTTTGACTGGGCAGCGCTTCATGGGAGAAGTCCTATTCGCTGTGGCGAGTACATCATTTAGGGAAAGCGAGTAAACAAACAAAGTGCTGTTTTAGTGACTAAAATCAAACTTCCTGGGACTGCCAATCTAGAGCCTCTTGCCAGCGTCTGGGGTTAGCCTCGTTCTCATACAGAATATATCACAATGACAGGCGCCAGTTTGGAACACTTATATAATACAGTATGATGTGAAGACATTCAATGATGTCTTGATGCTTCAAACAATCAGAATTTGTGAACCAAAGTGAAGGTTATGTGCACTGTTTCCTTACAGGGAGTGCGTAAAAGTTGTGTTATTGTAGAAACTAGTTTCCTAAAATACTATCAATACTGCTCACATAATTTTAGGATTATCGGATTCTTTAATATTACTCAAATTAATGTCATGGCATGACAGATGAAGAATATAATATGAAAGAATTGGGCGATCCTTAACTCATTTTTGAGTGGTATAGGTAGAGGATCCCGCATTACTGCCTTTGTTGTACAGCAGATTTACAGGCACAAGAACATCTTGGGGAGATGTTTGGTGATCATCATGTCTGAACGAATCCAATCGCGCTCCTGAAACAATCGCGAAGAAGGTGCATAGCAAGAGATTTTCCATAGCGTTCTGCTCACAAAAGTTCTTCTACAGCCTTTGACATCTCCGAGTTCAGCTCGAGCTTATCACCTGAAGTGACCCCGAGTTCTACGCTGAAGTGGTATCTGTTGTAGACACCAAATACTGGCCACAGTGATTTAGTGGTGTCGATATCCTCGAAGGTCCACATGACGTCACCAGTTCTTCCATCCAGGAACGTGAGACTGCGTTGATCCAGGTTTAACATGACGCCCATGTCAAGGTCGATTGTGGCTTCCTCCTCGCACTGCATGACGGGAGTGTCAAACAGGACCTTGGAGTTACAGACAACCTTGACACAAATGGCTTTGTGTGTTGAGCAGATGCTGACGACAAGGCTCCATGCTCGAGGCGTCTCCCACACGCAGTAGGAGTTGTCCAAGACGTCGCCGTGGGCTACAGCGGCCTCAAGTATCATCTTTCCAAACGACGAGACCTTCGCCAGGACTCGGACATTACATGTGACATTCCAATAATGGACGCCCTTTCCAGAAAAACACCGACTTCCGGTAGTTCCGCAATAGTTGCTGAAGCCAGCCGAGCCTAGACATAATAACAGAGAGTTGTTTTATTAGACGATGAAACATGCAAGTCACAGTTTCGTTGATGGATTTTATTAAGCTAAATATCACGAGATAATTTCAGCTGAAGAGTTATGTCAAACGAGCATGCATGTGTTCGTTTATTGCTTACTCCGCACTCAGCAATATTCCAGCTATCTGATGGCTTCGGATCTTGACCAGACAATCAGTAATTGATATTATGAGCCACGATGACAAGAAAGTCACAGAGCCTGACACTCTCATATTTATTTCTTGCTTGCTGGGGGGGGGGGGGGGGGGGGGGGGGGGGGGGGGGGAGAGAGAGTGTCAATCTAACCAGGGATCCCCAGTGTAATGAAACACATACTCGGATACACAAAATTTCATGATGAATAATGGAACATGCGTACACGTGTTAAGGAGAAGAATCCTGTCACACATTGCAACATTGGAAAATGAGAGCCTTAAACAATGCAATGGTGATTGGTTTGTTCCGCTATTTACAGCAGGTACTCTGCTATGCTGTGTATAGCCTAGTTTACTTACCTCCCCTCTCTGAGGGTGATTTGACAAGCTTGCCGGATGTGGTGATGGTACACTGCTCGCGGTTCAACTTGTCCTCCGATAAGGTGATGTGGGGCACTAATGAGACACAAAAGAAAACCTGTCATGTCGACATTGAACATTACAAGCATACCAAGCTATGAAGTCAGCGAAACATGCTTTATGTGTTCATACTATAGTGTCGTACATCGGTGTATATGTTAGCGTTCACAGTTTTACTTCACGCCGCTGAACTATATCACAGAAACTTCTTGTCCACTAAGTAGCTAAGTACAACAGCCTGTGGTAATATTAGGTCACATGTAGTTCCAAATGAAATCTGTGCTTGTAACAATTGTAGTATATCTGATAATGTTTAGTCACAAATGGCCCTAATATGAATTGTGCATACTTCAACTGTGGTATTTTTTTATGTTTGGTCACATATTGTCCAACTTGAAATGTGTGCTTGATTCTACTGTTGTATATTTGATGTTTAGTCACATATTGTGACAAATGAAATTTGTGTTCGTTCCAACTGTGGTATATATGACGTTTGGTGACATACGGCATCATAAATTTCCTTCAGCTGCGGTATATTTCATGTTTGGCCACATATGGTCCTAACTGAAACCTGTGTTTGTTTTGAACTGTGGCATATTTGATGCTTGGTCATATATGGTGCCAAACTGACGTGTGTTTGATACAACTGTAAAACATAACTCAGAATTGCACACTGACGTTTGACTGACTTGACAAGCACCTCAGACTCGCCCTTCCATGTCAGAAAGTGAAGAGATCGATCCATGGCGTTCTCCTCTGCTGAAAGGACGATATACAATTTACTGTTATTTATTACTTTCTCATCATATTTCTTTATCAACTTTTACTACATTTTCACATGCCATGTCAAGCTCTTACCTGCTGTATGGTAAAAGATCAATTGCATAATTTTGGACAATTACTACGGCGTCCCCCACGAAAACGCCAGCGTTGCCCTTTCAAATCTTCATTTAAAGTGTACTATCAATTGATAAAGTACACGTCGTTGGACGTAAGTGATTAAGAATTAGATTCTTGTATAGAATGTATTTTATGATAAGTTTTGTTTGTTTGTTGTTTAACGCCGCACTCAGCAATATTCCAGCTATATGACGGCGGTCTGTAAATAATTGAGTCTGGACCAGACAGTCCAGTGATTAATATCATGAGCATCGATCCACCCAATTTGGATTGATGACATGCATCAACCAAGTCAGCGAGCCTGACCACCCGATCCCGTCAGTCGCCTTTAACGACAAGCATGGTCGCCTTTTATGGCAAGCATTGGTTGCTGAAGACCTATTCTACACCGGATCTTCACGGGTCTTATGATAAGTTGCCAGTGGGAGATTTAGAGTGAGTGACTTGTATTTTACGCTGCTTTTAGCACTATTTCAGCAATATCACGGCGGGGGTACACCAGAAATGGGCTTCACACATTGTACCGGTACCCATGTGGGGAATCGAACCCGGGTCTTCGGCGTGACTAGCGAACCACTAGATTACCCGACCATCCCTTGAGATATAGATGTGCGCTTAAAATCCTACAACGAAACACTTGAAGACATTTTCTTATGGAACGACGAGTAGCAGCCAGCAGTGGTATAAGAGTATAGAAAACCTGTTGAACGGACGAAGGGATTCGGGAATGAAAGCTCGTGACGAGATGGATTGTATCTAGGGGAAAGGGGTCCCATTCCTACACTGAATCGTGTGCAGAATAAGAGTAGTTACCGGGCTCCTTGCTGTCGAACATGAAGGCTTCATCTTCCACCGCGTACCCACCAAGTCGGAAATTCACCTTGTGTGGGCCAGGATGCCTGGGAGAAAAGCGGAGTTCAAAGGTTGCCTCAAGGTCACGCTGTGATGAGAAGGTCAAGGTAATGATCACTATTTGTAAAACCTGCATATTAACGGTTGCATTATTATTACTGAATGAATGACAGATATCAACCAAAATTTAATATTATATCACCGTTTCTTAAACGGGTTGTAGCTCTATTCAAGATGTACTATTTATCAAATAAACCTTTAAAGTTGATGTCTTTTTGACAGACGAATTTATTCTCATCACTATGTAACTCAAATATCTTTTCCAGATATTATTTATCCATTTTGTCTTCAGCATGGTGTTTTCTATTCTCTCTGTCCGTTTGATTTATCCATTGCTGGAAACTCAAGGAATCTTTCCTGATGACAAAATTATAGTTTCTATATTATACAAAAAAATACGATTTGTACAAATTCTAAAATTGTCCGTATATAGACTTATATATAAATTTTGTAATGGAAATATAAAACATTCAGATGGGGAAACATCGATCTCGGCGACTATTTTATGATAGGAGAGTACCATATTCTTACAGTAGATAAAAAGTTTGATATCCAACGGGCCAGTGATTGGCGAACTCGTGACTCTGACACGCACTATTAATAAGACGATCTTTCACCTAAGTTAAGTTAAGCTTATAAGTTTTCAAAAGATGTAGTTTCTTTAAATTGAGTACATAAGTAAACCGTATGAAAGGCTTCATAATCACTGGATTGTTTCATTCTCACAAACTTGATATCTTCCTTTATGTCCTGGTACTCGACCGCCCTTGTTAACGGCCAAAGAGGGGTGCGGTTCGCGAGCATGAGTCTATCCGCGAGTTTCTGGAACCCACGAGTACACGAGAAGGGACTAAACGTCCTTTACCTTGACATTTCCTGTCCTATTGGTAGCTCCGGACCTCGATCCGCCTTCATGTAGCGACCCAGGCGGGTGGAAACCGTTCCTATCGTCTGCTCCACGGGGGCTTGTGTGGGCGCCGTTTGCCATCACATCGTCGTTAAAGGAGACCTTCGAGTCTACACTCTCCATCTGTCTGTAGCTTGCCCTGCTTCGCTGTTTGCCCTTTCCCAGATCTTGCAGGTCGACCGACGACGCAACTCCGATAGATTTCTGTGACCCAGTTTGTTTCAGGCTGGTCCTGTTCCTAGAGATTGGCGTGTACCTTATATTCCCAACATCCTGTTCAGTAGGAGTGATATTTTCTTCATATCTATCCGGATCCAGTGTGCCCCTGCCATCCCCTGACATGTCACCGTTGTGGTAGCCACTATCGCCGTTACTGTGGACGTGTCGTCTGTTGTTCTTTGTAGAATGATGACGCCTTGCATCCGGAGAGTCCACTTCGTCACTGCGTGTGGATGCAGCTTCACCCATATCACCAAGATGTTCCAGTACCCGGCTGATGGTCAATCCTGAGGAGTCTTCTATCACAGCCTTGATGCTAGCAGGCTTAGGCACGACGATGACGTTGCCCATATATTTGAGAAAGACTCTCACAATCACCATGTCCTCTTCGTCCTGTAGGGAGTCTGTAATCTCAATGATAACCTTCCACTGCAGCATCGTGTTATCCAAGTAGATTATCTCGCCTACTTTGGCCATCTTTTTTGTTATGTCGCTCAGTGATGTCAGGTCAACAAAAATCTCCTTTCTGTCCGGCTTAGCTGGAAGCGGAGCAGTGATCAGAGCATTTAGTTTCTGTTTTATGTTTTCGTTTTCCTGGAGGAAGTTGCCTGGTTTTGCCTCTTCCATCACTTTCCTGCAGTAGTCGGCGTAGTCTGTCTCTGTTTGAGCTGTTGTTTTGAAGGCAGTGAGACACGCACTCATATGATCTCTTTCATCTGCTATAGCAATGTGAAGACTGTTCTTCAGCACTTCCTTCTGTTCCTCGGCCTGTTCAATGAAGCTGTCGAAATAACGTTCAATTTGTGCCTCCAACTTCTTGCTCTCAATATTCAGATGAAACAAGTCCCTTTCCAGCTCTGACTTCTCCGACTCTGTTCTCTCCTGCCTCTCTTTCAGTTCCTCCAGTGCCTCCGACACCGCCCTCTTCTCATCCTTCACGACATCCTGGACATCCCTAATCTCGTGCCCATCCCGCTCTTTGTGCTCAACAATGGCGCATGATGGGCACACGGCTTTCATGCAGCCTGGCTTCTCACAGAACAGATCCAGCGTCGACCCAGGATGTAGGGTGCATGTCTCGGTTTGTGTCAGATAGTTCTCGGGCAGCTTCAGTATTTCTGCAATAGAGAGAATCTTGTGGGCTTTCTGTTTGTAGAAGCGTTTGTGGGCCCTCAATCCCTCTTCACAAATGTACAGCTGACAGTTAAGGCAGTGGTGGGTTGCTGGCGACTTCTCGGAACAGTCGGTACAGAGTCGCCTCCCTTTCCTTCCCTTCAGTTCCACAAATACGACGAACTTCATGGCAACGTATTCCACGGGGAAGGTTTCCTCCACCGACTCCCGGACATCCCACAGTTGGTCGCAAGACGGGCAACTGAGTTTAGATCCCATCGTCCACACGTCATCCAAGCACTGAGAACAGAAGCTGTGTTGGCATGGCAACACACGTGGTATCTTGTCCTCGCTGTCAAACTGCTGCTCGCATCTGTCACACTTCAGAATATTCTCTTTGATCTCACGTGTTGATATAACAGGATTAGCCATAGTGCCACCTGGAACAAAGATCACTTTAAAATAATGACTTTTATTATGAACAAAACATACACATTCGAACAATTATATATTTTCTTCGGGCACCCGGCATGTCTCAGGAACCATCTAGTAAGTTTTATTTTGAGAGATACAACATATATTTAGTGTTTTTAATGTTTATATATGTCAATGAACAGTATATGTTTCTTTCTGAGCAATTACAGAAGATAAACTGACGGACAAAAGAAAATATACACCTCAAAATTGGATTTGACTAAAACATTACAAACGTTATCAAGCCTTACTAGGGCGAAAACAGTCGCCCAAACATAAAAAATTAAGGTTCAAATCGCAACTATGATACCCCAATCAACTGCAACTGCATTACCATCGAATAACTACTCTTTGTTTTTTCCTCCTTAGCAACCATCAAACATGGGTGTATATGTTCCTTTGCCCGGTGCTTTATGTCCATGACAGTGGATATGCAACAAACAATATAAGCAAAAAAAGAATGTTTCTCGGCTCATAAGCGGATGCATGTCCATGAATAATAATTATGTCTCCGTTTCAAGGCACATATCACACATCGAACCATAAACACTATCTATCTATCTATCTATCTATCTATCTATCTATCTATCTATCTATCTATCTATCTATCTATATCCACTTCTATTCAGATATAATATATGTGCATATCGGATGTTGTGTCAATTTTTTTGAATTTTGACAGTACAACAGAGTATTTTGCTGATGACATTAACGGTTTGCTGTGTGACCGTGCGACAAGCGTAAGTATCGATTTTACTTTCCTTGCAATTCCCCTGATGGAATTACATAATGAACGATATTGATCTCTTGCTATTCGCTCTGTCTTCTCCTCGGATTGTGGGTGATTTAACAACGACACCCGCCTTCTCGAGAGAGACGCACTAAGAACGTGCTGTAGAGTTGAACTTAAATGGACAAAATCATGCATTCTGATCAATGTTGTTTAATCGTGCTGCTCAAAATGAAAGCAATATGCAGAACAAAAATAGTGTTTGTTTGTTGACACCCAATGCAACACAGAACAGCGTAAAAACAGAATGTTGTTGTGGTAACCCTGTTGAGGACAGGAATACATTATGTACTGATGTCGTCAAATCAAGCTCATGTATGCAGTGCAGGACTGTCATATTATTTATTTATTTATTTATTTATTCATTTATTCATTTATTCATTTATTCATTTATTCATTTATTTATTTATTTATTTTATTTCATTTTTTCAACAAAGAAATTTACAGATTAAAATTTTTAAAATGCAGCAAAGAGGATTTGGGTATCCTGACAAAGTCAGACTGGTTAGGCTCGGCTCAGGGCCCTTGCCCCCTCTACACGCAGCCCAGACAGCAAATGGGACTTCTCCCATGAAGCGCTGCCTTGTCGAACCCACCCAGAACTTTTGGGAGAATGTGAAGACTCCCCAACACTGCAGCCTTCTGCATCACCCAGATTGTCAGAAGGGTTGTACTCCTGGTAGCAAACCCGGGTACTCTCCCACAGCCAGTCAACAGATTGGGAGGTATTAAACCTAAGGCACTGAGAACAATGGGGAGTCAGACAACTTGGTACTTTGGATGCAAGCGTGACATTTCGAAAGCGAGGTCTGCATATTTGCCATGTTTTACCTGAATCTTGTCAATCACATTAGTGTCAAAAGGGACAGAAAATTCAATAATATAAATGATTTCATTGGATTTATGAAAAAGGACAAGATCTGGCCTTAACACGTCTGAGGCTGTATACGGACTTATTCCAAGTTTTGTATTTATCATTTTCCATGACGCCCTCTACATATTCCTGGTCGTACCATGGATGGACCTCTGTGTTAAAACCACAAGTATGTCGAAGACGATAATAAAATGCCAGAAGTTCTGGGTACGAGTTCTCTCGAGTAGGCAGAGCTTCCTAGGAGAAGTCCCATTCGCTGTCTGGGCCGCGTGTAGAGGGGTCAAGGGCCCTGAGCTTAACCAAGCTGACTATGCCAGGATCAACCAAACCTTTTTTGCTGCATTTATATGTTAATATGTATATGATAATAATAAACAAATAAACACACACCCATACATAAACATATAAACACACACACACACACACACACACACACACACACACACACACACACACACACACACACACACACACACACACACACACACACACACACACACACATAGCGATGATACCAGGCGTTCTAGGAAAGATAAACGTATCCTGCGTAAATTGGTGGCACCCATCACAAACACAACCAAATCAATTGCTTACCTGAACAAACACAGAACATATGGTACAAGTCAAAACAGGGAATTTACATCGGACATAATTTTGGTTACTGATGCGTCGAATTTGGAAATTTACCATTCTTATCAATGCAAACTGTTTATCTTTCAAACAGTCAACATTTCAAAATTTCAAGATTTGTTGGTACATTTATTTCATCAGTAGAATTGTTTAAAACAAGAAAAGGAACTTGTTTTACTATTACCTTATTATATTGTATCTACTGCCACGTTAATCCACTGATCTACAGGTTGATGACGCGTCGTGTAACATGGCATCTCCTGCAGCATGCTGTCACATAGCATCAATGTTGTAAACGGCCCGTGAAGATTCCGGGGTAGAATAGGTCTTAAGCAACCCATGCTTGCCGTAAAAGGTGACTATGCTTGTCGTAAAAGGCGACTAACGGGATCGGGTGGTCAGGCTCGCTGACGTGGTTGATGCATGTCATTGATCCCAATTGCGCGGATCGATGCTCATGATGTCAATCACTGGATTGTCTGGTCCATTCTCGATTATTTACAGACCGCCGTCATATAGCTGGAATATTGCTGAGTGCGGCGTAAAACAACAAACCAACCAACCAACCATGTTGTAAACGGCTTCGAGATAGACGACGCAGGTTTATACAGCATGTCATTCAAACTTTAACCTGGTAATGATTAGTGTTATTTCTGAAAACAACTGATCTGTTGTCATATATTGATTTATTGATCAGCTCAAGTTGTGTGTTCTCCCCATTAGACATGCTTCAAAGCAATGACTTAACAGTTGTCAGGTGGCATCCTTGACTGTAGAGACCAACGTAGGCAGCGACGGCGACATATGTGAAATATTGGAATAAAATCCGCTCTGGCCATGTCCTTTTTCATTATGCTTTCAGCGCGGTATGAATTTAATCAATATGCTATAAATTAAATATTGAGTGTAATGGTCCCTGAAGGGTGATATAACTACCACTATAAGCTCTATGGGTTAAGAAAATGTATTCACTGGATAAATGCAACGATGTCTGTCAACAAGGATTCGACAACTGTTTACGAAGCCGATGACAATGCTGTTTAATGAGGTATTGAGCATACTACAAAAACTGATGACACAGCTGACATGGCGTCTATAGTTACCAAGCATCAGCAACATGTATTTACGTAAGTACGACCCTATCGCCAATACCACAGCTCCGTGTTGTTCTATGAGATAGCAACATTCAATTATGTAACTACAACCCAACCGCCCAACTGGGATTTTGTATTGGGACATGATATTTTCGGCTGCAGCTGCAAAAGCAGATATATATTTTTAATTAAAACTATGAGCCAATATATGTAATTTTTGTGGCAGATAATCTCTCTTTTCCAATAAAATGAAGCAAAATTATATTTTTAAAGATTTTTCGGGGGCTATGAATTTTTTTCGATAAAATCCCTTTGCTCATTATTGTTTTCTTCAGAGGTTCAGTACAATTTGTCAAGAATGAAAGCAATTGCCATCTGAAGTTTACTGAGAAAACAATATGTGAAATGCTGGTCTGTTTCCCATTGCCTATGAGCCGGAATTTCTGCTCCGATTACCAAAGTCAAGACAAGGTAATTTGGCCAAGAAGTTTCACTTCAGCTTCAGGTATATCGATAATATGATATCGTTCAATAACCATCAAATAGCCAATACCCTTCAACTGATTTACCCACGTGAACTAGACATCTGTTTCATATTTAGATCTATGCATAAAGACTCAGAGTGACAAAACACTCTCCACAAGACTGTATGACAAGAGGGATGACTTCAACTTGCGCATAGTCAACTTTTCCCCATGTCGAGCAATATTCCAGCATCTTCAACCTTCACAACGTTTGAGATACAATCGAGCATACTCTCTCTACCAAGATTTCAAAGAGCGTCATCCGACTCTTGAATATTATGACATAATGTCACTGGTTGTAATCTTTACCAGCTGTGTACAGCCTTGATAATGAAGTTGTTTGATCAAGGTTACAGCATTCACGGCCTCACTAAAGCTTCATTGGCAGACGAGGTGTACGAGGGCTGGTCAAAACGTTTTAAGCCTAACAAACAAACCCAACAATTGTGAAAGTGTCTTTAATTTTATGTTTCTACATGATCTCCCTGCTTTTCAATACACTTCTCATATCGATAGTGAAGCTTTCCAATTCCAGTCAGGAAGACGTTTTCTGAAGCCACCCTGAAAAACCCACCCACGACAACTTTGAGGTCATCGTTGTCGTCAGAGCGCCTTCCACGAAGGTGTTCTTTCAGTTAGGAAACAGGTAGAAATCATTCGGTGCCAGGTCTGGCGAGTATGGAGGGTGAGGAAGCTTTTCGAACCCACATTGTCGCACAGCAGTCTTGGCAAGTCGAGAGGTGTGAGAAGAGGCATTGTCATGAAGTAGTAGAACACCAGCAGTCAGTATTCCTCGCCGCTTTTCTTTGATAGAATCTCTCGATATAGCAAATCAGCATAGTAGGCACCGGTAATCGTCTTATTAAGAAATGAACAAAGATAACTTTCTTCACTGATCTTGAAGACTTGAATTAACTTTGGTGCCGGAGAAGTGGAATGATGCCATTCCATGGATTGACGTTTTGACTCGGGATCATAGTCGAGACCCATGTTTCATCACTCGTTACTAATCTCTTTTTAGATTTGACGAAATCCTCCTCAATTAGCTGTAAATTTTTGCTGGCAATGTCAGTTCTTTTTTCCTTAAGATCAGAATTGAGAAGCTTTGGCATCCAACGAGCAGATATCTTATTCATCTGTAAATGTTCATGAAAAATAGTCTCAGTGGATCCATGGTTTAGGCCTGTGTCTTCCTCAAGTTCAGCAACTTATCCCCATTCACTTGTGACATGCGGTCATGAATTTCTGACCCGTGAAGATCCGGGGTAGAATAGGTCTTTAGCAACCCATGCTTGCGCTAGATGGCGACTGTGCGTGTTCGGCCGGTCAGGCTCGCTGCATGTCATAGTATCCCAATTGCGTGAATCGATGCTCATCAATCACTTGATTGTCTGGTCCAGACTAGATTCTTTACAGACCTGCGTTATACCTCTGGAATATTGCTGAGTGCGGCGTTAAACAACAAACAAACAGGCATTTCTTGGTGAGTACTTTTCTCTGAAGTCAAAAACTTGATGACTGCTCGGTACTCCTTCTTTTCCATTTCTGGACCCCTATTACATTCAACTGGCTGTCACTAATATACAAACGGTCTCAACAGACCACATACACTTACAATGAACTACTCAAACAATGTACTGCATTGACCCGTTCACTTTGTTATGGCCCATAGTTGAAAGTTAGTCAGGCTTAGAACCTTTTGACCAGCCCTCGTAATACCCTTACTCTCTGTTTATGTGTAGTACATCTCGTCTGTCTATGAATATCTAATAAAGGAAAAGGCCATTTTAATTAGGATCCAATAAGCTCGTCACAACTGTTTAATCCTTATCCTTACTGTATATCTGGCTTCACTACCCAGGTACTTCATTACCAGTATGATATTTGTTATTCCTACACTACATTTGGCTTCATCCAATTATCTTTATACTGTTTGTTATCTATTACCTTTTGTTGTCAATGATAATCTCCTTATCACAACATATTATGCATATACTTGGTTGTTGTCACCAGCTTATATGTAATAAACCTGAAGTTGTTATCCATAAAGTTGTACATTTTCTTTTTGTATGCCAAAAATCGAGAAAGAAGAGAGAACGTCCACTGGAGGAGCACCATCAGATTATGCAGGGACGAACTGTAACGCCTAACTTACTCATAACTTATCACAGGACAGAAAACGCCCATGCAGTATTTAGATGCAGCTTGTTACATAACCATTGTTATGCGTATGTGAATGAATGAATGAATGAATGAATGAATGAATGAATGAATGAATTATAGTACTGAACATTAGATTTCCATTGTGATATGTATGTTAATGAATGAATGAATAACATTATGGCTTTGTGTGAAATTGATTAATGTCTAATACAAATATTTAAAGTATATGTTGTATTTTCCTATTCTAATACCATTGTATATGAAACGAGCCCATTCCTAATCTGTAAGGTTAAAGCAGAGACCATATAATAGAGGTTAACAGCAGGGTGTCGGGGTGTATCAGTTACATGCCGGACCGTAGCACTGACGGTAAGTGATAAACTGTTGGGGAGGGCCGTCCCTCTATTATATGGTCTCTGGTTAAAGGTAGGGCATTAGTGGTGCACTCAACCGTATAATTTGTGACTTTAAGATGACAACGGTTAGGTAGGACACTACCAGAGTTCATGAGTGTTTTCATTCACACTCCAGTAGCATTGCTCACATCGTGTTGAGAACTAAAAGCTGTTTGGGTGCTTATTAAGTTGTTCTTGTAATGACGGCATTGCGTTTATATCGGATAACTCGGAATTATCCATGGGACCAGGAAATGGGGGTAGTTCCGAATAATGAGATGTCAGGTTAGACAGGGTTCTAAATGACATTAGTGACTGACCATGTGTTTCTATACTCATTAAAAAAGAAACGCGAATATCTTACATGGTGGTTAATATATGAAGACTTACTCATATTCAAGAGACATTATATTGGTTCGATGCACAAAAGAACAAACTGTTATGTTGTGTGAATCGATGCTCATGAACGCATCACATTTGACGTCATGGATCCATGACTCGAGATGCACCATTTGTCTCGTGCAGGATGAGCGTGTAAAGTTTGGAAATCAGCTGCAGCATACTGTGATGAGAATAGAGACACTCTGTGGTAACAGTCGACTGACTGTTAGTTTTGTCATTAATTGGTACACATTGGAAACATCTTTTCTTAACGTACATGTTTTAAATGTTTCTATGGTTTCGCGTTTCGTTTGGCGGGGAATATATTATCGATCAGGATACTCTAACTTATGTGTACTTTCAAAAATGGAGATTCATTGAAGATTCCACAAACAAACCTCAATATTATAAGCTTTTTAACTTTCATATGTCTGCAGAATAGAATTATGGAATGTTAATCTAAGAAAATGTGGCCCAATTCAGATGTAGTGCGTGTTGAATTGCGAAGATACATCAATATACAATTCGTAAATACCTAGAAAATGAATATAATGTAGACACTGTTCTTTCAGGTTGAAGATGAATATGATTTTTTGTTAGTTTGCTGTATATATAATGAAATAAGAAAAGAATATATAAACGACAATATTATGTACATCAAAATAAATATTAATTTTCTTCAAACATATCAAGTAAACAAACAAGATTACTCGAGACTTTCCATTGCCAATATGCCAAGCAATGTTATTTAGAAAGTATCATTGCAAACTATGCAGCTGCTTCTGTATTCTATACACTATGTACGATGGGCCTGTGACCTTAAAGTATTGCTGAAATACATAAATGGTCATGTAGGCCTAAAACCTTACAGATCATCAGATTTGACTTAGGCGTCAAATTTGGAAATGTAATATCCTTCACATGTGTACCATAAAAAAAGATTGTAAAGCCTCACTAAAGTCTTGCAAGTCACGATTAAACAACTCTGAGCAAGTGTCGTGTTAAGCCTCAAGTGACACGTGCCTACTCCGAGGATTTCAAAGTATTGTTTGGATGTTACTTTTTTCAATCCGCTGTTCTGCGGTCTATGTAATGTCTTTTCATAGCAAATATGCGCAATGTAAAATATAATCGTTACAACATTGCAATATTTGGATACGGTTTGTCGGTTAAGAGTAAGTACAACATCGCCACACCACGAGACAACTGAAGTGCATCTTATCATATCAATATTCAAAATGGCACGGTTAATAAAATGTTTGCATTATCGATTGATGGAGGATGTTAGAACTCATCAAACAAAACTAAATTCTCTGTCAACATTGACACTGTTTTTATATGGTAAACAGAAGACTATTGTGGCATAATAAAATTTCGATAACGCATGATGCCAAGTTTACATAATATAACATCTTATAATACCCGTGTACCAAACGGGCAAATCCCTCGGGCAAAGAAACCTTTTCAGGTGCCGTTATCGGTATTGATCGACACTGTGTCTCAAAATTCTACGTTCACACAGCTATGGTGTAAGTTATAACTTTAGGAATTGTACATTTATCTATTTTGTCCTGGTGTTTAATATTGCAGTGAAAAAATAAATGATATCTTTTACAATTTTTTGCATATAGGGGGTATGTTAACGCAATGTAAGCTATTATTCTGCACAGAGAGGATATGGTAGCGCAATGTAAGCTCCTACATGTGAGATGTAAAACGGTAGTTTGCAAGTTTGGACCAGGTACAGTAATATTGTAGTTTAAAGAATGATTTAGGTTCTTTCCAAAAGTGTCATCATTTAAATAAATAATGAAATTCATCTCCAGTTAATTGAGAATCACATAAAGTACTGTTCCCGTCGGAGGTTAAGCCACATTCCAGTTTATACGGGGGATCTATGACAACTTGTCTAAAACAAAAGTTAGATTTGGATACATTATCCAGAAGAAGTAACTAGTTTCGAAAGAAAATGTGTCGACCTTTATGACGTCATAATAAATACCTTTAGATTAACGTTGCGTTAGCAGCTACCCTGCACACGGGTGGTTTGTTAACGTGATGTACGTGGTACACTGCACACAAGCAATCTCTTAGCATAATGTTCCGAGCTGTTACTCTGCACACAAGCAATCTCTTAGCATAATGTTCCGAGCTGTTACTCTGCACACGGGTGATCTCTTAGCATAATGTTCCGAGCTGTTACTCTGCACACGGGTGATCTCTTAGCATAATGTTCCGAGCTGTTACTCTGCACACAAGCAATCTCTTAGCATAATGTTCCGAGCTGTTACTCTGCACACAGGTGATCTGTTAGCATAATGTACCGAGCTGTTACTCTGCACACGGGTGATCTGTTAGCATAATGTACCGAGCTGTTACTCTGCACACGGGTGATCTGTTAGCATAATGTACCGAGCTGTTACTCTGCACACGGGTGATCTCTTAGCATAATGTTCCGAGCTGTTACTCTGCACACGGGTGATCTCTTAGCATAATGTACCGAGCTGTTACTCTGCACACGGGTGATCTCTTAGCATAATGTACCGAGCTGTTACTCTGCACACGGGTGATCTCTTAGCATAATGTTCCGAGCTGTTACTCTGCACACAAGCAATCTCTTAGCATAATGTTCCGAGCTGTTACTCTGCACACAGGTGATCTGTTAGCATAATGTACCGAGCTGTTACTCTGCACACGGGTGATCTGTTAGCATAATGTACCGAGCTGTTACTCTGCACACGGGTGATCTCTTAGCATAATGTACCGAGCTGTTACTCTGCACACGGGTGATCTCTTAGCATAATGTTCCGAGCTGTTACTCTGCACACGGGTGATCTCTTAGCATAATGTTCCGAGCTGTTACTCTGCACACGGGTGATCTCTTAGCATAATGTACCGAGCTGTTACTCTGCACACGGGTGATCTCTTAGCATAATGTACCGAGCTGTTACTCTGCACACGGGTGATCTGTTAGCATAATGTACCGAGCTGTTACTCTGCACACGGGTGATCTGTTAGCATAATGTACCGAGCTGTTACTCTGCACACGGGTGATCTGTTAGCATAATGTACCGAGCTGTTACTCTGCACACAAGTGATCTGTTAGCATAATGTACCGAGCTGTTACACTGCACACGGGTGATCTGTTAGCATAATGTACCGAGCTGTTACTCTGCACACGGGTGATCTGTTAGCATAATGTACCGAGCTGTTACTCTGCACAAGGGTGATCTGTTAGCATAATGTACCGAGCTGTTACTCTGCACACAAGCGATCTGTTAGCATAATGTACCGAGCTGTTACTCTGCACACAAGTGATCTGTTAGCATAATGTACCGAGCTGTTACTCTGCACACGGGTGATCTGTTAGCATAATGTACCGAGCTGTTACTCTGCACACGGGTGATCTGTTAGCATAATGTTCCGAGCTGTTACTCTGCACACGGGTGATCTGTTAGCATAATGTACCGAGCTGTTACTCTGCACACGGGTGATCTGTTAGCATAATGTTCCGAGCTGTTACTCTGCACACGGGTGATCTGTTAGCATAATGTACCGAGCTGTTACTCTGCACACAAGTGATCTGTTAGCATAATGTTCCGAGCTGTTACTCTGCACACGGGTGATCTGTTAGCATAATGTTCCGAGCTGTTACACTGCACAAGGGTGATCTGTTAGCATAATGTTCCGAGCTGTTACTCTGCACACGGGTGATCTGTTAGCATAATGTACCGAGCTGTTACTCTGCACACAAGCGATCTGTTAGCATAATGTTCCGAGCTGTTACTCTGCACACGGGTGATCTGTTAGCATAATGTACCGAGCTGTTACACTGCACACGGGTGATCTGTTAGCATAATGTACCGAGCTGTTACTCTGCACACGGGTGATCTGTTAGCATAATGTACCGAGCTGTTACTCTGCACACGGGTGATCTGTTAGCATAATGTACCGAGCTGTTACTCTGCACACGGGTGATCTGTTAGCATAATGTACCGAGCTGTTACTCTGCACACAAGTGATCTGTTAGCATAATGTACCGAGCTGTTACTCTGCACACAAGTGATCTATTAGCATAATGTACCGAGCTGTTACTCTGCACACAAGTGATCTGTTAGCATAATGTACCGAGCTGTTACACTGCACACAAGTGATCTGTTAGCATAATGTACCGAGCTGTTACTCTGCACACAAGCGATCTGTTAGCATAATGTACCGAGCTGTTACTCTGCACACAAGCGATCTGTTAGCATAATGTACCGAGCTGTTACACTGCACACGGGTGATCTGTTAGCATAATGTACCGAGCTGTTACTCTGCACACAAGCGATCTGTTAGCATAATGTACCGAGCTGTTACTCTGCACACAAGTGATCTGTTAGCATAATGTACCGAGCTGTTACTCTGCACACAAGCGATCTGTTAGCATAATGTACCGAGCTGTTACTCTGCACACGGGTGATCTGTTAGCATAATGTACCGAGCTGTTACTCTGCACACAAGTGATCTGTTAGCATAATGTACCGAGCTGTTACACTGCACACGGGTGATCTGTTAGCATAATGTACCGAGCTGTTACTCTGCACACAAGCGATCTGTTAGCATAATGTACCGAGCTGTTACTCTGAACACGGGTGATCTGTTAGCATAATGTACCGAGCTGTTACTCTGCACACAAGCGATCTGTTAGCATAATGTACCGAGCTGTTACTCTGCACACGGGTGATCTGTTAGCATAATGTACCGAGCTGTTACTCTGCACACAAGTGATCTGTTAGCATAATGTACCGAGCTGTTACTCTGCACACGGGTGATCTGTTAGCATAATGTACCGAGCTGTTACTCTGCACACAAGTGATCTGTTAGCACAATGTACCGAGCTGTTACTCTGCACACGGGTGATCTGTTAGCATAATGTACCGAGCTGTTACTCTGCACACGGGTGATCTGTTAGCATAATGTTCCGAGCTGTTACACTGCACACGGGTGATCTGTTAGCATAATGTACCGAGCTGTTACTCTGCACACAGGTGATCTGTTAGCATAATGTACCGAGCTGTTACTCTGCACACGGGTGATCTGTTAGCATAATGTACCGAGCTGTTACTCCGCACACGGGTGATCTGTTAGCATAATGTACCGAACTGTTACTCTGCACACGGGTGATCTGTTAGCATAATGTACCGAGCTGTTACTCTGCACAAGGGTGATCTGTTAGCATAATGTACCGAGCTGTTACTCTGCACACGGGTGATCTGTTAGCATAATGTACCGAGCTGTTACTCTGCACACAAGCGATCTGTTAGCATAATGTACCGAGCTGTTACTCTGCACACAAGCGATCTGTTAGCTAGCATAATGTACCGAGCTGTTACTCTGCACACAAGTGATCTGTTAGCATAATGTACCGAGCTGTTACTCTGCACACGGGTGATCTGTTAGCATAATGTACCGAGCTGTTACTCTGCACACAAGCGATCTGTTAGCTAGCATAATGTACCGAGCTGTTACACTGCACACGGGTGATCTGTTAGCATAATGTACCGAGCTGTTACTCTGCACACAAGCGATCTGTTAGCTAGCATAATGTACCGAGCTGTTACACTGCACACGGGTGATCTGTTAGCATAATGTACCGAGCTGTTACTCTGCACACGGGTGATCTGTTAGCTAGCATAATGTACCGAGCTGTTACTCTGCACACAAGCGATCTGTTAGCTAGCATAATGTACCGAGCTGTTACACTGCACACGGGTGATCTGTTAGCATAATGTACCGAGCTGTTACTCTGCACACAAGCGATCTGTTAGCTAGCATAATGTACCGAGCTGTTACACTGCACACGGGTGATCTGTTAGCATAATGTACCGAGCTGTTACTCTGCACACGGGTGATCTGTTAGCTAGCATAATGTACCGAGCTGTTACTCTGCACACAAGCGATCTGTTAGCTAGCATAATGTACCGAGCTGTTACACTGCACACGGGCGATCTGTTAGCATAATGTACCGAGCTGTTACTCTGCACACAAGCGATCTGTTAGCTAGCATAATGTACCGAGCTGTTACTCTGCACACAAGTGATCTGTTAGCATAATGTACCGAGCTGTTACTCTGCACACGGGTGATCTGTTAGCATAATGTACCGAGCTGTTACTCTGCACACGGGTGATCTGTTAGCATAATGTACCGAGCTGTTATTCTGCACACAAGCGATCTGTTAGCATAATGTACCGAGCTGTTACACTGCACACGGGCGATCTGTTAGCATAATGTACCGAGCTGTTACTCTGCTGTTACTCTGCACACAAGCGATCTGTTAGCTAGCATAATGTACCGAGCTGTTACTCTGCTGTTACTCTGCACACAAGCGTTCTGTTAGCATAATGTACCGAGCTGTTACTCTGCACACGGGTTATCTGGTTACGTAATTTGCTAAGCTGTGTGTGATATGGGGACGTCTTGTTCTGCCTACACTTAAAAATGCTGATTTGTCCACGAGAACGTCTCTAGAGTGTACGTCGTTACACTGATCTTCTGTACAGTGAACACGTATTCAGTGAACTCCCCTTTATTCTCCAGAACCCATACTGCATTATGAGGCACTGAAAGGTTAACAGTCATATTACCATCTCATACTACCGGGTACCCTTTCGATGTAGGGTTGACTGACATGTTCTAGCAATGGCCCCTTGCCTGGGGAGACATGTAGCGTGTTTCAGAGTGGGACAGCCCTAGAAACTCTCAGGAGTCAAGCCTGACAAACAAAACCTCCTTTGTATATATGTAGACGTTCTCTACAGCAATCCTCCGGAATCCAGAGCTTCTCGAAAGGTTCCCGACTCACGGTGTTCATCTGTATACGGTGTTTAAATATTTTGTTTTGTAAAACAATGAGCTGAGGTGAAATGGGGATTAGCGTCGCGTTTATGATTACTTTATTTACGTTAATTTTATGTTAAGATGGCATAAATGAACATAAGTGTATTTATGTTCATTTAAGCCATCTCAAAATAAAATAAATCAAGTCACAATTCAAATTAAATTCAACTTCAGCAAATTTCTGGCAGCTTCAAGGAACTGTATGGGAGTCTTCCTTCTTTGCTGCAGCTGTTCTCTCTGGCGACCAAGGTGGGAGTCGACCTCTCTATATACTCTTTTACGTGCTACTCCATGGCCTAGTTGGGCTCTTTGTTCCGATCGCTCTCTTCTCTTGTCATAAACTTATAGATCAGTTTAAACACATTGGAGTGGGCCTTTGAAAGAGATCGGTTCAACTTGGAATGCCATTCCTCAAGATGGTTATTAGTTCTCGGTTCAATGTTGCCATACTGGTTCCACGTCTTTGCTTTAAATGATGAGTTATCATCGACCTATGTTGATGTCACATAATCGGTAACCTCAGTTTCCCTCGGTAGATGATCTGGGCGTTCCTCTAAAATTTCAAACCATACATCTTGGTCAAGGGGCAAAAGTGGCAAACATGGTGATCGTCTTACAAGAGTCTAAAATTCTTCGTCGGTACGGTGAGACCTGCAAGACCTAGTCATACATAAAATGTACCATCCATGAATAATGTGCCTGCTGCTTGCTTCATGTTCAATATCTGATCTGAGGTGAAAACTAGACGTCATCAGCACCATCCTTCGTGATTATGAAGGGAGTGTTCGTTGGAGTGGTTGTTGTCCGCTGTCCTTGGGGGTCTACTTCTGCTTGCTTCATGTTCAATATCTGATCTGAGGTGAAAACTAGACGTCATCAGCACCATCCTTCGTGATTATGAAGGGAGTGTTCGTTGGAGTGGTTGTTGTCCGCTGTCCTTGGGGGTCTACTTCAGCCAGTGTTGTAGGTAATGTTGGCTGGTTCTTTCGTCTGTGTCTGTAGAGGCCGGCATCAATACTCTGAATTGGAGGAAGGGGTAATTGCTGTTTCTTCCTCTCTTACAGCATTTCCTCTCTGTGATTCTGATGCAGTGGCAGAACTTCCTCTCTGCTTCGTGTTCTGCGGGTACTCGTAAGACGAAAGACTGTTGTGTCTTCTATCTGGGGGTGAATATGAGCAGATACCCACTTGAGATGTTCACAGACTGTGCAGAAGCGTCCATTACAGCCAGAAAATACACATGTCAAATGTGTTGCTCTCTCACCCCGAACATCCAATCTATATCGAAAACCATCATAAACCGCCCTTCGGCCACCAAACTGTGAAGTTCTAAATTCTACTTTCTGCAGAAATGCCATGTTTAATGCAGACTCGAAATGATCATCACTTCTCGACTTCTACTTATATATTGTCAGGTGCCAGAAACTATATGTTATCAAAGTCGATACGGTGGGTGATATGTTTACACTAGAAGCCAGTTCTCACTGCATGTTATGATACAAGATAGGTTGGTACGCATTCACATTTCTTTATATACTGGTCTTTATAATTTGTTAAATGTATTCAGTAAACATTCGGGGCGGTCGGGTAGCCTAGTGGTTAAAGCGTTCGCTCGTCACGCCGAAGACCCGGGTTCCATTCCCGACATGGGTACAATATGTGAAGCCAATTTCTGGTGTCCCCCGCCGTGATGTTGCAGGAATATTGCTTAAAGCGGCGTAAAACCATACTCACTCACTCACTCAGTTAACATTCGATCATATGGAACTAACAAAACTGATGTGTAGTATAAACTGTAGGCAGAATGAGAGGTAACCGACACAGCACAGGTGATACATCTGCTATGTAATCATGTAAGCTGCTACCCGGCACACATTGATCCATCTGTTAATGGTGTGTAAGCTGAGTAGGTGGTGACTGGTTGAATGGGTTCAGATCTAACGTCGCTACGGCTACAAGGACGAGAACAAATTAAACATTCGTTAAAAGCATGTACAGTAAAACACTTAAGTATGTATCACCAGGGAGTCTCTCTGTGTATGGTCTTCCTGGTATCACAGAGGCATTTAAGACATGCGAGGGAGATTAGATAAGCCTTGGTGATGTGTACGAGCGACGTCAAGGAAAGCTAGGTTCGCTACGACCAGACAGACATTTCAAGGTACTATGATAGGACATTGTTATTTCACGAGAAATGGTTAGCCATAATTGGGAAATACAGGATCATTCTATTCTGCAAACAAGGGACATGCGGTGAGGTGATATGGGGTTAATGCTTTCAAGTTTAATTCACTTACAAAGCAACGCGCGCGTGCGTGCGTGTGCAACAAGTACCATCTTTTAACGTATTTTGGTATGACGCAGCAGGGGATCGAACCTTCGACGCTCCATCGACCAGACCATGGAAGCGGTTCACAAAGTTGAAGAGGAAGGAAGGACGTCACGTGTAATCAGAGCGAAACCAAAAGATCATGACGTTTCATAAAAAAAGACTTATTGATCAGCGTGTGTTCCCTTGGTTATAATCAATATTTGACAAACTGTTGTCAGGAATGTCAAGGCAAACATCGAGTTGAGACACATTCATTGGTCGGTTTGGGATGACACGTCTTCATTCTCATGGCAATGTTTGTTTGTTTGTTGTTTAACGTCGCACTCAGCAATATTCCAGCAATATGAAGGCGGTCTGTAAATAATCGAGTCTGGACCAGACAATCCAGTGTCTGACATCATAAGCATCGATCTACGCAATAGGGATACGATGACATGCATCAACCACGTCAGCGAGCCTGACCACCCGATCCCGTTAGTCGCCTCTTACGACAAGCATAGTCGCCTCTCGCGGCAAGCATGGCTTGCTGAAGACGTATTCTACCCCGGATCTTCACGGGTACCATGGCAATGTACTTGCTATCATTACAACCACCATATATCAAAACAACATTTGTGTTTGACTCATTTACATAAAGATGGAATTCAAACGTTATTACCTTCCTATTCATGCGCATCACTCTGATTTTTGTTTGTTTGTTTGTTGTTTAAGCCGCACTCAGCAGTAGTCCAGCTATACGGCGGGGGTCTGTAAATAATCGAGTCTGGACCAGACAATCCAGAGATTGACATCATGAGGATCGATCTACGCATTTGGGATACAATGGCATGGATCTACCAAGTCAACGAGCCTGACCACCTGATCCCGTAAGTCGCCTTTTACTGCAAGCATGGGTTGCTGAAGACCTACTCTAACCTGGATCTTCACGGCATAGGCACTGGATAAACTGAGACCCGCTAATCCTGAGACTACCGTTCCCAAAGAAATCGTCCAGGATGATCATGGTTTCGGAGTTAAGTCCCTTTGTAAGATTATATACGTTCAGAATAAAAACTAACTATATAATTGATTAAAAATATCTAACTACGTTTCACTCTCTATTTATATTTCGATATGTGGGTTAATAAAAATGTTTAAAGGCTGGCTTAAATTTAATATAAGGAACTTCATTAAGAATATGATGAAGGTTACCTAAATTCGACGCCAAGTTGTTTCCAATTCAGGACTGACTACTTAATACTGGTGGTGGAGGGTCTGGGAACTTTTTTTTGAAACAGATTATTGCTTTAGCCAGCGCTTCAAAACAAAAGGGATATCGAAAGGTCGACCCCGTAGATAAACGCTCTTCGTATAAAGGGCAACTATCCTGAAGGTTCTGGTGCAACTTTACGATCGATCACCTAATCTCCACAGGCCCCTTGTCCCCAGTCACGTGGACAGTGTCGGTCATTTCGGTGTCGGTGTGACTGACGTACTCTGGTAGTTCTTAACAGATACCCCTCATCAGTATTCAAAACTATTTGTTGCATCTACAATACAAAATATGTTATTGTAGAGCAAGTTCAGCATACATGCGTTTATGACATCTCTCGTAACACTTGCCTTGCGTGAAATTGAAACATTTTCTTTGTGTACTTCTCATAAACTGTTATATAGATATAAACTATAACTATGGATTCATATAATGGTGTTTGACCGACCTAAGTCAAACTTAGGACTGCCAATTTGCGTGACCAAGTAGTCTCCCGTTTGTTTGTTCGTTCGTTTGTTTGTTTGTTTGTTTGTTTCTTGTTTAACGGCGCATTCAGCAATATTCCAACTATATGACGGCGGTCTGTAATGGACTAATACCGGTTTTTTAGTGCTAGCCCACAGAGATACCATACCGCAATCTAACATAATACCCCACTGAGACACTGTGTACAGACTCCGCGCCGACCAGTCCTTGTTTTAGCCCCTTAATGCCGAGCGCCAGGCAGGGTAACAACAAGTACCATCTTTTAACGTCTTTGGTATGACGCGACCGGCGATCTAACCCCGGAACTTCCGCTCACCGAGCGGTCGCTCTACCACTAAACCGCGGAGGCGGTCCATGAGTATGGTGCTGACAAGCCGAGAAACATAATCAGCAAGAACGGGGATTCGAACCCATGATCATATGTTTTTGATAGACTTCTGGGAAGCTACTCTGCACTGCAATTTGCGACGTCTTAGACGACTGGGACGTCCATGACCCTAGATGTACAATAGCTATATATTATGTTAATTGCCTGCTGTGACAAATATGCCTTTTGCGTCGTGGAATACGCCAATCACAATTAATACACGTCCCATTGTGTGTGGAACTCCCGGGACTGTGGTTGTTTGTCCTGGTAACACACACACACACACACACACACACACACACACACACACACACACACACACACACACACACACACACACACACACACACACACACTCACTCACTCACACACACACACACACACTCACACACACACACTCACACACTCACGTTTACATATGAAGGATGTAACTATACCTATCAACAACCCCAGGCCGTCATGCATCGGTGCGCCAAGACGCATTAAACATTAATGCTGTCCTATTGTGCTTTACGGATCAGAAGGTATTGACTGCCTATCTTCCTGGCTTACAGTGGCCCGTATTGCCTGTAGCTATGGCGATAAACACAGAAAAGGCAAGCGTTATTGTGTACAACTGAATCATATAACTGAATCGTAAGTTGATGCTCGTAAATGTTTAAAATGCATCTCCTTTCAATGCAGATATAATGAACAACAGAGTTGTGTATCATTGAGAAACAGATTTATGCCCCATTGAGAAGCGAAAAATGTCTCATTGAGATATTGATAAGTGAGAACAATGTTGGTTGGTTGGTTGGTTGTTTAACGCCGCACTCAGCAATATTCCAGCTATAGGACGGCGGTCAGTGAATAATCGAGTCTGGTCCAGATAATCCAGTGATTGATATCATGAGCATCAATCCTCGCAATGTGGGATCGATGACATGCCTCAACCAATTCGAACAATGTCTCATTGACAAGTGAGAGCTGTCTCATTGATAAGTGAAAATGTGTCTCATTGATAAGTGAGACTGATATGTACTGAGATCTGTCTCATTTGAATATTGAGAACTGTGTCTCGTTGCTTTACGGAGAACTCAGTCTCATTGACATATTGAGATACTGAGAACTGTGTCTCGTTGCTATACGGAGAACTCAGTCTCATTGACATATTGAGATACAGAGAACTGTGTCTCGTTGCTATACGGAGAACTAAGTCTCATTGACATATTGAGATACTGAGAACTGTGTCTCGTTGCTATACGGAGAACTCAGTCTCATTGACATATTGAGATACTGAGAACTGTGTCTCGTTGCTATACGGAGAACTAAGTCTCATTGACATATTGAGATACTGAGAACTGTGTCTCGTTGCTATACGGAGAACTCAGTCTCATTGACATATTGAGATACTGAGAACTGTGTCTCGTTGCTATACGGAGAACTAAGTCTCATTGACATATTGAGATACTGAGAACTGTGTCTCGTTGCTATACGGAGAACTCAGTCTCATTGACATATTGAGATACTGAGAACTGTGTCTCGTTGCTATACGGAGAACTAAGTCTCATTGACATATTGAGATACTGAGAACTGTGTCTCGTTGCTATACGGAGAACTAAGTCTCATTGACATATTGAGATACTGAGAACTGTGTCTCGTTGCTATACGGAGAACTAAGTCTCATTGACATATTGAGATACTGAGAACTGTGTCTCGTTGCTATACGGAGAACTAACTAAAGTCTCATTGACATATTGAGATACTGAGAACTGTGTCTCGTTGCTATACGGAGAACTAAGTCTCATTGACATATTGAGATACTGAGAACTGTGTCTCGTTGCTATACGGAGAACTAAGTCTCATTGACATATTGAGATACTGAGAACTGTGTCTCGTTGCTATACGGAGAACTAAGTCTCATTGACATATTGAGATACTGAGAACTGTGTCTCGTTGCTATACGGAGAACTAACTAAAGTCTCATTGACATATTGAGATACTGAGAACTGTGTCTCGTTGCTATACGGAGAACTAACTAAAGTCTCATTGACATATTGAGATACTGAGAACTGTGTCTCGTTGCTATACGGAGAACTAAGTCTCATTGACATATTGAGATACTGAGAACTGTGTCTCGTTGCTATACGGAGAACTAAGTCTCATTAACATACTGAGAAGTAAGAAATGTGTCTCATTGAGATACTGCCAACTGTATCTCAAGAAGATGATGTTCAAATACATCTGTGACCCCCGTGAAGACCCGGGTGAGGATAGGTCTTCAGCAACCCATGCTTGTCTTAAGAGTGAGTGAGTTGGGTTTAACGCTTTTAACAGTATTCCAGTTATATCACGGCGTGTCAGCTTAATGTGGGAGGAAAGCCCGAAGTGATGCAGGTCTCCGACGTTTACCACTTCGGTGAAACCCACGAGCACGGGTATGGTGCTGACAAACCTAGAAACATAATTGGGGCGAACCGGGATTCGAATCCACAATCATAGGTTTCTGGCGTGCCAAAGGGACGCAACTCTGCACAGCGAACCGCGGTTCCTTAGACAAATGGGCCACCCGTGCCCCCACTTGTCTTAAGAGGTGACTATGCTTTTAAGAGGCGACTAACGGTATCGGGTGGTCACGTTCGTTGACTTGGTTGATGCATGTCACCGTATCTCAGTTGCGTAGACCGATGCTCATGATGTCAATCACTGGATTGTCTGTTTCAGACTCGATTACTTACAGACCACCGTCGCATACATTTAGCTGGAATATTGCTGAGCGTGGTGTTAAAGACAAAACAAACAAACATTCGTCTTATTGTTGAATTGCTCCGTTATTTTGCAAGAACGGACAGTTGTTAATTCTTCATTTTCTTGAACAAATATTTAAATTAATTTAAGATTTGCAATAACGGCAGAGAACACATTCATCGCGGAAGGGCGACTTGAACTTTATAAATAAAGGTTACAAAGGGTTCTGCTTTATGTTTCAAATATTTCAACAAGAGAACCTTTTGTCATGGGTAGATGGGTATTCGTTTAAAAAGGGGATTATCCTCGCAACTCTCCATTCCTTAAACATAATCGGCCTCGGCTACATTATTTTTAAGAAATGGCGAGTAGCTGGACATGTCCCCTACACAACAATTGTTCTTTTGGATAATGAGAACCGTGTCTCATTGATCTACAGAGAAGTATCTCTCACTGAAATACTAAGTACCGTGTCTCACTGAGATACTTAGAAGACTCTCACTCAAATACTGAGAACCGTGTCTCAGTGAAATACTTAGAAGAATCTCTCACTCAAATACTGAGAACCTTGTCTCACTGAGATAGTTAGAAGAATCTCTCACTCAAATACTGAGAACCGTGTCTCATTGATCTACTGAGAATTGCCTCTTTGAAATATACTGAACAAAAATGTCAGGGATCATGAATATTTGGGAGATATGTTCATGAAATGGTGTGCTCATCTTCACTACAAACATATTCACCAAAGAAATCATCATTCGCAATTTATTTTGTTCAGTATACAATACACAAAGGGATTTCTAGAAAGGAGGGCTTAGAGTTCAGATATGTCTGAGTTCAGATATGTCCCGTTTTTGACCAAACCTCTTCTGAGAAATTGCCACTTTCCGGCGTCGTCAAGGTTACGCATCATACACGTGGCACCTTACCCCAGTGCCTTTAATGGCCCGGTCAAATATTCTATAGCTTATATGTGTTTACACTTCACGTGCCTGATGAACGACTACCTGTTTAAGAAAACTAAATAAATTATACTCTTTGTTTTGTCCACTTTACACCAGCCTTTATTTGTTGACGCCTCGTTAGTTCCAACTTTATATATAGGTCAAATATTTATTGACTCCTACATGGGCCATTAGCGTATTCTGGTGTGAAAGAGGACTGTTGACTGGCCCGAGGTCACGTCGATACCATTCTTCTGTTAGTATGATATCTATACTGTGTCTTCAACGTTACAAACAGGATCACTGGCGTTAAAGTCTCAGAGAAAACTCAACTGACTACCGATGTGTGCGTCGTGTTCAGCCGTCAAGGTGGCAGGTTACAGCACATTAATTTTAAAGAAAACATCACTGTCTTGAAATTTAGGGATTCATGGACTGTTCTATGCTGTTCATGCGTAAAGCGAATCAAACAGCATTAGCGTTGTTGAGGTTTGACTTTTAACCCACGCCATGTTCTATGTCCTTATTAGCATGTTCCGTGTTCAGCTCATGCTAAACTCGTGACATTTCAATCATTACACACTGATATACATACAACGGAATCAAATATTTGGTATAAAACGTGAAATGAAAAGTACTATGCCACTATTTAAAATCTAACCACAAATAAAGGTGGGTACGGCATAATCAAAGAATGCCCTACATATCTCTGTGTCACAGACAATGAAGTTAGCACCTACCTTTGCATGCGTGGCGCTGTCGCTGATGTATGTGTCTTCAGGGCAAGGATGGAGATGCTGGTTTGTTTACTGTCGACGCCTTAAGTTGCTTATCTCCATCGTTACCTCAGACAACCGTTCTGCATCCGCTGTTCTATTGACTCTCGTCGTCGGATTCAAAAATCGATACTTATTTCCGAATACCCATGGGATACATGTTAGAGTGTTGGTGACGGTAAACGATTTTGAAGATGATTGGTAAAGGGCTACGCTTCACCGAGCCTTGCTGGGTGGGAATACGTCAATACGTAATTACTACTATTTGGAAACAGAAACTTGATATGGATGTATGGATTTAAAGGTTATTCTATCGCTTCCCAGCTTAGATAAGGATAAAGCCATTTTCTTTTTATTTAGATTGGCACAGTTCATTTCATTGTTATCATCCGCTTGATGTGGCCATTCAATAGTCAACCATTACAACCATCTCTGAGACTTCAGATGAGGGTTTATAATAGCACCGGGGGGCACGGGTGGCCCAGTCGTCTAAGGCGCCGCGATTTGCTGTGCAGAGTTGCGTCCCTTGGGCACGCCAGAAACCTATGATTGTGGGTTCGAATCCCGGTTCGCCCCAATTATGTTTCTAGGTTTGTCAGCACCATACCCGTGCTCGTGGGTTTCACCGAAGTGGTAAACGTCGGAGACCTGCATCACTTCGGGCTTTCCTCCCACATTAAGCTGACACGCCGTGATATAACTGGAATACTGTTAAAAGCGGCGTAAAACCCAACTCACTCACTCACTCACTATAATAGCACCGCCAGTTCAATACAGCTCCATATAGCCCGGGGGAATCTAGCCGTATAGTATCTCTATACTAGTATATTTACAACACAGAACAATATGTAACACAGGACTGCAGGGGACATCATAAAAGGATAACCACTCTATATCATATATATTATTCCATCACATAGTCGGATGTAATACGTATATCTTCAGGGTAGAGCCACTCTATAAGATAGTCATTAATTCTGTTTGTTTACCTTCTGAAGTCAGCTCAACTACAACGACAAACACGGGCTTTTCATGCTCTCCGGAGATGAGTTTCACACATTGTTTCCAGATTAAAGTGGTCAGCGAAATCTGTTAAATCAAAATCAGTGACCTCGAAACAATGGGAGACTCTTAGCACTGCCCTACCAACAAAGGCGTTCATCGATAACCGTCTTAGCACTATCCTACCAACTAGGACGTTCAACGGTTACCCTCTTAGCACTATCCTACTAACAAGGACTCTCACCGGTTACCCTTTCAGCACTATCCTGCCAACTAGGACGTTCGTTGGTTACCCTCTTAGCACTATCCCATCAACAAGGACGTTCATCGGTTATCCTCTTAGCACTATCCTACTAACAAGGGCGTTCTTCGGTTACCCTCTTCACACTAGCCCACCAACAAGGGCGTTCTTCGGTTACTCCATTAGCACTATCTTGCCAACTAGGACGTCCATCGGTTACCCTCTTAGCACTATCCTACTAACAAGGACTCTCACCGGTTATCCTTTCAGCACTATCCTGCCAACAAAGACTTACATCGGTTACCCTCTTAGCACTATCCTGCCAACAAAGAGGTTCATCGGTTACCTTCTTTGAACTATCCTACTAACAAGGACGCTCACCGGCTACCCTTTCAGCACTATCCTACAAACAAAGACTTACATTGGTTACCTTCTTAGCACAATCCTGTCAACAAGGACGTTCACCGGTTACCCGCTTAGCTCTATCCTACCAACAAGGACGTTCACCGGTTACCCGCTTAGCTCTATCCTACCAACAACGACGCTCATCGGCTACCCTTTCAGCACTATCCTACAAACAAAGACTTACATTGGTTACCTTCTTAGCACAATCCCACAAACAAGGACGTCCATCGTTTACCCTCTTAGCACTATCCTACCAACAAAGACGTTCACCGGTTACCCTCTTAGCACTATCCTACAAACAAGGACGTCCATCGGTTACCCTCTTAGCTCTATCCTACCAACAAGAACGTCCATCGGTTACCCTCTTAGCACAATCCCACAAACAAGGTCGTCCATCGTTTACCCTCTTAGCACAATCCCACAAACAAGAACGTCCATCGTTTACCCTCTTAGCACTATCCTACCAACAAGGACGTCCATCGTTTACCCTCTTAGCACTATCCTACCAACAAGGACGTCCATCGTTTACCCTCTTAGCACTATCCTTCCAACAAGGACGTCCATCGTTTACCCTCTTACCACTATCCTACCAACAAGGACGTCCATCGTTTACCCTCTTAGCACTATCCTACCAACAAGGACGTCCATCGTTTACCCTTTTTGCACTATCCTACCAACAAGGACGTCCATCGTTTACCCTTTTTGCACTATCCTACCAACAAGGACGTTTACGGTTACCCTTTTTGTACTATCCTACCAACAATGACGTACATCGGTTATACCCTCTTAGCACTATCCTACTACCAAGGACGTTTCATGTAATTACCTTGTTGATAGTTCCAAAAATGCATAATTGCGGTACGGACTAATTATTTTGAGAACTGTCTTTTATTGTTATTTTTACTTCTGAACCGAACGTACGTTTATTTTGAAAGCTAATAATTACTAAATTGGATCTTATTATCATAATCACTAACTTTAGCTCAATCTCGTTAACGCGGAATCCGTTTGTTTAACCGCTGAACTGTTCCCTTGATACTTTTCGATCTCTCGATCCGTTGCACTTATCACGCTTGTGTTCGTCCGCCCACTCTCGACAGTCATTGTGACAGGTATTGACGTCTCCTACTGGTCGGGGATTTTCTATATGCTGATAAGGTCATTATTATCTTCGCAGACGCGGTCAATCAGTTGCAGAAAGTCAGCTTTCACCGTATGATCAATTTTCTACCGCCTATGATTAAAGTACTTACAAAGTATGACACTAGCATAATGTTTTTTGCATACAAAGCTACGGTTATAAGAAGCGGCTGTAAAATATATGTAATATATCAGCAATAGAAACAAACATTTGTAGTCCAATCTGGTCTTGCCTAAAGTCTGTACTGAAAGATAAGTGCATAGATATGTAGTAACTCTATCCTTATAATAAGCAAGTCTCGATAACCGGACAGTACAAAGACGCCAGACTTTTATGCGGACAACTTGTTTTTATTATTTACATAATCCAGAAATTATGATTTAAACTATATATAATAATTGCCTTAGAGTCTTGCCAAGTGTAAGTCCACCCGTCCGTACAATGACATATAGCAAAACGTTTTAAAATGGCAAATTTCTTCTAGTCCTTGTGATACCTAAACAATTGGACAGATTGGCAAGGAGTATTGGACGAGTGACAATTTCAATCGCTGGATTTAATAATATTACATAATAATATCATTTTGATTTAGGAACAAACTCTTCTAATCCATCTAACCAACTGTACTCCGATGCAGATGTGTTATTTTTAGAAAAGGGGTCGTTAATTTGGGAAAAAATTGTCAATTTTCTGCCTACAAATGATAGTTTTTTCAAGGGCGTCTGATTGCGCCCTGCTTTCATATGGTGTGTCTCCATGGCCAATTCCTTTGATCAATAATAAGGTCACATTTAAAAAATAAAACACTGGGTAGGAAGGGCGAATACTTAATTTTCACAAATAATATATTTAAAGATTATTATGCTTTAACTGCAGGGCCTCAGTTTTCGTGGAGGTTTTTCTTGAATCCAAGGAGTCTGTATATAGACTTTCTGCTTTAAATATTAAAACGCCGGTAAGGAGGTGACTATACAGAAAATCAAGGTCGCTAATAGGAAACAATCTTCACATAGTTTAAGAACAACAAACATGTCAGTGGAATTTAGATTTAAATCGGTTTAGATTTATCTAACTTTGAATTCAGTATCTTGTTAATGACAAACTTAAAGATTAAGACGCTATTTGGATTTAGAGTGAGTGAGTTAAAATTTAACGTCGCATCGGCATAATTTCCACCATATAGCGACTTTTAGAAATTGATGGTAGAACATGTAGTATTGAAACTGTTTGTGGATAACAACTTCAAAATTGTTTCTAACGAGTTTCATGGCTTTTTGTGGTTAATGACATTTGACCTACATCCTTTTATTTATTTAGATTTATCATATCTCTTTCAAGTCAATTGTTTTGGCATAATTGATGTATTAGGTCTTGATCGACCTATAGAAATGCATGTACATTTTCACATTTAAAATCAAACACTTTCCGTTAAATATACTTTCAATTAAAATCACTTGATACAAATATTGGGCGGTTCCGTAACGGTAAATTCATCGAGGTTAGTCAACTGTTAAAACACATCAGGACCAAGTCCACTGCAGCAAAAGCTTTGTTGACAGCTTGCGTTGTCATGGGCAACAGCTGATGCCTTGCTAGGACGCACTTGCCGGAAGTAATGAATTGCGCATGAATCCTAGTGCATGCCGGGTGTAAATTCCGTCTATGAAACCTGTCAGAAGAGTTTGATAATGAACGAAACTACATGATCTGACTGAATTCCGAAGTGTATCGTTTGCCTGCTGAGCAAATGAGTTGACAGTTTCGCATAGATTTATCACGAAGAAGAAATGGATCCGAAAATTGCAAAGAAAACACAGAATACTTTGGGAAAAGTGATCTCGAAGCCCCCTTTGACAGACAAACTCTTGGGAAAACCGCCGTTCAGATTCCTTCATGATGTTACAACATCGGTAGTGTTTGTTCTTAAGTCTGTTTTTACCACATTTGATGAATGCTTGATACTATCCATAGAGTTTACGAACTCCTGTTTCTCCAGCCCTAAAAGTAATTTTGTAAGATATAAAGTAAAGATTTACTGTGGCTGTTTTCAATGTGTTTCCTAATTTCGTGGTATAAATTGTCCCTCAGAAGATGGCAAGGTCGCCACAAGTGATCAAATTCCATGTTGTTTTTTTATGAAAGACTTATTCAACACACACATTATCTGATAATATGTACAAAAAATCTAGGTGACACTGATTCTGTCAATATGTTTTTTGTTGTGACTTGTATGATACACACATAGGTCTATATTTGTGATACCCCTTCAAAAGCGGAATGCCGCAATTCGCCATAAACTCTCTGCCATTCAGTGATAATGATAAGCCTGTTATATCTCTGATGCCAATTATAGCCATGATGATGATACCAAATTTGCCTTGTAATCAACATGGAAGGACGCCGAATCAACCTTTTTCATGTTTAATCTGACGTGTGTTATTCTCAGTTTCGTTCACTCAGTCAGCCTGATTCGGTATGTTTTATGAGCTTGATTAAGTTACGTTGCTGGAGCTGTTGGCACTGGTACAATGTACCCCAGGAACATTTCTATATAATTATTAACCTATTCATTGGGATCTCTATTAAGTAAGAGAGTTCTTTCTATAGGCATTAAAACCTATTGTGAGGTTTTACTTTCAAATTAAAACCTATTAAGAGGTTTTACTTTCAAAGTAAAACCTATTATGAGGTTTTATTTTCGTTCGGGAGGTTTTATTTTGAATGTAAAACCTCAAATCCCAGGTTTAACCAAGTAACTGAAAAAATGACAAGTAGCAATTCAAAATTTTAATTCAATTAAAATATAATGTCATGTGTACAGTTCCGCGTGGACATTTAAAAGCTACATCACTTCAGAGTCTCTGGTGAAAGGACAGCGAGGTTTCAAAACACATGCTTTTAAACAAGTGCTTATCAATGCTGCACAATTTGCACGTGCATGCTCTGTCTACCAAAACCTTGTAAGCGTGTTTTCTCCAATACTTAATGTACCCTAGCTTGGCAATATTAAAGAGCAGCAGTGAACACTCGAACTCTGAAAGTATTAAAATATGGATTGCCTTTTCATTTGTGGATACACAGTATGCTTATTATATACTATAATCTCAACTGGTTGGACTTGTGTTCCGTTCTGAATTGGCATCTGGTGATTACGCAGGAGATGACTGAGAGTTGGTGTATTGTAGCACTTAAACTGCTCAAAAACACTTGCGAGCCGTGACTGTGATAGCCAACATAAGTGAAACCAGTTTTGCAATTTGATGTGTTTTATTTAGCAACAATCTTGTGTATCATTGAACATGTCAAGTGTATAGAACAGTTTTACTGCTAGACTGTCCATTTTCTAATCAATTACTATTTCATTCTGTCCCAAAACTTGTCAGTCTACTTGTCTGAACATGGTTGTTGGCATCATTCTCAGTACAATTAATAAGTATTAAAGGGGAAGTGTACACGCAAAAATCACTTTCTTTCTTTTTCTAAACAAAACGCAATTTTAGAATTAGTTAGTATCTGTGTTTGAAAATATACACTCATTTTTTCTCACAGTGAAAGTAGGAAGCTCACAATAGTGTTAAAATGATATGCCGTTATGAGGCCTTCGTTTTACGAGCAAAATAGGCCTGAGTTATCCCCCTTAGATTATGACGTAATTGGTGCTAATTCAACTGGGTCCCTGTCTATTCTCAACGCAAAAGATATCAAGGACCAGTTTTTATGTAAAACAACATGGTCTACGACACACTCCGGCGCAGTGGTGACTCAGTATAACACAATTCTGGCTGGCATCTGAGACGCTAAAATCACAAAACTGTACCTACACCACGTGAAGCGGCTCTAACAAAGCATGATGACGTCATAATGTTTATCAATTGGCACCAAGGACGTCATATTGCAAGGGGCATAAGCCATGGTGTTTTTGTTATGGAAATAGAACACTTAGTAAATGTGAAAAATATAAATCGTTTTAATGCAAAAAATATGTTAATTAAATATGATGTTTTTATATTTTTGTCTATGACACTTCTATGTTAACACTTTTAATGTGGAAAAAGTACAAGAAAAATTGGTTCATTTCCGTGTGAACTTGCCCTTTAACTGATCATTTGGAGTATTATAACCTGAGCTTGCTAGACTTGGGTTTCTGACTAGTAGCTAAAGTAGATATTGTTACATAGTCTAAGGAAGCAGACAATCTGATCATATCTTAGTGTAGATGAAAGGCAAAATTTCATGTATTACCCTAGGTACAGCGCATTTTTTATGGGAGGGGGGAACAGCCTCTATGGGAGGGTAAATGGACATTTTGTCATAAAAATTATAAGAAATATAAAGTGTTTTTGCATTTTTCAGGGAGGGTCATGAAAAAAATGAAAAATATTTGAGGACATGGTTGGGATGGTCATCACAAAATATTACTAGCATTAGGGGAGGGTTATATTTTCAGTACAAATCCTCCTACCTTTCCCCTATAAGTAACATTTCAGTTTCAAGTTAAGCTTTGAACACTTTTATCCCTTAATACAATCCTCAGATATCTCACATGGAGAAGATGTGTTTGATTACACCTTGTAACACTGTAGCCTAAGAAGAATGAGTAAGTCTCATATTTACAGTTATTTATTGAATGCATAATAATGAGTTTTTCTATTGCAGGTCATCAAGACAACAGGGTTTATGAATGGACTGTTTACTGATTCTGAATTGAACTCTGAAAATGTCAAGGTAAGTTTTGAACATGTATTAATAATGTATTGTTTGAAGTATAACAATGATTATGACAATAACTGTTAGAATTGTATATTTTATCTTATCCTGACTCGTACACATGAGTAATAAGTATGAGTCAGGATAAGTACAAATGATATTTTTACTCTAAAAAGTACATATTAATGATCAACATGGTCATGCTCATATCAAGCTCCAACTGGTGAGTAGTTCGCTGTGCAGAGTTACATCCCTTGCGGGGCTCGAATTAACCATATAAAACATGCACCGTTGCAACATGTTGAAAAGCACGACCAATTATTTATGTCTCTGTGCACCAGGTGCATGTAAAACAAATTCAAATTTGTGTCTGACCCTTACTTTTCAACCCAGCAACAGTTTTTGAACTCGCTCATTACCTTAAGGCTTTATACATGTTATGTACCATATTACACCACTAACCACTGTTTAATACTACACCACTAACAACAGTTTTAGGAGACCTGTGAAGATCTGGGGTAGAATAGGTCTTCAGTAACCCATGCTTGCCGTAAAAGGAGGCTCTGCTTGTAGTAAGAGGGGACTTAACGGGATCGGGTGTTCAGGTTCGCTGACTTGGTTGATGCATGTCATCGTATCCCAATTGCGTAGGTCGATGCTCATGATGTCAATCACTGGATTGTCTGGCCCAGACTCAATTATTTACAGACCGCCGTCATATAGCTGGAATATTTCTGAGTGCGGCGTTAAACAACAAACAAACACTGTTTTGTGTAATTTGTCATGCTTTCTTGGGCTTGTCAGTAAACTTGTGACACAGTCATCAGAGATCTGAGACTTATTTTATTTAGGCAAGTTTATGCATCTCTGATTCGGCTTTGATAAATTTATGGACCAGGGTGGATCCTGATTTGTCCAGTGCAACTCGGTTTTCTTGTCCACATGCACCTGGTACATGTTGAAACAGGTTCCTTAATTGAGCCATGTCTTGGGCATGCCTTAGACCTATGATCATCGGTTCGAATCCAGGTTTGCAAAGATTATGTTTCTTGTTTTGTCAGCACAATTTCAAAGCTCGGTGTTCTCACCAAAGTGGTAGATGTCTGAGAAGTGCATAACGTCGGGTTTTTCTCTCACATTAAGCATGATATAACTGGATTATTTTTTTAATTAAAGCAGCGTTAAAACCCAACTTACCCACTCACTCCAGCTGGTGATATAAAGTCACGAGACATGCTAGAGGTTACAATACTTGTTAGGATTGTGTCCAAAATGTGTTGTCACAACGTCCCTTTGTAATCCTACTGCTACTTTATGATGGCAGTACTACACTATCATGACCATGTTGATGGCTGTGTTCGTGTTTCACAATATGACCTAATGCTATCGTCATCTAAAACTAACCTAATTTTGACATCAGTTATTAGGAATTAGTACATGGTTGAATGCTTTTATGTTGTCTTACAGCTGAACACTATCTTTTACATTTCAGGAAAAGGAGACCAAAGTGGCATTCCTTCAGAAAGCAATTGATATGGTTTGTAAGTATCAAGTGTGTCATCCAGCACTGGCACCCAACCTGCCCAACAGACATATATGGCTTTGATGCTCTAGCATGAGGTGTTATGTTCAAGTCCAACCCAAATGATTCTGTGACTATCTTTCACTGAAATATATTTTCATATTTAATCCAACATTTGGTGAAATAACTGCTGATACACCAAACTCCTTGGTTAATGAAATGTGATTGAGTGCGGGACCAAACTGCTTATTTCTGTGACGCTGTAGCATTGTACATCATGGTACATGATTCCATTTAGGGATAACAATATTCATGAGTTGTATTATTCTCCATATTTTGCATGTCTTTGCTGGCAAGACGATTTTGTTTGTCTGTTAATGTTATTTAATGCCACACTCGGCTTTATGATGGCGGTCTGTAAATTATCAGACCTGGACCAGACAATCCGGTAATTGACATAATGAGCTTCAATCTGTACAAATAGGATACGATGACATGCATCAACTAAGTCGGTGAACCTGACTACACAATCCCGTCTGTTGCCTCTCACGACAAGCATGGGTTGCTGAAGACCAATTCTAAGCCAGATCTCCATGGGGAAGCAAGATACATTCTTCTTTTGTTGTTCCTCACTCTGTCTTTTCATCATGTCTGTGTCAGCAGTATACATGTACCTGATTCATCTGAGGGGGGCACGGGTGGCTCAGTCGTCTAAGGCGCCGTGATTCGCTGTGCAGAGTTGCGTCCCCTGGAAACGCCAGAAACCTATGATTGTGGGTTCGAATCCTGGTTCGCCCCGATTATGTTTCTAGGTTTGTCAGCACCATACCCGTGCTCGTGGGTTTCACCGAAGTGGTAAAGGCCTAAGACCTGCATCACTTCGGGCTTTCCTCCCACATTAAGCTGACACGCCGTGATATAACTGGAATACTGTTAAAAGCGGCGTAAAACCCAACTCACTCACTCACTCACTGATTCACCTGACATGCCCAATTGCAGCCCTGGTAACTGGGAAGTCTCTGGCAGTGCGACCACAGAAGATAGTGGCAGGACATGAGCCAGAGAAGACAAATGAGTTCCTGCAGGTGCTTGCTGAGGCTATCAAAATGAAGGTGGGTATCATCATATTGCTATATTCCCCCAAATGTTTGAAATTCTCCTAGCCCTTAAGACTGTCTCCATGGTCTAGTGGTAGAGCGTCCACCCGGCGAGTGGGAGGTCCAGGGTTCGATCCCTGGCCGCGTCATACCAAAAGATGTTAAGAGATGGTGCTTGTTGTTACAATACCTGTTATTATGAGGCTAGTGGGCTAGCAGTATAAACTTGGTATTAGTCTGTAAAAGAGAGACCCTCTCTGTCTCACTCTCTCACTCTATCTCTCTCTCTCTCTGTGGCAGTGATTGTGTGTCTTTTAATGGAACTATTTCATCCTATAGGTTAATAATGACGAGTATGTGAAGAAACTTCTCAAGGGAAAAGGAGGCGGGGGAGGAGCCGAGACGAAAGACAAGGAGAAGGACAAGGAGAAGGAGTCAAGGTCACGTAGTGCTGACAAAAGGAAAAAGGAATCGGAGGTAAACCAATGGTCTGTCATACAGACCCAGAACTAAATATATCCAATACTGCCCATGCAAGTCTTTAGTTTGCAAGTGTAAATTACTGCAGTTTCTGAAAATGAATATCTCTGGGCGCCTACAATAAATTAATGGTGGAGTGTTGAAGAAATGGGAATTGGTACATAGGGATGTCATCATGTTTCATGATATCAGTGTATCGATAAAAATGTTGTTTCTGTGTTTGAATCGTAATAATTTTCTTACTTCACGTGCTGTAAAGATATAGTGGTAAAGATAGAATGGTGGTTTAGGTGATGGTAGCAATTCAGTATCTGCCATTCAGAGTTATCCCCACTGTGTGCCTTGGTCAATCCTTCACAAGCTTGTATGCATATTATCCTCCATGCTGCTATGCCTTGTAGTATTACGATCAATGGATCAAGCATATCCTGCTCCCAGAGAGGCATGTCACTGGTCTGACCAGTGAGCTTTCAGATAACATAACGTTTTATTTAACAAAGCATGCAAAATAGACCATAGCCAAATTAGTGTCACTCCCTGCGTCAAGCATGGTAGAAGTTGCTGAATGGTTAACACCAAGTGTGGCTCATGTGACTTCGGTGAGTTATTTTCGGTCACATTTCATCAGCTGACTGCAAACAAACACATACCACCGTATTGATGATGCCTTGATTATGATCCAGGATTAGAAATTAACACTGGCCCACTAGCCTGGTGCTAGTACGAAATCCTGTGAGCTATTACAAATTTCCCTATTTCCCCATTGTTTTAACATACAAAGGACATTATATCTTACCAAACTAGTAAAGCTTTTCTGTTTAGTTCGAACTCCTGTTGATCCATGATGTTTTACCCAAGTTCACAACATCTGAAGCATGTTTAGCTTGGGACATTCCTCTCACATTGCTGTCGCTTGTTGTAGGAGAAGAAAGATAAGGGTCGTGACGATAAGGAGAAGTCAAGGGATAGGGAAAAGAGCAGGGATAAGGAAAAAGAAAAGAGTCGAGATGAAGGAAAAGACAGAGAAAAGAGCAGGGATAGAGACAAAGATAGGAGCAGAGACCGTGACAAGGATCGAGAGCACAGGCGTAAGAAGGTGAGTACCCTCATCTTGGGCAACATGTCGGTGGAAGCATTCATGCACACACATCAGTGAGGGGCGGTCGGGTAGCCTAGTGGTTAAAGCGTTCGCTCATCACGCAGAAGACCCGGGTTCGATTCCTGACATTGGTACAATGTGTGAAGCCCATTTCTGGTGTCCCCCGCCGTGATATTGCTGGAATATTGCTAAAAGCGGCGTAAAACCATACTCACTCACTCACTCACACATCAGTGATTTGAAATAGCTCCGGGTTTGAATTGGTCTTCAACAACCAATGCATGTCACAAGAAGCTACTAACAGGATCAGGTGGTGAAGCTGGCTGACTTGGTTGATGCATGTCATTATCCCACTGCATAGGTCGATGTTCATGATGTCAGTCACTGGATTGTCAGCTCAAGACTCGCATATTTACAGACCGCCATCATATAGCTGGAATATTGCTGAATGCAGCATTAAACAATAAACAAAATGATTAATGAACAGAAAATGATTTCAGAGGTCCATATATTCTTGTATATATATCAGGTTGTTTTCAGAAAACAGCAGGGCAGAAGGGGGAAATATTTGCCAAAAAACTATTAATGAAAAGTGTTTTTTTATCAAAGTATGAACTAAGTTTGTTCACTGAAAACAATTTAAACTCTTTGTGTATGGTTTTAATAAACATGAGTGTATCGTACCATCACTTATTTGTCATGTATGGATATTTACTGTGTATCCTGCTGCACTCAGTGTTTGTCTGTCCTGTGGGGACTCTCGGTCAGACTGGGTCCCCAGTAGATCATGCTTGTTGTAAGGGCCAACTGACACTGGCTTTGGTGGTCATACTCTGTAACTAGGCTGATTGTGTGTCATCATGCCCTGATGGTATGGTCTACCAGACTACTTTACTATTGATTGGGTGCTGTGATATGGCTGGAATATTGCTGACTGCGGCATTATGCAACATTCACACATTGACTCCTGTGGTTGTCTGGTAGCATGAGCTGCGTCAAGACGGAAGTGGGCGGTCCGAGGAAAGTCACTCTGATAAAGAGTCACAAGATGAAGAAATGACCCAATTGCAAGCAGAAGGGAGGGTCAAGATCAGGAGGAAACATAGTTCAACCAAGCAGGAAGAGTCGACATCTACTGATGAAAAACACAAAGAAAGCACAAAAGCTAATTTGAGTTCTCGATCAAGGGCTGACCGCCCACGTGGTGCTCGGAGGAGGTCAGAGAGACCAATGCCTGTAATGAAACGAGGGGATGAGAGCTCGGATGATGAATCAGCTAATAGTGTGTCTTTTAAGTCACATGAAGTGGACAAGAAACGGAAGACTGGGATTAAGAGTCGTCTGGGTGTGAGGAATGAAAAGGAGAGAATCAGTTCTGACCATAGTGCCAGAAGAGACTCCGTCAACCCCCCCAGGGGCACCAAGCAGCTAGAGACTAAACAAAGTGGCACCAAGCAGCTAGAGACTAAACAAAGTGGCACCAAGCAGCTAGAGACTAAACAAAGTGGCACCAAGCAGCTAGAGACTAAACAAAGTGGCACCAAGCAGCTAGAGACTAAACAAAGTGGCACCAAGCAGCTAGGGACTAAACAAAGTGGCACCAAGCAGCTAGAGACTAAACAAAGTGGCACCAAGCAGCTAGAGACTAAACAAAGTGGTAAAAGTTTGTCAAGGTCAAACTCAAAGTCAAGTTCAAGTACACTGAAACGTGACATAGCATCCTCCTCAAGGAGAAAGTTGACAGACTCTAAGGGTAAAGACAGTCCCACGACTCCTAAGACTCCCGGGGATGCAAGAGTTCCGCGGCGTTCCTCTCAAACAGCACCAGATAAACGTCGCAAGAGCAGCTTCACCATGATGCCCCATCTGATGAATGCATCCCAGGTTTATGTCATCATGTTGCTGTTGCGTTCATTGGAAGTGTTCACTGTTCCTTGAACTTGTTCAATATGTTGACTCTTTGACTTTTCGTGTTCGTGTTGTTTTTATGTTTAGATGTTGCATGTTCATGTTTCGCATTCCTTTCAAGTCTTTGATAGGCTTTCAACTTTTTATTTTGTGTACACTTATTCATTAAGAAAACTGATCATTCTCCATACCATTACCAGGGATGAGAATCTCACGCTGATCCGTGAATTTTAAGGACCACAAATTTGTTAAAATCTGAAGGCTTCCCCTATAAATGACCAAATTATGACCACACTCCATTGCAAGAAAGTTTCAGCTGAAAAGGAAAATATCCATTCTCATCCCTGCATTGACGGTTGATACTCCAAAGCATCCGAAGCTGAAAATTTTCTTGTTATACAAATAGTCATGATACTATTCTAGTCCTTCTTTTCAACAGTCATCAAGCAATTCCGGACCAAAACATGGTTTTGCTGGTCTCAGGTCTCAGACTAGTGTCTGAAGACAAGAACATTTTACTTTGTCTATTTTTTACTTATCATGCATTACTACGTTTAAGGAGTAATGCAGGATAAGTATACAAATGTAAAAAATATTTAGATTTTACTAACTTCTATATATAGGATCAGTAATGATATACACTGTTCAATATTCATGATAATCTTGATATTGATTCATCCATCTCAGCCTCAAACTAATCATTCCTGCGGTGCAGACATTTTTAACTGGTGTTGCAATTTGAAGTTCAGTAATATCCAGTTAATATTACCTTCAGACCTTGTATGGATGTATTATGGTTGTTGACATGGTGATATGGTTGTGTTCCAGCGAGATGAGCCTGGGAAGGAAAACGAGTCTCCGGCAGGTGACAAGATGGTGAATGGCGAGGAACACAACAAGCAGGTGAGGAACTCATTGATTGCATCCTTCACGTGACAGGGCAGATAGGACAGTCCTCTCTCATAAAGTGGCGGGGGCACAGGTGGCGCCGCATCCGCTGTGCAGAGTTGTGTTCCTTGGGCATACCAGACACCTATGATTATGGATTTGAATCCCTGTACCTTTTACACTCAAGACAATAAACAATTGAAGGCTAGTAATTTACTGGATGAAGTACTGACACCTTAAGCTTATCCTCAATTTTACACACTCAGTTGACAATTGACTCTTGTGTATGAATGTAAATGAAACTATCAATAATATATGTATAACATTTACTTATGTTATGTATTTTTTGTCATTAAGATGTCTGACAGTTGAAATACTTACAACAAACTATGGTTATAACCAGGGTATGAAACTCCCCAAAATTTCAGCCAGACCACAGGACTGGCTACCTGAAATACTTGCCAGCCCTGACCAAAACCTGCCTGCCCACTATAATCATATGTTTCTCGGGATAAGCTAACGGGGTTTCTTTTTGGTTACATTTTATCATTCATCTTTACATGTGAATTAATGCTTATCATCGGGAAATATTTAGAATATTTTTTACATATGAAATATAACCCGACCGTCGGGCAGGGGAATTTGAAAATCTGGCAGCCCGAGTTGAAATCAACCCGTCTCGGACGGTCGGGCAGGCAGGTATTTCGAACACTGTTATAACAAACTAAAATCAGTGGTCCCTTTGAGTTCATTATAACCATTCTTTACTGTACATCAGAAAATGAAAAACAGTATATCAGTGCAAATCTGACCTTGCACCTTACACTCTAAAGTGTTAATTAACACTTTTCATGTTGGCGGAGCAGGAAACACACACTCGTCTGCAGAGGCCAACTTCGGCAAAGGGGTCGCGGAGACGTCGTGAAGGTCAGTATCTGAAACTAACTGTACAATTGGTCAGCTGCTGCCCAGTTGCACTGAGTGATCACGGAATGGTTTGGCCAATTTGGTTACTGTAGAATATAGTCAGGGGTTTGCCTGGCTGTCTGGCTGCAATCTGTTCTTGACACTAGTGTGGCAGATCAGCTTCTCTGGCTTATTGAGCTATATTGGAAGCAGCCTGCTTTTTGTTTCTTAATTTGAATGTGAAATATTTTAGTCAGCTTGAGCTCACCCTTGTTTGACAGATCCTTCGTTTTGGCATCAATCATATAGCTGCTGCTTAAAGTATTGTCTGGGTTGTGCTATGAAGTGTTGATATTTGTGTGATTGCTGTTATATGTGCCGTGTCTTTGTACATGGCTACAAGCAAGGCGTTTTGAGAAAATGGACACCATTGTGACCCCAGAACAGCATGAACAGTTTAACAACCTTTGCTGTTGTTGATTTATTTCAAATGTTTTAGGCAGCAGCTATCATTAAGTGAAATTCTAGAATGAAATCTAGATGTGACAATTAGAACATCCTAACATCTCACACTGTAGTTTTTAAGAAAAACAAAATGCAGGCTTCCTGATTAAACAGTAATTTCTTCTTTCCGGGATCAAAAGTGATCCCACTTTTGTAGCAGAAACTAATCTGAGTGTGTCTTTCTTCTTGTTGAATTATTAGTAGCACGTTTATGCTCCAAAAGAAGAAACCAAAATCTTGTACGGAAAATGTTTCTTTTTGGCTAAATCTCAGATGTATCAATTTAAAGTTAGGTACCATGGTGAACTCTAAGAATGTCATACCGTTTGACAGAATATATTGTGAAATATCTACGACAGACAGATCAAGTTGGATGCTGACACTGTATGTCATTTAGTGTTGGAAGTGCATGATTTGACAGTGTGCATTCCGTCACTCATAACTGCTGTCCAAGTCATGCTAGCGGAGTTACCTCCCTTACCTACCTGCACTAACCTGGGCATGTTTGATTGTTTTACTTACACTACAGGCCGCCGTGCTGCGGACAGTGAAGAAGGTATGTCTTATCCCGGGCTCGTATTGTAGTCTACTCGTATCTCTGGCTTGTTTAGTGTAGTCTGACTGTCGTACTAACTCTTGACATTGTAGCTCACCTCACTTCACTCACTACTGAACACTTTAGATAAGTTTTTTTTGTGCTGCATTTATCATGTTTATGTCCGTTGAAGGCGGAAGTCTTCCGCCTTATGGTATGATGGAAGGTAAGATCTTCCATACGACTTGGAGTCAGTACTGATGTGCTGAATATAGAATAATGAAGCTGTGAGATACATGTATATTTATATATGAATATATGCTGGGTGTGATGTTTGATATTTAACAAGACTTTGGCTAGAAGTGGTCCTTAGTAACCCATGCCGGTAAGAGACAACTATCTGGGAGACTGGCTCACTGACTTTGTTGATGCATGGCATTGTGTCCCAATTGCATTTATCAATGCATGTGATGTCAATCACTATATTGTCTGGTCCAGATTTATGGGTCATCATAAATAGCTGGAATCCTGCTGAGTGCAAAATGATATTGACCAATGGGGATTCTGGATTAGAATTGGTCTTCATCAATCTATGCTTGTCAAACAAGGTGACAAAATGGATGGATGAAGTTCCATCGTATCCCAATGGCTTAGAACATTGCTGATAACATCAATCACTGGTTTGTTTGGCCCAGATTAAATTATTCACAGGCCACCTTCATATAACTGGAATATTGCAGTGTTAAATAACAAACAAACAAGTGTTAAGTGAATTTGTAGTTGAGATTACTGAACAAGTTGAAAATGTAATAATAATTGAGAAAATCACTTTGCATCCTGACATGCCAGTATGACCTTGAATGGTGAATTCAGGTCTGTTATTACTGGTATTTTCTTGTGTCTGTCCATAAAAGGCGACACTACTTGTCGTTAGAGGCGACTAACGTGATTAGGTGGTCATGCTCGCTGACTTGGTTGATGCATGTAATCGTATCCCAATTGTGTGGATCGATGCTCATGTCAATCACTGGATTGTCTGGTCCAGACTCGATTGTTTACAGACCACCCTCATATAGCTGTAATATTGCTGTTCAACAACAAACAAACAAACAAACAAAATTCTTGTGTGTAACCTCTTTTTTATCGTTGTACCCAAAAGGATTAAGCTTAAGTATTGACTTCATCAGTGGAGAAAACAAATTATCTTTACTTTCTGCATATTTGAACCTGTTTCAGTAAATTGCTTTAATAAGAGGAGTACATGATGTAACTGTCATGCTTATATCACTATCAGCAGTGGCTTTACTACGGTCAGTACTAATGCTTTCTCTGTATTTCAACTCACCTGGTCATTGGCCAGTAGAGTTAACATAATGGCTCCTTGTCAGTTCCACTGTTTCCAGGTGACAATAAATATTGACGGTTTACGACCACAGTTGTTTTAAACAGTCACTTATTAAACAAAGACAGATCAAGTTTGATAATCAGTCAATATTAAATAGTTAAGTAATGCCTACTTTGCTTTGGACTGATTTCCTGGTGATAACATTCAGAAGTAGGATTGGCAATTGATAAATGTAGTATTTTGTATCATCCCTCGTGTGACAGATTAAAGCTGGTGAACAGATCAGGCAAATGGTAATAGGCCAGAGGTAATGTAACTATGGTAACAAAATAATGGAAGTGGGCTGGTGTCTATGTGATGACATGAGCAGTTATTGATGAATTTCACCAGATTGGTTGTGTACACATTTCATATATAGATACTGGTCAGTTTTGATATACAAGTTGACCCACGCTGACAAAGTGGCCGGAGGCTTGATTCCAGAATGTAACCAAGATTTAGATCCAGTTCAAACCTGCAAAGATGTGGGTTAGAATTGGTTTTCAGCAACCCATGGTTGTCATAAGAGGTGACTAGTGGGATAAGGACGAGCCTCACTGACCTGGTTGTTGCGTAGCTCGATGCTCAATTGCTCATGATGTCAATTATTGGATTGTCTCATCCAGACTTGATTATTTACAGACCGCGATCATATAACTGGAATATTGATGAGTGCAGTGTTAAACAACAAACAAACAATAGATCCACTTCAACTTGTAAACGAGTCAGATCAAGTACTAGCGGTGCTGATCAATATACAGTAAACCATGGATCATTTCAATTGGACTGGTTTCTGAATATGAACTTCAGCAAACGGTAAAGGATTCAGAACAATTCCATCTTGGAGCCAAAGCCTATGTCACATGTTTTAGAAGACAGATTTGAAAGCCAGTGGGAATGACAAACATACAGTTGAGCACACATCCTAAAGGTTTTTTGTTGTAGGTGAAGTTATGGTAAAGACTGGTGAAGGACTGCAAACCATGTTCCACTAAACTGTCAGTCTCATTAAAATCAGATCTTAGTTCTCACTACTGCTGAACAAAGATCTGAGGACATCCCATTATGGTTCACGTCAGAACCACATGTCATCCGACCAATCAGAGCATCACTTACCAGATCAGGAAAGTGACAGACAGAATGTGTTTTCTAATCATGCAACCTCGAAAAGGTTAACACAGGGTATTCCGAACGACAGTTATGGCCTGTATGACTGATTCCGTCAAAATCATCGCAAGTCTCTCGTTTCAGTGGGATAAACATTTGTATGGAACAGACATTGCATAGCATGTGTGAGGGTACTGCCATACAATCGCGACCATATGTTAGATATACCAGAATGTCATCTTGTTCAGTTTTCACATTTTTCTTCGAGAACTTCGTCAACATATTTTTTAAGTGTGGCCCTGACTGTTTAAACTAGTGCCGTAAGGCTTGGGAAAGCTGCCTTCTGATTGGCTATTGTCAACTTCTTGTCAGTCATTCAATTGTTCGGTCAAAATTCCCGAAAGGTCGTTGAGACGTGACCCATAATGGGATGTCCTGAGATCTTTGTCTAGCAGTAGCGAGAACAAAGATCTGATTTTAATGAGATTGACTAAGTTGTATACTTTCTCTCTGTCTCTTTCAAAGCATGACTGCATGTAAAAACATAGACATTGGATTTTTTGAGAATTATTTATGTTTCATCTAATCTATTATCATGATTATGTTTTATTCATTACTTCTCTGACAATGGTGATGGGGAATTCATATGTCAAGTTCAGGTTGTGTAATCTAAATTCTCTAAATTGTCTTGTCATGGTTAATTAGCAAAATTTAATTATTTTTTTAAAAATTATTAGCAGTTGATGTAAAAGGTAACTTTTGTTGTCATTGTCCCTGGGTGTTTTCTTCTCTCCCTGTATACTATGACAGTTTGTCTTCAAGCTGTGTCAGTCGTGGTACAACTTGATGTATTGTCGTTGCACTATCTGCTGCAGACTGTTAGTGTTGTAGTCTTGATCTTAGTATCCCAGTGTTCCTCTCCCGTCTCTGTAAGCTTTCACTTACATCAAGCAGTACAGCACCACAGCAAGCTCAACCCGCGAAGATCCGGGGTAGAATAGGTCTTCAGCAACCCATGCTTGCCGTAAAAGGCGACTATGCTTGTCGTAAAAAGTGACTAACGGGATCGGGTGGTCAGGCTCGCTGACTTGGTTGATGCATGTCATCGATCCCAATTGCGTGGATCAATGCTCATGATATCAATCACTGGATTGTCTGGTCCAGATTCAATTATTTACAGACCGCCGTCATATAGCTGGAATATTGCTGAGTGCGGCGTAAAACAACAAACCAACCAACCTCAAGGTTATTCCATATACCAGTGTATACTGTGTCAGTACTATGTAATTAAGCGATATCTCACCACAGCAAGCTCAGGGTTATTCCATATACCAGTGAATATTGTGTCAGTACTACGTAATTAAGCCATATCGCACAACAGCAAGCTCAGGGTTATTGCATATACCAGTGTATACTGTGTCAGTACTACGTAATTAAGCAGTATCGCACCAAGGCAAGCTCAGGGTTGTTGCATATACCAGTGAATACTGTGTCAGTACTACGTAATTAAGCAGAATCACACCAAGTTAAGCTCAAGTTATTGCATATACCAGTGAATACTGTGTCAGTACTACGTAATTAAGCCATATTGCACCACAGCAAGCTCAGGATTGTTGCATATACCAGTGAATACTGTGTCAGTACTAAGTAACTAAGCAGTATTACACCACAGCAAACAGGTGCTGTTTAATCTTACTGAAAGTAAAACCTCCAGTCCTAAATCAGAAAAGATAAAGTGCTTATCCCAGTCGGTGCCAAATTCTTTGGAGCTTACTTGCACAAACATCTATTTGGGCATTATTGTCAGTAGATTTTAGTCTTGCCATAAGGACTAGATTAAGCTAATTGTAGTAGACTCGTGCTTCTGACTAGTGGCTAAATCCGCAGATAAACATGTTCTGGAATGTAGTAGGAGTAATACACCAGCAACAGTTCAACACCTTGCATGTCTGATGTTTCAGAAGATGAAGAGTTTGTGCAGAAGCAGGAGCCCGCGGTGGGGGAAGCCGACCTGCCACCCCAGGTGGCCAATGCGTGAGTAAATCCTACTTGTCGGCAGTGCTTCTGCTGGCGACATGACATCTGAAACATTTTCATGCTTTTATGAATTTGTGATTTGTGACATGTTTCTCAGTCATCAATTTTGAAAAAGGTTATTGTGCACGTTTTGGATAGCAATTAGTCATTGTCTCTGAATATGAAACCCTGTTTGGTGGATCGAGGTCAGAACAAGCTGTCAAGGTTAGTGGATTGTGATTAAAGTGATGGCTTCATGATGCTTGCTTCTACTAACAAGAGGGCGGTCGGGTAGCCTAGTGGTTAAAGTGTACGCGCGTCACACCGAAGACCCGGGTTCGATTCCCGACATGGGTAAAATGTGTGAAGTCCATTTCTGGTGTTCCCCGCCCTGTTATTGCTGGAACATTGCTAAAAGCGGCGTAAAATCAAACTCACGCACTACTAACAAGAGATCTGAAATTTTCCTTGCCATCACTCTTCACACTTGGGACCTTTGGCAGCTCTGAAGGGTACCTTACTGAAGAATTTATGTATGTTAGTAGAAGCCAGGAGACATGATCTTTTGTGGGAATTTGCATAGCAGAAAAGGAATGTTATGAATCGGATACATGCAGCTGAACTGAGAATTGGTCTGCTGAATACATTTCTGGAATGAAATCTGATACTGCTGACATAAGATTATTGTAGATTGTGTTTCACTTCCTTCTGTCATAATAATCACATCGTTTCAGACGGAGAATTGCGCGCCCGTCCAGTGCCCGCCCGGCTCCCCCGAGACCAAAGCAAGATGGTGTAGAGAGTGAGCCAGCTATGAGGTGTGTACAGATGTAGTTTTCACACAAGTCAGTTAGCTCCTCTTGTGCCAGTGTGTTATGGGTGTTAATTACTCACCCATTTAATAACGATACACCTTTATTAACAGTGTTTAATAGCATTATATGGGGACGGGACTAATTTTGGCATCAGCCTTTTTTTTGAAGTGGTAGCACTGCAACTGTACTCTGCAAGGTCTACTCTACTCCTGGACCGATAAACATTTGCATGTATCAGTGACCTGTATTATTGACATATTTACTGGAATATTTCAAGTCTCTGAGTTTTTCAAGTGGTCTATGATCTATGGCAGGACTAGGGGACAAGTGTATTTAAGTAGAGAGTCAGGGCCAGCCATGAGGTGTGTACAGCTGTGGTTTCTGTGCTGGTCTGGCTGCTCCCATTTACCCAACTGTATGTTATCGTAGCATCTACAAACACTGTGTGCATGTTTCAGACTCGGCAGTGGACACCCAACCAATGTAATCGTGGACAATGGCCAGCAGTCTGATGAAGATGATGAGAATTTCCTGGTAGAAGAGTCTGCACCACCCCCACCAGAGCCAGAGCCGGTACAGGCAGTGTTCTTTTGAGCTTCACACAGTGAAAGGGGGAGGTCGGGTAGCTTAGTGGTTAAAGCGTTCACTCGTTTTGCCGAAGACCCGGGTTTGATTCCCAATTGTAGCTGAACTGACTTGAACTGAACAAATTGGCAACTAGATGTTGCTATGCCAACAATTGTAAACTATTGTCTATTTGCAAGATTAATGTTTCTAAAAAGAAAAATGGATCTACCTGTCCGTATCCGTATGCCAAGTTGTATGAGTGTGGTATTTGAGTCTCTGTGTCCTGTTACAGACGGTGCTGAGCAAGCAGGAAGGGGAAGATGATGCTGAGCACGGTGGGTTTATTATTTAACTTGCATGGTTTAGATACATATTATACTTGACTGCCTCCATGGTCTAACTGTTTGTTTGGCATTCTAGAAGTTGGTGAGTAAGTAAGAAAACGTACAACTTTATGGATACAACTTTTGGTTTATTGCATATAGCGACATTTCGATGTAAATTCTTGCACCAGCTTGATGACAGTTTAAGAATCTACATCGCAACGATGCTATGTGCAATAAACCAGAAGATGTTATCCATGAAGTTGTACGTTTTCTGACTCATGGTCTAGTGGATAGAGCGTCTACTTGGTGAGCAGAAGGTCGGTTGATCAATCCCCGGACGTGTCAAACCAAAAGATGTTAAAGATGGTAGTTGTTGTTACCCTGTCTGGCGCTTGGCATTAAGGGGATATACAAGGACTGTTTGGCTCAGAAATTGGTACGTTGTAAATGCTTTCAGCCAAAAACCTGTATTTGAAGTTTTGACTGTTCACAGGAGCTCTTGTGAAGAAGATGCTGGAGACAAAGAAGGAATTTGAAGAGGGAAGTCAGCCACAACAGAGTGGACCTCCCAAGAAAACTGAAATTGTATGTATATAGTGGAAACCTTCTGCTAAGCAAACTTCAGAAAGAAACACTGGCATGTTGGGACAGTAGGCACTCTGCATGCTGTAGAAGAAAGTATTTCCATTAAACAGGGGACTGCTGTTTCAGCATGACAGTGCATCTCGAGTTCATGCTCTATGTGTATTTGTCAATGCATCACATCCACATACCACCTTCCACTCCTGTTGCTGTTATGGACTGCACGGGTTATGCAGATCCACAGGTTCAGTTGTCATGTGGTGATTTTTCTGAAGTTTATTTAGCAGTAATTGAATTCTCTCTGTGCTGTTGACAGTACAAGGGGCGTTCAATAAGTTTTGCAACTTTAATATAAGACCAACCCGCAGAATATCTTTTGCACTTTTATTTTTCAATATAATCTACATTCACCTCAATACACTTATTCCATTTGTCCTTCAAATACCACTTTTATAGAAATCCGCAGAGTGGCACTCTAACCACACCTCTGTGGCAGCCTTTATGTCCTCGTCATCCTGGAAGCGTCTTCCACGTAGGGCAGATTTCATTTGCTGGAACAGGAACTGGTCACTGGGGGCTAAGTCTGGGCTGTACAGTTAAATCGCCCACCCTACAGCCCAGGCTTAGCAAATAAAAGTGCAAAAGATATTCTGTGACTTGGTCTTATATTGAAGTTGCAAAACTTATTGAACGCCCCTCACATGTGCCTGACAGAGGATACACCCTCCCTGAAAGGTACTCAGTCCAATCAGGTAGATAATGGTTCAGTGTCAGGACTCGATTTAGACGTATAAAACATGCGCCAGGGCAACCTATTATTGAAAAATACAACCTAAAATTGATCTCTCTTTCAACAATGCAGCAACGTCTACAACCTACGTCCCTTTGAGCTTTCATCTTACGGTTGGAATGCAATTATGTAACTGAAATTCTTTCTTTCTTTCTTGTTTAACGCCGCATTCAGCAATATTCCAGCTATATGATGGCGGTCTGTAAATAATCGACTCTGGACCAGACAATCCAGTTATTGACATGTACGCAATTGGGATACGATGACATGCATCAACCAAGTCAGCAATCCTGCCCACCCAATCATGTTAGTCACGTCTTACGACGAGCAAGGTTTTCTTAAGACCAATTCTAACCTCGATCTTCGCAGGAAAAATACTTTTTAAAGTGGTGCTGAACCGTGCTCACTCACCGACTTGATGCATTTCAGGAAAGACCAGCCATGTCTGATGCTGCCAGGAGAAAACAGCGTGAGATTGTACAGAAGGAGATCAACAAGCTGCGGAACAGCATCCAGAGCCTGACACGAAGCGCCAACCCGCTGGGGAAGATCATGGACTATGTGCAGGAAGATCTCGACTCCATGCAGAAAGAGCTGGAGAAGTGGAAATCTGAAAACAAGGAACACTCACTGGCCCTCAAGAGGGAGAGAGGGTAAGTTGAGGGTAATAAAATGTATCATATGTATATCGCGATACAGGGGTCGTAAATTGGTGTATTGCATGGTTGGCCTCGTATTGCGTTACAATACTTTATCACGGTATTGTTACACCACTGGCAGCCACACACATGCATGCACGCACGCACACGCACACGCACACACATGCATGCACTTCACTTCCCCGACATTAAATCCCTACATTCAATTAGCACACAAATATTTTTCTAAACTTGATTCCTTATAAGTATTTAGGACAGTGTTCGATTGAGGAAAATTATTCCAGTTAACAAATTTCTATGTTTGTTACATCTAGCATTACAGACCGGTCGGTGGAGCCACTCAAGGCCCAGCTTTCCGAACTTGACCAAGCAATTAAGGACCAGCTGGACCTCATTGCAGCTACCAAGTCCAACATCATCAGGAACGACCAGAAGATTGACAAGATGCTCAAGAGTATTGCCAAGTCGTGATGATGACCCTCTCTCCTGGTGCTATGTTCTAGCAGGGCGGTCAGGTGGGGATCTACAGGCGAGATAACAACACCCTGTAACCTTCACATTTCTTAAGCTGAAACTTTATAATTCTACTGAAGACAAATGTTTGGAAATGACTTCCATATACCTTTTTATTTAAAATCTGTACGATTCAAAAGAGTTATTTTGGGTAATAATTCATCAGTATTTATTGTGGAGTAATGACATTCTCATTTCATATCTGTGTGGGGGGGTGTAAAAATACAGGGGAGGTCACTCTGTTACATATTCCATTTTTGAGATTATGTATATATATATAATCTCAATACATGGGAGGATTATTTCAGGTTGACTACATATCAGATCATTTGCACATGTGGTTCTTTTTAGCACAGGGGGTTCGGGTAGCCTAGTAGTTAAAGCGTTCGCTCGTCACGCCGAAGATCCGGGTTTGATTCCCGACATGGGTACAATGTGTGAAGCCCATTTCTGGTGTCCCCGCCGTGACATTGCTGGAATATTGCTAAAAGCGGCGTAAAACCATATTCACTCACTCGCTCTTTTTAGCAAAATCAGAACAACATAGCTGTCACTTGTGTCATGAGACATCCCTTGAGGAGACCAAGAAAAGTAGTTTGCTCAATCACCTACCAACCAGCATCCCCGAACTTATGGAGACAGTTTTGATTTTGAGAACTAGGATATGATATTTAAGATTTCCTCATTACCAAGTTGACAGTTGTTATCATTAATAAGATGGCTCCCTTTCACTCTTTCAGTAATGAGTGTTATGTGTGAATTGATTTGCAAAAAGATTCAATTTCCCTTCCTATGCCCACATGCCCTCCAAATGAGTCGGTTCCAGTAGTTCCAGTTCCTACAAATTCCTGCGGTCTAGTACAACATTCTACATTTCCCCATTGTTTAACATTACAAGGGCATTTTATCTTTACCCAGGCTAGTGAAGCTTTTCAGTTTAGTTCTCGCCCTAACATGAGTATGGGACAACCAGTCGAACTGGAGGTATGGCATCACTATAGAATAACGGAGGAGGTGTATCATGATGTGAAACGGTATCTCTGTATTCTTACACCCTATTCACTTCATTATTTATCCGGGGGCACGGGTGGCCCAGTCGTCTAAGGCGCCGCGATTCGCTGTGCAGAGTTGCGTCCCTTGGGCACGCCAGAAACCTATGATTGTGGGTTCGAATCCCGGTTCGCCCCGATTATGTTTCTAGGTTTGTCAGCACCATACCCGTGCTCGTGGGTTTCACCGAAGTGGTAAACGTCTGAGACCTGCATCACTTCGGGCTTTCCTCCCACATTAAGCTGACACGCCGTGATATAACTGGAATACTGTTAAAAGTGGCGTTAAACCCAACTCACACACTCACTCACTCATTATTTATCCCACATCCACAACTTGAGTGTGGTTGCCTGTGTGTGTTCAGGCCTGGCCACCTGGCTGACAAACTCTATCTGTGATGCAACTCTCCACTCGGACTTAGGCAGTGTGTACTTAATGGAGAAACAGCCAACATTCACTGGCTGCTTGATATTGGGATACTGTGTCCATCAGGTAGATTTCTTGATGATTTGTATTGAGGAATAAAGTATGAGCTCTGACACTGTTTTAGGTGATAAGATTCTTTTTAGTTGGTTAACAGTGTTTTGTTGAGTTCTTACAATGTCGACAGTTGAAAAAAAAAATGGTAACAAGGCACTTGAATCCCATCCGGATATCTCATATCGTCACCCTTATCGGTCGCCATCGCTTAACATTTTGCGGCAAAACTTCTCTATGTATTTTGTATTCGGCAATTAATCTTCTTTTCAACACAAACTTATTTGTATGATATTTCATGTTAAGCTATTTTTTTATTTGTATTCTTTTATACTTTTGGATTCAGCACTGTTAAAATCATATCAGAAAAGTCATTATATTTTTATTTTCATTTTGCTATTTTTCAATTTGGCGGATCTGTTAAGCAACAGAACAGAACAAAACTAGTCGCCTAACAGTCAAGGGTATCAGTGTCAGATATGTATGTAACATGCGTTTGATTAGACATTGATTTTGTAGGCACTCTTTGTTTTCCATGATTGTATTTATTACAAGACTCCTCATCACATTCTGATATCTTTATGGTGACATTAACAGATGTCAAAGAAGTACAGTGTTTCAAGTTGTTTTTCAAAATGTCATTTCAAGTTTATTTAGCATGTTTGTATTTTCTTTCAAGTGTGTGCAGATATCAACAAACATTATTGATCAATAAGAACAGTTATTTCTTGATTCTAGATGTTAGCACATTCTATTAACTGTGAGTATGGATGCACTATTTAGTGGGTGAATGGTTGGTGATTATACTGTGCTGTTGTAACATGTACACTTATCGGATACTATACCTCACTCAGGTGAACTTGATGTAGAGTTTGTCACACGAGCCCCATAATACCAGCGATTTATCTAGAAAGTGTCTGTTCAGGGAAAACATTTTGTGGGAATTTTTTTAAATTCTCTTTTGGTCCTGCTTTGAGCATGATGAGTGAATTATGACTCCTTTATAACCATTATCACTTGCATGTGGACATCTTTTGGGATTTTTTACTGATATTTGCTGAAATAGGGGTCCAACCATCGATCTCGGAATACACCTACTTTTACCCCTGAATACAATCTCATTAAAATCAGATCTTAGTTCTTGCTATCGCTAGATCTGAGGACATCCCATTACGGGTCACGTCAGACCGACCTTGCGCGGATTTTGACCGACCAATGGAAGGACTGACAAGAAGCCGACATTAGCCAATCAGAAGGCGGCTTTCTCGTGCTTTACGGCACTAATTTCAAATTGGCGACTACTCTTCGAAACATATTTTGACAAATTCTCGATTAAAAATTTGAAACCTAAACAAAAGAACATTCTGGAATGGCAAATATATGGTCTAGGTTGTATGGATTCAGTCGTTAAACCCGTAACTATCGTTCGGAATACCCCATGTTAAAATTTCTAGGTTGCATGATTAAAAATCACAATTCCGACTGTCCCTTTTATGATCTGGTAAGCAACGCTCTGATTGGTCGGATGAAAGGTCGTTCTGACGTGACACCTAATGGGATGTCCTCAGATCTTTGTTTAGCAGTAGCGAGAACTAAGATCTGATTTCAATGAGATTGCAGCCGTATCTCGTTCTCTTCAGTAACATTCATGCAGTCTGTGATAACGGCCCCGATGTGTTTTGTACCTCATGTCGATCTGCTTATCTACATGCTTTGTCTTCTCCTCTTCCACTGTATACCTTCTGTCTATACTACTTCCGGCCTCACATATAATCTCCAGTTCCTGTGACATGACGAACAAGATCCGTTTATGACATGTTTATGAAGAAGTAAACATTTAATTTTTTCAGAAGTTTTGAAAAGTGGATTTTCAGAAATGAAAAATGTCTGTTCTGAAGATTAGGATATTGGTGAACGATAGGTTTAAGGTCTTGGACTCAAGGCGGAAGTAGCCAAGGGTTTTGTAGTTAATGATCCACAGTAACAATTGTTGGTTCTAGATTTTGAAAAAAGTTAGTGGTAAATGCCATGAAACGATCGGCGGTAAAACTGTAGCCAGGGTGTTGGGTACAAGAGCCTCATCCTAGTTGTGGAGTGAGTAGATTCATGATGTGCCCTGAAGACATAAGTGGCTTCCACTATGACTGTTTTGAATGTAATAACCTTTTCATTTCAAGGTAGATTTAGCTCTAATAATGAAATCATGGCTTCAGAACCATCACATTGATTTGTGTTGGCCAAGGTTCACTTGCTCAAAGGGATCTCGATGCTACAATGATCGTTACTCCCATACTTTAACATGGACTTACTATAGCAGTGTGACTTTAGCCACTAGTCCGAAGCCAGAGTCTTCTAATATTCAATTTGATCTCGAAAGCTCAGCTGACAATAGTCCATATAATAACACTAAACTCTACTGAAATTGATGCCCAGGGCAAAATTCAGGCTTGTGGACCAAAAGGTTTTTGGTATGGACTGACGAAACAATACTGCTAAGATTGCTTTGTGCATGTGGGCCCTGGTGTATCATGCCGAGTGTGTATTTACCACTGTATGGTCTTCTTGAGGCAAGGGAGTTAACTGACTGTAAAAGTCCAGTTTCCGCCCTTGCCGAAGTAGGCTGGAATTCCAAGGCTTAATCGTAGCGTCACCAGTGGCTGTTACAGTCAGTTAACTCCCTTGCCTCAGGAAGATGCTCACCCAACCCTAACTCCACCCACCTACTACTGCTGTCTGTGTCTTTGTATTTACATGGTCCACATAGTAAACATACACTAATATTTTCAGTAGCAGTGTCATATTGACGCCAGTACATTTTTCTTGTTAGATCTTAATGGTTCTTGTTAAGATGTGTGTGGTAATACTTTGACGCTTCTCTTCACCCAGTGTTTGTTTGCTACCCATGATAATGATGATCATCTCTCCATAGTTGACAGGAGCATAATCAAAACTCTGGTTGTCCATGTCACTTGTCAACATCAACTGGCTCTGATTAAACATTGACGAGTTGGATTTAAAAAAGATATCATTTGCCCGTGACCACTGTTGAATAGATTAGTAAATAACTAACCTGACCAATGAACCAGACCTGGCAAAGAGTTATATATTTAATTTTTGTTTGACATATCCATCAAATCTGTTATTAAAAAATCTGTCTAACTATGATTTATGTAAACAGACTAATGTTTCGAAGAAAATAATGCCCTTTTCAAGAGCCTAATTCCTGATCACATATATTCCTCTCTGTAAAATATTACCTTGTTTTGGTTTTTTTCATCTCACTTTTTTATACGGCCATGTAAGCTTCTTCATGCGTAGACAGGGGGCACGGGTGGCCCAGTCGTCTAAGGCGCAGCGTTTCGCTGTGTAAATTTGCGTCCCTTGGGCACGCCAGAAACCTATGATTGAGGGTTCGAATCCCAGTTCGACCCGATTATGTTTGTAGGTTTGTCTGCACCATACCCATGCTTGTAGGTTTCACCGAAGTGGTAAACGTCTGAGACCTGCATCACTTCAGGCTTTCCTCCCACTTAAAGCTGACACGTCGAACACAGACACCTTGAAGATCTGGGTTAGAATTGGTTTTCAGCAACCCCTGCCTTGTCTTAAGAGGCGACTAACAGGATTGGGTGGTCAGACTCGCTTTCTTGGTTGATGGATGTCATCGTATCCCAATTATGTACTTTGATGCTCATGATGTCAATCACTAGATTGTCTGGTCCAGACTTGATTATTTACAGACTGCAATCATATAGCTGGAATATTGCTGAGTGCAGTGTTAAACAACAAGCAGTTTTCTTCCAGTAGGTGATGTTCTATAAAGGGTAACCACCATTTAGTTAGACTTGTGTCTGTGAACACTGCAGTGCCAGTTGCCCAACAAGAATCTCACAGCCATCATCATTCATTATGCTATGAAGTGGTTAACTTTCTGTATAAACTGACTGTTTACCAATGTGAAAATCATTGTTTTGTTCATCCACTCAGTATTGTTACATATTTTACAATATGCTGATTGTTAATTTATGGGTTTAATGGTTAATAAATATTCTTTTATTCATGTAAGTGGCACTAGATGTAGAAACCTCTCACAATTATATAGTATTCTTATCATGCTCATGGTCATGCTCAGGCGTACTGTGTTGAAATATTTCCTGTGATACAGTGTGCTGTTCTCTCTTTTTATGATGGCACGGTACCACATTAACATAATGAAATAGTGTTCAAAATGAAGAAGGGAACATTTCTTTGTAATAACCTGAATATTAATAATTAAATATGTGATAAAATAACTGTTCCATTGACACAAACTAGATTTAAAGAGGCAAAAAACTCTTAAAGAGATCTACGAACCCATTTCATGGGCGGATACAGAGCGGGGGTGCGCACCCCCCCTTTTTTTCGAAAAAAATCTTTATTTCTGTATAAATTACCACCAAAGACAATAAATAGATCTCAATTGTGCACCCCCCCTTTTCAAAAAAGCTGTATCCGCCCATGCATTTGTTTTAATTCTGCAGCCAATATAAGTATGTCTATTCATGCAGTTAGAAATTAAGGAGGGTCCTTTGATACTTGAGGTTTTCTACCTTAGTATTTGTATTAAGGAACCTCTTAGGTATTTATTCCTTGTTATATGGTTAAGACAAGAATCCTTTGTTTTCAAGCATAATTTCAAATGCTGACAATATTGTTCATGTGTTCTTTAGACTGAATGGTCAGCTGCAGGATGAGATGCATGGCCATCTGTACTGTTAGTGTTGTTTCTGTTCACTGCCATCAGTGGTGAACCTTGGATTGAAGTAGATTGTGCTGTACACAGCAAATCTCTGTACAAAGATTTCTTAATCCGTCCAACTTTTTGTTTTGAATGACTGTCCAGTGAATCTATGCTGTGAACATAACACTGGACACACAGACATCGTCTCTGCAAGTGCTTCAACTTTGTATATACAGTTTCCTTGTCCAGTAGTTACTATATATTATGTGTACATACTGAATTACTTGTACAATATTAATATTTTGTATATACGAATGTTGAAAGTTGTAGAAAATAAATTATTGAAGTTTTAAGAGTGTGTTATTTTTCTCTCGAACTCGCATATCAGTTGTGCTGGGAGAGTAGTAAATAAAGGTTGTTTTACACGGCACTCAACCTGGCTGTCGGTATCTCTGCAACCTGTGAGGGGCAGTCGGGTAGCCTAGTGGTTAAAGCGTTCGCTCGTCACACCGAAGACCCGGGTTCGATTCCCAACATGGGTACAATGTGTGAAGCCCATTTCTGGTGTCCCCCGCCGTGATATTGCTGGAATATTGCTAAAAGTGGCGTAAAACCATACTCACTCACTCACTCTGCAACCTGTGTAATGTAGGCCTGGGTCTGGCCAACCTGTTTTGGGCAACAAAAAGATCCACGCTATCAGAGTGGCACGTCACAAAATGTTTGACTAGATTTCCAGAGTGTACACATACTACAATCTACTTCAAACAATGACTTTCTTTGAGGACTGATACACTAGTAGTTGAGACATTTTCTTATGAATCGATATGAAGGCTATCGATGTATTCACACGCACGTTTTTGTGTGAAAAGGCTTAATATATTTGAAAGGGGATTCCATAGCAAAAAGGAAACCTCTTTTTAACCAATCAGAATCAAGCACTTTAAACAGAATGCACTTTAAACACTACAACCTCACTAACTCCAGTCCTGTTTACATCCAGCCAACTGTGGTTATATATCTGATATTGTGCACACTGAACAGTACAACCTCACTCACTCCAGTCCTGTTTACATTGGGCCACTGTGGTTATATAGCTGATATTCTGCACACATTACAGTACAACATCACTTTCTCCAGTCCTCCTTACACCCATCCAACTGTGGTGATATAGCCAATAGTGTGCACACATTACGGGACAACCTCACTCCAGTCCTGTTTACATTGGGCCACTGTGGTTATGTAGCTGATATTCTGCACACATTACAGTACAACCTCACTCACTCCAGTCCTGTTAACACTCAGCCAACTGTTTGATAGTTTGCACACTAAACAGTACAACCTCACTTTCTCCAGTCCTCCTTACACCCAGCCAACTGTGGTGATATAGCCAATAGTGTGCACACATTACGGGACAACCTCACTCACTCCAGTCCTGTTTACATTGGGCCAACTGTGGTTATATAGCTGATATTCCATACACTAAACAGTACAACCTCACTCACTCAGTCCTGTTTAAACTCAGACAACTTACATGATGTAGTAGCCAAAATGCTGCAGATAACGGAGCCATCATAAAAAATAAAATGGCGATGTTAAAAATGCAGTAAATCTAGATAACCATGATAAATGGGGGTCTGAGGTCAAAGGTCATAGCAAGGTAAAACATCCAAATGCGTGGAAATGTAAAATATATTGTAAATCGAATTTGTGATTGTGTTTGCGGCAATCTGACTGATTTACATGTAAAAAGCCCAGAAATCTTTCTGACTTTTTACTGTGTATGAATACTTTTTGTATAAGTATCATTCTTGTCTCAATCGGGGGTGCGGGTGGCCCAGTCATCTAAGGTGCCTCGATTCGCTGTGCAGAGTTGCGTCCCTTGGGCACGCCAGAAACCTATGATTGTGGGTTCGAATCTCTGTTCGCCCTGATTATGTTTCAGGTTTGTCAGCACCATACCCGTGCTTGTTGGTTTCACCGAAGTGGTAAACGTCGGAGACCTGCATCACTTCAGGCTTTCCTCCCACGTTAAGCTGACACGCCGTGATGTAACTTGAATACTGTTAAAAGCAGCGTTAAACCAAACTCACTCACTCACTCGTCTGAATCCAAAATTTGAAGAATGTGCCATTCGGAATGGAAATGGATATAAAGTTTAATCAATAATATATCAGGACAACTTTGGCTTAATTGGTATTTTTCCTCATTTAGCTAACGAGGCGAGTTTCTAAATTATGATGGAAGGACTCTCTTGTCCACAGGCAACTTTTGAAATGAAGCAGGTGGAAAAGAAATCCTACAAATAACCAGAAACAAGAAACTCACGAGATTGATATTATGAGCAACGACCCATCAACCAAGCCATCCAGGGCCCACTTGCACAAAGCTATCTTAGCGCTAAGATGATCGTAACGCCCATACTTTAACATACGCTTACAATAGTCTTAGCGCTAAGATCGCTTTGTGCAAGTGGGCCCAGGTCTGAACACCAGATCCATTAAGTTGCCTCTTACAACCAGCACAGATTGCTGGGAACCAATTCTTAGCCAGAAAATCTAAGTCAATTTATTACAGTATTGGTGAGGGAATGTTGTGTTATATAAATGATGTAGTCAACAATATTTCAATCATGATATATTACAGCAGCCTGTAAATAAAAGAGCCTGAGCCAAGCAAGCCGACCAACTGCTCAGGTAGCACATTGTAATGTAATAATGTTGCCACCTGATTCACATTAGTCAACCCATGAAGATCCGGGTTAGAATAGGTCTTCAGCAACTCATGCTTGACATAAGAGGCGACTATGTTTGTCGTAAGAGGCGACTAACAGGATAGGGTGATCAGGCTTGCTGAATTGATTGATGCATGTTATGTCCTAATTGCGTAGATCAATGTTCATGATGTCAATCACTGGATTGTATGGTCCAGACTCAAATATTTATAGACCGCCATCATATAGCTGGAATATTGATGAGTGAGGCCTTAAACAACAAACAAACACATTAGTCTACACTTACAGAAAGCATGAGGTGCTGGGCACCTATGCTGCTCCAGAATCCATTATTGTCTGAGTAGGGTCCAAGTGGTCAAATAGTGTTAGTCCACAAAGCCAAAATCTTCCCAGTCAGTACATATCAGTGACCAACTCAAAGACAGGTTCTCTTTCACACTCTTTATTACCTAATTCATAACACTGAAAATTTGCCTCAGCAGAGTCAGACCATCAGCTTAGTAGTGTCTTCCCATAAAACAATTAATTTAAATGGAAACCATGGTAACATGAACCTTCTATAGTTAAATATAATTTTATCCAGATTTAGGTTTCCCTTGGCAGCACACTACCATCGTGTCTAGACAGTCACTGCAGCACTATGTACAGGAGGACCACCCTGAGATTAGGATGCTATAACATCCCTGGTACATTCCTGGCGCGTGGGTCGGGCTCAGCAGGCAGTGGGGGGATCTCTGGCGGGCTGTCTGGCAGGATGTGTTTGTGGGGCTTAGGTTTAAGTCGGTTGGTGTCATGGGTTCGAACCTTTGCAAAATATCCTAGAGGAGGACGTTCTTGTCCCAGACTTTCTTTAACACAGTTGTCAAATAGGGCCTGTGTGCGTCTGCAACTGAAATATATACATCAAGAACATTAATGTATTTGTATGAAAACAGATTTTACAGATTTCACAGCATGAAATGTCAAAAATAAAACCGAATTCTTTTTTAAAAGACTAGATAAACATTAGTACATGTGCAGTTGGCATGATGGGAACTATTTTCAACATAAAATAAAATATTTTTATCAATCATAATTATGTTCAGTTCTTTGAGGTTTTTATTCACGACAACATGATCAAACAGAACTTTCAATGAAATATCTCCACATGTTCAACATGTTCAACATGTTCAATGGATTGATTGTTTGTATTGACATCTATTAACATGATTAACATTGAACTCTTTTGGCCATACTTACTTTTTCAAGTTCATATCATGGCCTGAATGGTCGATACACTGCCAGTACTTGGTAAACTCCTCATAGCAGTTCTTCTTCACCTTGCCGAAAAAATCAAATCCACATTTGGTAACTTCTTTCCCTTCATTTAGGCATTTTCTGGGATCTCCTTCTTCTGAATGGCACAGCATAAACTCCTAGAGAATAAAAACACAAATCATATTCAATCATGGTAAAAAATCTTACTTTTTGTATTTTAGTCCAAACCTAAGATTTGTTTGTTTGGTGTTTATGCTGCACTCAAGCAATATTCCAGCTATATGATGGGAGGCCTGTAAATAACCTAACCTGGACCAGACAATCCGGTGATTGATATTGTGATCCATGCCATCGGGGTACAATGACACACAATAAACTTTGTCACCAAGCCCAACCACCTGATCCATTTAGTCACCTCTTATGACCAAGAGTGAAGAACAACTGTAGAAAGATATATGAGAAACATTTATTAAATATGGTGATTAGCATAATTAGTCTGCACGTATGGATCTAATCATAAGAAGGTGCAATCGTGCTTATTCTGAAATTAACATTGATGCAGTTGACATGTTCAGGCATTGTTCAATCAGATTATCAGGTGACGATATATTTAATCAGTTAATCATCTATCATATCTGACATTTCAATTGATCATGCTGATTTGAGTTTTTCACGCTCATGTGAAGGAATTTTCCAATTTTGGCTGACAGCCATGTCAAATGAGCTACCATCTCCACTAGCTCCTTGGCAATTCTTTTCTCTGTCTAATTCAGTGACATATGACAGATAGGACAACAAAGTAATATTGCCTGTTATGTTATCACTTCTCTAACAATGTTAATATTATGTTTAGTGAGTGAATCAAGTTCGGAAAATGTGAAGCATGTAGAATGAGCGAATTACGGAGCTTGAAAACGTGTGATTATAACAAATGTTTAACAGATCACCCTAATCAACACAATTTAAGGTTTCACTCAGGCAGTGGCATGCAAAGTCAACACTTTCAAAATATGAATCGTGTGACTGATGCTGGTGTGAACATGGCATGTGCAGTGCGTATTTATTGTACGGGCCGAGGGCAATATAAATGGAAAAGACTTCACACACTTTAAATTCGAATGCAAGTGAGGGATTAATGAAACAGGCTTATCCGATTTAGCAAGAGACTTGAGTATAACGAATTTAGAAACCTGACGAATATAGGGGACATCAACAGGAAAGACATTATGTCACGCAAGTGGCAAATCCCAACAAACCTTGCAAACATTATCGCAGTATTTGCCAAAGTGGTGTGCTCCTGCTCTTAATACAGCTGATGTTAGCTGTATTTCAGGAACAGTTAATTCCTGATAACTAGGTAGATATTCCTCGTTGGTATACGGCATTTTCGCCAACGACCTTGTCTAACCTAGAATATCCGGTTTACCGAACAACTATTGCTCACAACTTACTATTCTCTGATTAGATTAGGCTGTACCAACACAGCAATGTCTTCAAATAAAAAAGTAAAATTCCTGAATTGAATTTACCAAACATATATTGTCGAGTATTGACCGCTTGAAGTGTGAAATTATATCACTCAGTCATATAATATTTCTCTCTGATGAATATGTTGTTTGAATATGGAATGTCACAAATTGTCTCCCTTTATCCCCCATCGGGCGGGATCGGCTTATTCCGGGACAACCACAGAGTCTATCCACGGTAGTCTCAATCGATTCAGACACCATGTATCGATATATGCATTTGGTCTGTAATAGACTAAAAAGAGAGAGAAGTTCAACTTTTATTCCAAATTCACACACGTTATAAATGTACATATATATAAGCATGTGTCGATACATGGTGTCTGTCTGAATTGATTGAGACTCCCGTGGATGTATGTATGTATGTATGTATGTATGTATGTATGTATGTATGTATGCATGCATGCATGCATGCATGCATGCATGTATGTTTGTATGTGGGATCACTTTTGATCCAGGAAAGAAGAAATTACTGTTTAATCAGGAAGACTGCATTTTGTTTTTCTTAAAAACTACAGTGTGAGATGTTAGGATGTTCTAATTGTCACATCTAGATTTCATTCTAAAATTTCACTTAATGATAGCTGCTGCCTAAAACATTTGAAATAAATCAACTACAGCAAAGGTTGTTAAACTGTTCATGCTGTTCGGGGGTCACAATGGTGTCCATTTTCTCAAAACGCCTGGCTTGTAGCCATGTACAAAGACACGGCACATATAACAGCAATCACACAAAATATCAACACTTCATAGCACAACCCAGACAATACTTTAAGCAGCAGCTATATGATTGATGCCAAAACGAAGGATCTGTCAAACAAGGGTGAGCTCAAGCTGACTAAAATATTTCACATTCAAATTAAGAAACAAAAAGCAGGCTGCTTCCAATATAGCTCAATAAGCCAGAGAAGCTGATCTGCCACACTAGTGTCAAGAACAGATTGCAGCCAGACAGCCAGGCAAACCCCTGACTATATTCTACAGTAACCAAATTGGCCAAACCATTCCGTGATCACTCAGTGCAACTGGGCAGCAGCTGACCAATTGTACAGTTATTTTCAGATACTGACCTTCACGACGTCTCCGCGACCCCTTTGCCGAAGTTGGCCTCTGCAGGCGAGTGTGTGTTTCCTGCTCCGCCAACATGAAAAGTGTTATAATGAACTCAAAGGGACCACTGATTTTAGTTTGTTATAACAGTGTTCGAAATACCTGCCTGCCCGACCGTCCGAGACGGGTTGATTTCAACTCGGGCTGCCAGATTTTCAAATCCCCCTGCCCGACGGTCAGGTTATATTTCATATGTGAAAATATTCTAAATATTTCCCAATGATAAGCATTAATTCACATGTAAAGATGAATGATAAAATGTAACCAAAAAGAAACCCCGTTAGCTTATCCTGAGAAACATATGATTATAGTGGGCAGGCAGGTTTTGGTCAGGGCTGGCAAGTATTTCAGGTAGCCAGTCCTGTGGTCTGGCTGAAATTTTGGGGACTTTCATACCCTGTGGTGTGTGTGTGTGTGTGTGTGTGTGTGTGTGTGTGTGTGTGTGTGTGTGTGTGTGTGTGTGTGTGTGTGTGTGTGTGTGTGTGTGCGTGCGTGCGTGTGTGCGTGCGTGCGTGCGTGTGTGTATATATATCATCACATAGAAGGAACTGGGTAATAGGGATATATTGTTGTGGATTACATGATGTCATAGAGTAATATATATATATATCCACTAAGGCATCGGCAAATTGTTTCGCTGTGCAGGTCAGTACAATAAGCAGAGATCGATGACCTTTGGAAAATGGACAAACATTGATCAAGTACTTGCAGAAAAGAAAGGCTTATAGCAGTAGCACTAAAAACCATCCATACGAGATATGAGTTCAACACTGTAGGGAATGTGCCCCCTAAATGACTATGCCACCGTAATAAAGCATGACAGGGGAGTATTGTCAGTTCAATATGCATTTCCCAGGAGAGTGGGCATTCCATTTCACATATTTGGCAATCAACAATTAAAATAACCACTCGTTGGGTTCCAAAGCTTCAGATCACATCTGATCAAAAACGCAGCAGGCACATGTCTCGTGATAATCTAGCTATTTTGAAGCTGCTCCAAAAAAGTTTTTTGCAACGATTTGTGACTGTGGATGAAACCTCTAGCCTGATTCCATACAGCAATCAAAACAGTAGAAGCATTTAACATCACCACCACTAAAGAAGGCAAAGGTATCAGCTGGAAAGGTTATGGCTCCGTGTTCTTGGTTGTTAGGGTGTCATCATGGTGGACTGTCTTCTAAAAGCCCCGACTATAAACGGCGCGTATAATGGTGAACCTTTGAAGCAATTAGGGAAGAGTGAGTGAGTATTGTTTTACATCGCTTTTCGCAATATTTCATCAATATCTTGGCGGGGGACACCAGAAATGGGCTTCACACATTGTACCCATGTGGGGTATCGAACCCGGGTCTTCGGCATGACGAGCGAGCGCTCTAACCACAAGGCTACCCCACCGCCCTAATTGGGGAAGAAATTGAGTCTAAGAGACACGGGAAGCTGAGAATAGGTGTGCTCTTCCACATCAGAATAGCGCGAAAGTGTACAAAGTAGTCATTGCAGTGGCTACAATACACGACTGTGGCTTTGAAATCCTTCAGCACCACCTTATTGTTCTGATCTAGCTCTGTCCCAAGCATGAAGAAAACTCTAATCGGAACCCAATTCGATTCGAACGATGACGTCATAGCATCTGTGGTGAATTTTATTGACACTTCTACAAAACTGGGACAACCCGGAGCACCTAGCCTAACCCAGCTAGATTGAAGGTGAGGCCTTCATTCCTTTCATCTCTGCACTGTTCGTTCAGGGTGCTTGACAGTATATGTACAGTACAGTGAGGAGTAACACTTGGGATTACTATTTTATAAGTAGGCTACAGGAGTATGAGCCTTGAAGGATAGCCCAGTGGTTAAAGCGATCGCTCCTCCCGCCGAATTAACCCGAGCTATAGATTCTCTAAAAGGGTACATTGTGTAAAGTCCTTTCTTGCTGACCCTTCGTGATATTGCTGGAACATTTCTGAAATCGTCGTTAAACACTCACAGTCATAATGTTGCTACGAAACTAAACATGCCATCTTCCCGAGGCATGGGAGTTAACTGACTATAAAAGTCCATGCAGTTTCTACGTGGAAACTGGACTTTTAGAGTCACTTAACTCCCTTGCCTCGGGGAGATGAAAGCGACAGGTCATATACAGTGAAACCCCGTTTATCCGGGACGGTACCGTTTCCAGTGAGCTCATCCGGACAGTCAAATGCCCGGATTAACAAAAAAGGTTTGAATGGTGTTTGTTTGTTGTTTAACGCCGCTCTCAGCAATAGTCTAGCTATATGACGGCAGTCTGTAAATAATCGAGTCTGGGAGACAATCCAGTGATTGATATCATGAGCATCGTTCTACGCAATTGGGTTACGATGATATGCATCAACCAAGTCAGCGAGTCTGACCATCCGATCCAGTTAGTCGCCTCTTACGACGGGATAGGGTGGTCAGGCTCGCTGACTTGGTTGATGCATGTCATCGATTCCAATTGCGTGGATCGATGCTCATGATGTCAATCACTGGACTATCTGGTCCAGACTCGATTATTTACAGGTTGCCGTCATATAGCTGGAATATTGCCGAGAGTGGCGTTAAACAAAAAACAAACAAACACAGACAAAAACACGATTGTCGAATGACGTCAACATTCTTCATGTTTGACGTTGTTGCCAATGTGACATCATTCCGACAATGAAATTCGAATGACGTCAACAATGCCTTCGGGATGACGTAAACAATACACTGAATGTTATTTGCACTGGTGCTTATACGATTTATATGAGCCTTGTAACTCTAACCCTATGGGTAAATGCATAGAAATTATTATACCAGCATGCGTGTCATACACGTGTTTCGTAAAATCAGTATAACGCACATGTGAGTGTAATAATTTCTTTATCACCCATTATTTAGTAATCCTTTTTAGCTTCCCTTTAGAAAATGCAGTGATCACCACTGCCGCCTAGAAAACGTCAACAATCTTCACCTTTGAAGTCGTTTCTAGTGTGACGTCATTCCGACCTTACGTCACAATAAGATTTGAATGACGTCAACAATGCCGTCCGGATGACGGAAACAATACAATGGTGCGCGCGAGAAGTGATATTTGAATTCGTGCACATACGAATTTTATCAACTCGGTTACTTCTAACTCTATATGTAATAAATGTCACTATCACATACAATGAGGTTGGACTGTAAGCATCATTAAGTAGAATGGTTTTATATTATTTGTCACCTTAAGTACAGTAAAGTTGCTCTTCATGTACAAACGCTAAAGATGCAGATTTAATAGCCCAGAAAAACGAATCTTCTTCTCAGTACATGGATGTATATATAGCGACGACCATGCAACATTTCGCGCCTCCATCTCCATCAATAACCACGCTCACTTTAAACTCAAGAAGGAGCCGTGAAGATCCGACAGTCAATTAAACCGATAACATGTCGCATGGCAACGAAAAAAGCAGAACCACCTAGGAAATAAGGATAAACGAATGTCTGGATTACATGATAAACACCATTTCCCCCTTATCTGATTTCACGGGTTATAAATATGTATTGGTAGTGAGCCGTCACATATAACATGTTCTGTTTATTTGTTTATTTACATCTATAAGTGTTTGTTTTAGTTTCAGCTCAAGCATGGGGATAGCAATTTATCTGCATCCTGCTGGTATAAGGGTCAGTAGAGAAGCGGACACTGTAACTTCCTATGTTGTGTGTCACCCGAAACTGTATTGAATAAATCGTTTGTCTCTTTAAACGCTCTTGAAATTGAATATGTTTAATCATGCTGTTATTTGAAACCATTCCGCCTCAATGCGGTTATCTCCCTTTGTATGTTAAAAGGCTTGGGTTAACGAAGTCATGCAACAGAAGTTGAAGTAATTGGCTTGAGGTCAAGCTTTGCTTTATGAACCAAACACGGCCATATACCGACCTTCTCCTGACAAGGTATGGCAATATTTGCATTAATACATATGTGATGTAAGCTGTCAGAGCAGAGTCGCGCTGTGCGGCCCAACCCTCCACACAGCACCCCGTGCAGGCTGCCTGTAGATCGAGACACAGGGCTTTGTTTGCAGCGGTCGTTGTTGATGCCTCCGTCTGGAGGGCTTAGGTTTTCTGGAACTATGGATGCATGCCCAGTTTGTTAATGTTTATTAAATGTTGAACAAGTTTGTTTACATTTATGAACACTGAAATATTTCCTGTTCGTCTTTTAAACATAACGAACACGATATCAAAGTTTACATGATGGTTAGACGCATAAAGAGATTTTGTGAAGCAGCTGAAGCGTACATAAAATATTCTTGCGGTTCATAGTCATGGGTTCTGGGACAGGCGTCCTTATATTTAAACGACAATGATCACGTTCAAACTGAAACAGCTGAAACACATCTTGCATAATGATATCCTTCTGAGAGTACACTTTTGAAATGAAACAGGACAACTGATTTATGTTCAGTAAAACTATAAACATAGAAACATCGATTGATGCTTCAACAACGATTCCTTTATCTGACAGATTTCAATTGTATATGTGTTTATATTTTTTATTCAGTCTTTTGATCAAAGGGAAGTCTACATGAAGTTCCTGAAAGTTATGTCATAATTTCTTAATGTTGCTGCTTAACTGCTACAATACAGTATGTAAAAACTAGACCTAAAGGTAATTGACTTGTGAAGTTCAAATTACCAGGCTTAATAAATAAAAAAGGTGGAATGTCTCAAAACATGTCTTGGTGATGAAAATAGGCAAGTGTCTATAGACATAAAATCAGCATTATATTATTTTTTTAAACAGAAAATTATTGTGTAATGTAATGAAAGATTAAACTACACTTTCTTTGGTATAGAGAATGAGTGACACGAGTCCCAATACCAAAGCCTTTATGTACAGTGTACAAGATATATTGAGCAGGAATTTACCTGGGAGGATCTGTTCCAAGGCATGGGGATTCTCAGTAATACATGTTGGGTGTCCAAGGCACCAGGCAGGCAGGATGTGACATGCTTAACGTAATTTCAAACAATTTTACTGATGTCATGCTTAGGATCTTAATGCCCATCACAATTGTTTGCATCCATTCTCAATTCGAATGAGTACAAGTTGGAATATTTTGCATGTGGTAAAACCCTGTGTCTGTGTAGATATTGAGTTCAGACCCTATGGATTATTTCTTGTTTACATACAAGGGTGTTCTGTACAATAAAAAATCTTGATTCTTATTATGCAGGATGCTCAGAAGGTATACTCACTGAACATTAGATACAGAGAATTCATTTGAAATGAATAATGTTAGACTTTTTTAAAAAGTACCTGTTTGTATGGTAAACCTTTCAATAACAACAACTCCCATTCATTCACTTTCACAGGGACCTGAAGTGGACTGGTATTAAATGGTTTGGTCACATAACTTGACAAAAACACACTGATGTAACCTTGGCCATAGTCTGTCTTACAGACCCTGATACAAATATATCCAATACAGCCCATGCAAGTCTATAATGTTTGGCAAGTTTTGATTACTGATATATCCAATACAGCCCATGCAAGTCTATAATGTTTGGCAAGTTTTGATTACTGATATATCCAATACAGCCCATGCAAGTCTATAATGTTTGGCAAGTTTTGATTACTGATATATCCAATACAGCCCATGCAAGTCTATAATGTTTGGCAAGTTTTGATTACTGATATATCCAATACAGCCCATGCAAGTCTATAATGTTTGGTAAGTTTTGATTACTAATATATCCAATACAGCCCATGCAAGTCTATAATGTTTGCCAAGTTTTGATTACTAATATATCCAATACAGCCCATGCAAGTCTATAATGTTTGGTAAATCTAGATTACATCAGTATCATCTGAAAATGAAGAGAGTCTCTGGGCTCCTTTTTATTATATTTTTATAAAGATCATTAAACAGCTGTTTTTTGCTGTAAGATATGTTCATTTCAGAGACTAGATGCTAGTCTACCTTGGCCACAAATGTCTCACCTCTTGGGTCTCTTGTTCTCAGTGATTTTCTCCTCTGCTTGCTTTTTCTCCTCAACATATGAAACTGGTAGAAAGACCTGATATAGATATTGCAACCTTGTTACGTTTATGTTTATTTGGACTGATTCATTTCATTCAATTAGAAGATAACAATATGTCTTTCGAATGAAGAACTACGTTACCTGTAGACTTAAGCTTTAAATAGATTTTGGAACTGAAACTCAGTTCTTGGTTATCAAAATGTCTAGCTGCTGGTCTGAAAACCCAAACTTTCTGTTTGTTGTTTAATGCTGCTCTGAGAAATATTCCAGCAACTGGTATATGATGGCAGTCTGTAAATAATCATGTCAGGATCAGACAATCCAGGGATTTACATCATGAGCTTTGATCTATGCAATTGCGATACAATGACATACAATGTACATCAACCAAGTCAGCGAGTCTGACCACCCGTTCCTGTTTGTGGCCTCTTACAACAAGCATCACCACCTTTTATAACAAGCATGGGTTGCTGAAGACCTATTCTACCTGGGATCTTCACAGGCCATTAAGACTTGCTGAAACAGTTAACAGGATGGACAACAAGCCCAGTATACTGCACTATCTTTGGAATAATTTAACAATTTCCAATTAAAATTTAAGATAATCATTAAAAAAATAGATTTATTCAAAAAGTCGACAGAGGTTTGCTTAACAAATGTGTCTAGGAAAGATAAAAGCATTTACTACCAAATATTTAAAACTGACTTGTGGGAAAAAAACCCTAAGACAAACATCAACTCTCTATATCATCAGAATCATCTATCAGTGTCTTCATTGGGAAAACATTTCATCCCCTGCACCACATATTGAGGCTGATAGCAACAATGTATTGCCAACTTTGTACAAAAGAACGGTTCTATTTTAAACACAATAATCATGACTTGAACAGAGGAAGCTGATGGCTGACTGTTTCGATATTTCAGAGGCGCATGCAGCCAGTATTTAAAAGTGGAAGCTGCTGAAGAGTTCTCGCTTAGTCAGTTTGCAGTGATTATAAAAACATCTTTCAACAGGTGTATAGCTTCTCAGCCCTGGTAAGCAGATTCCAAGACTGATATCACCTTCCCTCACTCCCCCTCCAAGACTTAATAAGATTCCACGCTGCCTCTAAGTGGGTCACCTCAGCCAGCCAAGATGCAGGTTGTGTTTCAGTGAGATGTTTCAGTTTCTCAGCATGTTTCCATCACTGATGTGACAACTGCTGAAGGGTTGGTTCACACTTTCAGTTTACTGGTACAGACAGCATGGGTGAGACTGACATGACACAATGGAGCAAGTTATAAGTGTGGACTTGTGTGCCTTGGACAACCTCATAGGGTTGATGGGCAATAGGGTTGATTGGCACTTGGGTTGATTGGTACTAGGGCTGATTGGTACTAGGATTGATTGGAAATAGGGTTGATTGGAAATAGGGTTGATTGGTAGTAGGATTGATTGGTACTAGGGTTGATTGGCAATAGGGTTGATTGGCACTAGGGTTGATTGGTACTAGGGTTGATTGGTACTAGGGTTGATTGGAAATAGGGTTGATTGGTACTAGGGTTGATTGGAAATAGGGTTGATTGGTACTAGGGTTGATTGGTACTAGGGTTGATTGGAAATAGGGTTGATTGGTACAAGGGTTGATTGGTACTAGGGTTGATTGGCTATAGGGCTGATTGGTACATGAGGTTGATTGGCAATAGGGTTGATTGGTACTTGGGTTGATTGGCCATGGGTTGACTGGCCAAAGGGTTGATTGGCAATAGGGTTGATTGGCACTAGGTATGATTGGTACTAGGGTTGATTGACACTAGGGTTGATTGGCAATGGGGTTGATTGGCAATATGGTTGATTGGTAATAGGGTTGATTGGTACTAGGGTTGATTGGCAATAGGGTTAATTGGTACTAGGGTTGATTGGCAATAGGGTTGATTGGTAATAGGGTTGATTGGTACTAGGGTTGATTGGCAATAGGGTTAATTAGTACTAGGGTTGATTGGCAATAGGGTTGATTGGAACTAGGGTTGATTGGCAATAGGGTTGATTGGTACTAGGGTTGATTGACAATAGGGTTGAGTGGTACTAGGGTCGATTGGCAATAGGGTTGATTGGTACTAGGGTTGATTGGCAATAGGGTTGATTGGTACTAGGGTTGATTGGCAATAGGGTTGATTGGTACTAGGGTCGATTGGCAATAGGGTCGATTGGTATTAGGGCTGATTGGCACTAGGGTTGATTGGCACTAGGTTTGATTGGTACATGGGATTGATTGGCAATATGGTTGATTAGTACTAGGGTTGATTGGTATTAGGGTTGATTTGCAATAGGGTTGATTGGCACTAGGGTTGATTGGCAGTAGGCTTGATTGGCAATATGGTTAATTGGTGCCAGTGTTGATTGGCAATAGGGATGTATCTGGTGACTGGTTTCATTGCATGTCATTATCCCAACGACATGGATGGTTGTTCATAATATCAGTCATTGGATTGTCTGGTCTAGATGATTATTTCAAGGCTGCTGTACTATGCTGAATATAGGTTGAGTGTGGCATAAAACAACAAACAAACAGCTGATGCATCTGCAGATAGTAGCCTAGGTATAGTTTCTATATTTTAGGACTTCTGTAGTTAGCCATGTTAAAGTAAGTCAGAGAACACAGCTCTTCAGTGGGAATCTAGGTATGTTGGCTTGTTCTGAGGGAGTCCCTCTTTACATGATCAGGAGTATGATACTTGCTAGTATACTGACATGCTAATGAAACTGAAGCTGTGTTAAATACACAGTATTTAGTGTGAAACCTGAAGGTGCCTGAGAGTTGGTGACACAAGGTTTGGGAGAGTTGGTGACACATCTGGACACCAGGTGTCTGAGAGTTGGTGACAGCTGGACACCAGGTTTGGGAGAGTTGGTGACACATCTGGACACCAGGTGTCTGAGAGTTGGTGACAGCTGGACACAAGTTTTCGGAGAGTTGGTGACAGCCGGACACCAGATTTGGGAGAGGTGGTGACACATCTGGACGCCAGGTGTCTGAGAGTTGGTGACAGCTGGACACCAGGTTTTGGAGAGTTGGTGACACATCTGGACACCAGGTGTCTGAGAGTTGGTGACAGCTGGACACCAGGTTTGGGAGAGTTGGTGACACATCTGGACACCAGGTGTCTGAGAGTTGGTGACAGCTGGACACCAGGTTTGGGGGATGTGGTGACACATCTGGACACCAGGTGTCTGAGAGTTGGTTACAGCTGGACACAAGTTTTCGGAGAGTTGGTGACAGCCGGACACCAGATTTGGGAGAGGTGGTGACACATCTGGACACCAGGTGTCTGAGAGTTGGTGACAGCTGGACACCAGGTTTTGGAGAGTTGGTGACACATCTGGACACAAGGTGTCTGAGAGTTGGTGACAGCTGGACACCAGGTTTGGGAGAGTTGGTGACACATCTGGACACCAGGTGTCTGAGAGTTGGTGACAGCTGGACACCAGGCTTCAGAGAGTTGGTGACACAGCTGAAATTTAGTTATTTCGGGGAGGGTCATGATGAATATGTACAATGTACAAGGACATGGGGAGGATCATCCAAAAATAGGGGAGGGTAATTCTTTTCGGTACATTAGTGTAGTACAAAACATCGATCTGACCCACCCAAATGACCATTCCCTTAGATGGTACTTGAATAGTGACAGACACACCAGAAATATGAGTGCCATTGACTAACAACCAGACAGTTACTTCTGACACTGGTAGATGAAACTATATGTCAGTCATAATAGTTTCAAGATTGGGAAGGTATTAAGTCCAGTTCGGCAGTCTAGCTCAGTTTAACAGGTAAACAACACAAGCTTATCTTTACACTGCCAGCCAGCAGTCTTGTAGAAACATGTTCCTGGCCTTCTGTTCACATCTCCCGAACACACCCATTGGTTCCACTGCTGGCCCAGAGGCTGCTGTCTCAGGATACAGTGACATTGTTACAGAACCTGTGTCTTTCGAACTGGGATTTTAAGTGAGATTGAATGATGGATGACCTGTGATATGCCAGGTAAGAGTGTCATCCTTGGTTCACCGTTTGACCTGTTGGTGTCCATGCTGTTAACAGAGTTATTAAGTTTCTATGAACAGTAACTTATGCACCTCTAGTCTGGAGTTACTCATTGTTGAGGCAGGTCTCAGGTGAATCACATTACTCCTTGCACTCAGCACTGGTCCCTGCATCTGCAATGGTTACAGACAATTGTTGAACATTACATCAGATTTACAAAAGATTAGCTTCTTATCCTGAAAAAACATCTTGAACTTCAACTTCTGAGTGATATCGTTCGTGTCTTGTTTATTTGCTCTCTCCTTCACTTTGAAAAAACTTTAAATGCTACTTAAGGGGTGAGCAGATTCAGGTCAAGAATATTGTTGTGTCTATTTCAGGAAGAATCATGCTTTTGTTCTGAAATGTTTATCTTACAATTCAAATTGTACTGTGTCTAAATGTGAACAGGTCTATCATCTTGTTCTCTGGAAGGACAGTTGCACAGAACATTCAAGGTGAAGCTTTTACCATTGCAATTGTTCTGGAACCTTTTTCTGAAGGTGTTCTGTTGAGGACAACCATTGTAAATTCTGTGATAACTGATCCACCTTCCAAATTAAAAAAAATTATTGTAATTAGTTTTAGCCGACTGCGTAGTATATTTGTAACCAAAGTTCTAGGCTCTGACTGTGAGGTTTCTGAGTACTTGCTGCCTGAAATGTACAGCAGGACAGACACCACGAGGCCACAGTAGCCTGGAACTCATTACAGACTTGTGTATGTAACAATACTCATTGTTTGGTAAACCAAATAGTCCCTCAGATTTCCCTCATCTTGGGCTAGTGGACTATGGGCTATATCTAACCCTCATGAATCTGGCTTTAAAAAAAGATAAAAAATCTAATCTAAATGAATACTGCTGACATTTAAAGAATGAAAAGTGCTGCAATTGTTTTCCGTTCTTTTTGTCCAGCAATGAAAATATAACAAACGATTTGCAATTTTGGCGCTTATGATTTTAGGAATATTTTTGCTTCAACTGCAGTGTCTCAGCTAAGTGAGTTTTATGAGCCAGGTAATAAACCCAGGTTTGGCGCCGATGGTTTGGCGCCGATGGTCGGGCGGTGTTATATCGGAGTGTTCAGACAGCTGTATGGTGGTGGTGCTGAACATGGCCTATCATCATTTGGGTGCAGGATCAGCGATGCACTCGGAAGGATAATCTTTATCTATGGACTATATTTGTTTTGCTATACTGATAAAGAAATATTTTGTAAAAACATAACTTTTTTTGTGACTTGAAAGTGTGTCACTAGATGCTAACCTTCCCTCATTCATTGATGCACACACCTAATTGGGACATCAGTTTTATCAGGGTTACACATGGAGACGTCCCAAGACAGGTGAACATCTGGCAGGAGAAACTGTTTTATTTAAAAATCTCGTCTTGTTACGGGACTAGTGGTATTTGGATTTATCCCAACACCTAGTTATGTTGCATCACAGGAATATATATATATATATTATTTTTTTGGTACGACGACATATTCCTGTGAATACATGAACCCTTTGTCTGAATTAAGCTGGGACTACATCTAGGTGGATTTGGCCCCAAATCTAGTCAGGTTTCAGCACAGGAATATATATAGACCGTATTCGACGTAATAAGCGCCCAGGGCGCTCTCAAAATTAGAAATAGGGGGCTCTTATTAGAATATTATTTTGGTGGAAAAAACAGAGTTGAAAGATACATTTCGTGGTTGATATTGACAGCCTGAAATGTTTATACACGACAGATATATTTTTTCAGAAATTAATTGCCCAAAATTAAGGGTGCATATAACACACGAGTGCGTATTTTAAGCGAATAAATAAGTCTTGTGTACATTGATCAATCGGAAGGGGTGCTAATTGGAATTGTTCACTAGCCAATATATGAGCAATTATCGCCGTGGGCGCTTATTAGAGCAGGGCGCTTATTACGTCGAATACGGTATATGTTTTTCTTGTACAGCTATTTATATTTTTTAAGATGTTTTGTACAGCTGTGTATTCCTGTAATCAAGTAACCCTTTGTCCGAATTGAGCTGGGAATTTATCTGGGTTTTCTTATCTATCCTCAAATCTAGTCATGTTACATGAATCCTTTCCTCCGAGCTGTGGACAGCTGGATTTATCTCATCATGTCTGCATCTTCTTATGTATTCCAGTGAACATATTTCCATCACTGCAATAACATATGTGTCACAGAGCATCAACAAGCAGACTTCCCTGTCCGTCTTCATGCTGTCAAACACTGTGTGTTACATTAGTGATTGATAATCATCTTCATTGTTGTTTTGGTCAGTGCTTGACATATTCACAATGCTGGGAAATTAATCAACTTAATGTCATTTTCTGTAGGAAAGTAAATCTCTTATCAAAGAGAATTCAGATACAATTAAATGAGAAAAGCTGGCAGATTACGTCTTGCCCCCTCATAACTTAAATGTTGAAGTTGAAGAATTCTTCTCCTGTTTTCATGACATTTAAGAAACAATGAGAAGACATTGTCTGAAACAAAGCATCAAAATGTGCTTTGTAGGCTTAATGCTTAACTGTATCACCATTAGATATTTTAAGACACAGGTCTGATGTAACACATCAGGGCACAACCATTTGATTTTCAGAGGGGGGGGGGAAGGTTTTGGTTTGACATCAGCATCTTTTCTCAATTAATAAATTATAGGATAATTATAAATACTGGTAATATAGGGGCTCAATTATTTTTTTCAACCTAAAGAGGTGCTCAGTTGTATATATTTTTAAATATATATTCTTTTGATACTTTAATATAGTCTACAAGTAACGGGCACATTATTTTTTTGTCTACAATTCGAGGCATTTGTAATTTCTTTTCGGTAAAACAGGTGCTTGATTGATATTGTAGGAATAAAATCCCCCTGAAAATGTAATGGCTGCTCCCTCACTAGGAAAGTCCTGCAAACACGGACACAGATGATATACATCAAGTAATGATCTTGTAGAGTTGCAGATCTGATATCAGTTGATATGTTACATTACTTGTCCGTGAACAGAGATACCATGAAGATCTGGGGTAGAATAGGTCTTCAGCAACCCATGCTTGTCGTAAAAGGCGACTATGCATGTCGTAAAAGGCAACTAACGGGATCGGGTGGTCAGGCTCACTGACTTGGTCGATGCATGTCATCGTATCCCAAATGAGTGGATCCATGCTCATGATGTCAATCACTGGATTGTCTGGTCCAGACTCATTTATTTACAGACCGCTGTCATAAGCTGGAATATTGCTGTGTGTGGCGTTAAACAACAAACATGCAAACAAACAAACCTTGAACAGAGGATGTGACGTCTATGAATGTTTGATGTGAGGTGAGGTGAAATTGGGTTTAACGTAGCTTCCAAGATTATTGCACTTATATAGCGATGTGAATGTTTGGTGTAATATATGACCTGTCAGGTGTATGGTTGCTAGCCTATGCTCAGTGTCAATATTTCACGAATTCTCATACCATGTAATAGTCTAAGTGCATGCATGTACTAGGAGACATAGTTTGAGTGGTTGCTGGTCTGGGAGACAAGGCCATGTCAGTCTGGTATGTTGACATGGAAACCTAATCCTAGCAGACAGTGTTATGTGTCAGTGTGAAGAGCTTCAAGAGATACTGAACATCAGCCCCTGTACTTGACCTCTGCTGACCCCGAACCCTTTTCCTTGTTGCTAAATGACCTCTCTCATTTTGTGTGGGTTGTTACAGATTAATGTTAGAAGTGTGGGGTGCCTCTGTTTTCAAACTTCCTAAAATGTTTCCATCCCCACTTTTCTGTCCTTCTGAGCTACTGAATGGTTCATGTCAGACACTGTGTAGAGACTTCTACAGACACCACCGCCTGGCCTGGGTTATAGGGTCTCTAAGATGAGATCTGTGACCCCATAGGTTAGAGACAGGCTTCTCCAGATATAACAGTCTGTTCTGGGTTACAGGGTCTGTAAGATTGAGATATGGGACAGAGAGGTCAGAGACAGGTTTCTCAAGACACAACAGTCTGGTCTGGGTTATAGGGTCTTTAACATTGAGATCTGTGACCCCATAGGTCAGAGACAGGCTTCTCCAGATATAACAGTCTGGTCTGGGTTATAGGGTCTGTAACATTGAGATAAGATAAGATAAGATAAGATAATATTTTATTGCAGAAACGTTCCATTACGGGACAGATGCAATTTTAAAAGACAAGACATTATGATTTATATATACATATATACAGACATACATAATTTACATTCCTGTAGACACATACAGAAACAAAATAATCAATATTATATATTTTTATACATAAAATGTCAACGGTTGATTATGAAAGGGTATTTATTGTTTGAAATTATAGATGTGGAAACAAATGCAGTTGATATTGACTGCTTCATTATTTGATAGGATGTATTGAAATAATTTGTCTTCATGACTGTGAACATTTACATTTACATTTTGTCTGGATAGTTTTTCAAAGAGTATATTTCTTTCTCGAGTGTGTTTAATGCAGTGAAGTAAGTAATGTTTTTCGTTATCAATGATTGAACATGTAGAGCATAGCCTCTGATGTAGTGGGGTTGGTGGCTTTGTGTGTCTTCCAAGTTCAATATTTAATTTATGGTTACTTAATCTTAGTTTAGAAAAGTGGACTCGATATTTTTTTACTTTACAGTGACTGAGATAGGGTTATGGGACAGAGAGGTCAGAGACAGGTTTCTCAAGACAAAACAGTCTGGTCTGGGTTATACGGTCTGCAAGATTGAGATATGGGACAGACATGGGCAAGAGACATACTTCTCCAAGCCAAACAGTCCAGTATAGGTTATGGATATGGGACAGAGAGGTCAGAGACAGGTTTCTCAAGACAAAACAGTCTGGTCTGGGTTATACGGTCTGCAAGATTGAGATATGGGACAGACATGGGCAAGAGACATACTTCTCCAAGCCAAACAGTCCAGTATAGGTTATGGGTTCCGTGAGATGGCCATCTGTGACAGACAGACTTGTCCAGACACAACAGTCCAGTATAGGTTATGGGTTCCGTGAGATGGCCATCTGTGACAGACAGACTTGTCCAGACACAACAGTCCAGTATAGGTTATGGGTTCCGTGAGATGGCCATCTGTGACAGACAGACTTGTCCAGACACAACAGTCCAGTATAGGTTATGGGTTCCTTGAGATAGACATCTGTGACAGACAGACAGACTTGTCCAGACACAACAGTCCAGTATAGGTTATGGGTTCCTTGAGATAGACATCTGTGACAGACAGACAGACTTGTCCAGACACAACAGTCCAGTATAGGTTATGGGTTCCGTGAGATGACCATCTGTGACAGACAGACTTGTCCAGACACAACAGTCCAGTATAGGTTATGGGTTCCTTGAGATAGACATCTGTGACAGACAGACAGACTTGTCCAGACACAACAGTCCAGTATAGGTTATGGGTTCCTTGAGATAGACATCTGTGACAGACAGACTTGTCCAGACACAACAGTCCAGTATAGGTTATGAGTTCCATGAGATGGCCATCTGTGACAGACAGACTTGTCGAGACACAACAGTCCAGTATAGGTTATGGGTTCCTTGAGATAGACATCTGTGACAGACTTGTCCAGACACAACAGTCCAGTATAGGTTATGGGTTCCTTGAGATAGACATCTGTGACAGACAGACAGACTTGTCCAGACACAACAGTCCAGTATAGGTTATGGGTTCCGTGAGATAGACATCTGTGACAGACAGACTTGTCCAGACACAACAGTCCAGTATAGGTTATGGGTTCCTTGAGATAGACATCTGTGACAGACAGACTTGTCCAGACACAACAGTCCAGTATAGGTTATGGGCTCCGTGAGATAGACATCTGTGACAGACAGACTTGTCCAGACACAACAGTCCAGTATAGGTTATGGGTTCCTTGAGATAGACATCTGTGACAGACAGACTTGTCCAGACACAACAGTCCAGTATAGGTTATGGGCTCCGTGAGATAGACATCTGTGACAGACAGACTTGTCCAGACACAACAGTCCAGTATAGGTTATGGGTTCCTTGAGATAGACATCTGTGACAGACAGACTTGTCCAGACACAACAGTCCAGTATAGGTTATGGGTTCCATGAGATAGACATCTGTGACAGACAGACTTGTCCAGACACAACAGTCCAGTATAGGTTATGGGTTCCTTGAGATAGACATCTGTGACAGACAGACAGACTTGTCCAGACACAACAGTCCAGTATAGGTTATGTGTTCCGTGAGATAGACATCTGTGACAGACAGACTTGTCCAGACACAACAGTCCAGTATAGGTTATGGGTTCCGTGAGATAGACATCTGTGACAGACAGACAGACTTGTCCAGACACAACAGTCCAGTATAGGTTATGAGTTCCGTGAGATAGACATCTGTGACAGACAGACTTGTTCAGACACAACAGTCCAGTATAGGTTATGGGTTCCGTGAGATAGACATCTGTGACAGACAGACTTGTCCAGACACAACAGTCCAGTATAGGTTATGAGTTCCGTGAGATAGACATCTGTGACAGACAGACTTGTCCAGACACAACAGTCCAGTATAGGTTATGTGTTCCGTGAGATAGACATCTGTGACAGACAGACTTGTTCAGACACAACAGTCCAGTATAGGTTATGAGTTCCGTGAGATAGACATCTGTGACAGACAGACTTGTCCAGACACAACAGTCCACCATAGGTTATGGGTTCCGTGAGATAGACATCTGTGACAGACAGACTTGTCCAGACACAACAGTCCAGTATAGGTTATGAGTTCCGTGAGATAGACATCTGTGACAGACAGACTTGTCCAGACACAACAGTCCAGTATAGGTTATGAGTTCCGTGGGATAGACATCTGTGACAGACAGACTTGTCCAGACACAACAGTCCCATATAGGTTATGGGTTCCGTGAGATAGACATCTGAGACAGACAAACTTGTCCAAACACAAGCGTCCTGAACATGGGTCATGGGTTCCACAAGATGTAGATCTGGGACAAGGTGTAGACACAGGCTTACCTAGAAATGTTTATGTATACTGAGGGCATATGTTTTTGTAGTGAAGACTGAGTTTCTTTAAAAATATTTTTTTGTTCAATGAAATATTTTATGAATTATTGTTACGGCAAAATATGATGATGAAATTAATTTAAAAATGTTTACATTTCAGTGTAGTCATTTTGTTATTGTGTCCAGGGTCACAAGACTCAATATTGTTACCTGGATCACAAGACAAATATGCCATAGAAAACATTTGCAATGAGCATTGCATTTCCACAGTGTTTTGCGACTAACGGGATCGGGTGGTCGTGCTCGCTGACTTGGTTAATGCATGTCATCGATCCCAATTGCGTGGATCGATGCTCATGATATTAATCACTGGATTGTCTGGTCCACTCTCAATTATTGACAGACCGCCATCATATAGCTGGAATATTGCTGAACGCGGCGTTAAACAAAAAAACCAACCAACCAACCAAACAGAATAATGAATAAGAGTGTACAGCATAGCCACCCTTCTGTAGACTGTGTGGGAGGGACGTGAACATGAGCTATTGGCGCTGCAGAGCAATCAGCTCAGTATGTTTTGAAGGTGAAATCAATACTGCCTCTGAAGAAATTATAATTACATCTTGCCTATGTGTTGTACAGAACAAAGATAACATAACACACAATCCCAGATTATAACATTACACCCAATAAAGATGGGAGATTGGACTCAATAGGCAGTAATGTGTGGAAGGATAGCAGCGAGACTTGGGATTAGTCTTGACAAGGAAACAGATGAGTTGGATACCGATAATGTGATTTCTGTTTTAAGTGTGTAAATATGAAGCACATGTGGGTTGACACCATGAGGTAGCATGGGGAGAAGGATGCTGCATGTAGGTCTTCTATGTTACAGTATTGTCAGGTTGTGTACCCTCTGTTACAGAACTGTGAAGATCCAGTTTAGAATAGGTCTTCAGCAACCATTCTTGCCATAAAAGGTGACTATTCTCGCCGTAAGAGCTTACTAATTGGATCTGGTGGTCAGGCTGGCTGACTTGGTTAACGTGTGTCTTTGTATTCAAATTATGGGATCGATGCTCATGAAGTCAACACTGGATTGTCTGGTTCAGATTTGATTATTTACAGACCGCCGTCATATAGTTTGTTTGTTTGTTTGTTTGTTGTTTAACGCCGCACTCAGCAATATTCCAGCTATATGACAGCGGTCTGTAAAATAACCGAGTCTGGACCAGACAATCCAGTGATTGACATGAGCATCGATCCACGCAACTGGGATCGATGACATGTATCAACCAAGTCTGACCACCTGACAACCTGATCCCGTTAGTCGCCTTTTACGGCAAGTATGGGCTGCTGAAGACCTATTCTACCCCGGAATCTTCACGGGTTGCCGTCATATAGCTGGACTATTGCTCAGTGCGGCATTAAACATTAAACAAACAATCAAACAAAACCCATTGTTGCTGGGTTTGGGTTAGAAGGGGCTCAGGGATCTAGAGGAGAAGGTGAGACCTCATGATGCAGAAGGAGGGGGCTGGGGAGGGAGGAAGAGATGGAGTTTGTGTGCATGAGGAAGGGGGGAAGAAGAGGATAGAGTTTGTGTGCGTGAGGAAGAGATTGGGTTGGAGAGTGAGGAGTGATGAGAACACATATGATGCTTGGGATTGAAGGGGAGGGGGTTGAGGAAGAGGAGATTGAGTGAGTGTGTGAGTGAGTGAGTTGGGTTTAATGCCGCTTTTAACAGTATTCCAGTTGTATCGCGGCGTGTCAGCTTAATGTGGGAGGAAAGCCCGAAGTGATGCAGGCCTCAGACGTTTACCACTTCAGTGAAATCCACGAGCACGGGTATGGTGCTGACAAACCTAGAAACATAATCGGGGCGAACGTGGATTTGAATCCACAATCATAGGTTTCTGGCGTGCCCAAGGGACGCAACTCTGCACAGCGAATCGCGGCGCCTTAGACGACTGGGCCACCCATGCTCCCAGATTGAGTGAGGAGAGGGGGGAGGAGGAGAGGGTTTGACATGGTATGATGCAGGGTGTAGGCAGGGTGTGAAACAGGAGAGGTACCGGCGTAAGAGGTAGTGGTCTTGACAGAGTGAGGTTGGTTTTATATGCTTTTAGATATATTCAAGCTATATCAAGGCAGGGGGCACCAATAATGGGCTTCACGCATTGTACCAATATGGGGAATTGCTTTAACCACTAGGCTACCCTACCACCCTGGTTTGGACAGAGAATACAAGAATACTTATGAAGGAGGAAATGTTGGGAGGGAGAGGATGAGAACAGCTAGGTATGATACCAGAACAAGTGGGTGAGAAGGGAGGGAGAGGATGAGAACAGCTAGGTATGATACCAGAACAAGTGGGTGAGAAGGGAGGGAGAGGATGAGAACAGCTAGGTATGATACCAGAACAAGTGGGTGAGAAGGGAGGGAGAGGATGAGAACAGCTAGGTATGATACCAGAACAAGTGGGTGAGAAGGGAGGGAGAGGATGAGAACAGCTAGGTATGATACCAGAACAAGTGGGTGAGAAGGGAGGGAGAGGATGAGAACAGCTAGGTATGATACCAGAACAAGTGGGTGAGAAGGGAGGGAGAGGATGAGAACAGCTAGGTATTATACCAGAACAAGTGGGTGAGAAGGGAGGGAGAGGATGAGAACAGCTAGGTATTATACCAGAACAAATGGGTGAGAAGGGAGGGAGAGGATGAGAACAGCTAGGTATGATACCAGAACAAATGGGTGAGAAGGGAGGGAGATAGACTTACATATAGTCTCTGAAATGAACATATCGTACAGAAAAAAACAGTTGTTCAGTTATCTTAATAAAAATCTAATAAAAAGGGAGCCCAGTGATTCTCTTCATTTTCAGATACTGCAGTAATCTAGACTTGCCAAACATTATAGACTTGCATGGGCTGTAGTTGATATAAATGTATCAGGGTCTGTAAGACAGACTAGGAGGGAGAGGATGAGAACAGCTAGGTATGATACCAGAACAAGTGGGTGAGAAGGGAGGGTTTGAGAGGCTCAGCTATTGATGTTCTGATGTGGAAACTGCCTCAGTACCTCAATCAAAGGATGGTCGGCGGGGATGGTTGAGTGGCATGAATATGAAGCTGGTTTTGGGTTGAGGGATGGTTTGGGATGGATGCTTCTTTGGAAGATTGGAAGGGGAAGTACTGGGGGTTAGAGGCAGATGGTATGGATGTTTGAAAGGGTGTTGATTGTGGGTATGAGGACGCAGGGTGACACATATAATCAGAGAATGGGCATTAAACAATACCCCTATTGGGAGTCCGGATCAGACATGTTCCCCAGCAACCTATGCTGGTCATGAGGCAACAGAATGGATTGGTGACTTGGTTGATTGTGTGTCATTTCCCAAAAGTGAGGATTGTTGCTCACAGTTTCAATCACTGGATTGTTTGGACCAGATTTTCATCATTTACAGGCTGCCATCATATTCCTGGAATATTGACGAGTGCAGCAATATATAACAAATGAACAAATAAAAGATCAAGTTGACAGTGTGACTCACTCTGGGGAGGGTCCTAGGTAGCCTTGCTCCAAGGCTGTACTGAATGATAAGTCCATGGGTGTATACAGTGTTCCCGTTTACCGGTAATTACCAGTTTTTTACCAGTAAAATTAGGCTTGGGCCTGTAATTCATGTGACTGCCAGTCCCTGTGGACCAGTAAATCAAGTACTTATAGATAGGTGTTCTTGAACAAAACATCGGTGATATTCATATAAGTACATTATTGAACAAAGTCAGCTTGTCTGTTATCATCAGGGTTTCCCCTTGTCTATTTCCAGATTAAAAATCCATTTATAGCGACTTCGTCTCGAAATATTAAAAAAAAAGAAGAGAAAATTGAGAAAACTGAAGTTTGTGTGAATGATGTATAGATCTAACTAAGTTGCTTCAGAGATGACATCTTTGCACCATGTTGCACTGAACATGATGTTGGAAGACTTAAAACTAAATCATTTTCATACATTTTATTTCTTGAAAGTTGAGACTGGCAAAAATTAAGGGGGACTGGTAATTTTTAGAGTTGCCTGTCCACAAGGACTGGCAGTTTCAAAAGCCAGCAGGAACACTGGTATAGTAATTATGTCCTTATAATATGAAAGTCTAGATAAGCGGACAGTAGGGACCACTTGTTCTTATTATTTATATAATCTAGAAATTATGATTTTAACTATTAATTGTTGATTAGAGACTTACGCAAGTCTAGGTCCACAGTAACCAGAGAGGTCATGAAGTCATGTTGCTCCTGGGGTGTATCGGTAGGAGTTCCAAGAGGACAAGGATGGTGGCGTTTGTATTGTAAACTGGGAATGGCAGGCACATTATATAGAGGATTCATCACGAGTGTTTTTTAATATGGGAAATATCAACCGAGTCTTAGTTAATCGGTATTTGCCGAGCCTTTGGCGAGGCAAATACCGATTAACGGGATGAGGTTGATATTTCCCATATTAAAAAACACGAGTGATGAATTCTATTTATCATTTTCACATTTTTGCTTCCAAATTAAGGAATAATTGCATTAAACATTAACATCAGCTACTTGTCGAAATCTTACGTATAGATCGTGCGTAGTGATACATGTTTTCCATAGCCATGTAAACCAAAATAAACAATTCGCTGAGAAAAAAAGTTCCTCAGATTATTTTAAACAAAATACTTGAACAGACTTTTGCAGAATAATTGAAACTTTAATAACGGTAACTACAACGATTCTGTGTAATCTGATTATATCTCTGGTGTAACTTCACTTATAATATATAGTTTCAAATCAAACCGCTCGCTCTTTCGGTTATCTAATTTGCATATCTTATTTGCATACTTATGTCATTGGGGTATGACATACATGTTTTTATGTCATAAGCTTATGTCATGGATAAATGCTTTAGTTAAATGATAAAATTTTATAATGACCTACGAGGAAGAAAGGGAAAAGCCAGCCGAGTCTGTGATGCCAATGTCACTGTTGGGTCTGAATGAGGAAACCTCCTGTTCCTCCCTGGTACAGAGGGAGAGCTCCATGGTCTGCTGCTGTGACCTTTCAGTGTTTATGTGTGTGTACAGTCCAAACAGGAACGAGGGAATAACAGAGTGGATGTTTTCTGCTTGTGTTTCCCCACTTCAAGCATATCTCTGACAAGCTCTCTGCATGCCTGGAGGGAAGACTGACAGAACGGGGCACGGGAATAGCTGCTTGGTTTTAAATTAAGACTTCTGTAAATCCAAATATAAATATTTTGTTTTTGTCTTTTTTATGAGAGAGTAGATGGGAATGTATTGATTCCTTGATATATAAATACCCAATACAACTGAAAAGAAACAAAGGGACTTTTTGCATGTGAAATTCTGCATGGAGCTATGACTTCAGTGTAGGTTATGCTTGTAGATACTGAGCTACAGATATGGAAGAACCCTGTGAAGATCCGGGTTTGAATTGATCGTCAGCAGATGCATGCTTGTTGTAAGAGGTGACTAACGAGATCTGATGGTAAGGCTTGCTGACTTCTTGATGCATGTCAGTTGTATCCCTATTGTGTAGATAGATGCTAATGATGTGAATCACTGGCTTGTCTGGTCCCTACTTAATAATTTACAGACCGTGGTCATATGTCAACTATGAGTATTGCAAACAAAACATGTGTGAGTCAACTATGAGTACTGCAAACAAAACATGTGTGAGTCAACTATGAGTACTGCAAACAAAACATGTGTGAGTCAACTATGAGTATTGCAAACAAAACATGTGTGAGTCAACTATGAGTACTGCAAACAAAACATGTGTGAGTCAACTATGAGTACTGCAAACAAAACATGTGTGAGTCAACTATGAGTATTGCAAACAAAACATGTATGAGTCAACTATGAGTATTGCAAACAAAACATGTGTGAGTCAACTATGAGTATTGCAAACAAAACATGTGTGAGTCAACTATGAGTATTGCAAACAAAACATGTGTGAGTCAACTATGAGTATTGCAAACAAAACATGTATGAGTCAACTATGAGTATTGCAAACAAAACATGTGTGAGTCAACTATGAGTATTGCAAACAAAACATGTATGAGTCAACTATGAGTATTGCAAACAAAACATGTGTGAGTCAACTATGAGTATTGCAAACAAAACATGTATGAGTCAACTATGAGTATTGCAAACAAAACATGTATGAGTCAACTGTGAGTATTGCATTGGGTGGACTGGCTCAGTAACTACGAAGTGGCCCGATGGAGTGGATCATTGCTCCTGGTTTCAGATCATGGTTTGCCTGGTCCAGAATCAAATACATGAAGCCATGATATGACTGGAATATTGGTAGCAACATAATATGCAACAAAGTTAACCTGAGAAATGTAATCAGTCCAGGCCAGTGTCAGGCTGTGGTCATTGGTGTGGACATGAATGACCCATGGCAGTGGTGGTGGTGGGGTGGGGGGTTGGAGGTGTCGTTGGCGTGAACATTAATGACCCATGGCAGATAGGGTGTGAGGGGGTTGGAGGTGTCGTTGGTGTGAACATTAATGACCCATGGCAGATAGGGTGTGAGGGGGTTGGAGGTGTCGTTGGCGTGAACATTAATGACCCATGGCAGATAGGGTGTGAGGGGGTTGGAGGTGTCGTTGATGTCGTTGGTGTGGACATTAATGACCCATGGCAGGTAGGGTGTGAGGGGGTTGGAGGTGTCATTGGTGTGCACATTGACGTGGGTGCAGCAGGTCACTGTAGTGAGTTTAATAGGAGTAACATTGTGTCTATGAAATCATTTATAAGGTTTATTACACATAAACATTTTCGATTAGCTTCTTTTTCTAATGCAGAATAAGTTTTCTAATGTTGATGCTGATGCCGTTGCAGAGTATAGTTTTTATACCTTTTTTTCCATCGTAAACATCTATCCTCCTGAAGTAACCAATGAAGCTGTACATGATCCTGGAATGGTGAGATGGTTCCTACCCAGTGTCCAAAATAACTGCCTGCCCCCCTGCCCGTGGCTAGTAACTTTTCTGTCTGGCTGCTTGAAATTTCTCTCCACCTTCCAGATTGTCTGGCAGATAATTTTAAGACTTATGTATTACTTAAGTATTTAGTTTTATTATGACTCCTTGTAGATTCTCAAGTAATTGTTTTGCATTATTTCAACTGAACAAAGACATGATTTGTCTCTTAGTCATTGTGATTTTTCAATAATCATAATGTCTGAATTCAGGCAGGTAGCTTTGAAAATGAGCAGGCAACACTTGCCCGGCTGTCTTGTTGGGTTTTAAAATTATTTTGAACACTGTGCCTACCTGTCTTTGTGCTGTGACTTCGTATTGATCTATTTTAATCTGATACCTGTCCAGGGAGTGTACTGTTGTTTTTATCCTGATATCTTTTTGAAATTGTTTGGTATTTGTTTTCCCATACTGTTATTTTGTTTAGAAATTCAGCTCCAGTCTTCAAGCAGGTTTGAAAATGTTCTGTTTTAGCCTTTTCCATATATAATAGTGTGCAAAGTGTTTCATCATTTCTCAAAGGCAAGAGTGTTGATTACAGAGTTCCTGTAACAGCTAGGGTTTTAGATTTCTAATCAGCTTTTTACAAGATTATTTTCTCTTTGCAAAGTGATGAGAGAGATCTTGGTCCTGATGTTAATGAAGGATGCTGTGTGTGTGGTACAGCCCTCAAGTGCCAGCCCACGGACCATTGCCATTATCTTGATAGCTAACGACTTGCTTCCATAAGGCCAAATAGCTCAAACTGCTGATAGGTTTTTAAGTTCCCCGAATAGCCTTCATGCAACTTTGTTGAGTCAGGTGGACCGATAATTAAGTATCTACTGGTTAAATTTAAGGTTTATGTTCCTTGTTTATAAACTCTGACAGAATCCTTTTTGTCTTCTGAACATGACTCTGGTATCCCCTTAAAGGTTCCAGACTTGTAAAAGTCAACAAAAGTTTATACATTGTATCAGGTGGAACCAATGGAACAGAGTATGAGTGAGTGAGTCATGAGTTTTATGCTGAACAGTGTTTCAGTTCTGTCGTGGCGTGTCAGCTAATGTGGGAGTATAGACCAAAGTAGTGATGGTTGTAGATGTTGACTGCAGATTTTGAATGGAGAAGGGATGAGCTGAGTATGTAGGCAGCTTGGATGTGACTGGCATGCCAGACAAACTGCCCAGTGGATATCTGCTCAATCACAATGCTGACCACTGATTCATCATGATTGTATACAGACTGCCCTGATCTATGACTGACTGACTTACATTGGACTGACTGGCTGGCTGGGCTCACTCACTCACTCACTCACTCACTCACTCACTCACTCACTCACTCACTCACTCTATGCTATGACTACACTATATAACTCCAGAGTCTGAAAATAAACACTCTGAATATACACATGCCTTAAAAGGTTAACACCTTAGGTATGACAATGGTCGTATCAGAAGAGGAAAAGGAATTTAGGAACCTGGTCGGAATCATGCACAAAACCTTTTGGACCCTGCCATAATCACTTCAACACTGGACCAAGGGGATTCTGGGTTAGAAATGTTCCCCATCAACGTATGCTGGTCACAAGAGATGATTCATTATGGATCTGGTGGTCAGAGTCAGTGACCTGGTTGATGGTGTGTCAACATACCCCGACAGCATGGGACATTGCTTACAATATCAATCGCTGGATTGTCTGCTCCAGACACACATTATTTGCAGGCTGCCGTGATATGGCGGAGTATTGTGGAGTGTGGCATTATGCAGCAATCAAACAAACTGCAACAGTGTTCCTTTCTATTTCCATGTGACTGGGTTCAAGAGTAAAACATGCTGGAGCAGCCAGAAAGCGACAGCTGTCGGTGCCCTTTGGCACTGATGAGACCATTGATGACCTCCACTGGATACAGACAACACTTCATTATGGAGCCTGCTCTCTTAGTGGCATCATAGGATAATATAACTGATTAGCTTTGATAGTTAAGAACATGATACATTTAAAAAATTCCTCTAAGGGTCATTTACTTGTTTCCAGGCAAAATCTTGCCAATTAACTTAGTTCTCAGTGCCGGCTATATTCATGACTACTTCAGTGGGACCTCTACTTATTGGAACTCTGTCTACTGTAAGTCTGTGCCTGGTCATAAAACCCTGACTGAAACAGTTGACCAGTTGTTAAGCTCCCCGATATTGGAGTTCCAATGAGCAATTGCTGAATAAAATTATTTTTGACTTTAACATACTTCTTTGATGTACCTGTTGTAGCTATGTTCATGTCTTGAGGATGAGATCATTTTTCTTAGAGGTGTTGTTTTGCTCCCTGATTCAAGTATAATACCTTTTTTCTCTGAATGTTGCTAAAATGAATTGTCATAACTCTTGTTTAGTATGGGGGGTGGGAGTGGGAAGGTAACCTTGTAGTAAAAGCGTTCGCTCGTCTCACCAAAGACCTGGGTTCGATTCCCCACATGGGTACAATGTGTCCCCCGCCATGATATTGCTTGAATGTTGCTAAACACGACATAAAACTATACTCACACACTTCAGTGTGGGAGTTTTGATCGTCTTAGTGTTAAGATCACTTTGGCCTAGGACAATCAGCATTTCCTGTGAACAAATATATTTCTTGTTTGAAAACTTGAAAGGTAGATTATTTTTCCCCAGAATTTTTATTAAATTTTTTTACTTTGCTTGACCTGCTTCAGAACTGTAGTTCCTGCAGTTTATGTCAGGTCATGAATCCATCTTTATCACAGAATCTGTATCAAACTTGATCATGGTGTACAATTGCCACTGATCACCACAGCCCCAGCCCCACAGGACAATACCACTTATTAAAGACACAGTTTGTCTTGTCTGGACATATTGATGCCAGTCCTGTCTGGCATGGAGTTCATTACCATAGCTAAGAGCTTTCAATGAACATAGTGTGCTGATAATGGTGACAATGCTACATTCACAGCCCAGCTGGACCATGCCAGGAAGTGAGTGGTCCCCCAAAGGCATGTTGGTATGTGGGGCTATGGATGTAAATCTTTTCCCACATGCCTTCCTTGGTTAAGTTCTGAGTGGCATGACTGCATGGGTTTAGCACCATATAGCACAGCTTAATGAGAGGGAATGGATTCTTGATCACTGCCATGATAGGTATTTCTTTGTTTCAGTTGTATTCGGACAGGACTGATTGAGAGAGTCTGTGTCAATCCACTTTTAGCAATAATTCATGGCAGAGGACCTCTGGAATGCAGATTGTACACAGTTGGGAAAAAAACTATGGTCTATAATTTGACTTTGGTACCATATTACCTCCGTTTCTTATCATGCCAAACCCTGTGTTTGATTCTCCTCATTGGTACAATGTTCGACCATTTAGGTTGCCCCTTGCCGAGATATGGCTGGAATATTTCTAAAAGTCACACAAGCTCCTGTTCACTCACTCACTCACTCACTCACTCACTCACTCACTCACTCACTCACTCACTCACTCAGCCACTCACTTTTTTCAGAAACAAATGGTTTTATCCTCTTTTGACTTTTAATACTATACTATTGAATGATACACCCTTTAATTCAGAAGTGTGTGATATTTTTAGATGAACTTTTTTACTTTCCAGTGAACAGTTTTGGTTTTAGAGTTTGTATGCGAGACAAATGCCTTTGAAACATTTCTAGATCTAGACCCCTTTAAAAACACCTGGATCTGTCTTAATTATGATTTGTTTCCACTGCCAAGTATCGAATCCGTGTTCCACACCTTGATGAAGTCAGGCAGCGTGATTACTACAATCCATTACGTCTACCATTATGGAGGGATTATGCGTGTCTATGTGCAAAAGGACACAACTCATGGTTAAGGGTTATCAGGGTGTAGTGCTCATCACAAGGGATGAGTGTGTGCATGAGTGCATGTATCACTGCGTGTTGTACATCTCTCACAGACTCATCAGCTAATGACCGACCCAGGAGCATAAAGCTGTGACTGTTTACAAGTATTTCATGTGAGCAGCATGTGATGAGTGTTGAGTTGTTTATGAGTAAGACATGCATTTGTTGACCCAGGTAGCTAGGTGATGCAACACTGGCAGTCAGGAGAGGTTTGCATGATGAGAATACATCTCCAGCAACACACAGGGAGTAGTTCCAGCCCAGAGTTTGTCTAGGATTCTAAGTGCCCTTGGCGGGCGCATTGGGAAATACATATTATGTTGTTCCAAACCTTTTTTAAGAAGCTCTTATTTTCCTAAATTCTGAGGTATTTTAACATTGTATTAACAGGCTTATTACTGTTTATGCAATAATTGCAATTATTACATATAATGTCTGATTAATTGAAAGTTGACAGGTTTGGTTTGAAATATAGCTTTTATTACATTACGATCTAACAAGAGAAAAATAAGATATTTTTATACAGTCCGCACACATGGTAATTTTTACAGAAGTAATCTTTATGACGTCACAGCAAAATTGTATCCTAGCACCCATCCTAGCAAGGTTCCTTTTCTCCTGGTGGGTCACATATATTACATGAATTTGCGAATTTGTTATTTGCAATTTTGGAATATTTACTAACATGTGCTGCAGACTTGGGATGGAATATCGGCCTCTGAGGAGGTCTAGATAAACCCCTGTAGGCGCAGTCTGATTTCCTTTAGGTTGATGATAACTTGTTTAAATCTGTAAGTGAGGAATTTTTGTCATGAAAATTAAAAAGATTTCTGTATGGTTTCAATAAACGTATGGATGCATTGGAAGTTTACAGCCATGGCAATAAATTCATATTTTAGTTTGTCAGTTTAATGAATTTGTATATGTTCTCTTATCACAGTATATGTTTCTGTGTTAACAAAATCACAAAAGCAAAAAATATTTTTCCCTTGTCTTACAGGCTCATTTGAAACAACATTAGACTTCTCAAGTATTTTCTGTTATTTCACATTCATGAAGTTTTAACCTGTCTGATAGTAAATGAAGTAACTAAAAGGAAACTACCTAGAAGAGAGTGAGCTTGTGTTGTTTTCTTCCTACAAATAAGTCAATAATCCAAAACAATCTTGATGAGATAATTTAATTTTCTGGATGAGATCTTCTGTAAACAGTAGCAGCAGAACATGTTAATAATGGAACATGTCGAACACTGCAGAAGGGCCTCAGTTAGGGCAAGATAGTCCACATGCCCACGGCTTGTTGTGATTACCGGTGTGAATGTTATGGTAGGAGGGTTATTATGTTAAACATGCTGCCTTGATTTATGTCCGAGAGAGCCAAACATGCCGCCTTGATTTATGTCCGAGAGAGCCAAATACTCTGCCACTTCCCCCTGAGGTTTGATAGCCAGTCCCAAGAGATTGAGGAATTATAGAGCAATCAAGGCTGTTTGTAGAATACTGGCCATTGTAATTGGTTATTCTGCCTGCTGACAAGGATTGATAGCAATCAGGTTCAATACTGGACATTTTTGCAATTGGTCATCCTGCTTGCTAACAAGGACTGATAGCAATCAAGTACAATACTGGACATTGGTTATTCTGTCTGCTGACAAGGACTGATAGCAATCAAGTACAATACTGGACCTTGGTCATCCTGCTTGCTAACAAGGATTGATAGCAATCAAGTACAATACTGGACATTGGTTATTCTGTCTGCTGACAAGGACTGATAGCAATCAAGTACAATACTTGACCTTGGTCATCCTGCTTGCTAACAAGGATTGATAGCAATCAAGTACAATACTGGACATTGGTTATTCTGTCTGCTGACAAGGACTGATAGCAATCAAGTACAATACTGGACCTTGGTCATCCTGCTTGCTAACAAGGATTGATAATGACTAAGTTCAATACTGGACATTGGTCATCCTGCTTGCTGACAAGGATTGATAGCAATCAAGTACAATACTGGACATTGGTTATTCTGTCTGCTGACAAGGACTGATAGCAATCAAGTACAATACTGGACCTTGGTCATCCTGCTTGCTAACAAGGATTGATAATGACTAAGTTCAATACTGGACATTGGTCATCCTGCTTGCTGACAAGGATTGATAGCAATCAAGTACAATACTGGACCTTGGTCATCCTGCTTCCTAACAAGGATTGATAGCAATCAAGTACAATACTGGACATTGGTTATTCTGTCTGCTGACAAGGACTGATAGCAATCAAGTACAATACTGGACCTTGGTCATCCTGCTTGCTAACAAGGATTGATAATGACTAAGTTCAATACTGGACATTGGTCATCCTGCTTGCTGACAAGGATTGATAGCAATCAAGTACAATACTGGACATTGGTCATCCTGCTTGCTGACAAGGATTGATAATGACTAAGTTCAAAACTGGACATTGGTCATCCTGCTTGCTGACAAGGATTGATAGCAATCAAGTACAATACTGGACATTGGTCATCCTGCTTGCTGACAAGGATTGATAGCAATCAAGTACAATACTGGACATTGGTCATCCTGCTTCCTAACAAGGATTGATAGCAATCAAGTACAATACTGGACATTTTTGCAATTGGTCATCCTGCTTGCTGACAAGGATTGATAGCAATCAAGTACAATACTGGAAATTTTTGCAATTGGTCATCCTGCTTGCTGACAAGGATTGATAGGAATCAAGTACAATACTGGACATTGGTCATCCTGCTTGCTGGCAAGGATTGATAATGACTAAGTTCAATACTGGACATTGGTCATCCTGCTTGCTGACAAGGATTGATAGCAATCAAGTACAATACTGGACATTGGTCATCCTGCTTGCTGACAAGGATTGATAGCAGTCAAGTACAATACTGGACATTGGTCATCCTGCTTGCTGACAAGGATTGATAGCAATCAAGTACAATACTGGACATTGGTCATCCTGCTTGCTGACAAGGATTGATAGCAATCAAGTACAATACTGGACCTTGGTCATCCTGCTTGCTAACAAGGATTGATAGCAATCAAGTACAATACTGGACATTGGTTATTCTGTCTGCTGACAAGGACTGATAGCAATCAAGTACAATACTGGACCTTGGTCATCCTGCTTGCTAACAAGGATTGATAATGACTAAGTTCAATACTGGACATTGGTCATCCTGCTTGCTGACAAGGATTGATAGCAATCAAGTACAATACTGGACATTGGTCATCCTGCTTGCTAACAAGGGCTGATAGCAATCAAGTACAATACTGGACATTGGTCATCCTGCTTGCTAACAAGGATTGATAGCAATCAAGTACAATACTGGACATTGGTTATTCTGTCTGCTGACAAGGACTGATAGAAATCAAGTACAATACTGGACCTTGGTCATCCTGCTTGCTAACAAGGATTGATAGCAATCAAGTACAATACTGGACATTGGTTATTCTGTCTGCTGACAAGGACTGATAGCAATCAAGTACAATACTGGACCTTGGTCATCCTGCCTGCTAACAAGGATTGATAATGACTAAGTTCAATACTGGACATTGGTCATCCTGCTTGCTGACAAGGATTGATAGCAATCAAGTACAATACTGGACATTGGTTATTCTGTCTGCTGACAAGGACTGATAGCAATCAAGTACAATACTGGACCTTGGTCATCCTGCTTGCTAACAAGGATTGATAATGACTAAGTTCAATACTGGACATTGGTCATCCTGCTTGCTGACAAGGATTGATAGCAATCAAGTACAATACTGGACATTGGTCATCCTGCTTGCTGACAAGGATTGATAGCAATCAAGTACAATACTGGACATTGGTCATCCTGCTTCCTAACAAGGATTGATAGCAATCAAGTACAATACTGGACATTGGTTATTCTGTCTGCTGACAAGGACTGATAGCAATCAAGTACAATACTGGACCTTGGTCATCCTGCTTGCTAACAAGGATTGATTATGACTAAGTTCAATACTGGACATTGGTCATCCTGCTTGCTGACAAGGATTGATAGCAATCAAGTACAATACTGGACATTGGTTATTCTGTCTGCTGACAAGGACTGATAGCAATCAAGTACAATACTGGACCTTGGTCACCCTGCTTGCTAACAAGGATTGATAATGACTAAGTACAATACTGGAAATTGGTCATCCTGCTTGCTAACAAGGGCTGATAGCAATCAAGTACAATACTGGACATTGGTAATCCTGCTTGCTAACAAGGATTGATAGCAATCAAGTACAATACTGGACATTGGTTATTCTGTCTGCTGACAAGGACTGATAGCAATCAAGTACAATACTGGACCTTGGTCATCCTGCTTGCTAACAAGGATTGATAATGACTAAGTTCAATACTGGACATTGGTCATCCTGCTTGCTGACAAGGATTGATAGCAATCAAGTATAATACTGGACATTGGTCATCCTGCTTCCTAACAAGGATTGATAGCAATCAAGTACAATACTGGACATTGGTCATCCTGCTTGCTAACAAGGATTGATAGCAATCAAGTACAATACCGGACATTTTTGCAATTGGTCATCCTGCTTGCTGACAAGGATTGATAGCAATCAAGTACGATACTGGACATTGGTCATCCTGCTTCCTAACAAGGATTGATAGCAATCAAGTACAATACTGGACATTTTTGCAATTTGTCATCCTGTTTGCTGACAAGGATTGATAACAATCAAGTACGATACTGGACATTTTTGCAATTGGTCATCCTGCTTGCTGACAAGGATTGATAGCAATCAAGTACAATACTGGACATTTTTGCAATTGGTCATCCTGCTTGCTGACAAGGATTGATAGCAATCAAGTATGATACTGGACATTGGTCATCCTGCTTCCTAACAAGGATTGATAGCAATCAAGTACAATACTGGACATTTTTGCAATTGGTCATCCTGCTTGCTAACAAGGATTGATAGCAATCAAGTACAATACTGGACATTTTTGCAATTGGTCATCCTGCTTGCTGACAAGGATTGATAGCAATCAAGTACGATACTGGACATTGGTCATCCTGCTTGCTGACAAGGATTGATAGCAATCAAGTACAATACTGGACATTGGTCATCCTGCTTGCTGACAAGGATTGATAGCAATCAAGTACGATACTGGATATTGGTCATCCTGCTTGCTGACAAGGATTGATAGCAATCAAGTACAATACTGGACATTGGTCATCCTGCTTCCTGACAAGGATTGATAGCAATCAAGTACGATACTGGACATTGGTCATCCTGCTTGCTGACAAGGATTGATAGCAATCAAGTACAATACTGGACATTGGTCATCCTGCTTGCTGACAAGGATTGATAGCAATCAAGTACGATACTGGACATTGGTCATCCTGCTTGCTGACAAGGATTGATAGCAATCAAGTACAATACTGGACATTGGTCATCCTGCTTGCTGACAAGGATTGATAGCAATCAAGTACAATACTGGACATTGGTCATCCTGCTTCCTAACAAGGATTGATAGCAATCAAGTACAATACTGGACATTGGTCATCCTGCTTGCTGACAAGGATTGATAGCAATCAAGTACAATACTGGACATTTTTGCAATTGGTCATCCTGCTTGCTGACAAGGATTGATAGCAATCAAGTACGATACTGGACATTGACCATCCTGCTTCCTAACAAGGATTGATAGCAATCAAGTACAATACTGGACATTTTTGCAATTGGTCATCCTGCTTGCTGACTAGGATTGATAGCAATCAAGTACGATACTGGACATTGGTCATCCTGCTTGCTAACAAGGATTGATAGCAATCAATTACAATACTGGACATTGGTTATTCTGTCTGCTGACAAGGACTGATAGCAATCAAGTACAATACTGGACCTTGGTCATCCTGCTTCCTAACAAGGATTGATAATGACTAAGTTCAATACTGGACATTGGTCATCCTGCTTGCTGACAAGGATTGATAGCAATCAAGTACAATACTGACATTGGTCATCCTGCTTGCTAACAAGGATTGATAGCAATCAAGTACAATACTGGACATTTTTGCAATTGGTCATCCTGCTTGCTGACAAGGATTGATAGCAATCAAGTACAATACTGGACATTGGTCATCCTGCTTGCTGGCAAGGATTGATAATGACTAAGTTCAATACTGGACATTGGTCATCCTGCTTGCTGACAAGGATTGATAGCAATCAAGTACAATACTGGACATTGGTCATCCTGCTTGCTGACAAGGACTGATAGCAATCTAGTACGATACTGGACATTGGTCATCCTGCTTCCTAACAAGGATTGATAGCAATCAAGTACAATACTGGACATTTTTGCAATTGGTCATCCTGCTTGCTGACAAGGATTGATAGCAATCAAGTACAATACTGGACATTGGTCATCCTGCTTGCTGACAAGGGTTGATAGCAATCAAGTACAATACTGGACATTTTTGCAATTGGTCATCCTGCTTGCTGACAAGTATTGATAGCAATCAAGTACGATACTGGACATTGGTCATCCTGCTTCCTAACAAGGATTGATAGCAATCAAGTACAATACTGGACATTTTTGCAATTGGTCATCCTGCTTGCTGACAAGGATTGATAGCAATCAAGTACGATACTGGACATTGGTCATCCTGCTTGCTGACAAGGATTGATAGCAATCAAGTACAATACTGGACATTTTTGCAATTGGTCATCCTGCTTCCTAACAAGGATTGATAGCAATCAAGTACAATACTGGACATTTTTGCAATTGGTCATCCTGCTTGCTGACAAGGATTGATAGCAATCAAGTACGATACTGGACATTGGTCATCCTGCTTGCTGACAAGGATTGATAGCAATCAAGTACAATACTTGAATTTTTGCAGTTGGTCATCCTGCTTGCTGACAAGGATTGATAGCAATCAAGTACAATACTTGACATTTTTGCAGTTGGTCATCCTTCTTGCTGACAAGGATTGATAGCAATCAAGTACGATACTGGACATTGGTCATTCTGCTTGCTGACAAGGATTGATAGCAATCAAGTACAATACTTGACATTTTTGCAATTGGTCATCCTGCTTGCTGACAAGGATTGATAGCAATCGAGTACAATACTGGACATTGGTCATCCTGCTTGCTGACAAGGATTGATAGCAATCAAGTACGATACTGGACATTGGTCATCCTGCTTCCTAACAAGGATTGATAGCAATCAAGTACAATACTGGACATTGGTCATCCTGCTTGCTGACAAGGATTGATAGGAATCAAGTACAATACTGGACATTGGTCATCCTGCTTCCTAACAAGGATTGATAGCAATCAAGTACAATACTGGACATTTTTGCAATTGGTCATCCTGCTTGCTGACAAGGATTGATAGCAATCAAGTACGATACTGGACATTGGTCATCCTGCTTGCTGACAAGGATTGATAGCAATCAAGTACAATACTTGACATTTTTGCAGTTGGTCATCCTGCTTGCTGACAAGGATTGATAGCAATCAAGTACGATACTGGACATTGGTCATCCTGCTTGCTGACAAGGATTGATAGCAATCAAGTACAATACTGGACCTTGGTCATCCTGCTTGCTAACAAGGATTGATAATGACTAAGTTCAATACTGGACATTGGTCATCCTGCTTGCTGACAAGGATTGATAGCAATCAAGTACAATACTGACATTGGTCATCCTGCTTGCTAACAAGTATTGATAGCAATCAAGTACAATACTGGACATTTTTGCAATTGGTCATCCTGCTTGCTGACAAGGATTGATAGCAATCAAGTACAATACTTGACATTTTTGCAATTGGTCATCCTGCTTGCTGACAAGGATTGATAGCAATCAAGTACAATACTGGACATTGGTCATCCTGCTTGCTGGCAAGGATTGATAATGACTAAGTTCAATACTGGACATTGGTCATCCTGCTTGCTGACAAGGATTGATAGCAATCAAGTACAATACTGGACATTGGTCATCCTGCTTGCTGACAAGGACTGATAGCAATCTAGTACGATACTGGACATTGGTCATCCTGCTTCCTAACAAGGATTGATAGCAATCAAGTACAATACTGGACATTTTTGCAATTGGTCATCCTGCTTGCTGACAAGGATTGATAGCAATCAAGTACAATACTGGACATTGGTCATCCTGCTTGCTGACAAGGGTTGATAGCAATCAAGTACAATACTGGACATTTTTGCAATTGGTCATCCTGCTTGCTGACAAGGATTGATAGCAATCAAGTACGATACTGGACATTGGTCATCCTGCTTCCTAACAAGGATTGATAGCAATCAAGTACAATACTGGACATTTTTGCAATTGGTCATCCTGCTTGCTGACAAGGATTGATAGCAATCAAGTACGATACTGGACATTGGTCATCCTGCTTGCTGACAAGGATTGATAGCAATCAAGTACAATACTGGACATTTTTGCAATTGGTCATCCTGCTTGCTGACAAGGATTGATAGGAATCAAGTACAATACTGGACATTGGTCATCCTGCTTCCTAACAAGGATTGATAGCAATCAAGTACAATACTGGACATTTTTGCAATTGGTCATCCTGCTTGCTGACAAGGATTGATAGCAATCAAGTACGATACTGGACATTGGTCATCCTGCTTGCTGACAAGGATTGATAGCAATCAAGTACAATACTTGAATTTTTGCAGTTGGTCATCCTGCTTGCTGACAAGGATTGATAGCAATCAAGTACAATACTTGACATTTTTGCAGTTGGTCATCCTTCTTGCTGACAAGGATTGATAGCAATCAAGTACGATACTGGACATTGGTCATTCTGCTTGCTGACAAGGATTGATAGCAATCAAGTACAATACTTGACATTTTTGCAATTGGTCATCCTGCTTGCTGACAAGGATTGATAGCAATCGAGTACAATACTGGACATTGGTCATCCTGCTTGCTGACAAGGATTGATAGCAATCAAGTACGATACTGGACATTGGTCATCCTGCTTCCTAACAAGGATTGATAGCAATCAAGTACAATACTGGACATTGGTCATCCTGCTTGCTGACAAGGATTGATAGCAATCAAGTACAATACTGGACATTGGTCATCCTGCTTCCTAACAAGGATTGATAGCAATCAAGTACAATACTGGACATTTTTGCAATTGGTCATCCTGCTTGCTGACAAGGATTGATAGCAATCAAGTACGATACTGGACATTGGTCATCCTGCTTGCTGACAAGGATTGATAGCAATCAAGTACAATACTTGACATTTTTGCAGTTGGTCATCCTGCTTGCTGACAAGGATTGATAGCAATCAAGTACGATACTGGACATTGGTCATCCTGCTTGCTGACAAGGATTGATAGCAATCAAGTACAATACTTGAATTTTTGCAGTTGGTCATCCTGCTTGCTGACAAGGATTGATAGCAATCAAGTACAATACTGGACATTGGTCATCCTGCTTGCTGACAAGGATTGATAGCAATCAAGTATGATACTGGACATTGGTCATCCTGCTTCCTAACAAGGATTGATAGCAATGAAGTACAATACTGGACATTGGTCATCCTGCTTGCTGACAAGGATTGATAGCAATCAAGTACAATACTGGACATTTTTGCAATTGGTCATCCTGCTTGCTGACAAGGATTGATAGCAATCAAGTACGATACTGGACATTGGTCATCCTGCTTGCTGACAAGGGTTGATAGCAATCAAGTACAATACTGGACATTTTTGCAGTTGGTCATCCTGCTTGCTAACAAGGACTGATAGCAATCAAGTACAATACTGGACATTGGTCATCCTGCTTGCTAACAAGGACTGATAGGAATCAAGTACAATACTGGACATTGGTCATCCTGCTTCCTAACAAGGATTGATAGCAATCAAGTACAATACTGGACATTTTTGCAATTGGTCATCCTGCTTGCTGACAAGGATTGATAGCAATCAAGTACGATACTGGACATTGGTCATCCTGCTTGCTGACAAGGATTGATAGCAATCAAGTACAATACTTGACATTTTTGCAGTTGGTCATCCTGCTTGCTGACAAGGATTGATAGCAATCAAGTACGATACTGGACATTGGTCATTCTGCTTGCTGACAAGGATTGATAGCAATCAAGTACAATACTGGACATTTTTGCAATTGGTCATCCTGCTTGCTGACAAGGATTGATAGCAATCAAGTACAATACTGGACATTGGTCATCCTGCTTGCTGACAAGGATTGATAGCAATCAAGTACGATACTGGACATTGGTCATCCTGCTTCCTAACAAGGATTGATAGCAATCAAGTACAATACTGGACATTGGTCATCCTGCTTGCTGACAAGGATTGATAGCAATCAAGTACAATACTGGACATTTTTGCAATTGGTCATCCTGCTTGCTGACAAGGATTGATAGCAATCAAGTACGATACTGGACATTGGTCATCCTGCTTGCTGACAAGGGTTGATAGCAATCAAGTACAATACTGGACATTTTTGCAGTTGGTCATCCTGCTTGCTGACAAGGATTGATAGCAATCAAGTACAATACTGGACTTTGGTCATCCTGCTTGCTAACAAGGACTGATAGCAATCAAGTACAATACTGGACCTTGGTCATCCTGCTTCCTAACAAGGATTGATAGCAATCAAGTACAATACTGGACATTGGTCATCCTGCTTGCTGACAAGGATTGATAGGAATCAAGTACAATACTGGACATTGGTCATCCTGCTTCCTAACAAGGATTGATAGCAATCAAGTACAATACTGGACATTTTTGCAATTGGTCATCCTGCTTGCTGACAAGGATTGATAGCAATCAAGTACGATACTGGACATTGGTCATCCTGCTTGCTGACAAGGATTGATAGCAATCAAGTACAATACTTGACATTTTTGCAGTTGGTCATCCTGCTTGCTGACAAGGATTGATAGCAATCAAGTACGATACTGGACATTGGTCATCCTGCTTGCTGACAAGGATTGATAGCAATCAAGTACAATACTGGACCTTGGTCATCCTGCTTGCTAACAAGGATTGATAATGACTAAGTTCAATACTGGACATTGGTCATCCTGCTTGCTGACAAGGATTGATAGCAATCAAGTACAATACTGACATTGGTCATCCTGCTTGCTAACAAGGATTGATAGCAATCAAGTACAATACTGGACATTTTTGCAATTGGTCATCCTGCTTGCTGACAAGGATTGATAGCAATCAAGTACAATACTTGACATTTTTGCAATTGGTCATCCTGCTTGCTGACAAGGATTGATAGCAATCAAGTACAATACTGGACATTGGTCATCCTGCTTGCTGGCAAGGATTGATAATGACTAAGTTCAATACTGGACATTGGTCATCCTGCTTGCTGACAAGGATTGATAGCAATCAAGTACAATACTGGACATTGGTCATCCTGCTTGCTGACAAGGACTGATAGCAATCTAGTACGATACTGGACATTGGTCATCCTGCTTCCTAACAAGGATTGATAGCAATCAAGTACAATACTGGACATTTTTGCAATTGGTCATCCTGCTTGCTGACAAGGATTGATAGCAATCAAGTACAATACTGGACATTGGTCATCCTGCTTGCTGACAAGGGTTGATAGCAATCAAGTACAATACTGGACATTTTTGCAATTGGTCATCCTGCTTGCTGACAAGGATTGATAGCAATCAAGTACGATACTGGACATTGGTCATCCTGCTTCCTAACAAGGATTGATAGCAATCAAGTACAATACTGGACATTTTTGCAATTGGTCATCCTGCTTGCTGACAAGGATTGATAGCAATCAAGTACGATACTGGACATTGGTCATCCTGCTTGCTGACAAGGATTGATAGCAATCAAGTACAATACTGGACATTTTTGCAATTGGTCATCCTGCTTGCTGACAAGGATTGATAGGAATCAAGTACGATACTGGACATTGGTCATCCTGCTTCCTAACAAGGATTGATAGCAATCAAGTACAATACTGGACATTTTTGCAATTGGTCATCCTGCTTGCTGACAAGGATTGATAGCAATCAAGTACGATACTGGACATTGGTCATCCTGCTTGCTGACAAGGATTGATAGCAATCAAGTACAATACTTGAATTTTTGCAGTTGGTCATCCTGCTTGCTGACAAGGATTGATAGCAATCAAGTACAATACTTGACATTTTTGCAGTTGGTCATCCTTCTTGCTGACAAGGATTGATAGCAATCAAGTACGATACTGGACATTGGTCATTCTGCTTGCTGACAAGGATTGATAGCAATCAAGTACAATACTTGACATTTTTGCAATTGGTCATCCTGCTTGCTGACAAGGATTGATAGCAATCGAGTACAATACTGGACATTGGTCATCCTGCTTGCTGACAAGGATTGATAGCAATCAAGTACGATACTGGACATTGGTCATCCTGCTTCCTAACAAGGATTGATAGCAATCAAGTACAATACTGGACATTGGTCATCCTGCTTGCTGACAAGGATTGATAGCAATCAAGTACAATACTGGACATTGGTCATCCTGCTTCCTAACAAGGATTGATAGCAATCAAGTACAATACTGGACATTTTTGCAATTGGTCATCCTGCTTGCTGACAAGGATTGATAGCAATCAAGTACGATACTGGACATTGGTCATCCTGCTTGCTGACAAGGATTGATAGCAATCAAGTACAATACTTGACATTTTTGCAGTTGGTCATCCTGCTTGCTGACAAGGATTGATAGCAATCAAGTACGATACTGGACATTGGTCATCCTGCTTGCTGACAAGGATTGATAGCAATCAAGTACAATACTTGAATTTTTGCAGTTGGTCATCCTGCTTGCTGACAAGGATTGATAGCAATCAAGTACAATACTGGACATTGGTCATCCTGCTTGCTGACAAGGATTGATAGCAATCAAGTATGATACTGGACATTGGTCATCCTGCTTCCTAACAAGGATTGATAGCAATGAAGTACAATACTGGACATTGGTCATCCTGCTTGCTGACAAGGATTGATAGCAATCAAGTACAATACTGGACATTTTTGCAATTGGTCATCCTGCTTGCTGACAAGGATTGATAGCAATCAAGTACGATACTGGACATTGGTCATCCTGCTTGCTGACAAGGGTTGATAGCAATCAAGTACAATACTGGACATTTTTGCAGTTGGTCATCCTGCTTGCTAACAAGGACTGATAGCAATCAAGTACAATACTGGACATTGGTCATCCTGCTTGCTAACAAGGACTGATAGGAATCAAGTACAATACTGGACATTGGTCATCCTGCTTCCTAACAAGGATTGATAGCAATCAAGTACAATACTGGACATTTTTGCAATTGGTCATCCTGCTTGCTGACAAGGATTGATAGCAATCAAGTACGATACTGGACATTGGTCATCCTGCTTGCTGACAAGGATTGATAGCAATCAAGTACAATACTTGACATTTTTGCAGTTGGTCATCCTGCTTGCTGACAAGGATTGATAGCAATCAAGTACGATACTGGACATTGGTCATTCTGCTTGCTGACAAGGATTGATAGCAATCAAGTACAATACTGGACATTTTTGCAATTGGTCATCCTGCTTGCTGACAAGGATTGATAGCAATCAAGTACAATACTGGACATTGGTCATCCTGCTTGCTGACAAGGATTGATAGCAATCAAGTACGATACTGGACATTGGTCATCCTGCTTCCTAACAAGGATTGATAGCAATCAAGTACAATACTGGACATTGGTCATCCTGCTTGCTGACAAGGATTGATAGCAATCAAGTACAATACTGGACATTTTTGCAATTGGTCATCCTGCTTGCTGACAAGGATTGATAGCAATCAAGTACGATACTGGACATTGGTCATCCTGCTTGCTGACAAGGGTTGATAGCAATCAAGTACAATACTGGACATTTTTGCAGTTGGTCATCCTGCTTGCTGACAAGGATTGATAGCAATCAAGTACAATACTGGACTTTGGTCATCCTGCTTGCTAACAAGGACTGATAGCAATCAAGTACAATACTGGACATTGGTCATCCTGCTTCCTAACAAGGACTGATAGGAATCAAGTACAATACTGGACATTGGTCATCCTACTTGCTGACAAGGACTGATAGCAACCAAGTACAATACTGGACATTGGTCATCCTGCTTGCTAACAAGGACTGATAGCAATCAAGTACAATACTGGACATTGGTCATCCTGCTTGCTAACAAGGACTGATAGCAATCAAGTACAATACTGGACATTGGTCATCCTGCTTGCTAACAAGGACTGATAGCAATCAAGTACAATACTGGACATTGGTCATCCTGCTTGCTAACAAGGACTGATAGCAATCAAGTTCAATACTGGACATTGGTCATCCTGCTTGCTGACAAGGACTGATAGCAATCAAGTACAATACTGGACATTGGTCATCCTGCTTGCTAACAAGGATTGATAGCAATCAAGTACAATACTGGACATTGGTCATCCTGCTTGCTAACAAGGACTGATAGCAATCAAGTACAATACTGGACATTGGTCATCCTGCTTGCTAACAAGGACTGATAGCAATCAAGTACAATACTTGACATTGGTAATGCTGTTTGCTAACAAGGATTAAGATGTAGGTATATCATGTGAATGGTATTCTGAAGTGTTGACATGATATGTTTTGTTTTGTTTGTTTGTTGTTTAACACTGCACTCATCAATATTCCAGCTACATGATGGTGGTCTGTAAATAATCGAGTCTGGACCTGATAAGCCAGTGATTAACATCATGAGCATCGATCCACTCAATTAGGATACAATGGCATGCATAAACCAAGTCAGCAAGCTTGACCACCCGATCCCGTTAGTCACCTATTATGACAAGCATGGGATTTTGAAGACCTATTCAACCCCGGATCTTCACGGGTACTTATGATATGTGTACAGATTATCATATGACAAACAGTGTTGGATATATCGATATGGTTCCTCTGCCTTATATTCTTTGTACACTTATGGATAGTTTTTAAGGAACGTTTAAGATGATTTGATGGTCATTATATTTTTTTACCAGACAAAAACATGTCCAGGACCCTTTGAAGAGTGTTTAAAGAATGTAGAGTCAAAACTAGAATACTGACAGTTGATATTAAATTAAGTTATATTAAGATTTGGTGTAGTGCATTTTCCAATTAACAACTGCTCAAATGTGCTAAGACCATGATTGATCTAGTCAAAGGCTCTCTTGAAGAGACAGGTTTTGAGTGTCTTTTTAAAGTTTGTCAGATATTTGATATATTATTTCTGTTTCAGTGTAAAACTCATTGACTCATTACCCCAGATACCACGCATCTCCCCTCCAGCTACTGGTGTTACGGTAGTGTTTCTGTAGCAGAGATAAGTAGTTATTTACACTGGTGTGTGAAGTGACTTGTCTCTCGGAATAGGCAGGTTGTGTAGGCCAGAGAAGGCCAGGCCATAGATCACACCAAGCCATATCTACTGGGGCTAAGTCACTGAGGAGGCATCGTGGGTGATGGAGAATAACTCAGGAGGTTGCTTGGGTGTAACTTCGTCTTGCGCTGCTTGAAGGACTCAGATTCCATTTTGGTCTTGACACATTGGATTGACATCAAACCAGTTTGAAGATTGGTTTTGTCAATTGACTTTGCTATTCTTATGACACTATGGCTGAAAACTGTAGTTAGGCCATCAAAGACTATGTGTCTCTCATGTAAATTTGTTACAGAATGGTCACTGCATGGTATCAACACTGGTGTCATGGAGAAACAAATGTGTGTCATTGTTTCAACCATTGGTGGTACTCATGTCACTCTATTAACCAACAGTTTGTCTGATCCTGATTTTATTGCCTGACATGCTGTTCATAGCTGTCCATGGCGGACTGTGGCATTCAATCACCCGCTCTGGAAACCTTGTACACCATAGAAAATAGACTTCTAGAAGCAAGTGCTTGTGGATAATTACTGGTCTGGGGGATTAAGGGTCTTCTCTTACTCTCCCCCCTTCCACTCCATTCCTCACCACCCACTGCCCGGCTCCACCTCTCTTCATTCCTTACTGCTTCGTGTGCTCTTCACTGCTCAACTCCTCACCTCTCCACTCCTCTTGACTCCTCATAGCTCCTCTCATCTCAATTCCTCACCACTCCTCTCCCCTTGCCTCCTCATTCCAATCCTAACTGCTCCACTCCTCTCTGCTCTCGACTCCCAAATGCCCCTCTCCTCACTGCTCACCACTCTGCTCCTCCCTCTTCGCTCCATTCCTCTCCTCACCTCTCCACTCCACTCCTCTCTGCTTTGCTCCATTCCTCTCCTCACCTCTCCACTCCACTCCTCTCTGCTCCACTCCATTCCTCTCCTCATCTCTCCACTCCGCTCCTCTCTGCTCCACTCCATTCATCTCCTCACCTCTCCACTCCTCTCCTCTCTGCTCCACTCCATTCCTCTCCTCACCTCTCCACTCCGCTTCTCTCTGCTCCACTCAACTCCTCTCTGCTTTGCTCCATTTCTCTCCTCACCTCTCCACTCCTCTCTGCTCCACTCCATTCCTCTCCTCACCTCTCCACTCAACTCCTCTCTGCTCCTCTCTGCTCCACTCAACTCCTCTCTGCTTCGCTCCATTCCTCTCCTCACCTCTCCACTCTGCTCCTCTCTGCTCCGCTCCATTCCTCTCCTCACCTCTCCACTCCACTCCTCTCTGCTTTGCTCCATTCCTCTCCTTACCTCACCACTCCACTCCACTCCTCTCTGCTCCACTCCATTCCTCTCCTCACCTCTTCACTCCACTTCTTTCTGCTCCACTCCACTCCATTCCTCTCCTCACCTCACCTCTCCACTCCACTCCATTCCTCTCCTCACCTCTTCACTCCACTCCTCTCTGCTCCTCTCCATTCCTCTCCTCACCTCTCCACTCCACTCCTCTCCACTCCATTCCTCGTCTCACCTCTCCACTCCGCTCCTCTCTGCTCCACTCCATTCCTCTTCTCACCTCTCCACTCCTCTCTGCTCCACTCCATTCCTCACCACTCCACCCACTCCAAGTCCCCTGTCAGCACAGGGAATGTTGAGTGTTCTCACAACATGTCTCTAATGATCAGGTTTCAGACCCCACCTACAGGTTGCTCTTATCAGCTGTAAAGGAGTAAAAACAATTCCTGCAAGAAAGGACCTCTCACACTAATGGGACTGAAAGATTAATAGATGCCTCCTAGATCATCGCAGCGGTCATGAATGCAAAATTTGGAGGTCTTGACATCAATTAGCATGATGATAACATAAAAGCAAAGTTGGCAAATGTATTGGTTTGTAAGGAGGCCTCAAAGTTATAAAAAAGTTGTAAGGATCCAGATTGCTAATAATCTACATTTGTACATGTTGAATGCATTATGATTCAAAATTTCTAAGAACCATTTGAAGGCGTGTTGTGCGGATTGTTCTGTCAACACTTATTTGCCTAAATGAGCTGTAAAAATATTTGCTCATTCTTACTGTAGGCGTAAAAGTGGAATCTCGAAGAGGAAACATGGCTGTTATCAACAATAATCTAGTCATTAGGTATTTGGTTTCAAACATTTTGGAAGCCATTTGGCATTAGAGGTGAAACATGTATTTGTCAACAGAAAAACCAGATTGAGCTGGCAGGAAATTCATCTTCGCTTTTAAATCAGTCTTTTCCAAATTCTAAGATTTGATCTTACAAAAAGGCCCAGTGTTGACATGGGTGCTTCCATATCATGTTATGTTGAATATCATTTGGCATTACTTCACAAGCAATGGATTGAACAGATAGCTGGCTACCTTATATCAACTGGTTCTGATAGCTGTTCTAGAACTAATCCCGTATTCTCAGATTAGTAGTATCACCTCCCAGAGTTCAAAGCTGTGTGGAGTATTCTAAGCAACACTTACTGCCTCACACTGTGATAGATTGGCCTCAGGTTCTGTCAGGGGGTAGCACCAGTGATAGGCAGCACACATTCGGTGGAGGGATTTACTAACAGAGGGTGTTTCAGCAGCTATTGACTGATATAATGAGCTCTGTGGTATTTGACCCTGAAAAGGAAACATGACTCTGTGCCACTAGTAGATCTTGTTGATATATGGAACTGTGTACCCACTGGGCAGGTTCTTGGTGTGTACAGGGGGAGTATTGTGCCTTGGGGAAGTGCTGAGGTGTTCTGTACAAGTCTCCTCTGATGACACAGTGAGATACTATTGTTTTCTTTTTCTGTATTGGTGGTAATACTTGTAAAGATTTGTCATGTATATGTGCTCTTTAAAGAGAGGGCGCAGGCATTTCTCTGTTAGATGTATTTTTGAGGATATAGTCTAATAGCCCTCTTTTTTGAGGGTTTCAGTTACAGCATGCCATGCTGTTGTAATAGGTTCACTAAGATATCACATGTCTTTATATGGTGCCCCTGTATGTACACACATATGTTACAACTGTATGATACACCTGTATGATACACACCTGTGAGTACATCTGTATGATACACCTGTATGATACACCTTTATGTACACACCTTTATGTTACACCTTTATGTTTCACATTTATGTTACATCTGTATGATACACCTGTATAATACTCCTGTATGTACATACACACCTGTATGTTACACCTTTATGTTTCACATTTATGTTACATCTGTATGATACACCTGTATAATACTCCTGTATGTACATACACACCTGTATGATACACCTGTATGATACACCTTTATGTACACACCTTTATGTTACACCTTTATGTTTCACATTTATGTTACATCTGTATGATACACCTGTATAATACTCCTGTATGTACATACACACCTGTATGTTACACCTTTATGTTACACATTTATGTTTCACCCTTATGTACACACCTGTATGCTGCACATATATGATACATCTGTATGTACACACCTGTATGATACACCTATATGTACACACCTGTATGATACACCTGTATGTACACACCTGTATGATACACATGTATGTACACACCTGTATGATACACCTGTATGTACACACTTGTATGTACACACCTGTATGATGCACCTGTATGTACACACCTGTATGATACACCTGTATGTACACACCTGTATGATACACATGTATGTACACACCTGTATGATACACCTGTATGTACACACCTGTATGATACACCTGTATGCACATGTACACACCTGTATGATACACCTGTATGTACACACCTGTATGATACACCTGTATGTACACAATTGTATGATACACCTGTATGTACACACCTGTATGATACACCTGTATATTACATCTGTATATTACACCTGTATGTCCAGACTGTATGTATGAAGAATGATGACATTTTATTCTTTAAAGCCTTTTGCTCTAGACCGAAAGGCAAGACCTGTCCACACAGACTTGCTTTGTTGAAATCATCTAGAGTTCCTGAAAGAACTGGAATACAAAAAACTGCAGCTATTCCATAGTGGTGTTGCAGTACTACCTCGCACATTTCAGCCGAGTCTGAAGGCCGAGTGCTCATGTGTCAGTGTATTCTTAACCTGGGTCAACCATTGCCATGTTTCTCTGCCCTTTGCAACAGAGTTCTCAAATTCTAGTTAACCTGTTTCTGGTAGCGGTCCTTGTGCTTCCTCAATGGTTCTTGTATTTCCGCGACAAAACTACAGCCATATTGGTTCTATTAGGGCAACTTCCATATGTCAAGTAAAACCTTGGAGATTTTTGATGGAGGCCCAACTATGTTAGTTTTGACACTAAGTATGAGGGGAGTCTTAGGATGTGTCCTGCCATGTTGTAGGTTTATGTAGTGGGTTGTCTGGAGTCAATTACCATGACGATGACCCACTTTATGCTGCACTAGATCCATCCTCCATGATGAAGTAACAAGACAACCTTGATGGAGTGGTCTGCCCTGTAACGTATTTATACTGAGTACCTGGTATGGCTGTATTTGTTATAAATTAGCGAAGAAAATATTTTTGTCCTTAATTTGCTTAAATTGTTCATAGAAAGCATGGTTAAGTTATCAACAGGAGTAAAATAATAACTGAGGCTGTATTTAAGAAAAAGGAGATATTTTGGAAAGAAAATGTAACAAATATGATTGTGTCTGTGGAATCGTCATACACATTATTGATATATGTCATATTTACTTAAATCATATCATAGAAGAATTTACTGTGTTTTTTTAGCCATTATTATCCCCCGCCACGAAGTGGAAGGGGGATATAGGAATGGGTGCTGTCCGTCCGTGACATTTCGTTTCCGGAGCAGATCTTGAAAACCGTACCATATTTCTTCACCAAACTTGGCACATAGATAGATCTAGTGGTGAACTGGGGCCTTTTGATAGTTTGGGATTTAAAAAAAAATAGTTTTTCGAGGTTCCATGGCAACGACTTTGATTTAGACTGAAAATGGCGGTAGTCCTTGTTTCCGGAGCAGATCTTGAAAACCGTACCATATTTCTTCACCAAACTTTGCACATAGAAGGTGAGGTGAAATTGGGTTTATCGTCGCGTCCTACACATAGAAAGATCAACTGGTGGACTGGTGCCTTTTGATAGTTTGGGTTTTTAATTTTTTTTATTTTTTGAGGAATATAGGAATGGGTGCTGTCCGTCCTCGTTTCCGGAGCAGATCTTGAAAACCGTACCATATTTCTTCACCAAACTTGGCACATAGATAGATCTAGTGGTGAACTAGTGCCTTTTGATAGTTTGGGATTTTAAAAAAATTTATTTTTCGAGTTTCCATGGCAACGACTTTGATTTAGACTGAAAATAGCGGTAGTCCTCGTTCCCGGAGCAGATCTTGAAAACCGTACCATATTTCTTCACCACATTTTGCACATTGATGGGTCTAGTGGTGAACTGGTGCCTTTTGATAGTTTGGTATTTTTTTAAAAAAAGTTATTTTTTGAGTTTCCATGGCAACGACTTTGATCTAGACTGAAAATGGCGGTAGTCCTCGTTTCCGGAGCAGTTCTTTAAAAATGTACTATATTTCTTTACAAAAAGGCCCAGTGAACATAGTGCACAGGAGCTTATGCATTGCACACACCCGACATGTCATATTGGCTGGGGATGTGAGTATTTCATGCTTGTTAGTAAGTGAAATGGCCTTTAGAAAAGAAAAGAAAACAACATTGCATGATTATTATTTTCTTTCAATTTTTCTAGATTTGAGGTCAATTTCAATCAAGCAATTATCATTTTCTTTGTATATTTTTTGAAATTTAATATACATGTAGGCTTGTCTGTAAACCAAAATAAAATTTGTCTGGCCTTAGTATAAATATTCTATGATCATAGGTTATATGTGGTGTTTCTTTAGGCAAGACACTTTGTTTGAAATATGCCTGCACCCAGCAGTGAATGGGAAGGCCTAGGGTGATACAGTATTTGTGACAGTTGATCTTCCAGCACCTCATACCACAACTTGGTTTGTATACTCCACAGGGGATGAGAATGGAACTTGAGGCTATATTCTCTTAGGTGTCCTTCCTCTACAGGTCGACTGTAGGCAGCCTATGTTTTTTTCCTTAGGGGCTTTTTTAACCTTGAACTCGATATTTGAAACTCCATGTCTGGAGACAACCAGTTTCAAGGTTATTGATAGACTGTGTAGGCAGGGTATGTTCTTCATATTCCCCACTTCTCCACCATCCTTCCTCTACAGGTGGACTATAGGCAGGCATATATTCTTCATATTCCCCACTTCTCCAACATCCTTCCTCTACAGGTGGACTATAGGCAGGCTATATTCTTCATATTCCCCACTTCTCCATTTCCTTCATATACAGGTGGACTATAGGCAGGCTATATTCTTCATATTCTCCACTTCTCCACCATCCTTCCTCTACAGGTGGACTGTGTAGACAAGCCATGTTCTTCATATTCCCCACCTCAACTGTGATGATCTCTTCGGGCTCTGTTTGTTTCATGCAGCCACAAAAATAGAGAAACACGTTTATGCTGCTACTGCGAATCTCTGGCACTGCAGGAAGTGTGGACTCTTTGGCTTGATTCCACAATGTCAGAAAAACTCCATGTGTGTGTTTACCTGTGCTACAGAGGAGAGGGACAAGTTTCAAAGTGGCTGTGCGTGCTGATGGTGGAGCCTTGTTTCCCCTGCGCCATGGAGCCTCTTCCTTCATGACTTAGGAGCCATGACTTAGTGATTAGCAGTCAGGTGGTTTCTCCTCAGTTATATATTGAAGCCAGGGGGGACCAAAATAACATTGTTTTTTTGTGGGAGGAATGTATATTCTCTGACATAGTATCATGTGTGGTGCTGGCAGTGTGCATGTGCTTTGATGGAAAACTTGTGCTACAAATTGCCCAATTGCCTGGTTAATGAAGCTCAAGTCATCCAGCAGTCAGATTTACTCAGAGAGTGACAAGAAGCATGGTCTATTTCTGTAATGGAAAATTGGTTGATTGTTTGAGTGAGGCCTTGATGGCTCGAAGACTTAGGGAGCTTTAGAAAAAGCTAGGGTTATCTATAGTTTTAGAGCATACTGTTGATACAAGTTTTGGTGGGAGAGAAATGTTACATCATCTCAAAAACCCATACATTAGTGGAGTTTGACTTAACAAGGTTCTCTGACCTTGGTATGATAACAGTCTGTTTATTTAACAATGGCAAGTTAACTGATCAATAACAATCTGCTAAGGGGCTAAAAAAATATAATGAATATAAGAGTCTGGTTACTTCATGGTAATCGTGACATTTGGATTTCACACAGGAATTTGATGATTGTATCGTGGTGTAACCTTTATTCTAAGTTTTTATCTGATAATAAGATCAACAGCAAGTAATTTTATAAGTTATCACAGTGAGGCATTTATAGATTTCATATAATATTAGATCCAAGTATATATTAGGATTCATTGAAAATGCAAATATAAAATATTAGTTTCAGCAATTGCTTATATTTGCATTTTCCCTGAATCCTAATATATACTTGTATCTATAATTATACTTAGTATAAATGTCACACTGTAATAACTTATAAAATCACTTGCTGTGGATCTAATTACTATACGAAAACTTAGTATAAATGTTACACCATGATAATTTTTAAAATTGTTTTTGTAATGATAAAACAGCAAATACTTCCTCAAATAAGAGGGGGGGCAGTCGGATAGCCTAGTGGTTAAAGCGTTCGCACGCCACGCCGAAGACCCGGGTTTGATTCCCGACATGGGTACAATGTGTGAAGCCCATTTCTGGTGTCCCCCGCCGTGATATTGCTGGAATATTGCTAAAAGCGGAGTGAAACCATACTCACTCACTCACTCACTCACTCACTCACTCACTCACTCACTCACTCACTCACTCAAATAAGACACTACTGCCTGTCTCCCCACAGGGATTCTGGGGCAGAATAGGTTCCCTGGGCATCTCACCTCTTGAATGCAAAATTATAGATATTTTTACTTAAAGGTTAACTTAAATTTGTTGTGTACGCCTATGCTTTTTCAAGCATAGTATGCTTGTCTGCTTGTGGGGATTCTGGGTTGGAATAGGTTTCCAGCACCCGATGCTTGTCTCCTTGTGGGGATTCTGGGTTGGAATAGGTTTCCAGCACCTCATGCTTGTCACCCTGTGGGGATTCTTGGTTGGAATATGTTTCCAGTACCCAATGCTTGTCTCCTTGTGGGGATTCTGGGTTGGAATAGGTTTCCAGCACCTCATGCTTGTCTGCTTGTGGGGATTCTGGGTTGGAATAGGTTTCCAGCACCTCATGCTTGTCTGCTTGTGGGGATTCTGGGTTGGAATAGGTTTCCAGCACCTCATGCTTGTCTGCTTGTGGGGATTCTGGGTTGGAATAGGTTTCCAGCACCTCATGCTTGTCTGCTTGTGGGGATTCTGGGTTGGAATAGGTTTCCAGCACCTCATGCTTGTCTGCTTGTGGGGATTCTGGGTTGGAACATGTTTCCAGCACCTCCATGGTTCCCACTGCCACTGGAAAACCTGGAAAACCTGGAAATGTGTTGGAAAAATTTCCAGTCAGGGAAATATCAGGGAATTCACTAAAAACTTCAAAATCAGGGATTTATCAGGGATTTTTTGCTCTTGGAACTCATACTCTCTATTATTTAATGGTTGTGGCAGCCACTCAAATTTAAGCAATGGAGTTTATTCGTTTGAAAAAGAGGTATTTGTCAAATTTTACTATATCAAGGTCAAGGTCAATGTGGCTGATAGGGATTTGCACCCCTTACCTCCAGAGCTAACTAAATTCTAAATTTAAAATATTTTGAGTAAAATATTACATTGCCTTGGTATTAGTTTACCATTTGAATTTCAGAAATCAATTTGAATGTAAGATTTCAAATCTCATAAAGTTCTACTGTTCAAGAACAAACAAAATAATGCAATTAGGATTCTATAAAGCTCTTTGTTAATGAAAAGTGTATCAGTGTTAGATAAATCATTGGAAAAACTTAGGGTGACTTCAGTTGTGGTTATAATTATCTATTCCCTGGTGACCTTTTGAAAGTGCAGATGTATATTTGAATGGTTAGTTTGTGAAATGCTGTGCATGAATGTTGCACTGAAAGTAGTGATGGTATTTACTTTATTATAATGTTACTAATTAGTTCATGTTCATGTTTCTAAAGTCGTGAGATCCTAGTCCTGAAGTCCATTTTCAAAAATTGTAATACTTGTTTTGATTAGGCAATGATTGATGGAGTTAATTTGTAGTTTGAACTCTTTAAATGGTGGCAGATGGATGGCCTTAAGGGGAGGATAATTACTTGGTGACTTAGTTTTCCTTAAACCAAACATAACACACTTTTGTAAAGAAATATCTAAAAAAGATGTTTCCATTGGTCTATTTTAAAGCTGTTTATATAATAAAGTTAAAACACCACTCCCAGTTGTTATAATGGAGGCCGTGTAATGCAGTCTGGAAAAGTTCTAAGTTCTCTGGAAATATCAGGGAAATGTCAGGGAATTTTTCGGAAGAAAAAGAGTGGGAACCATGTCCTCATGCTTGTTTTCTTTTAACTTTATGTGATCCAGCTGATTGTATGTCCTGATTCCCCAATGGCATGGATCGGACCAGATTTGATTATTTACAGTCCACTGTAACTGAAATTCATACACTCAATCATCCCTTTTAGAATTACATACATATGATTAAGCACAATAGATTAAAGCACAAGATTTAAAACGTTGTGAAACTTAACTATAGTTTTGTGTGCATTTATAGTCTAGATGACATCATTTTTGCCCAATCTATATCTTCTTAAAAGACATAAGGGTTATCTACATGTTATCATTCTCAAGGAGGCCATAATCACCCTGTGAGGTCATGGAGAAGAGTCGTAAACTTTCAAATATACTTATAGATAAGAAAAGATCTGCTCAGAGGCTGGGAGACTGGGGCTTTGGTGTTCTCAGCTGGTGGGGGAGGGTGGGAAGGAAAGAGTGGGGCAAGGAGGGTAATCGTTTTGCTTTTGGATGGGTGAATTTGTTACTAAGTTTTGATTCTGATTTTCATATTTCTACTTTATTCACAAGATATTTGGCTCATTATGTGTACCTACTTTAAACTAAGCTTGGTCAGCTAGTCAAGCATTACTTCCTCATGTATTTTTGTAAACTGTATCTATTTGTAGAAGTAGATGTAGCAAGTAATACTTGCGTGTATGGTCTACAAATAGACTGACAATTGATCTCTAAATATATTTTTTATAGAAAATAGCAACTACTTTTGAATTGGATGAGTGAGTGATTTTGATTTTACACCGCTTTTAGCAGTATTCCAGCAATATCACGGCGGGGGACATCAGAAATGGGTCAGAAACTTTCAATGTGTCCAAATGCCAGATCCACCCTGATGGTTTCTATGTAGCTCAGGGGCGGTCAGGTAGCCTAGTGGTAAAAGCATTCGCTCGTCACGCCAAAGACCCGGGTTCGATTCCTGACATGGGTACAATGTGTGAAGCCCATTTCTGGTGTGCCCCGCCGTGATATTGCTGGAATATTGCTAAAAGCAGCATAAAACATCACTCACTCACTCACTCACTCACTCACTCACTCACTCACTCACTCACTCACTCACTCACTCACTCACTCACTCACTCATGGGGCTGTCCCTCACATCATGTACTGACTGACACACTGGTCAAAACAATGATAAACCAATTCAAGTCATGACTTCTTTGATAGGCATCTAGAAGTTGGAGTACTAAGTAAGGATAGGATTTATGGATGAACAACTTCTTTATCACAATTAAGAGGGACGTTTTGGTGTAGGTTCTAACACCGTTATCAAGCAAGTGATGTAATTGTAATAAAAAAGTTGTTCATCCATTAAATCTTATCCTTACTTAATTCAAGTCATGGTTAGTTAAACCTGTGAAGATCCACTTAGACTAGGGTTTCAGCAACCAATTCTTGCTGTAAAAGGCAACTATACTTGTCGTAAGAGGCGAAGAACGGTATCGGATGGTCAGACACGCTGACTTGGTTGCTGCATGTTAAAGTATCTCAATTGCATCGATTGATGCACATCATGTGAATCATTGGATTGTTTGGTCGAGGCTTGGTTGAGACTTGGTTATTTACAATAATGTTGAGTGTATTGTTAAACAACAAACACAAATGGTCAGTTAATACAAATAAGTCTGCATTTGGAAAATGTGTAGCAGGAAAATCACAATATGTTTTGTGTGAGTCTTTTATGATGCACAGGAATATGATAAGCCCTGCATGCTTTGTGGAAAAAAACCTTCTGGAACATCAATATATACAGAGCTTCAGAATGATGTAATATTTTAAAAGTAAAGTGATGCATGTCCTGTGAAAATGAAAGGCCAGGTATCTTAAGTATATATGTTCAGGGCACCCAATAAATAAAACGTAAATGTACAATATACATAGTTACATGAACCTAGCAGGTGAGCCTCTGTACTTAACTCACAGTATAATAAGGTGAGCTTACTCAGCAAATTACCAGGTGAGCTATATTTATATTCAGTATTGTGCAAGGTGAGCTATACTTGTATACAATGAATTACCAGGTGAACTATAGGTGTATAATGTGTATTACCAGGTGACTTATAGTTGTATACAATGTATTACCAGGTGAACTATAGGTGTATATAGTGTATTACCAGGTGACTTATAGTTGTATACAATGTATTACCAGGTGAACTATAGGTGTATATAGTGTATTACCAGGTGACTTATAGTTGTATACAATGTATTACCAGGTGAACTATAGGTGTATATAGTGTATTACCAGGTGACTTATAGTTGTATACAATGTATTACCAGGTGAACTATAGGTGTATATAGTGTATAACCAGGTGACTTATAGTTGTATACAATGTGAGGTGAGTATGCTTGTTGTAAGAGGTGATCAGGTCATGCTTGCTGACTTGATTGATGCATATAATCATATCCCATGTGCGTTGATCGATGCTCATGATGTCAATCATTGGATTGTCTGGTCCAGACTCAATTATTTGCAAACTGCCATCATATAGCTGGAATATTGCTGAGTGCGGCATTAAACACCAAACAAACAAAGCGAACAAACATTACCAGGTGAGCTATAGTTGTATACAATGTAACAGCCGGTTAGCTGTAGTGGTTTTCAATACATTACCAGGTTAGCTATAGTTGTATTCAATACATTACCAGGTTAGCTATAGTTGTATTCAGTATGTATTACCAGGGGAGCTCTGGATGTATTCAACATATTGCCAGGTGAGCTATAGTTGCATTCAAGATATAGCCAAACGAGCAATAATTGTATACAACATATTGCCA